>NW_028270142.1:13585112-14218237 GCF_037043375.1 Chiloscyllium plagiosum
AAAATATCAAAACTTCGTTCAGTATTCTCATATTCGATTCTATCCCATTCATTTTGCCTCCCACTATTTATAACCTGCCCCTCTGTTTTAATTATCCTTTCTTCCCCCCCCCCCCCATATTCATGTGTATGATAAATGGTCGAGTCCGGGTACTGGCCCCACCCCCTCCACTGGGCTCAGGCTTAACCAGGCGCCACCTCAAGCTGCTGCAGGTACACAATTATATGTGAAACACTGGGGAGAGCCAAGGGTACCACAGCCTTGCAAACCCCACGCCTTCTTTTAACAGTAGAAGGCGGAGATGATAAAGATGCAAATCAGAAACAAGCAAAACAGGCTTCCCACACCCACCCCACCCCATCCCAGGCAGAACAACAACAGAAAACTGCTGGAGAAACTCAACAGATCTGGGCAGCATCTGTGCAAGATGAAGGGTCACTGCACCGAGAAGTGTTTTAACTGCTTTGTGTCCTCATATGCTGCCAGACTTGCTGAGACTTCCTCCAGCAATTTCTGTTTTGTCTCAGACCTTCAGCATCCACAGTCACAGAGATGTACAGCACGGAAACAGACCCTTCGGTCCAACTCGTCCATGCCGACCAGATATCCCAACACAATCTAGTCCCACCTGCCAGCACCCGGCCCATATCCCTCCAAACCCTTCCTATTCATATACCCATCCAGATACCTTTTAAATGTTGCAATTGTACCAGCCTCCACCACTTCCTCTGGCAGCTCATTCCATACACGTACCACCCTCTGAATGAAAAAGTTGCCCCTTAAGTCTCTTTTATATCTTTCTCCTCTTACCCTAAACCTATGCCATCTAGTTCTGGACTCCCCCACCCCAGGGTAAAGATTTTGTCTATTTATCCTACCCATGCCCCTCATGATTTCTTTATTCTAAAATAAGCACCCCAAGCTCTTTCATTCTGCAAAACTACTGCTGTGTCTTCTCTAAAGTTTCTGAATTTGTTGTTGCCTCCCTCATACCTGCCCTATCCTTTCTACAATTGTCTGAGCCCATCTCACCAATCAGATTGCTGGTCCTGTTTCAGAAATGGCCAGGGCCTAAGTGGGTCAGGGGCGTAAGTCCGAATAATGCACAGGACTAATAACACAGGGGCCCACACTAATGCTCTGTGGACCTTGCTTCAAATGCCACAATGGGAGCTTATTAAACTCAATTTAAAAGTCTGATATTAGTTGTTGCACAATATATCATGAATATTGTCAGTATACCTCTTAGACATATGCCCATGTTATCATCACTATATCACAGAATGTAGTCTAAAGCTTACCTTCTTAACTTGAAACACTACTTGAATGACAGGCTACAAGAAGCACATTCTTCTCTGTAATCTAATATCTTAGACACTTGTGCCTGAAGAATGTGATGTTTGTACATATTAGTTAATTGTAATAAACATAGAGTCATAGAGATGTACAGCATGGAAACAGACCCTTCGGTCCAACCCATCCATGCCGACCAGATATCCCAACCCAATCTAATCCCACCTGCCAGCACCCGGCCCATATCCCTCCAAACCCTTCCTATTCATATACCCATCCAAATGCCTCTTAAATGTTGCAATTGTACCAGACTCCACCACATCCTCTGGCAGCTCATTCCATACATGTACCACCCTCTGCATGAAAAAGTTGCCCCTTAGGTCTCTGTTATATCTTTCCCCTCTCACTCTAAACCTATGCCCTCTAGTTCTGGACTCCCCAAACCCAGGGAAAAGACTTTGTCTATTTATCCTATCCATGCCCCTCATAATTTTGTAAACCTCTATAAGGTCACCCCTCAGCCTCCAACGCTCCAGGAAAAACAGCCCCAGCCTGTTCAGCCTCTCCCTGTAGCTCAGATCCTCCAACCCTGGCAACATCCTTGTAAATCCTTTCTGAACCCTTTCAAGTTTCACAACAACTTCCGATAGGAAGGAGACCAGAATTGCAGACAATATTCCAACAGTGGCCTAACCAATGTCCTGTACAGCCGGAACATGTCCTCCCAACTCCTGTACTCAATACTCTGACCAATAAACAAAGACATATCAAATGCCTTCTTCACTATCCTATCCACCTGCGACTCCACTTTCAAGGAGCTATGAACCTGCACTCCAAGGTCTCTTTGTTCAGCAACACTCCCTAGGACCTTACCATTAAATGTATAAGTCCTGCTAAGATTTGCTTTCCAAAAATGCAGCACCTCGCATTTATCTGAATTAAACTCCATCTGCCACTTCTCAGCCCATTGACCCATCTGGTCCAGATCCTTTTGTAATCTGAGGTAACCCTCTTCGCTGTCCACTACACCTCCAATTTTGGTGTCATCTGCTGCAAACTTACTAACTGTACCTCTTATGCTCGCATCCAAATCATTTATGTAAATGACAAAAAGTAGAGGGCCCAGCACTGATCCTTGTGACACTCCACTGGTCACAGGCCTCCAGTCTGAAAAACAACCCACCACCACCACCCTCTCTCTTCTACCTTTGAGCCAGTTGTGTATCCAAATGTCTAGTTCTCCCTGTATTCCATGAGATCTAACCTTGCTAATCAGTCTCCCATGGGGAACCTTGTCGAACGTCTTACTGAAGTCCATATAGATCACATCTACTGCTCTGCCCTCATCAATCTTCTTTGTTACTTCTTCAAAAAACTCAATCAAGTTTGTGAGACATGATTTCGCACGTACAAAGCCATGTTGATTATCCCGAATCAGTCCTTGCCTTTCCAAATACATGTACGTCCTGTCCCTCAGGATTCCCTCCAACAACTTGCCCACCACCGAGATCAGGCTCACTGGTCTATAATTCCCTGGCTTGTCTTCACAGCCCTTCTTAAACAGTGGCACCACGTTTGCCAACCTCCAGTCTTCCAGCACCTCACCTGTGACTATCAATGATACAAATATCTCAGCAAAAGGCCCAGCAATCACTTCTTTAGCTTCCCACAGAGTTCTCAGGTACACCTGATCAGGTCCTGGGGATTTATCCACCTTTAACCGTTTCAAGAAATCCAGCACTTCCTCCTCTGTAATCTGGACATTTTGCAAGATGTCACCATCTATTTCCCTACAGTCTATATCTTCCATATTCTTTTCCACAGTGAAAAATATTCACTTAGTATCTCCCCCATTTTCTGTGGCTCCACACAAAGGCTGCCTTGCTGATCTTTGAGGGGCCCTATTCTCTCCCTAGTTACCCTTTTATATATTTGTACAAACCACTGGGATTCTCCTTAATTCTATTTGCCAAAGCTATCTCATGTCCCCGTTTTGCCCTCCTGATTTCCCTCTTAAGTATACTCCTACTTTCTTTATACTCTTCTAAGGATTCACTTGATCTAACCTGTCTATACCTAACATATGCTTCCTTCTTTTTCTTAACCAAACCCTCAATTTCTCTGGTCATCCAGCATTCCCTATACCTACCAGCCTTTCCTTTCACCCTGACAGGAATATACTTTCTCTGGATTCTTGTTATCTCATTTCTGAAGGCTTCTCATTGTCCAGCCGTCCCTTTACCTGTGAACATCTGCCCCCAATCAGCTTTTGAAAGTTCTTGCCTAATACTGTCCAAATTGACCTTTCTCCAATTTAGAACTTCAACTTTTAGATCTGGTCTATCCTTTTCCATCACTATTTTAAAACGAATAGAATTATGGTCGCTGGCCCCAAAGTGCTCCCCCACTGACACCTCAGTCACCTGCCCTGCCTTATTTCCCAAGAGTAGGTCAAGTTTTACACCTTCTCTAGTAGGTACATCCACGTACTGAATCAGAAAATTGTCTTGTACACATTTAAGAAATTCCTCTCCATCTAAACCTTTAACACTATGGCAGTCCCAGCCGATGTTTGGAAAGTTAAAATCCCCTACCATAACTACCTTATTATTCTTACAGATGGCTGAGATCTCCATACAAGTTTGTTTCTCAATTTCCCTCTGACTGTTGGGGGATCTATAATACAATCCCAATAAGGTGATCATCCCTTTCTTGTTTCTCAGTTCCACCCAAATAACTTCCACCCAACATTCCCTGGATGTATTTCCGGGAATATCCTCCCTCAGCACAGCTGTAATGCTATCCCTTATCAAAAATGCCACTCCCCCTCCTCTCTTGCCTCCCTTTCTATCTTTCCTGTAGCATTTGTATCCTGGAACATTAAGCTGCCAGTCCTGCCCATGTTTCCGTAATTGCTATGATAACCCAGTCCCATGTTCCTAACCATGCCCTGAGATCATCTGCCTTCCCTGTTAGGCCCCTTGCATTGAAATAAATGCAGTTTAATTTATTAGTCCTACCTTGTCCCTGCCTGCCCCGACTGTCTGACTCACTTCTGTTCTCAGCTGTACCCGTCTCAGATCGATTTCTTTCCTCACCATCTCCCTGTGTCCCACCCCCCCCACCTTACTAGTTTAAATCCTCCCAAGCAGTTCTAGCAAATTTCCCTGCCAGTATATTAGTCCCCTTCCAATTTAGGTGTTCTGTTGGTTTCTTCAACACCACAATATCCACACTAGTTTCTTATGTTATGAGGGATAACATAAGTATGGCCGCATCAAGTGAAATATCGTGCTGGATGCAAAACCACATTATTAGTGACCATGAAACTAATATTGATTACCGTAAAATCCCTCTGTTATATTAATGTACCAAGAAAGGCAAGAAAATTTGTCATCCTTATCTCCTCTGGCCTACATGTGATCCAATTAGAAATGGGAACCAATGCTGGTGTTGCTAGTGGCATCCACAACCCTTGCATGAATTAAAAAATCTAATCAGTCACAAATTACACTGTCTGACCCTGATCCTTTACGGTTCACATCTCTATTATTTAATGCAATCAGCGGTACCGTTGTCTTCCAATATCTCTCTGCTGCATAAATGCTGCTAGATTTAAAGGCACTCTTAATTTTTGTTTTTAAAACATAGCTAAGAAAATTCAGCTGGACAGGTGGCCTATTAAATGAAAAGCAAACAGTGACTATGCTGTCCATCCTGTGTTGTTCCACTTAATACAGTTACAGAGAAAATTTGTGAAAGATCAAAGTAAATTTGAATTTTTCTTAGTCACTCATGGGATGAGGGTGTCACCTGGTGAGCATCCAACATTGCCAAGAGGGCAGTTACATGTTAACCACATTGCTGTGGTTCTAGAGTCGCATGTAAGCCAGACCAGGTGGGAATAGGTAAACAAGCAGGAGGCTGGAAGAACACAGCAAGCCAGGCAGCATCAGGAGGTGGAGTGACCTTATAGAGGTTTACAAAATAATGAGGGGCATGGATAGAATAAATAGACAAAATCTTTTCCCTGGGTTGGAGGAGTCTAGAACTAAGGGGCATAGATTTACGGTGAGAGGTGAAAGATACAAAAGAGACCTAAGGGGCAACCTTTTCACGCAGAGCTGACAGAGGAAGTGGTGGAGGCTAGTACAATTGCAACACTTAAAAGGCATTTGGATGGGTATATGAATAGCAAGGGTTGGAGGGATATGGGCCAGGTGCTGGCAGGTGGGACTAGATTTGGGTAGAATATCTGGTCAGCATGGACGGGTTGGACCAAAGGGTCTGTTTCCATGCTGTACATCTCTATGATTCTAAGTCAATGTTTTGGGTATAACCCTTCTTCAGGATGGCAGTTTCCTTCCCTAATGAACCAGATGGATTTTTCTATCAATCATTAATTAATTCATGGTCATTATTAGACTCTTAATTTCACCATCTGCCATAGCAGGATTCAAGGTCCCTAGAACATTATCTGAATCTTTTGCCTCATGTGTTATTTTTAAAAATGTTGCTGATTTACTGCAAAGAAGAAGAACAATGGAAAAGGACAAAACATCCTCTGCCACCATTATTGACAGACAGTGGTACCTGTGTGAACAATATATTAGATGCATTGTAACAACTCACCAAAATTCTTCCGATAGCAACTTTCAAACCCCTGTCCTCTACCACCAAAAAGAACAAGGGCAGTCAAGGTATTGGTAACATCACTGTGCAAGTTCCCCTTCAAACCTGACTTGCATTACTTTTCCTTCACTGTCAGTGAGCTAAAATCTCTCAGGTGTATGTATCTGCACCACATGCATCTGCAGCAGTTCAAGTAGGTGGTTCACCACCAGCTTCTCAAGAGAAACTGCGGACTGGCCATAATTGCAGGCTTAGACAACTACACCAATATCCTGCAAAACAATTTTTTTTAAAAATGTGCTTCTATTATGTCTTTCACAATGCCACAAAGTGCATTTTAGCAAATGAAATAAAGCTATAACATGGAGAATTTAGTTTTGGTGTGATGAAGAAAGGTGAGCAATTTATATATATTAATAAAATTTTGCTTTTAAGAGTGAAGATTTTAAAATCGTGGCAGATGGGTGTTAGTCTATTTTTATGAAGGGGTTCAAAATTGACTGGGTAAGGCTTTCCACACCATAATCTTTAAACCAGTATGTAGCACTGAAGTACTAATGGAAGTTTGTGTGTACTACGGGGACTTATGATAGAAGAGGGAAAACATCGAAAGACATCAGATTCCCATTAACTTTAGAAGACTCAAATATTTATTTTATCTTAGAAAAACCTAGGGATCGAAGGCTGTATTAAGAGGTGTGAAAAGTCTATACTAGCAGCTCGCTGTATAAATGCAGAGATTCGGCAAGCATACAGCAAAGGCCTACTTTTGAGAGCAGTAATTAATGTTGGGTTGATGGTCTCACAGTTAATTTTTTAAAATCTTATATCCATTTATCAAAGGGCCAATTTCTGATGCTGGAAGCCTTGAATTGCTACAATCCATGTGGTTTAAGGATGGCCACAATGCTGTGAAGAAGGAAGTTCCTGGATTTTGTTGTTGCAACCAGGAAGGCATGTGGCTTGGAGAGGAATTAGCAGGTGGTGGTCCTACCCTATCCTTGTTCTTCTAACAGGCAAGGGTTTGGAAGATTGGAAGATGCTGTCAAAGGAGTTGTGGCAAGTTGCAGCAATGCATCTTGTGGCGCCTTTTGTTGCTGCTGTGCATCCTTGGTTCAGAATGTGAAGAATGCAGGTAGTGGATGGAATGCTAATTTTGCAGATTCTTTATCCTGGTTGGTGTCAGGTTTCTTTATAATGGAGAAAAGTTCAGTCGAGGGATTCACGAAGGAAATGGATTGTCAACTGAAAAAGAAGAATATGCAGAACTGTGGGGAAATAGTGTGGGCAACAGGTGAATTGCTGTTTCAGAGACAGAGCATAGTGGTCTCTCTCCGTGCTGTACCTACTTTCTGATGAAGTTGGTTTAACTGAACCTAAAACATGGGAATCTTAAGTCACATACTTTGAAGTTTTAGCTTTCACTGAATGATCTTGAACCGCTTTTAAGGGCTCTTTCATAAAAGTGAATCAAACTATCACTAATCCAATATCTGAAACTAACATTTTTCTTCACCTGTTTTAACAGACAATCTTTTGTAGAATAAGATTAAACATGTTGGAATTGGTGCAGCTTATACAGGCATCTAATTCTACAAGATATGAAATAGAGTCATAGAGATGTACAGCATGGAAACAGACCCTTTGGTCCAACCTGTCCATGCCGACCAGATATCCCAACCCAATCTAATCCCACCTGCCAGCACCCGGCCCATATCCCTCCAAACCCTTCCTCTTCATATACCCATCCAAATACCTTTTAAATGTTGCAATTGCACCAGCCTCCACCACTTCCTCTGGCAGCTCATTCCATACACGTACCATCCTCTGCGTGGAAAAGTTGCCCCTTAGGTCTCTTTTATATCTTTCCGCTCTCACCCTAAACCTATGCCCTCTAGTTCTGGACTCCCCAGCCCGAGGGAAAGGACTTTGCCTATTTACCCTATCCATGCCCCTCATAATTTTGTAAACCTCTATAAGGTCACCCCTCAATCCGACGTTCCAGGGAAAACAACCCCAGCCTGTTCAGCCTCTCCCTATAGCTCAAATCCTCCAACCCTGGCAGCATCCTTGTAAATCTTTTCTGACCCCTTTCAAATTTCACAACATCTTTCCGATAGGAAGGAGACCAGAATTGCATGCAATATTCCAACAGTGGCCTTACCAATGTCCTGTACAGCCGCAACATAACCTCCCAACTCCTGTACTGAATACTCTGACCAATAAAGGAAAGCATACCAAACGCCTTCTTCACTATCCTATCTACCTGCGACTCCACTTTCAAGGAGCTATGAACCTGCACTCCAAGGTCTCTTTGTTCAGCAACACTCCCTGGAACCTTACCATTAAGTGTATAAGTCCTGCTAAGATTTGCTTTCCCAAAATGCAGCACCTCGCATTTATCTGAATTAAACTCCATCTGCCACTTCTCAGCGCATTGGCCCATCTGGTCAAGATCCTGTTGTAATCTGAGGTAACCCTCTTCGCTGTCCATTACACCTCCAATTTTGGTGTCATCTGCAAACTTACAACTGTACCTCTTATGCTTGCATCCAAATCATTTATATAGATGACAAAAATTAGAGGCCCCAGCACCGATCCTTGTGGCACTCCACTGGTCACAGGCCTCCAGTTTGAAAAACAACCCTCCACTACCACCCTTCTACCTTTGAGCCAGTTCTGTATCCAAATGGCTAGTTCTCCCTGTATTCCATGAGATGTAACCTTGCTAACCAGTCTCCCATGGGGAACCTTGGCACTGGTTGCCTGGAATCAGGAGTACATCAGCAACAAAACTAAAGTCAACAATTCATGTACTTCACAGAGATCAGTAAAAAGGGAAAGTGATTTTACAAAGCACCTCCCCCTTAAAATATTTTGTTTGAACAATGATGTATCATGGATTGATTAGATTTAGTCTTGAGTACCCAGAAACAGTTCCTGGATAATGCTCAAATATGGAGATTTAATTTTTTTAAAAATTAGGTTGTCATTTTTGTACCCCAAAAGAACTTGCTGCCAGTGACAGCTATTTAAGCTTGCAGAGCAAGAATAAATACTGTAATAGTCAACATGGGCCAGCAACGTCAGATGAGAAGAAAGCTGAGGCAGAGGAGGGGGATATTTGGAATTTGTTTGCACACATGAATCATGGGCTTATTGTTGGTGAAAACCTGTCTCAAATCTCTCAACAATCATTAGGGAGTAGCTAGAGAAGTATCACAAGTTTCCTGAAGGAGAAATTTGTACAATTACAGCAATTAGGATAAGTAGGACTATATGGGGGGCTTGCTGAAAGGAAAATACAATTGATCTTTTCTTAAAAGTAACACACATTTTCCACTTTATTGCTTATTTCTTCAAAATCAAATAAATAAAATGTATTCATTTGTCAATATACCAACTTTTGCACACATTCTCAATAACTAATAGTATATCTTTTTTTAAAAAATGAATAACTAGCTTTATAATCTCAAATTCTACCCCTCAAAAAGTGGCTATACTGGATAGACCAGTTCAGTACAACATTTTTTACACTCTACAGTCCAAAAGGAAATATTTGGTGATAAATAAGCAACAGGTTGTTTGGCTAATCATCTTTGGGGTACTGAAGGCTGTTGCTTTCACAAGTAATATGCTGAGCTAGTTTGGCATTTCAGAATTTGGACCTTATTCTATATCAGTTTCATCTTCATAGTAAACCCAACAACTAAGACATCAAAAGCTCTGCACATTGCTTTCGCAGGTTTATTGAGATTCTCATCAGGTTATTCACAGTTTTAGCATTGAGTCATACAGCACAGAAACAGATCCTTTGGTTCAAACAGTCCATGCCGAACATAATTCCAAACTAAAGTAGTGCCACCTGCCTGCTCCTGGCTCACATCCTTCCAAATCTTTCCTATTCATGTATCCAGAGTTGAGTGTGTGTTGCTGGGAAAGCACAGCAGGTCAGGCAGCATCTGAGGAGAAGGAGAATTGACATTTCGGGCATAAGCCTTTCATCTGGAGTCCTGATGAAGGGTTTATGCCCAAAACGTCGATTCTCCTGCTCCTTGGATGCTGCTTGACCTGCTGTGCTTTTCCAGCACCACACTCCCAACTCTGATCTACAGCATCTGCAGTCCTCACTTTCTCCTTTTCATGTATCCATCTAAGTGTCTTTTCAATGTTGTATTTGTACCCACGTCCACTACTTCCTCAGGAAATTCATTACATACTTGAATCACCCTCTGCGTAAAAAATTGCCACATGTATTTTTTTAAATCTCTCTCGTTTCACCTAAAAGATGTGCCCCCAGTCTTGAAATTCCCCATATTAGAGAAAAGATAACTACCATCAACTCTATCCATTCCTCTCATTATTTTATAAACTTCTATCAGGTCACCTCTCAACTTCCTACACTCCACTGAAAAAAGTCTCAGCCTATCCAGCCTTTCTTTATAACTCAAACCTTTCATACCCTGCAATATCCTGGTAAATCTCTTCTGAACCCTTTCCAGCTTGATAATATCCTTCTTACAACTGAGAGACCTCACATAATCAAGCACCCACTAAGCATCTCAGAAGTACCAACTGCAAGATATGGAGCACAGCATATGAATGTAACAAAGAGCACGGCTGAATGCTGTACCCAGGAGAAGACACTACTCTATACATAATATCTATAGGTCAAAGATCAACCTCATTGAGCTGAAAGGACAATAGTGCCTGCTGGAGATCACAGCAGGTCAGAAAGCATCCATGGAGAGAGAGCAAGCTAACATTGAGAGTAGATGTCCCTTCATAGAAGTAATTTGTTCCTGTAAAGATTGACTGTTCATGTTATTGTCGGCCTGTGGAGCTGATAGAGCAGGTTTACCCATGCAGTGAAGTTGACTGTGACTTTGAGCTTAAGTATGAAAGATTTTAAAAATATTGACAGAATGGTTAATATTAAAACTACTTGCACCTGTATAACATCTTTAGTGGAGAGAAGGTCCTAAGGTGTTTCCCAAAGGTAAGTTTTTTTTTAATGATCAAACTATGACAGAAACATAGGAAGAAACTTTACCACAAGGAGGGATCCATGCTAGTGGCTAAGAAAACTGTCAAAACAAAAACTAGCTGGAACCTATCTCCCTCCAGATTTCTCAGAATTGTGTAGGCAGTCAATTAAGACATTTAAGACAGCAATAAAGATCAATTTTATATGTTTGACATCTGCTGCCAAATGGTACAGGGCTCACAAGCCACGTCTGCAGTGCAATAACATAAATCACGAGCAGTAACCTGTGAGCAGTGTGGGCACAAATCACCATCATTGCAGCAGTGTGAAAGGGAAAACCTACAATCAATGGGCCAGCCACAGTGTGCAGCTCCTCGAAGCAAGAGTATAAGGGGTTTGTAGAAAAAAACCGAAAGGAGAGTAGCACAGTGATAATATTGCTAGACTAGTAATCTAGAGGCCCACACTAAAAAGTTCTGGAGACATAGACCTAAATCCTACCGTGGTAGCTGGTGAAATGTGAATTCAGTTCATAAATCTGGAATATAAATCTAGTCTCAATTGTAAGGACTACATCTTTTAAATGTTTTAGTTTTTAAAAAACAATGGACTAAAATGAGGAAGAGCTCATATAAAACCACTGTTTGAAAGATCGGCTGCAGCTTTTAAAGCAAATAACATGACACCCATTGCCGGTCATATAAACAACTGCTTGGGTGAGCAGTAATCAAAGTTTCATTTCCACACATTTCAGAGAGTAGAGGGCTGTACTGACCACAGCTTTTGCTGGCGACAAGAAGTTGCCTTATTTAATGGAAGTAACAAGAGTGCTGAATGACTTCAATCTCATTATAGCCTATGTTCTCATACGTGGCCACGTGTTCTATATTGTCCACAGTAAGGTGGGTCACAAAGATGCAGGTTAATACCGTGACATCTACTAGACACCTCTGGTTATTATTGACCAGGCTGCCTTTCGAATGAAGTTGGCCTCTGGCTCTGTTCCAGTTTAAAGGGGCGAGTTGTGCATCTCTGTATCCAGGACACTAATCTTCACAGAAGCATTAGCTACAACATACAGAACACTGCAAGTGGATGCAGCAAAGAGTGTGGCTGAAGTGCTGTGTCCAGAAAAAGACACTACACTATACATAATATTTATACGCCATATCTATTGAGCTGTACGTAGTGTCTGCAAAGACACACTTTACCCATGCAGTGAAGGTGACCATGATTGAATTTAAATGTGTCCAGAACATCTTAAGGTTCAGTTTCAGACATCAGTGGGATTTCACAATCCACTGCCCAAAGTTTAGTCAAGCCCAGAGGGCTATAGGCAATTCCCTGGTGGCAGGATTGCCTCAGGTCCAAGGTATAACTTACTGTGCATTTATCATAATCAAAATTCCATTGGATCAATTAGGTACATTTGCTAATTGTAAGGGCTTCCACACATTTAACCAGCAGCTTATATGTGACTCTCCGAAAGAATCCTCCAGGTATATGTAAAGTTTCTGGAGAGCTGCTGCCATAATGCCTTTCTCTATTCGTGATCTCAAATGCTTCTGCTCTTTGTACATTCACATAACTTCAATAATGGCTTCTCAATGACAAGAGTTCCCACTGGATGATGACATCAGTGTGCAATCACAGAGGCACAGGAGAGGTTTGATATATTGTTTTGTCTGGCAGAGTCACAATTACAGCCAGACTGGAGTTTGATCAGACCTTCATCACTCGGTGGGAGGTGGACATGGAAGAGGGAACCGACAGTAAAGGCTGCCAAGGGACTGACACATAGAGGTTGTGTGCTGAGCATTCCACAACTTGCCACTTTAAAGAGAATGCAGCTTGTGCCAGAGTTGTTCCAACTTCATTGGAAAGGCAGCCTGGCAGAAA
This sequence comes from Chiloscyllium plagiosum, assembly GCF_037043375.1. Classification (NCBI taxonomy): domain Eukaryota; kingdom Metazoa; phylum Chordata; class Chondrichthyes; order Orectolobiformes; family Hemiscylliidae; genus Chiloscyllium; species Chiloscyllium plagiosum. The sequence continues at coordinate 13,597,924 of NW_028270142.1, forward strand.
ATAACCAGTGGCGTCCATGAGACACTGTGGTTATAACCTGCATAATGGAGAAGTCTGTGGAGCCTCATCTAGGTAGATTTCAATCAACTAGGTGAAAGGGAGGACTGCAGATGCTGTAGATTAGAGTCGAGAATGTGGTGCTGGAAAACCACAGCAAGTGAGGCAGCGTCTGAGGAGCAGGAAAGTCTATGTTTTGTGCAAAAGCCCTTCATCAGGAATGAGGCTTCACCAAGAGACATCACAATCACAAATGACTTGATGCAATCACTCGACCTTTTCGTACGTCACCACCACAAATGTTTAAGAATTTTGGGATTTGCTTTACCTTTAATTGCAAGACCAAAATGAATTGCAATTATAGACTGAGTTGAGAGAACCAATCGAAATGTTTATTAGACTTGATCAGTTGTAAGACCAGTCTAGGTAAAATAATGTTTTCACTAGTTTTACAGACTTATGTTTGAAATTAAACTCAAAACAAAAATTATGCTCAATAAAAGCAGTGGTTTTCAGTCAATCCACTGCAGAATACGATCTCTGGCTGAGTGGCCACATATCTCCATATTCTCTTCTGTTGACTGAAACGGTCCTTCCAAAATCAGCTTTATCATTTTGCACTGTAATATTGAGTCACAGTTTATTACCCTTGTCAGTCACTACCTCCATGTCTGTTCAGGCACATTGATATACTGACCTAGAGGCATTAACACAACATTCTCATCTTCTAAAGATGAGAGCTCGACCCAAACATAAACATATATACAGAGGTGCGTGCTGTCAATTCAATAATCACATCAATCAGGTAAAACAGAGTTTACCAGTCAAAAATTTCAAATTTCAAAGGGAGGTTTAACAATTCACCCTGATTTGTTGATTGTATTCCCATCTGGAGAGCATTGTTCTCTGTGGCAATTGTTTGACAACCTTGCTACTGACTTGTGGTGCTGTGATTGACCATACCTTTCTTTGAGTTGGTCTTTGAGAACTTTCCAAATCTTTTCTGGATCTTTCTGATCACCCATGGCAAGACTGAAAGAGTTAATTTTGCAAAGGCCAGCCTTACCAATGGCAAGCAACTGGTTAGAGCTCTTTGCTCGGGTTCACCTGCTTTGTAACATAGAACTATACAACATTTGTATTCAGCAAAGGTGTCACTGGATGTCAATCTATAATGAGGTTTCTGATATCCATAGTTCAGCCTTCAAAGCTCTGACATTTAAGACAATGTAAATTAGAAAAAAAACTCTTGTGTCGGTGAAAATGAAAAATGTTACTTCTTTGAGTGTAGGTGTAGGGATGTGACTTTGAGGTTATACGGGACACTGGTGAGGTCTCTTCTGCAGTATTGTGTGCAATTCTGATCATCCTGTTTATAGGAAGGATGTTTTAAACTGGAGAAGGTTCAAACATTTTTACCAGGATGTTGCTGGGAATAGAGGGTTTGAGTTATAAAAATAGGCTGGGACCTTTTTCACTGGTGTCTAAGAGGTTGAGAACTGACCTTGGAGGTTTATAAAATCATGAGAAGCATAGATAAGGTGAATAGCAAGGGTCTTTTCCCTAGGGTAGGGGAATTCAAAACTTGGGGACATATTTTTAAAGTGAGAGGGGAAAGTTTTAAAAAGGACTTGAGGGCCAATCTTTTTTTCGAAACACACACAGAGTGGTTCATATGTGGAATGAACTGCCAGAGGAAGTGGTGGATATAGGTAAAGTTACAATATTTAAAAGACATTTTGATAAGTACATGAATAGGAAAGGTCTTGAGGGATATAAGCCAAATGCAGGTAAGTGAGACGAATTTAGCTTGGGAACATCGTTTTCATGGACTGAAGGGTCTGTTGCCATATGTGTGACTCCATGACTCTATTAAGAACCAGTCTCTGTATCTGTTCAAAGAAATTGTCACATATCTAACACTGAGGAGAAAGTGAGGGCTGCAGATGCTAGAGATCAGAGCTGAAAATGTGTTGCTGGAAAAGCGCAGCAGGTCAGGCAGCACCCAAGGAACAGGAGAATCGACGTTTCGGGCATAAGCCCTTCTTCAGGAATGAAGGGCTTATGCCCGAAACGTCGATTCTCCTGTTCCTTGGATGCTGCCTGACCTGCTGCGCTTTTCCAGCAACACATTTTCAGCACATATCTAACACTGTCAGGAACAAAGCAAAATAGACTCCCAGCTCTCTGTAATACCTTACACTATGTCTCAGCTCAAAAGTGGACTGCAGCTATTTTAAATTTGTTTTTGGAGGTAATCATATAAATTTATCTTAAAGTACGTTACATTTTGATTTATCTAATCAAAAGCAAATTTATTTTGATTGCCTAGCAATTAATACTCTATTTTTAGATTTGTACAGCTATCTCTACTCAAAGAAACTGCAAAAGAATCCATAGAGTCATTGAGCACAGAAGAGACACTTTGACCCACTGAATCTGCACTGAACTATCTTCAATAATCCCACTTCCCAGCACTTGGCCCAACACCTTTAACGTTATGACATTTCAAGTGTCCATCCACATAATTTTAAAAGATTGAGTGTTTACTGCCCTCCTTGGCAGTACATTCCAGTGCATTTTCCTTTATCCAAACACAGTTTTGTCTAAAGTTTGTCTTCAAATAGTTTTCCAAATATCTACAACCAAGATTCTGGAGACATCTGTAGACAGCCATTGTTGCTATAACAGGGTGCCTCCAACAGGGTGATTTCACCTGATGTGGCAAAGCTTGTGTTAGCTTCCATAATGTAAGACACTGGTGTGAATATTGTGGTATTGAACAGTCCAGCAGGCATTTATTAAAACTAACAGTATATACAAACATTACATTGCTTCCCAACATAGTGCCTGGGCTAGTATTAAGCTAATTGGCTAAAACAGAGGAACAAGTATGATTAGATTAGATTCCCTACAGTGTGGAAACAGACCCTTCGGCCCAACCAGTCCACACTGACCCTCCGAAGAGTAACCCACCCAGTCCTATTTCCCTCTGACTATGCTGTACATCTCTATGATTCTATTATGGGCAATTTAATGTGGCCAATTCACCTGACCTGCACATCTTTGGACTGGGGGAGGATACCGGAGCACCCGGAGGAAACCAAGCAGACATGGGGAGAATGTGCAAATTCCACACAGACAGTCGACCGAGGCTGGAATTGAACATGGGACCCTGGTGCTGTGAGGCAGCAGTGCTAACCACTGAGCCACTGTGCCACCCTAAATATGCTTCAAGTAATTCAAGTTTAGTATGAGATCTTGATACTCTCTAGTCACATACTACAATGCAGTAATGATATCACAAGCATGTCTAGTGAAGGTATATTGACAATCAGACATAAGCACTTACTCACTCTAAACTTTGGTACTTTTGTTAATAACTTAGCACTTTTAAATTAACTTTAAACTAACCACTTATCTCAGTTAAAACAAAGTTGCATCTGTATTTATTTTAAAATTTAAAAGCTCTAATTAAAAGAAGGGTACATATAGAATCCCTACAGTGTGGAAGCAGGCCACTCAGCCCACTGAGTCCACACAACCCTACCAATCTGCACATGTTTGGACAGTGGAAGGAAACTGGAGCAAACCTATGCAGACATGGGGAGAATGTGAAAACTCCACAAAAATTGTCACCTGAAGGTGGAGACTGTGACGCAGCAGTGCTAACAACTCAATTACCATGCTGCTCTGATGATGAGCTGATAAAAATGAACTGTTAAAGAAATGGCAAGTGGTTATGACAATCCCCTTCTTGCAAAGGTCCCTGCTGGGAAATACACTGAATAGGCTAGATTCTTCGCCCTGCTTTAAGCGGGAACAGTCTAAAAGAGCGAGACAAAGTGGATGTAGAAATGTTGGTTTGACTGAATTGGGGATGGATGCTGATCTTGAACCGAGGGCAGAGTCTTAAGATGAAGAACAACCACTGAGGACTGAGATGAGATGGCATTCCTTCACTTTGGAATTCTCTTCCCAGGGATTAGGAAAGGTTAGTCATTGAATATGTTCAAGACAGAGATCAGTAGATTTCCAGCTACTATTTACATCAAGTGATAGAAGGGTTAGCGCAGGAAAACTGGATTAAAGTAGATGATCAGCCATGATTTGGAATGGTACATCAGGTTAAAGGGACTTATTGGTGGTCTCCTGTTCCTGTATTGCTAATTCCACATAGGAACAAAGCTGACATTTTCTATGGAAATAGATGTTTATAATCTGTGGTTGATTGCAACAAGATCAGGCAGGTGAATCTTACAGAATGAGTTCCTTGATTGGGACTGTTAACCTGTCCAAACAGGGAGCTCCTGCTCACAGACAGAAAGAGGTGTGTCAGATATTCTGACACTCAGGAGAGCTGGACCAGTGTCAGTGACTTTCCAAATGTAAATAAAGGGTGTTTTGGAAACGGGATATTGGCCTCCGTGGAATTATTTCAGAAATTACTGAAGGAGACTTCTGACTTGCTGTAAATGATGCATATTGCTGCCAAGGTAAGATTATGGAGGAAGTGCCAGTGAAATGGATTGCTTTGTTCTAGATAATATTGATCACCTTCAGCATTGCATGAGCTATATACATCATTGAATAAGATTCCATAAATCACGTCAGAGCAACTGGAAAATTTGTATGTAATGCTTTTACCAGATATTTGCATCACTCTTCATTTTTATCAACTATAATCCACACTGATGCCACCTACCTGATATCCAGTGTGTCCATTGCACTGCAATTCTGCAACAAGTTGTATGCACTCTTATTCTACAGCCAGGAAACACAGACATTGAGGATTGTTATAAGTTCAGTCTTTGCTTGGAATGGAGACACAGCACTTGAGAGGAGAAATCAATGTGGGATGGGAGCATGAGAAGAAAATTGAATATCATTGCTGCCTAAGCAAAAGAATTTATAATCACTTTTGTGGTGTTAACTTTTACATTTTTTTAGTGTAAGTGCTTCAAAGGATATCTGTGCTGGATGAAGGTATAGAAGTGAGAGATTGATGATTGCAAAATGAAACTAGCATGCCACAAACATTTCCTGCATCAGGTAAAAGTAGAACCAAGTGAGGACAGTCCCCCTAGGTTGGACAGAGGAGTGGACATTGGAGAAGTGCAAAATAGATAATCACGAGATTGAGAAAGGTGAGGAATGTGCCATGACTTCAGCCACAAGAGATAATTTGAGACTGTGGATAGGTCTCCTGCTCTGGGAGAGACAGAAGCCTGATTAGAGAAGTGAAAGAGGGAGTTGTGAGATAAATTAGCATGGATTTTTAGGGCAACCACATCTTCGAGATCACTGAAAAGGAAAGAAGATTGAATATGGAGTGATAGTTTGGAAATAGTGCAGGAGAATGGAATGTTTTTCTCATTTTGAGAAAGTGCTAATGGATAGTTTTTCGAAAGGAAAGCAACAATATCTTAGGAAATGATATTAGTATGGGTGTCAGGATAGGAATTTGAATGGTCAATAGCTCGCGAATGGAGTCAAGAGCAGGTAGTGTGTCTCATGGATGAGTTGAGCTAAGAGAACAACTGGAGACGCCAACCCAGGACTAGATGGGAGTCAAAGGAGGGAAGAGAATACCAGAGGCCGTTGAACATGTGGTATTACTATTAGAAGTTATGTAAGGGCTGGTTATGAACACGAGTAGGGCAGTTGATAAGATGGAGGGAAAAATTTAGTGAGAACAGGAAGGCAATAAATTCAGAAGGGGCAAAAGAGTGGAAATGGAGATTAAAATCATCAAGAATGCTCAGTGGAGAGGTTGATGGTGAACCTCTCAGTGAGAAACTTGGGATGACTTAGTAGACAATGAATATTTTAAAGGAGAAGCAGGAGACAAAAAGTTGAGGTGTTCAATGGAGGTGCAAGATGTTAGGGAGAATGTCAATGGAAGCAGAACATTCTCTGAAGGAATATAAAATATTTCTGATTTTTAATCTTAGATTTTGATTCCTTCTGATTTGCTTTAACACTGACATTCGACATTACTTCTTTGCATACAACAAAATATTCAGGATGTACCACAGCATTAGTGTATTCTTACTACACAGAAAAATTCTAAAGGGAGGACCTACCATCTGTGATTAACTAGCGAAATTATGGAAAGCGTTAGACTGGAGGAAAAAGCACAGTAAATGCACAAAACTGAATGACAGATCAGATTATTGGTTAGTACATAAAGAATGGCAGAAAGTGGCAAAGACTAATCTCGAGGAAGAAATTAAGACTGAGAGAAGCAATGCTAATACTGAAAGCAAAAGTTTCTACATTTGAAAATGAAAATAGCAAAGTGTGTGGGTGTTGGTCCAATGGAGAGAGAGAGGGAAGAGAGAAAAATAGGGTATTAATAAATAATGAAATGATAGTTAAAAATAATAAATATTTTGTTTTTGTCTTCACTATGGTTGGTGTAAAATACATTCCATTAATAGCTGTAAGTGAGGAAGCAGAAGGAAGAGAAGAACATAGCAAAATTCCAATCACAAATGAAATGGAATTATGCAAACAAATGGAGCTGTGGGCTCAGGTTCCTGTGTCCAAATACATTTCATCCTGGGGTCTTGAAAAAATTATTAATAACGTAGATGTATTGATATTAATTTTCCAACATTCCATAAATTCAAAGAGCCCATCAGACTGGGAACGAGAAATGCAATACCTTGTTTAAGAAGAAAGGGATGTAGCAAACAGCAGGTCAGTTAGCTTCATCTCTAAGTTGAGAAAATATTAGAACTGATTATTAAAAAGATTACAGCTATGCACATAGAGAAATTCAAGGTGGTCATAAAAAGCCAACATGGTTTCGTGGAAGGGAATCATTCTAAGTAACTTCTGAGAGATCTTTGAAGGAGTAACATTGTGAATTAAGGCTAGCCTGTAGAATGTACTATCTGAATTTCCAGAAGGCATTTGATAAATCAGAAAGATTATTGTGGAAAATAAAAGTCATAGTGTAAAAGGCAACATATTAACATGGATAGGATATTATTTTCTGCCTGCCAGCCAGCCAACCAGAGTATGCCTAAACGGTCCTTGATTGACAGAATGTGATGAAGTCCAACAGGAGACTTTGCTGTGGCCTCGAACTTTTACAATTTACATTAATGACTTGGATGAAGGGAGTGGAGTTATGGTAACTAAATTCACAAATTACATTAAGATAGCTAGGAAAGTATGTTGTTATAAAGAATACTTGAAGAAGCTGCAGATGATATAAATAGGTTGAGTGAGCGAGCAAAATCTGGTAAAATGAATATAACATGGGAAAATATGAAGTTGGTGATCTTGGAGGGAGAATAAAAGAATATTTCTTAAATGCAGAACTGCAGAATTCAGAACGCGGGGAACATAAGTGTTCTCATGCATGATTGACAGGTAGAGAACAATTTCTTTTCATTCATTCACAGGATGCAGGCATTGCTAGCTAGGCCAGTATATATTGCCCATGCCCAATTCCCCAGAGGGCACTTAAAAGTCAACCACATTGCCGTGGGTCTGGAGTTACATGTATACTAGACCAGGTAAGGATTGCAGTTTCCTTCCCTAAAGTATATTAGTGAACCAGGTGGGTTTTTGTGACAACCAATGATTGTTTCATGGCCATCACGAGACCCTGAATTCCAGATTTTTATTGATTTCAAATTCCACCATCTGAATTATGGAATTTAGATCCAGTTCCCTAGAACATTACCCAAGTTTCTGAATTAACAGTCTGCCAATAATACCACTAAGCCACCTTTCCTCATAATCAAGGCAAACTAGCAAGTCATATAAATGTGGATAGTAAGAGCATCCTTAATTATATAAAAGGAAAAAGGAGGCAAAATGAACATAGAACCCTTGGAGCGATATTGGGGATACAATGACAGGGATGCAGTTAGTAGCAGAGTTGAACTAATACAAAGTCCCATGTTCTTCAGGGCTTATGCCCGAAACGTCGATTCTCCTGTTCCTTGGATGCTGCCTGACCTGCTGCGCTTTTCCAGCAACACATTTTCAGCTCTGATCTCCAGCATCTGCAGCCCTCACTTTCTCCTCGTACTATGGATAGAGGCTTGGCTAACTTACAGAAGACAGAACTGGAGTAAAGGTGACATTTTCAGGATGGCAACCCGAAACTAGTGAAGGGTCAGAGAGCAGTGCTTGTGTTGCAATTAAAATAGCGATAAGGGCAAATTTCTTCTTTCAGAAATCAATCAATCTGTGGAATTCTTTCCTGCAGAAGGCTGCAGAGTCTAAGTCATAAAGTATATTCAAGGCTGAAGTAGATTTTTTTTATTTTTGGGAAAAAGTGGGGGGGGGGGGGGGGGGGTGAAAAGTGGAGTTAAGGATTATCTGATCAGCAATGATTTTATTGAATAGTTGAACTGACATATTAGGCCAAATAGTCTACTTCCGCTCCTACATTTTATGGCTAATAAGTAAAAGCGTTATATGCTTTGGTTATGCAGGACATTTGGGAGACCACATCTTGAACAGTGCATGCCATTTTCGTCTCCTTATTGAGGAAGGATATGAAATTCAGAGACAGGTCAGATGTGTTTTACCAGATTGACACTTGGAGTAAAGAGGGTGCCTTTATAAAACAGATTGAACAAGCTGGGCTTGTTTAGAGTTTAGATGAGTGAGGGGTGACTGGATTGAAGTGATAAGGTGGGTGTGGAAAAGATATTCCTCTTGTATATCAGTCCAGAAATAAGTGCCACTTAAAGTTTGCGGCCAATCTTCTCTGATATACTTTACTCCATTGCCTCAGAAAGCAAGAGATGGGAGGTCATTGAATATTATTGAGACAGAGACGGATAGATACTTGTTAATCTAAAGTGAAAGTGAGGACTGCAGATGCTAGAAATCAGAGTCTAGATTAGAGTGGTGCTAGAAAAGCACAGCAGGTCAGGCAGCATCCGAGGAGCAGGAAAATCAATGTTTTGGGCAAAAGCCCTTCATCAGGAATGGAACTAATCCAGGGGTAGATGGGAATGTGAAACCAACAGATCAGTTATGATTTACTGAATGGTAGAACAGGCTTGGTGTTGGTGTGTGGGGGAATGGTCAACATTTGCTTTTATTTTATGGACCTAAGTTAGTTCAACAGAAAATAGAGCAGTAATTGTCAAAAGCTTTGAGCACATTATTCTAAACTTAATCCAAGATTACATCAGAGCCTTAATTTCCTTTAAAGAAGTCCCCCCTTTTCCCCAGACATTCTTTCCCTATTAATCCTCAATACTATTATGTTACAGAAAATGAGATGAAAAAAGTAACTAATACAAAGTCCCATGTTATAAATATCTAGAGCATGGTTCATTTGTGCATGTGAATTTTAATTCCTAAAACTAAAAATTAATTGTTGAAAGTGGGATAAATAAAAATGGAGCACCTTGAAGTGTATTACATTTAAGTTTGGGGTTATGTTTTGTTAAGGGGATGACAGCTGGGAAGCTACAAATGGCCAAAATACTAAAATAATTCAGAAATAATCTGAACGGAAGGGATGAATCTATGAAATAGCAGGTGGGCTGGATACCTCATTCTGCAAAGCTTGAAGCAATGGGAGTTAGAGCTAAACTAGCTCGTTCCACAAACCTCCAAACATCAGATCAAGATCAGCTCAGAGCAGAATAAATCATCATGGTGATAGGTACACCTTAAGAAAATTTTCTGGTACTGATTTGCACATTTGCCAATAAGCGATATATCTGCAGTTTGGAGCTGGTGTGTTAAAGTAGAATGGACTTCAGACAATACAAGTGTTGCTGTTAGCAAACACGTAACAGGCAATTATGCCTCAGAAATGCCTCAGATAGGTGGGTCTATGGTGCAAAACAAAAAAAAAAGGACTGTCTACCAGTGGACTAAACTGAAGCTCTGCGTGCTATTGAACTTCAGGGCAGCTGAAACTGAAACTGAAACAAATCCGCAAGCAGTATTTGATAAGTTTGAGAAAAATTGGAGCTTACAGAAATTCGGTGGTAGCTCAGTGAAGCTACATAATTGACAAAAGCCTAAATTGTGCGAGTAATTGGATGCTTTGGAGCAGTTTCAGGAGTCTTCGGGCACTTGGTCTCAGTAGAAGAGACTGAGATACCAAAAGGGGAAAAATGTTATAAAGGCAAAATTAATGGCTCTTTAGTTGAACATGAGTACTTACTTTGACCCACTTCCAAATACAGATCTTCAGAAAATTAAGCAAGTGCAATTTGCTTTTGAATTAAATCACAGTTGCATCAATCAAAAAACACCTCAATTAATTAATTCAATACAATCTACTTCAATAAGGTGATCAGAACAAAACCAGTTTTTCTCAATTTGAAATAACAATTAATGTATCATACTATTATGTATATTCTTACATAAATAAACAGGCAAGATACCAGGTTATAGTTGATCTAGCATTATTTTCAAAGTGCATTCTGACTGGACATACTTGTACACATGAAGAACTCAGTATCTAAACAACCGTGTTAGCACTACCAAAGACAACAGCTTTGTGCTATTGTTAAAAAGGTATAAAACGTATTAAGTAAGATCTACAATAAATTTGCAATAACTGATGCAAAATAGTTTTAACCAGTGCAAAGCAAAAATGAGAAGTTCCTCAAAAGTTGCCATACCTCTTACGAGAATAAATTTTTTTGGGTGATTATAATATTCACTACACTTATTTTTCTAACAGTGAGTGTTGCCATCTAAGTCTTAATAAAACACACAAGACAAAGGCTACCATAGGGTTTTAATGTTAACTTTTATTATTTCAAAACAACTATGTTGCATGTCATTGTCCTTGCATTAGAAATAAACCAATTTTTTTTTAAGGGAACAGAACTTAGAGAGGATTATGAAAGTTGTCCCAATCGATTGGTGGTGAACGTGACCAGTTATAAAATACACAAGTGATTATTCATTGAATAACATGTTCACAGAAGAATTCTCATGACTGTGCATCACATTTCTTTCTTCCACTGAGTAAAAACTGCAAGTAACATTTACAGAAATGACAGCATAAAAAGGTGAATGAATGAAAATTAAACTGAAATCAGAAGATCAAGGAATATGCAATATGCAGGAACCAGAGAATGGTAGTAACAAAATTGAGGCTTCCCCACCCAGAATCACTCCTGTCCTGTGGTTTCCAATTCAACACTTCCTGATTTGAGGCCATTTCAAACAAGCCTCATCCAAATCCACACTTTTATTTCCAACAGGAGCAGCTGATCTGAGAGGACATGCAAGAACTCTCATTATTCCCTCCACCCAACCCTCAAGCACTACAATCTTAAGTGAGATGGGCTTGCTAAGAAGTGTGGGGATAGAACCTGGTAACTTCCTATCTGCATGGTGAAGTTTTGCACTGGGCACTGCATTTACCAACAGTTACAGTAAATATTTAAGTGAATTTTTAAAAAATGCATTTTCATCCTACTACTGATTACAGTGATTTTGTAGATCAGAACATCCTTTGGGAACAGAGTACGAGGTATGTTTGGGCAGTTATTTTGCACATGAAAAGTTTTAAATCTATTCGAACTCTCACATGGAACATTAAACAAACAACATTTTTAGAAATTTGTAGAAATCACTTCATGGAAAATGTTTCAGTCGTGTAGGTTGTAGTTCCTGGTCTACATGGAAGGATTTCCCTGGATCAAAATTTCATGTCCAAGAGACTTCCAACATTCTTTTCTTCTGAAGCTAATAACTCATCCTAAAACAGTACACAGTCATAAACAATGTTCTACTTCAGTAAAATCAATTCTGAATGCCCCGGTGGGCTACTCACATTTAAAACATAGCTTAGTCAAATATGATCTAGCAATGTCACATATCTCTTTATCAAGAGTAACTGAACAACAAGCAGGAATAGGAATCCTCTCTCTAACCGAAAGACATTTACTTCACAGCCATTTCAGTTTAGTGAGCATGTTGCTGGAACTTTGAGTTTTAATGATTTTTAAGGTTTAGCACAATGGAGTCACCTGGTCTGCTTAGCTGCTGACGGTTTAGATAATGGAAGGAACAAAGAACCCAATGCAGGGTGAATAAAATCTCAAGGCCAGAGATAACAAGAATGCACCTATAGATCCTTAAATCAGGAAGGCCATTTAAAAAAAAAATGCCTATATTGGCAACAATCTATGTTTTCTCACATCCAAACAAAACCAAGCAACAATAACACAAATTTCAACATAATATTGCAGCTATAAAAGCTAAAACAAGTAGAATTTTCACAGCCAGATTGAAGGATTAGGCCTCTGTTCTAGGTAAATTACTATTTAGATTTTCGCAAGCTTTTCAGCATTGGGGAACTTTGTCTGGCACTGTTCAGAACATACTAAATTTATAGAGCTCAAACATTCATCGAATTTTAAAAAGTTAATTAAATTCTCAGTAGATACCCTTCTTGGCAAAAAGCAGTCCATTACATTCTTCACTACTAGGCCAGGAAGAACTGGATGGGATGAAAAAAGGATTTCTGAAAATCTACCAGATTTCTATAAAGTGGCACGAACATTCTACATATGGCCTGCTCAGAGCATACTAAGAAATCCCCATTTAATGACACATTTACTAAAACGTTGTCAAAACTATGTTTAGAAGTGAAAACAATGCTTAGAAAATCCTTTGTAGTTTACTATGCTGTTATTCAGAAATAAATGTTATTATTTAAGTGCTCTATTGTATAAAACTAAGATTTATTTTTTCTTTCGCCAATTCATTGCCATGTATTTTTCCTCCACAGTATAACACTCAAAATATGGTACAATTAACAGTATACAAATTTTGACCCAGAGTGCCAAATTAACACCACAAACCATGAGATTATTTCCACCTCCAATGATATTAACAAATGGTAAATGCAGCATTTTGTTAAAACTTTTGCAAATGCAAGATCTGTACAAATATAAACTACATTCAGGCTACATCAAGTCAATTAGCTGGCATTTTGTTTTTTAAAAAAGATAAGCTGAGTCTAGTTAAAATTTAACACTGGTCCTGCAGAGATGTCAAATTATACACTTAAATGTCTGGACAATGCTTTAATATTGTATCTTAGATATTTAGAATTTGCTGAGATAAATTTCTCCCAAAATATTGCAGGCTGCACAGCCCATGTCCAAACATAATTGGAGAAATAATGTTTTGACTTAATAAACACAAATTGTGGTTTCACACAAATGCCATCTGAAAAAGTGGACATTTGTTGAGATGTTAAAACTCCCTTAATCTGTGATCAAGCAATCCTAATTTAAGAAAACTCTCAGCCAGTAGATGGATTTGCAAGCAATTAAACCTGAAGTGTTAGTTATGAGCCTTACCCCTAATATAACTTGACCATAATATGGCAAACAACAGGTAATATAGGCACTTCAGACTGAAGTACAGGACAGTATTTACAGACTTTGCCCAAAATAAATGAACTCAGAAGCGTGGCTGGCTATGCTCTGATTAATCAGCTAAATTTTGTTCATGGAAGTTGTTAGTGAATAGTTCATAGGGAAGTCAAAGTTACCGATCAATAAAACTAAAATAAAATGGAAAGCTAAATATATTTGGTTTTCTTTAATACCTTTACACAAAAAACACAATTTTGCATATTTGAGAAAGGGATAGTACAACTAATGATTTAACCCTGTAGTGGAGCTGCTGCATTACTGAAAATAATAATTATCTGACCATGTTGGTCTTATTTATCAGGCTACCATGAATAATAATATGGTTTCCAACTTCTCTAAGTTTTAAATTAGAAATTTAGAAAAAATGGTGGTGCAGGTATCAACAAATGTCAATTTGTGAATGCTACAAAGGCGACTCAGTACACAAAAGGTTAGATTTCTTACACAGATTAGCAGTCCTTTGGGGAAAAAGAATCATCACTCTGGTCTACCTCAGGTATCATCTTTGGAGGTTTCAACAGGTGCACCCTGAAATCATTTTCCACCCAGCTTTCAGCCCTAATTTTGCCATTAAGAATATATGCAATAGTGGTATAGAGTATTCAAGCCTCATATTTTTACAATTACTTTCAAATTCCAACCTACAGAATTTAATTTCATTCATAAATAATGGTATAACAAAGATTAGTTCTATCTTTTTCATAATGAGAAGCTATTAAACTGCAACACAGCAACATATATGTTAAACATCTTTAAGTAATATGTCAAAACATTAATTATATCCTTCAAGATGGATTGCAATTTTTAGAGCATGAAGAATTAAAGACAAGGTGTCAGATACATGTGAAATAATTTACAGGAGACAGTATTAGGACAAAACAACTTTTCATTCAAAATACATTTCATATCAGAAGCTTCAAGTATGACAACAAAAAATGTGACATTGGAGAAACAAAATGAATGTGAAACAATACATTATGGTTGCGTTCCAGTTTAAAACTGTCTTTTTGGGAAAATGGGAGAATGAGGCCCACACTGAAGGCTAGTCAATGACCCTGACAAATACCCATGAAGAAAATATTTTTCAAAAGGTAATTTGGCACAAGTAAAATAAATTAAATATAATTGAGACAATTGGTATTCAAAAATTTTAAGTTTTGGAATGCTTCATTGAATGAATTAAATTTGTTGTCACAGCAAAATATGCTACAAGTTTTTACATACCTTGCCACGTGACAGCAATGCATGAAACTTAGTACAATAATACAGTTGCAAATGTCAATTAAAATGGATCCCTTTGCTTTTATTGCACAGATTTCCTTTTGTTTTAAATCTCCAAGCATGCGCCAATAACCATTTATTGCACAACACAGGAGGGTTTCAAACCTTCTCACAAGGTATATCCTCACAGTAAACTAAACAACAGAGATGATTTATTGTTGAAATTACAAGATTTCTTCCTAAGTGCTGCATTAATACTGCTTAATAAATGAAATAGGGTCAGTTGCAGGAACTTAACCAGCTATCAGTATGTGCCCTGATATACACTAGTAGAAATGCAGTAAAGGAAGTAGTTTTCAGTGCCTGCAGGCAAGTCTGTGTTAAAGTTCAAAAATTGACTGATCAAAGTGCTTTTGGACTCAGCAGTACTTTTTCCTCTACCAGATTCCAAGAATCTGAACATCAACATGTGTCATCTGTAAAATAAAAAGAGGTCTGAATAAGAACATTGGTAGGATTATGGCATACACATCATTCTCAATTATTAAATCTGAACCAATTATAATAAAGTACAGTGATCCATTGTTCAGACTGTAAACTTTTCAATTCAACATAGTATTCACATTTGTCTTTTCATGCATTCTTCTAAAGAAATTTGCTTTAGCAATGAAAGATGACAGAAAAAAACTCAAGTACTGCAAATGCTGGACATTTGGTATGGTCTGGCAGCATCCAAAAAGAGAATTAAAAATAAACTCACCAGACAGGAATTGGTGTTTCAATTAAGTTTGATAAGCAATCACATCAACAAATACTCAGTATGTTATACTATGGAATCTACCGAATAGCTTTAAAGAAGTGTAAAAGCTTTCATCTTACACCATTAATAGAAGCTAAGGATGGATCATAAAATTAACAATAGGTTATCAGTGCTTCACTTTAGATTATGTTCTGCATTGCATAGGATCATTCAAACTCCGCCTCCACTCCCAACACCACCTGACAGCACATTCCCATGCAATCACAGAAGGTGCAACACTCGCCCATTTATCTTCTCCTTCCTCACCAGGGCTGTGCGCCACCTTTCAGGTGAAGCAGTGACTTAGTTGTGCTTCATTCAATTTAGATTACTGTGTTTACTGGTCACAATGCGATCTCCTCCATAACATGGAGATGAAACAGTCCGGGTGACTGCTTTGCATGTACCTATGTTCTGTCTGTAAAAATGATCCCAGGTTTCCAGTTGCCTGCCACTCCAATACAGTAGTGTTCCCATGACAACCTGTCTCAGGCTTGCTACACCACCTGTGCAAACTCGATGCAAGCTGGAGGAACAACATCCCGTTTTCTGCCAAGGTACCTTACAGCCTTCAGGATGCAATTTTGAATTTAACAATTTCAAAGCATGAACACCGCCCTTTCCTTGAATATTAGTTAACTGCTCAACCCTAAGTCCCGTTAACTACTTATAATCTCCATTATCACCTACCTAGCTTCTCTTTTACCCTGGCTTACAATCAACCATCTCTGTCGGAGTACCTTTCTTTCTCCCCTTCTCTCTTTGGGCTCCCTGTACCTACCAACACACTCCTTTGCTCCCTCACTCCTGCCACCCCTGTCACGAACACAAATACCGTTTTTGACCTGATTCTGAAGAAGCAGCACAGGATTTGAAGTGTTAACACTGTTTTCTCTTCAAGATGCTGGCAAATCTGCTGTGTTTCTCAAACAATTTCTGCTTTGGGCGATATGGTGGCTCAGTGGTTAGCACTGCTGCCTCACAGCACCAGGGTCCCAGGTTCGATTCCAGACTTGGGTTAACTGTCTGTGTGTAGTTTGCACATTCTCCCAGTGTCTGCATGGGTTTCCTCTGGGTGCTCCGGTTTCCTCCCACAGTCCAAAGATGTGCCGGTCAGGTGAATTGGCCATGCTAATTTGCTCATAGTGTTTAGTGCATTAGTCAGAGGGAAATGGGACTGGATGGGTTACTCTTCGGAGGGTTGGTGTGGACTTGTTGGACCGAAAGGCCTGTTTCCACACTGTAGGGAATCTAATCCAATTTAATCTCTTTATTTGTTACTATTCCTGGAGGGGGGGGGGGGGGGAAGAGAGAGAGAGAGAGAGAGAGAGAGAGAGAGAGAGAGAGAGAGAGCGAAGAGAAACAATAGCCTAGTGACATTATTATTAGACTAGTAATTCAGAGACCCAGTTATGCTCTGGGGTTCCATGGCAAACGATGGAATTTGAATTCAAAACAAATCTGGGAATTAAGAGTCTAATGCTGACCATGAAACTATTGTTGATTGTTCTAAAAATTCATCTGGTTCACTAATGTCCATTAGAGCAACTGCCAACCTTTAGCTTTCTTTTATTTCAGTTGTTGCTTTATTTTAAAAGTTCTAACTTCGTAATCATTATGGCAACCGAGAATGGTGATTTTTTACCCTTTTCACTGTACTCATTCCTATACTTGAGTAAACGTGACAATAAAATCTAATTCGAATTCTACACTCTATCTGAATTAGATTCCAGATTCACCAGCAATGTGGATGACTCTTATCTGCCCTCTGGGTAATTAGGGATGGGCAATAAAATGCTGGTCTTGCCGACGATATCCACATCGCATGAATGAATTTTAAAAAACTGAGCTAACTTGAGAAAAGGTAATAAGATCACTCATGCATTCTAAAAGAGCCATGTAATGTCCTTTTATAGAACATTTAAAATTCTTCATATTTTCCTTTTTGAGGTTTCTTTAAGATTACCAAAGGAAACAATGAGGTGCAATGCTTACAAGAACAATCAGAGGCATTAAAACCTTTCATGGGAAGAGATTGACAGCATGTTTCAAAGGGAAACATTGCCATTGGGAAACATTAATATATTCCAATGGCAATGCTTGGCTTTAGTTTTACTATTTTGCACTTAACTGTGGATGACATAAACCCACCAACTTACTTAGCAACTTATAATAAATACTAAATAAATATAATGCAATATGAAGAAAGTATCATGTAGAGCATACAAAAATGGTTCCACTTTTCTTTCTTTTACTGATCAAGGATTCAACTTGTTCTTAATTTATGTCAGTGCCTCCATAACTAACAAGCAAGCAGCACTTATTACTTCCAAACAGCCAATTCTTCTCATCTATGAAAATAGTTTCTCTGAACATCTCTCAAGCTGGTTGAGTTTTGAAATTGCAGTATGAATTGATAAAACAAACTACTGTTTTCCATGTGTCCATTAATTTTTTAATGAATAACCTTATTACAAACCAAACTCCTTCTCCCATACATCCAATAGAAAAATGAGCAGCATTTATACTGAGTTAAAGATGCAACCTTATTTGTCACTTGATCCAAAGTTACTCAATACTGTCAACTGCTTTAATTTCACAAAATCCAGTTAAAAGCACCTTAACCATCTATCCCAACCACGTTTCATTAATGTCTCAAACGTGATAGCTACTTCATAAGCTACACCTGAATGAGAATTTAGTACCAATATATTCAATTTTTTTCTACCCTCTCCTGATAATGTAGCAATCACACTGTATGGATCAGAAAGCAGAAAACTCACCATTAACAAAGGATAGTCACTGGGACAATTAATGGTCGACTCTAAAAAGCATTGCAGCAAAACCTAATGCACTGAGCACATTTGCAACATGTGCTTAACAAGAGTCTTTATGTCAGTGTGCCTGCTCCATATATTCCCATTCCTGTTCAAATTTCATAATTTCAGCTACTAAATCAGAAACACAGAACTTCATGTAAGCATTGTTAAATTTGTATTTATTATAGCTGAAAATTGAGAGAAAAACAAATGCTTCATCAATTAAAAACACATGATTTAAAATTAAGTCCAACTTTTACCTTCTTATTCAGACAAACATACTGGACAACGTCTAAAGTCATTGTACCTACCATGATACCACCATTTTGTTTTCTTTGGATTTTTATTACATGTCCTTACATAAAATGAATTATCAGGAGGCCGCCTCTGTAATAAAATAGACAAATTGATAATATTAACACTAATATCTGAAACTGCATTCCATCAGCCACAACCAACTACTGCAAGGATGTTATAACAGCAATGTTATAACAGCAATTTTCTACAATTGTTTTGCATAAGAAAGTGATAGGTGAATATTATTCAATCAGAGCTCCACACTGCTTTTAGCTAGGCAATCAGTTTGACTGTACGATATGGGTGGGATGGAACTATTTTGCGAAAGCATATCAAATGAAGTTTGCTGCTGTTCACATAGAATAAGTGAAATAATAACAATTACCAAAGCAAGGATAATTTTTTTTGGAAAAAGAGATAACTAATTTTGTTAATAGGGGAGTTTTCATTGGTTGAAACTTTATTGCTGGAACAGCACAGCAGGTCAGGCAGCATCCAGGGAACAGGAGATTCGACGTTTCGGGCACAGGCCCTTCTTCAGGAATGAGTAGAGAGTGTTCAGCAGGAGAAGATAAAAGGTAGGGAGGAGGGACTTGGAGGAGGGGAGTTGGAAATGTGATAGGTGGAAAGAGGTCAAGGTGAGGGTGATAGGTCGGAGTAGGATGGAGGCGGAGAGGTCAAGAAGAAGACTGCAGGTCAGGAAGGCGGTGCCGGGCTGGAAGGATCCGGCTGAGACAAGGTGGGGGGAGGGGGGATGAAGAAACTGGTGAAGTCCAAGTTCATCCCCTGCGGTTGGAGGGTTCCCAGTCGGAAGATAAGACGCTCCTCCTCCGACCGTCGGGTTGTTGTGGTTTGGCGGTGGATGAGTCCAATGACCTGCATATCCTCGGTGGAGTGGGAGGGGGAGTTGAAATGCTGTGCCACAGGTTGGTTGGGTTGGTTCGTCCGGGTGGCCCAGAGGTGCTCTCTGAATCGCTCCGCAAGTAGGCGGAGAAGGGCCTGTGCCCTTCCTGAAGAAGGGCCTGTGCCCGAAACGTCGAATCTCCTGTTCCCTGGATGCTGCCTGACCTGCTGTGCTGTTCCAGCAATAAAGTTTCAACTTTGATCTCCAGCATCTGCAGACCTCACTTTCTCCTCGAGTTTTCATTGGTTAATTATTTGATCTTTGAGAAGACTTTCAACAAACAAGGTTTTTAAAAAGAAAGACATATGCAATAGGACACATCCTACTGAAACAGGTGAGATATTATTCAGGAGGTTGGAAACAGAATAGTGATAATAGATGGGATATAATTAATACTATCCACCAGGGGTGGTGTATAGGGGCCTCAGCTTTTCACTATAGCTACAAATTTCTTAGATTAAAGAATATCAAGCTGTCAAAGTTTTTTGAAAACACAAAACTTGGTGGTGCAGCAAATATACAAAAGGGATTACAAAATTACAATGAGACATTGATGAATTAAATTAACAGACAAAACTGGCACATGGACTGGTGAGATTGATCTGTCCCCAAAAGTTGAAAATAACTTTAATGAATCAGCAACCTATTTAGCATGATATTCCCTCCACAAGAAGTTCAAGTTGCTAGTTCAAACAGCTTGTGGAAAATCATTCACTGCCTTTTTTATTTGATTTAAAATTCCAAATTCCAGCAAAACCTTTCAAGTCTGTGAAAAATTAAAGGATAACTGGCCTGGTGAAAAATTGATTTGTTACAAGCCTGTTTTGTACTTCATTGATCAATTCCCCATGCAGTGAGAAAGTGGAAGTACAAAGTATTCTGCTTTAAATCCAAGATGATCAGAATACTTTCTAAATATTTAGAAGCTGGGAACCATAGAAGACAGAGATTCAGCAGCCAAGTTCAGAAATCATTACTAGCTAGTAGACTAGGATAATGGAATGATAAATTTTGTCTCCAGAGGAACAGTGAAGGAAATAATGCTACAGCTAAATAAAGTTAGTAAGGGTTAGATCCTATTTAAAAGGCTATTCACCGCTAGACAACGCAATTCAAAAAGGATATAATGAACTTGGAGGAATATTCAGCAGAGAAAATACTGGGCCAAAAGGGCTAAACTGTGTTGAGAGTTTGCACAGTCTGAATATAAAGGATTGACAGTTGTTCAAATTCAAGTGTTTAAGATGACTAGAGGCATTTCAGGTTTTTTTTAAAATCCAGGACAGAAGTCTCCAGAGTTTGACTTTATGACAATACACACGAGATCGTTTCATCACTAACCTTCTCTTATTTTGCAAGTGGGGATCTACACTGATGATTGCATCTGCAAAGAGGCCTCATTGAACCAGTTGGGGAGGCTATTGGACATTTCAGCTCTGTGGGTGGACAGTTTTGCGCAACAACAGACTTTTGATTAGTTCAAGCAGGGCTAGTGGTTTGTTTTCTATGCAGGAGTAAACAACATAGTCACCTTTTGATTGTAGCCACTAGCCCAAAACCAGCTGTGTGTTTGGATACTACAGCAAAAATAGTAGCCATTGAATGAGAAAACATCTCTTCCTCCTTCTGAGACTGCAGAAATAAGAAGATGCCAAGCAGCTAGCTTCTCTCTTGGATTTCCTTCTTGAAAAGAAAAGGGGGAAGCCTTTTCAGAGATAATGATAGGTTGAATCCACACCTAGTTGATGAAAGGTTGAGAATTGGTAACTCCACAACTTTGGGTCATGCTCACACAGTCGAAAGGAACCAGAGAATACAGAAGGACTTCAATGATGCCAGTAATCTGCACTGGTGCCATAACTGTGCTTCAGCAACATTGGTTTTTGAGGCTTTTTTCTCTAACCGTATTAATTAGGTGTGGTCTTGGTTCTTTGTCTGGCTGTTTGTGTGTGGAATTTTCTTTTTAAAAAGGGGTATTGTTTAAATTATAAAGATTGATGCGCTAGTAATGAGTGGGATTTTCAGCTATCCGCTAAAAGTAAATCTGTTTGCAATAAATAGCGGTTTTCTTAAATGCTGAAAACTGACATTGGTTTTCTTTTAACCTGGGTTCAATCAAAAAAATTTGAACGACTCTGGGAATTGAGAAGCTTGATTACCAGTGCACTACCCCAGCACGCTGTGACAATAACCACCTCTATTAAAAGAATGTAACTATCTGTCTTTAATGTTAGTGAAATAACATCATAACAGCTTGAGATTAATCTTAAACTGATCTGGATGAGCCACCTAAATACTGTAACTACAACAGCATATCAAAGGTTGGGAATGCTGCTCATCTCCTAACTCACTAAGGCATACAAAGTACATATAACGAGCATGATGGGCTACTACCTGCAAATTCCCTTCCAAGGTGCACACGATCCTTACTCGGAACTATACTGCCATTCCTTCAACGCACTGCGTCAAAAACCTAGAGTTACTTTCATAACAAAATTGTGTATAAATGTATGTCACATTGTCTGCAGGCTAAGGCCTGTTCACCACTGCCTTCAGGACAATTAAGCATGGGCAATAAATGTTGAAGAGTGGGGTGCTGGAAAAGCACTGCTGATCAGGCAGTATCAGAGAAGCAGGAGAATTGATGTTTTGGGAATAAGGAATGAAGGGCTGGTGTCCAAAACATCAAATCTCCTGCTCCTCAGATGCTGCATGACTGGCTATGTTTTTCCAACACCTTACTCTTCAACTCGAATCTCCAACATCTGCAGTCTCCCAGTTGAATATAGCCTTACTGCAAAGCCTCTTCCAAGGATGCCTACCTTGAAGTTCTCCTTCTCCCTCTACAAAAATCTGAGTCGCGCTCTCACTGCACCCCCAGGTCATTTCCTCTGCCTTGAAGCTCTTCAGCCATGCCCTGAAGCAGACTCCCCACCACAGCTACATCTCCTTCCTCAGCGCCTGTCTATTGAGCCAACTGATAGGATTCCTGATAAAGGGCTTCTGCCCAAAACTTTGATTCTCCTGCTCCTTGGATGCTGCCTGACTGGCTGTATTTTTTTCCAGCACCACACTCTTCGTCTCTGATCTCCAGCATCTGCAGTCCTCACTTTCTCCATGGGCAATAAATGCCTGCCTTGACAGTGACATTTGCATCGCATGAACAAATATAAGTGATATACTTCCTTTCTTTACAGAGGTCTCCAGATTTTGATTTCATGACAATAGATCTAAGGTATTACTCTTTTCTGGGCAAAAGAGGCAAAACTGTCCATAATCCTGGTAACTGAAAGGTGCAGTTTTTTTTTTAAATAACATCAATACTAATTCTAATTAAACCAGAACCCCTCTACTGATCTTTAGAAAATTGAGCATTCTTATTTTAGACCTTTTACTGCCCATACCCTCACAGATGCCTTTATTACTTCCAGCTTTCACAATTTCAAATTTGCAGATTCCATTCTTTCACTGTCTATAAAATGTGATTTGTCCAAAGTCAGGATTTTCTACACAAAAACCAACTTGCCCATCACTCCATCCTAAGTAGTGCATATTAAGGGAAGATAAATATGTTATCATTTTACCAGACCATAGGGCTGCTTTTCCACTAGAGAAAATCAGACAGCTGGTGGTGGTTTAATCTGAGAGTCACAATGGGAATTGAAACAATGCTATTGGCATCAGTAGGCCTCAAAACAGAAATCCAGCCAACTGAGCTGGACATTAACTCTCCATGTCCCAAAACTATCTGTCTTAAATTCCTCCTTTACTTGCTTTATTCTCATATTCCCAGCATCTCCAGATATACCATACTCCTTTGCATCTTGTACATTTCTCCCACTCTAGTGACAATGCCTTCAGTATCCTTACATCTGTGGCTCACTCCCTAAATTTCTCTACCATTTTCATTAACATACCTTTGACGAAGACTTATGTCTGCTTAATCTTTATGCCAGAGAGGCACTGAAATGTTCTCTATGTTAAAAATGCTACTTCAATAAGAGTTGTTTATTTTGCTGATTCTGGTCCCTTGCTGCACAACTGCCTGATGAAAGAGCAGCGCTCCGAAAGCTAGTGCTTCCAATTAAACCTGTTGGACTATAACCTGGTGTTGAGAGATTTTTAACTTGGGAAAATACAGTCTTGAAAGACACCATGTTCAGCTTCTGATCAGTGTAGGATTAGTTAATTTCAGCAGGTTAATAGAACAAGTGCAACAATCAGCTTTAAGAGCCAGTTGGAGAAAAGTTTTAGGTAGTTCATAATTTCTGCTCACTTTCTAGCACTGCCTCACAATATGCCAGTTGAGGCTGAATGAGTGTATCAAGTTCTGGACACTCCACCTTAGGAAGAATGAGATGAAGGTAGCGAGGGTGCAGAAAAAGTTCACAAGAATGGTTACAGGGATGAGCATCTGGATCTGCTCTTCTTGGAAAAGGCTGAGAGGGGTTTTGATAGAGATATTCAAAATTATGGGGAATCTGGAAACAGTATTTCAGAAGAAACTGCTCCCTTTAATGGGAATATCAAGAATAAAAGGGCATTAATACAGGGCTATTGCTATAACGAGAAGGCAGGCAGAGAATTGCACAAGGTGATTTGCTTTTTCAGACAAAAGCAAATGCAACAGGCTAAATTACTATAACCTATAAATAAGTTGTCAACTTCAAAACTGGTGCCTGACTGTTGTCCCTTTTATTTCTGGACTCTTAATTATGACAAACATCAATTGTGAAACAGTTGACCAAATGATGTTTAAAGTTCATGTGCATCATATCATCACCATTACCTTCATCAATGCCACAGCAAAAACAAACTCCAATACACACCTTAAATATGATGAATTCTGTGTTACTTTCCTTACTCAATCAACATTTGCCAAATGACATTTAACTTTGTAACCTGCAGCAAGGTTAAATGGACTGGCCTGTATTTGCTAGCCTTATTTTCGCACCCTTTTCTGTGCAATTCTCCAGCTTCGTTCAGATGCAACACATTCAGCTTGCTCAGATCCATTTTTCTCTAGAATTCTTCCGGATGCCAGGAGTTCTCAAGTTTTCCCAGCTGTTCGTTCTCTCTCCCTCTTCACTTCATCCACTCTCCAGACACATACTCATCCTTCCATTTCTATACTCACTTCAGCATGATCGAATAAGTAACTCTAAGATGACTATCTTTTTGGTTCAGTTCATTAGTTTCTTACCTAGCTCCTTAAAGTCTTCTGACCATGCCAATAGTACTGACTTGGACTGTTATCACTGGCTATTCACCCTTCTTCTCAAGGTGCCCTGCAGTCACTTAGTTACCACCTTGGGCCTGGCAGCAGGAAAGTAACATACCATACTGTATTCACAACTGATTTTCCAATCTTACTGTAACTACTTCTCTCCCTTCTCCCATACAGCTGAGCCAGTTATGGTACCATCGGCCTTGTACTGGCTGCATTCCATAAATAAGCTATCACTTGTATTCAGAACTGAAAACTAGTTGGAGAGCAAGATGCAC
Source organism: Chiloscyllium plagiosum (assembly GCF_037043375.1). Classification (NCBI taxonomy): domain Eukaryota; kingdom Metazoa; phylum Chordata; class Chondrichthyes; order Orectolobiformes; family Hemiscylliidae; genus Chiloscyllium; species Chiloscyllium plagiosum. The sequence goes on from NW_028270142.1 coordinate 13,622,872, forward strand.
CTACAGGGATCTCCTGCACAACCGGCCTGGTTCTCAATGTCTTGCAGCTACTAGCTCCCTCTTCACCTGCAAACCCTGAGCTGCAGAGCGACCACATCAATAAACATGCTATCCACACACTCAACCCCACAGCTGCTGCTCAACCTCAAAACTCCAGTGCTCCAGTTGTCGCTACAACTGACATTTCCTGCATTCATCATTATCCAGAAGAGAAGCTTCTCAAGTTCCACTGTGGATGAGGATGCACACTTCATGGGTCCTAGTTGCTCATGCATGGCACTATTTATTAACTAAGTAAAACTAAAAGATTTACCAGTTACTCACCAATCAGCTGCTTTTCTACTAAACTAATTTTATTTCATTATTTAGAAACTAACGGAAATATTTTTTAACATAACTCTTAATTACCTAAAGTCTTAGATTAATTAGTTGGAACATTCAGGGCATTTTAGTGTCACTATCCTTTGTTATTTAATTATAACTTTACCATTGGATCTGATTAATTGAGTATTGATTGTAATTAAATTATGAACGGTATAATCGGCTTCACCACCATTGTATCTGTAAAGCTAAAAATCAATAAATTTAGGCTTACTTCATGCTTGATTAATCTAGATAAGTTCGCTTCAGTTCTCGCAAAGCTTGGTCTCTCATAGTTGTCTCTCAACTCCTGCTCTTTTAAAAATCCAAGCTCTCAGTTTCCACACTTCACAAAATTCCAGTTAAAATATTTGACATTTAAAGTTGCTAGCTTCACTTAGTCCCCCAGGGTAGGAAGGGGAAAAAAGAAACAGTCACCACCCAATCACTAACTAGCTTTCCTCTGATGTCACACTTCAATGTTTTTCATCCTTTCAAACTTGCACATGCATTATCTCCCAATGACTTCCTCTCACCCCAGCAGACTCTTCTCAGGTTCATTCTCATAGATACAATAGAAACTACAATAGTGACCCTCAAACTGGAAGTGCAGAAACAAGCTTATCTCATCTAATTTCTTCATTGTTCAAGCAGAATTTGTTATTCCTGAGATCTTTTCACAGGCACAAAGACTCTCAAATTCCTCATCAAAACAGAAACTCTTCAACATAGTAAGCCACTTTTTCATGGAGACAGCATTGCAACTAACAAATCCTTATTCATCTGACATTGTCATTCTCTAAAAGAGGTTAAGAGAGGCAATGATCAGAATTCAACAAAGCAACAAGGGAAAGGTAAAATAACTGTCAAAGAAATGTATTGCTTAAAATTGCAAACAAGATTGAAGACACACTTACATGAACATTACTGTTACTAACGGCTATGTCCTTAAAGTTGATATTTTCATTTTATGGAAATACCTGAGGAAAACTGAACATTTCAACTTTGAAGTTAATTTCATATATTTGTAAGGGTGAACTATGTGTTTTTGACCTAGGGGTATCCAATATTTGACAAGGCAAGATTTTTGCTTTAGCTTGGTATTCTGCAAGATGTACGGGCAAGATTATAGAACAGGATATGTAACAAAATGTACTGTCCTCACTAACGTTCCCCAATCTTTTGAATATATTTAGTCCCTGCTGAGTGCAGCTGTTTTTTGTCTTGCTCAGGTTGCCATTACTGTTGTGCAATCTCTTCAATATTGTGTGTTGGCAATGAGTAGCACATGAAGCCTGATCCTCGCTCCCCACTATCCATTTCCAAGACAGAATCCTGGCTACTTTATTTACCCCAAATCTAATAGCACTGACACCACATGTAACATATCAATGAACAACCCTGGTATACTCTGGAGAGTAAATCAGTGATTATCTGTAGCGTTTTAGCACTCACACCATTCAACTGCTGAGCTACTTCAGGAGTTAATCTGATATTTTTAAACACTGCAAAATTTGAAGTTTCACACTGTTAAATATTCATCACAATTGTGGACTGCAAGCATTTTGATGGTGGGTAATGGCTTCAATCATTTTACCAAATTCTAAAACTTACATTCACTATATACAAGATTGGATTCAAATTGTTTTGTAACTGGAGAACTCTCAACAAATAATCAATGAAATCCAGAACTTTTCTTGTATCTTCTAAATCTGATTGTATCAATCGATGGCATACGATAGGAATAATAAAAAGGCAGCACTGAATTTAGCCTATCTATGGAACATTAAGGGGAGAATTTGGTGCTAGTTGTGGACATTCACCCATCCCAAGCATTTCCAAAACACATTCTGATCTACTTAATGCTTCCAGTTACAAAACAAGAACATTAACATATTTAGAAGAGTAAATACATAATAGACTCCTTGACAAGAGAAAGTGAATCTTTTAATTATAGAAAATAATAGGCTAAACACCAAATCTTCCACCAAAATTTCCCTCTGAATGCTAAGGAAAATATTTTGTACTATTTGAGATTCTACAAAGAAAATGTTTTTCAGATTAAGATATCATAATACCTTAAATAATGCTCACACAGAACTCCACATGAAATTGACTCAACAGATATTTCTGGGCCCTGATTTGTAAAAAAAACTCAATGGACATTAGAACAGAGCGTCTGCTGACAGTAAAGTTGCTTGAAGCCCTACTTGGTCATTAAAAGCAAGACACTGCTATAATGTTTAGACTAAATGAATTGATAACATTCTCCTCAAAATAAAAACAATTGATGTTATTGTTGCCAAACTAATAAAGGCAGTGATAGGATCAGGCCAAGAGTAGCTTACCAATCTTATTGTCAACTTAAATTATTTAACTAGAGCCTGCTGGTGCTCTGAAACCATATCAAATCATCTCTCCACTTTATAGTTTGCGCTTCCAACCTGCTTACAGCCCTCACACAACCCTTGTAATTGATGCCAATAAAACAATAACTCATTTCTCATCAAACCTAAGTTTAAGTAAAGAAACTTTTGGGATTCAAATATAAATTAGCTAAGTAATCTGATCAGACAAAAGTGAGGACTGCAGATGCTGGAGATCAGAGTCAAGATTAGAGTGGTGCTGGAAAAGCTCAGCAGGTCAGGCAGCATCCGAGGAGCAGGAAAATCGATGTTTTGGGCAGGAGCCCATCATCAGGAATGAGGCTGGGAGCCTTCAGGGTGGAGAGATAAATGGGAGGGTGATGGGACTGGAGAGGAGGTAGCTAGGAGTGCAATAGGAGGATGGAGGTGGAGATAAAGGTGATAGGTCAGAGAGGAGGGTAGAGCGGATAGCTGGGAAGGGAGATTGGCAGATAGGACAGGTCATGAGAATGGTGCTGAGGTGGAAGGTTGGAACTGGGGTAAGGTGGGGGAAGGGAAAAAGAGGAAACTGGTAAAGTCCAGTTGAGTTATCAGTAAACTGATAACTCAACCATCAGGAAGCAGATCGCATAACCTATGAGTGAATCGTTTGAAATTCTTAGGAAAATTTTAAATGACTTATTATGTACTTTGGTCACAGCAATGAATTCCCAAATCCCAGGTTTTAATCTGCCATTCTAAATCAATTACTAGCAACTATACTTAGTGTGTCAATGCATTTTCCTGACCTCCTTCACAAGGAGGACAATCTAAAAAATATTATCCATGAGAACCAAGTCAATATGCAGCATATTTTCAAACTGAATTTTTAAGTAAACATCATATATGCAAACAAAAATACTTCAAATTATAGAGAATGTCTCATTTTTCTTTCTCTATTCTAATTAAATAAAAAATCCAGACTCTTAAGACGCAAAAACAGCTTGCTTGATAAATTATAGCTTTGACTCTAACCTTGGATTACCTTTTCTTTGCAACTGGAAAGCATACTGATGATGCTAAGACAGACTGATTGCACAGAGAGAGCTGGAGACCAGTCTTCTGTCAAAATGGAGAGGCAAATATGTCCATTGCTGTAAACATGAGGATGAACTGGAATATTATCACCAGTGAAAATAACCTAAAAAAAAAGGGGAAAAATTTCAGTATTGCACAATATTAAGTAATATTTTTGACTAAACTTTATTGCCTGAATGTGTCTATTTTCGCTATTACAAAATTGTCACAGTTTCAGTTTTATTACTCTGTCTATAAACATTTTATAAATTTTTTGATGCAGATTGTACTGCAATTCAGCCCTTTGGGTTGATTAAAACATTGCAATAACTTTGAAGAAGCAAACCATTGGCCATCAGAGTACAAAGCTGAAAATGTGTTGCTGGAAAAACGCAGGTCGTCAGGCAGCATCCAAGGAGCAGGAGAATCGACGTTTCGGGCATGAGCCCTTCTTCAGGAATCAGGACTCCGATATTCACCAGAGTACAAAGTCAGTATTAACAAAATTTACAGTTGTCACTGTTATTACAGCTCTTGATAGATTGCTGGAAAACAAATTTTTGTTTAATTTTTGAACTGGAGACAGAAAAAAAGTGTACACATGGCAAAGCTACAAAGCATACTGACTGTGTTTCATGCTTTGCTGTTATTTCACTTCACAGATTGTGTGATTGGATTGTCATAACAGGGATAATGATCTCAATCTTATGCTGACTTGTCATAAATCAGTACTTCATGCAGCAAAACCTTTACAACTCCCCAAAAAGCAATAGACTGAATTATGTAAAACTGTTAGATAAGCCAAAGTGAACCAATATGAAAAAGTTAATAACTTAAATAATGGCAACAGTTCAACATATAATTGGATTTACTACGATTGGGCTCAACAATAGTTAAATGATCTAAAAAGAATATTTTTCTTTTCATTTAATGACAATTGCACTTCATTTAATAGTATAAAAGGAAATCAAACCTTTGCTACAGGATATGTTCAGTATTTTAGCGCAATGTAGACAATTAATTACTGTTCTAAAGTTTATGCGAGTGTTAACATATTATTTGCCCATTGATCAATACTATAATTAAAAACTTGTTTCTTCATTTGGTTACTATTATATCTACACACACACATACTCACACACATATGCGAGAGAACACCTATATTTAGCTATTTCGAGCAAATGGATATATATCAGACCAAAATTTACAGCACTATAATTGACTTCTTCAGAACCCTGACCATCTACATTGTGATAACATTTGTAAAGAAAGAAAGTGGATGATCACACAATTATGCATTTCAGAAAATAGCCCAGAACCAAAAGAAACTCTAGGCAATTAATTCTGAGTCAAAACAATTATGTTTTTACAGCAGCAATGCCCAAAGGCAGTTTTCTTATAAGAGGAAAGATAAAAGTTCACTAATTTTTAAATGAAAAATCAAATGCTGTCCTTAAAGATTTTATTTTGTTCTAATTACTCCACTTCTCCATTTAAAGAAAATAATCATCAGTAAATGTACCAATATTTTTCTATAAATATCAACTGCATGATAAATTACAAAGCAAATATTGCAGACAAAGACAACAAAGCAACTTATTCCTTCATAGCAATGTTTGAGTCACAATATTTCTGTACTGGTAGAATTTGCACTAAAGGCAGCGAGTCTGTATCACCAGGAGTGAAAGTACCCTAAGCCAAATAGGTCTGAAAACTAGTAGCCAAAGACACAAAAAACTGAAAGCGTTTTTGTGAAAAAGAATCAAGTATTAAAGTATTTTTATTATCTGTATGGAAATGCAAATGCTTCAAATGGGCAAAACAGAAATGCTTCAATGGGTGAAATTAGTAGACCTTAAATACACAAAAACATTATTTTGCCCTTCAAGTTCTATTATTGTCAGGACAGTAGAAAAATATGTTGGTATTAAATTAAAGTGACCTCAGCATTCCAGCATTCAATGCTGTGTAATACAGGATGAAATCCATATGAACACCAGAACATGATCTTTCTAGATTATGTACTTGTGAAGCAAAACAAGAGATTAAAGTCTGGTTTCACAAACCAATTTTCAATTGGGTCCCATTTTAACTTGTCACCCAGTTCTCAAGGCCAGTTAGGTACAAGGAGACAAATGCTGGCCTTGCCACAAACACCCACACTGAATGACTGAATATTTCTTAAAAAATAAATGAAACACCATTACAAGTAAACAGCAGCAGCAGAGTAACATTCAGCACATAATTAAAAGTTCACATATTATAGGTCAATATTCATTAATATCATACAAGTAAGAAAGTCTTTTAAAGTACTTCAAATGTATTCATGTAGCTTTCAGCCATGCTGTCCATACTTTCTCTTAGAAGATTCAATGAAACCCTTCTCCCCTTTAATGTGTCCACACACTCCCATTGTAATCAGCCCCTTTCTCCAACCATGTACGTGCTCTGTTTCCCAAATTTTATTGGCCCAAATCAAAGGACACTTATAACAATAGATGAACAAGGAAAAGTCAACAAATTTATCAATACTTTGTTGACACTTGGGTTGGGGAGAGTCAGGTATTTCTGAGTCAGGCTTCTCGGGGTCTGGGATCACTGTAATTGGGTGTGTGTACAAGTTTGGTTCAGTTTAACAGTTACCCAGGTATTAAACTAGATTTAATTGTCCAACTGTCTCTGTGCAACTATTAACTGCAGCAGAATCCTCTGAATTCAGATTTAAAAATGGAGCATTCAAACACTGGTGGAATTGCCCAACAGAATCTTCAATTTCGCAGGCAATTTCCTCAGAATTTGCTGCTTACGGGATTCCATAGAGTCGCAATATTCAACTTTAGTTTGCATTGCAGAAAAAACCATGTGGCCAGTTGAAAATACAGGCCATTTTTTCCACAGTATCAGTTAAAGCTGCTGCTTGCAGATGTTCTACTAAATTATCATCCTTCATTACCCTCTTTAGTTCTTGTTAAACTCTATTTTTATGCTTTTGAAAGTTTGTTCCCAATTGCCAAAATGTTGCTCAATTCATCGAAGACTTGCTTTTAGAAGATCCATGATGGTTTCCATTGATATATTCACGCATTCTATCATTGGATTACATTCTAAGAGATTTATCATATCTGACTGATTTGTCTATAGTCATTGAATATGTATATTTTTCCAGTCTTAAAGATACTGCAATAGCTCTTTTTCACTTAATGGTATAATTTGTCAATTTAAGGAAGTTTGAAACTCCATTGAAATATATATTATGCACAGTTTTTGTACTGTCTTGCAAGCTGCTACAAAAGCATACAAAGAACAGCATTATAATAAAAGCAAAGAAACACAGATGCTGGAAATCTGAAACAAAAAGAGAGCTGGAAAAACTCAGTCTGACAAAATCTGTAGAGTGTAGTATGGAGTTAACACTATGTCCAGTGACTCTGTCAGAACTGAAAACAGCTGGAAAAGAGGAAGCTATTTACGCTGAGGACTTTTTTTTGCAGGAGCAGGGACGGTGTACATACAGCACATGGAGATTGTGTCCAGAGAAGGGGTACAAAACGGATAGACTAATGGTTGAAAATTCATTAGCAGAGCTTGGAGCAATCTATCCAAAACAGGACCTAAGGGTGTGGGAGGAGGATAATGAACACAGAGGAGGATGTTCACATTCTGAAATTGTTAAACTGAATGTTGAGCCCTGAAAGCTTACAGTACTAGGTGGATGATGAGGTGTTGCGCGCTAGACTACTAAATGCATCATCCTGTTAGGATGCCATGAGAGGGTGCTTTTAATTGTTTTAAGTTGGGCACTATAACTAAAAGATTTTAACATGAGCTGTTCTTTCCATTAAATTATCCAACTCATTGCAATGTATATTGCAACTGTTTTCAGTGCTAAGTTAATTCTCTGTAACAACATAGCATGTGGCACATCTAATGTACCAAAACACACAAACTTACTCAGGGTATTTATTGAGTTAGAAAGAGACACGAGCAAACAACCTAATCTCTATAGTTCCAAGTACCACTGTTAGCAAAAATAACATTTTCTTTAATGGCACTTTGTTATGGTATTAGCAACTTTGCATTTTGAACAAGGGGTAGCAAGCTCCCCCCCAGTCTTTAATGTGAACATTGTCAAGTTCTAGCCACCAGGATACATGAACATCAACTGGCCACAAAAAGACATGACCCACTCTCACTAGTATCCTTATATATAGATGAGTAAGGACACCACTTCGACGGGAACAATACATCTATCCTAAGATAAGCCAAAGAGAGATACATGTGAGAATTCCGAAAAGCAGGGCAATCCAACCGAAACTCTATCAACAAACATATTGACTTAGATCTCAATTACTACCCCCTGAGAAAAATAACTGGAAATGACGTCACCACGGGAATTGGCGTCACCAACCCAAAGAAATCTAAACACAAATAGAAAGTGGGCCCTACCACCAGTGCTTCATCCGGAGGCTCACTGATGATGTAACCTAGTATGGTGACGAAATGTCGAAAAATGAACCTTGCAGCTCAGCGAACAAACCTACATCCACTGTGCAGTTCTACTTGAAGCATGGCAATGTCTTTCAACTACTTCCAGCAGCTTTCCCTGGATAATACGCCATTTGAGATTTCAGAAAATAGGACCTGGCCAGGGAGATGCTTTTCAATAATCTGGACGGTGTCCAGTCCATCGTAATTGATTCTGCATAAGTTTGACCTGAATGCTTGTACAGATGGCTTCAAGGAGGACAACAACTTTGGTGGTCATTCCACTGAATCTGGAAAATGTAGGCAAAGCATTGCTAGTTAAATTTTTCTAGAAGTCTGTGGGTCATTGATCCATAGTCAGGGTCTCACAAAAGGATAAGTGATGACAAATGCTCTCCACATTAGGACTTGTGGAAATCTTTGTTGTCAAACAATTGCTGCTGCAATTTGTAGAAGGTTGAGCTGATGCAATGAATCAGGTGTTTGGGCTTGACTGAATTGGAAGACCTTTCCATTTAGGTTATATTTAACACACACTTCAGTGAGCAGTTAATTGCTGATGAAGTAAATAATTGTCAGGTAGACTGCAAATTGAACGGAGGCTATCACCCAGCTTTGCTTGACACTACTCCAAATTCTGAAGCAGTCTGTTCAGATTTCCTACTCAAGGCAGTTGTCATTATCATGAAACAGTTGCAGGACTGAGGAATTTTCTTGAACATCCATATCTCAAAATAGTGACAGTTTATCCATGAAGACACAACATGATTTCAGTCCAAATGTCTTAATGGTAAGACAGAGTGCATCACAATCGGAAAGAATACCTTGATCTCATTACATTCAGTCCCACGTGCCCAAAGACCTGAAGTTTGAGAATCAACCTGATCACATCACTTGAAGACCCTTGGCAAAAAATTGTGATCCTGAGTAGACTTCTTGCTTGATGAGAGGATCAATCCAACATATATATGTATTATATATACATATAGTGAATTTGGAATAATAAATTATGATAACAGCCTCTTCACTTACGAAGAAATACTCTTTTTGATGTATACCACTAACTTTTCTCTGGTGCTTCAAAGGTGAACCACTGTTAACTGATCTATGACCAATTATTTTACATTAGGTCAATTAAGTCAATCTGATTTTTAGAATTCACTCAAAACTAATCATTTGAGGAAGTAATTGTAACTTCATTTATTGTTTCCTCAAGACTAGATGAATCCCATTTTATTAGTCTAATTCAAAATTCAGAGACCAATGGTTCTTTGACCAGAAATAAGGCTTTTAGAAATCCTGCAGTCTCCAGTCTGTTGTCAACCTGTTGAGCAGGGACCACTACTTTTTTGATCATGTTGCTCAGTATCCTAAGTATTCAATATTGGTCAGCCAGTACCAACATTCAGAATAGCAAATATCATGATAAATAGTTAATTCAGTAGGCCAGCTAGCCTACTGTCAATTACACACAGGGATGGACTCCAGGAAATAAAACTGTTCCGAATAAACAATTGTAATGTGTTTCAATATCAGGTCGAGCATGATAAGCTGAATGATAGCTTGCATAGAACTGAAGAGTGTGGTAGGAATCTGGAACTCACTGCCTGTAAGGATGGGGCAGGCAGAAATCTTTTTAACATTTAAGTATTTAGATGTACATCGGCTATACCAAGGCATATAAAACTAGCGGCAATTGCTAGAAAATGGGATTAGAATAGTTAGGTGGTGGTTTTTGACTAGTACAGACTTTATTGGCCAAAGGGCCTTCTTCTACGCTGTAGACCTCAATGACTCAAAGCTATTTTCATTAGCTTTCAACTGAAGTTAGAGTCATAGAGCCATAGATCATGGAAGAAGCTTGCAGTCCAAATCATTCATGCTAACCAGATATTCTAAATTAATCCAGTCCCATTTGTCAATTTTGGCCCATATCCCTCTAAACTCTTCCTATGCATATATCCATCCAAGTGCCTTCTAAATGTTGAATTGTAACTACCTCCACTTTTCCTTTGGCAGCTCGTTCTATACGTGCACCACCCTGTGCATGAAAAAGTTGCCCCTCTGGCGCTTTTTAAAATATTTCCCCCCTTCACCTGAAACCTGTCTTCTCGTTTTGGACTCCCCCACCTAATCCATGCCCCTCACGATTTTATAAACCTCTATAAGATCACCCCTTAGCCTCCAACACTCCTGTGAAAAGAGTCCAAGCCTCTCCATTTAGCTCAAACCTTGCAGTCCTGGCAACGTCCTTGTAAATCTTTCCTGCACCCTCTCAAGTTTAATAACGTGTTTCCTATACAAGGTTGACCATAATTGTACACAATATTCTAAAACTGACCTCACCAATGTACAATGCAAACATGACATCCCAAGTCCTATACTCAAATGTTATGACCAGTGAAGGCAAAAGTGCTAAACACTTTTTTCACCATCCTGTCTACCTGGGACTCCACTGGGTCTTTTTGTTCGGCAACATTCTCCAGGGCCCTACGATTCATTGTACAAGTCCTGCCCTGGTTTGCCTTACCAAAATGAAACATCTCATACTTATCTAAATTAAACACTATTCTGCCACTCCTTGGCCCATCAGATCAACGTCCCATTGTAATCTCAGATAACTCTCTTCACTGTCCACTACACCACCAACTTTGGTGTCATCTGCAAACTTACTAACCATTCCTCCTATATTCAAATCCAAGTCATTTATATAAATGATGAATTGTGGTCCAAGTTCTGATCCTTGTGGCACACCACTCGAGTCCAGAAAACAACTCTCCACCACCACACTGTCTCCTACCTTCACGCCAATTTTGTATCCAATTGGCTAGATCTACTGGATCCTATGCAACCCAACTTTATTAACCAGTCTACCATGCATAACTTTGCCCAATGCTTTACTGAAGTCCATATAGACAATTATATCGCTCTTCCTTCATCAATCTACTTTCTCATTTCAAACAAAAACCTCAATCAAGATAGTGAGACATGATTTCCCAAACAGAAATCCAAGTTGACTATCTCTAATCAGCCCTTGCCTTTCCAAATGCATGTAAATCCTGTTCTTCAGAATTCCCTTCAACAACGTACCCACCACTGATGTAGGGCTCACTGTAAGCTTTTTCTTACAGCCTTTCTTAAATAATGGCACATTAATCAACCTCTAGTCTTTTGGCACCTTACCTGTGGCTCTCAAATGATACAAATATCCCAGCAAGGGGCCCAGAAATCTCTTCCCTAACTTCCCATAAAGTTGTGGGAAACACCTAATTGAGTCATGGAGACTTATCCAACTTTATGCATTTTAAGGACCCTTCTGTAATATGAACTCTTTTCAAGACATCACTATTTATTTCCCCAAGTTCCCTTCTATGTTCTTCTCCACAGTAAATACTGATGCAAAAGACTTGCTTAATATCTCAGCCATCTCCTCTGGTGTCACACATGGATGGCCACGTTGACCTTTAAGAGGTACTCTTCTGTCCCTGTTTACTCCTTTGGCCTTAATATATTTATAAAATCTCTTTCGATTCTCCTTAACTCTATTTGCCAAAGCTATCTCATGTCCCCTTTATGCCCTCCTGAGTTCCTTAAGTATACACCTACTGCCCTTATTCTCTTCTAGGGATTCACTCGATCCCAGTTGTCTACACCTGATATATGCCTCCTCCATTTTCTTGACCGGAGTCTCAATTTGCCAAGTCATCCAGCACTCCCCACACCTATCAGCCTTCCCCTTCACACCAACAGGAATACACCATCTCTGAATTCTCGTTATCTCATTCTTAAAGACGTTCCTCTTCCCAACCGTCCTTTTACCTGCTAATAGACTCAAATGTTGAAAGTTCCCGTCTAATACTATCAAAATTGGCCTTACTCCAATTTAGAATTTTAACTTTTTTGATCAGTTCTATCCTTTTCCATAACTATTTCAAAATTAATAGAATTATAATCACTTGCTTTAAAGTGCTCCCCCACTGACACCTCAGTCACTTGCCTTGTCTTATTTCACAACAGAAGGTCAAGTACTGCTCCTTCTCTATCAGATACGTCCACTTATTGAATAAGAGAGTTTTCATGAACATATTTAAATTTCTAGATGAGAGTGGTGCTGGAAAAGCACAGCAGGTCAGGCAGCATCCGAGGAGCAGGAAAATCGACGTTTCAGGCAAAAATCCTTCATCAGGAATAGAGGTAGGGTGCCTGCAGAGTGGAGAGATAAATGAGAGGAGGGTGGGGGTGGAGAGAAAGTAGCATAGAGTTCAATAGGTGAATGGGGGTGGGAATGGAGGTGATCGGTCAGAGAGGAGGTGGAGTGGATAGGTGGAAAGGAAGATAGGCAGGTAGGACAGGTCATTAGGGCGGTGCCGAGCTGGAAGGTTTGAGCTGGGGTGAGGTGGGGAAGGGGAAATGAGGAAACTGGTGAAATCCACATTTGATGCCATGGGGTTGAAGTGTTCCGAGGCGGAAGATAAGGCATCCTTCCTCCAGACGTCGGGTGGTGAGGGAGCAGCGGTGGAGGCGGCCCAGGACCTGCATGTCCTCAGCAGAGTGTGAGGGGGAGTTGAAATGTTGGGCCACAGGGCGGTGGGGTTGATTGTTGCGGGTGTCCCGGAGATGTTCCCTAAAGCGCACTGCAAGAAGGCGTCCAGTCTCCCCAAAGTAGAGGAGACCTCATTGGGAGTAACGGATACAATAAATGATATTGGTGGATGTGCAGATAAAACATTGATGGATGTGGAAGGCTCCTTTGGGGCCTTGGATGAGGGTGAGGGAGGAGTATGGGCGTAGGTTTTGCAATTCCTGTGGTGGCAGGGGAGGGTGTCAAGAAGGGAGGGTGGGTTGTTGGGGAGCGTGGACCTGACCAGGTCTTTGCGGAAAGCGGAAACGGGTGTGGAGGGAAATATATCCCTGGTGGTGGGGTCCGTTTGGAGGTGGCGGAAACATCATCGGATGATGTGGTTTATGCGAAAGTTGGTAGGATGGAAGGTGAGCACCGGAGGGGGGGTTCTGTCCTTGTTACGGTTGGAGGGTTGGGGTTTGAGGGCGGAATGTGGACGAGATGCATTGGAGGGCATCTTTAACCATGTGGGAAGGGAAATTGCAGTCTGTAAAGGAGATGGCCATCTGATGTATTCTGTGGTGGAACTGGTCCTCCTGGGAGCAGATACAGTGGAGAAATTGGGAATATGGGATGGCATTTTTGCAGGAGGTAGGGTGGGAAGAGGTGTAATCCAGGTAGCTGTGGGAGTCGGTGGGTTTGTAAAAAAATGTCAGTGTCAAGTCGGTTGTCATTAATGGAGATGGAGAGGTCCAGGAAGGGGAGGGAGGTGTCAGAGATGTTCCAGATGAATTTAAGGTCGGGGTGGAATGTGTTGGTGAAGTTGATGAATTGTTCAACCTCCCTGCGGGAGCACGAGGTGGCGCTGATGCAGTCATCGATGTAGCGGAGGAAGAGATGGGGAGTGGTGCCGGTGTAACTATGGAAGATGGACTGTTCTACGTAGCCAACAAAGAGACAGGCATTGCTGGGGCCCAAATGGGTGCCCATGGCTACCCCTTTGGTCTATAGGAAGTGAATTCCTCCCAATCCAAGCCCTTAACACTATGACAGTCCCAGTCTGTGTTTGGAAAGTTAAAATCCCTACCATTACAACCCTATTTTTCTTATAGATATCAGAGATCTCCTTGCATATTTGCTTTTCAATTTCCCGCTGCCTATTGGATAGCCTATAATACAATCCCAACAAGGTGATCGCCCTGTCTTATTTTTAAGTTCTACCAATATAACTTCACTGGACGATCTCCCAGGAATATCTTCCCTATGTACCGCCATAATGTTCACCCTAACCAAACATTTAACTTGATCAAGAGTATATTGGGTCAACCTGTAGAAATGGATGATAAAACATGAGATTATATCAGTTTCCACATGGGTCTTATTTTGAATTTTCACATTATTTTATTCTAATTTTACCTGTTTTCTATTGAATAAACATTCCCTTACAGAAATAAATATTACCGCCATCAGGTTCCGTGTACTTACCTGAGGTGAATCAAAAGGGTAACGACCACTGAATTTGAAGAGAAGTTGAAATTTCTCTCCTTCGTATAATGTGCCTGGTGCTCCTTCCATGTCTACAATCCATCTGGAAAACATAAAATAAATTATGTAGTTTATCCAAGAGTCATGCTCTTGGGTACACTAATATTGATCATTGCAATGAGCCATCCAAATATATTACGTTTAGAAATGCACTTTTACTGCAACTGTCTCGACAGTATGACCCTCCTATGACTCAACTAAGTACAGGAGGTAATTTATATTATACATGAATGTCAATCTGAAGTGGTCTACATATTGTAAAACCCATTCACTGAATCACAAAAGTGTTGCTGTGCAGAAGGTGGCCATTCAGTCCATCATAACTGCACTGCTTCATTAAATGAAGCATCATTACCTCATGCCAAACTCCTGCTTTACCCACAACGTCACAGATTATCTTTATCCAAATAATCATCCAATGCCCACTTGAGTGCTCCATTTGAACCTGCATACACTGTACTTCCAGGCATTAGATTCCTTACCCTAATTACTCTGAGTGAGAAGGTGGTTTTTCCTCACTTCATCCTGGTGTCTTTTGTAGATCGATTTACATTTATGCCCTCTTGTTTCTGATCCTTTTAATGAGTGGGAACAGTTTTTCCCTACTCTATCCAATCCACTAACTATAATAAAAAAAAATTCTTAGATTTCATAGCCACCTTCTCTTCAAGGAGAATGGCTTCAAATTCTTCAATCTATCTTGACACCTGTAGTTCCTCATCCGTTCTTGTAAACTGCTTCTGCATTCTCTCCAATGTGTTTACATTTTTCCAATAATGTGGTGCCCAGAACTGTACACAATATTCTCGCTGAGGTCTTATAAGTGTTTTGTATGAGTACAACATTGTGCCTTTGCTGTTGCACTCTATGCTTTTGTTAATAAAGGCAATAATACTGGAAGCTTTACTTTCCTTTCTACTGGTCATACCAGTTTCAATAATCTGTGCACATATACACCTAGGTCACTCTGCTCCTGCACCACCACCACCCATTCCCCTCCCCCTCAAACTTAAAACTATATCCACTATTTAGACCTTAAGACATAGGAGCAGAAGTAGTTCATTCAACCCATCAAGTCAGCTCCATCATTCAATGATGATCATAACTGATCTGATACGCCTCAACTCAACTTTACTACCTTTCCCAACAACTCTTGATCCCCTAACTGATTAAAAACCTACCCCAGCCTTGAAAATTCTTAATTGCTCAGCTTATGCCGCTCTAAATGGTAGAGAATTCCACAGAATCCTAAGAAATTCCTCCTCAATTCTGCCTTCAATGGGCGACTTTCTATTCTGAGTCATGCCCTCTGGTCTCAGCCTCTCCCATGAACAAAAAGACCCTCACTGCAACTACCCTGTTCGAATCAAAAAGAGAAATTGCTGGAGAAACTTAGCAGATCTGGCAGTATCTGAGGGGAGAAAACAGAGCAGTTCTAAATAACTTTGTTTTCTCCCGGTCAATTTCTGTTTTTGTTTCAGATTTCCAACATTCACAGTTCTTTGCTTCATTACTCAAAATCTTGCATGTTTCTGTAAGGTCACCTCCCAGTCTTTTAAACTTCAATGAGTACAAGCACAACCTACTCAACATTTCAGGAGAAAATATTATGTTGCCTTTCAATGTTCTTCCTACCAAAATGCACCACCTCTCACTTCTCTGTCCTGAAACCCATGTGCCACCAATCTGCCTACTCCGCCAACGTGTACTTATTCGTCTGGAGTTCTATACCATCCTTCTCACAGTTTGCAATTCTCCCAGGTTCTGCGTCACCTGCAAACTTTGAAACTGCCCTCTGCACATTAAGACCTAGATCATTAACATATATAAGGTAAAGCAAGAGTCTCAATACCAACTCTGAGGGAACTCCACCACAAACTCATTCAGCCAAAAAAAATCCGTTGATCATTACTCTATTTCCTATCACTCAGCCAATTTGTATCCATGGTGTTACTGACTCTCTTATTCCATGACCTATAACTTTCCTCATGTCTGATGTGCGGCCACTTTTAACAGACATCTTCTGAAAGTCCATGTACACCATATCAACGACACTGCCCTCACGGAGTCTGTTAACTTGTCAAAAAAATTCCAGCAAGTTAGTTTAACATTAATTCCCCTTCAGTAATCCATGCGGTCTCTTCCTAATCAATCCATATTTTTCATGTAACTAATAATTCTATCCTGACTAGGAATTTCCCCAACATTGAACTCAAGCTGATTGGTCTACAATTGCTGGGCAAATCTCTATGACTTGTCTTAAACAAGGCTGCAATGTTTGCAATTTTCCAGTCTCTGGACCCTAGTGAAGACTGAAAGATTGCGACAGGTACCCCTTCCAATTCCACACTCACTTGCTACAAAATCCTTGGATGCACCTCATTCAGTCCTGGTGCCTTGTCAAATTTAAGCACCAACAATCTATCCAACAAGTCTTTCCTATCAATTTTGAACTTCTGTTGATCGAGTCCCATCCTCTGGAACCGTGGCTTGGGTAGTATCTCTCTGGTAAAGACAGATGCAAAATATTCATTTAACCCCTCAGCTATAAACCCCTATTGCCAGGTGTAAATGCCTTTTCTCATTCATTCGTGGCCTTATTCCTCTTTTTACCACCCTTTTACTATTTGTATGGCCATAGGAGGCTTTAGGGCCTTCTTCATGTCAGTTGTTAGCCTTTTATCATGGTTTTGCTTTGTTTCGCCAGGGTTTTTTTTTGCATCTCCCCTCTGAAGCTTCAATATTACACTTGGTTCTCAATTTTATTTTCTAACTGAGATTTATTATAAGCCACATTATTTCTTCTTAACCTTTACTTCTACCTCAGGAAGCTCTAGATATGCCTGTAGCTTTCCCATTGGAAGAAATATACTTAGACTGTAACCAAACCATCTCTGCTTTGAAAGTAGCCCATTGTTCAGTTACTGTTTTGCCTGCCAACCTCTCAATCCAGTCAATCCTGCCCAACTCTGTTCTTGCCCCACTGAAGCCTGTTCTCTGCCAACTCATTTTTCTAGCTCTAGCTTGTTGCATTTCATTCTCCACCATCTTCCTGAATCTTATCCCCAACTCTCACTTGATCCACTTAACCCCCTAATTTGCAAGAACCAGGTCCAACAAAGCAATTCAATTTTCATCCCACTGATTTGGTCTGCAATCCCTGCATAGCTAAACAATTCACACTGTACAGGCTCACAGGCCTGCTGATCACAGGATTTCTCAGAACTAACAGCTGACCCATGTTCTGCCTCAGCAGATTTAAAACATTCAGGCTTACAGTATTCAGATCACAGACTTGTGCTTGGTTCCTATATCCCCACTTGGAGTAAGGCACGATGCCAACATCATCCCTTAATGACATGAAATGTGCACTAGACTGCGATGGCCATCACAATCTAGCCTAATCCTGCCTTATGTTGTGCATGTATGTTTGCTTCAACAAAAGTCATTAATGGCAGCATTTTTACATTTCCAGCTGAAATCTGCCAGCAGGGCAAGCTAAACTTAGAACATGGCTCATCGACATGGCTCAGAAAATCAAAATATTGATTTGCAGAAGTTCAAAGGATACTTGATATAATTCAGACTGTTTGATAATATTTTACATTCGAGTAATTTCACAAAGCCAATCAGTTTTGCCAATGGCATAAAAGGGTGGTTGCCTGCATGTATACCCTGCTATGTCAGCTGTCTGCCACATACACCAGTCTATTTTAGATGGCAGAAAACACTTTCAAAACCACTACAATTGTGCTAAACCATTATTTATTTTTCCAAGCAATTATAATTCCAGAAACAGAAATGAAATGAACTGCAGAGGAAGCCATTTGAATAATCAAGTCAGTTGATTCTTTCAAAGAACAATCCCTTCCCCCAACGCTTACCCCACATTCCTACAATTTCTTCTCTTTCAGGATTTAGCCAATTCCCTTTTGAAGGCTACAACTGAATTTGTATCCACTACCTTATCAGGCAGCGCATGCCAATATTAACTATGTTCAAACAGTTTTTTTTTAATCCTACTGACTCTGATTCTTTCACCAATCCTACGTATGTTTGTCCTCTGGTTATCAACCATCCAGGCATTGGAAACAGTTTCTCTTTTTTACTCAAAATACTTGTTAATTTTAATCATATCTAATTTCCTCAGCTTCTTTTTTCTAAACAGGAAAACAGATACTCTTCGGGCTATCCAGGCTTACATTTGAAACACTGACCAAAGTAGTCAGGCCCTTGTTCTAAGTGTGGTATGCAGAATTGGACACAATATTCTAACTAGGAGTACTTTACAATGATAATAGAATAACTTATTGAATTTGGTGTTCCATAAACAGAAACATAAAGCCTACAATTAACTGTATAGCCAAGTTTAAAAGTTTGTGGTCAAGCAACTTTCTGCTCTTCTACTATATTTCAAATTATGCCACTCAGTTTGTACTGTTTCTCCTCATTCTTTGCAAAATTTATCACCTCATACACTTCCACATAAAATTTAACCTGCCATGCGACCACCCATCTCCAGATAATGCCCAGAGTTTTCTTCCGTAAAGCCACACCACGGCCAAGTTTTGCGTCACTTGCAAGTTTCAATATTGTTTGCAGTATCTTCAAGACAAACATAGGTCAAAAATGCAATGGCCATGGTACTGAACTGTGGCAGACATTGAAAAGCACACTGCAGAGTCCAAAAACAAATCCAGAGAACACAGAACAGTACAGCACAGGAATAGGCCTTTTGATTGATGATAGTGCCAATCTAAACTAATCCCATCTGCTTGCATTTGCCCTGTATCTGTCAATGCCCTACCTGTTGAGTCCAAACGTTGCTATCATATGTACATTTATCACCTCCCTGGCAGTGCGTTCCAGGCACCTACCTACCACCCAAAAAAAAACTTGTCTTGCACATCTCCTTTAGAGTTTAACCCTCTCACATTAAACCTATGCCCGTTAGCATCTGACATTTCCACCCTGGGAAAAAAAAGACTCCAACTATCTACTCAAATCATTCCTGTCAATGTTATACACTTGTATAAGGTCAACCCTCAGCCTCTGATAATCCAACAAAAACAATCCAAGTTTGTCCAACCTCTCCTTTGGCTAATACATTCCAATCCAGGCGACATCCTGGTCAACCTCTTTTGCCCTTCTCCAAAGACTCAATTTCTTTCCTATTAAGCTTAAGGTGAAGGAACCCTTTTGATTGAATTTACTCTACAATTTGAGAGGGAGAAGACAGAATCAGATAAAATGGTACTTCGGTTGAATAAAGGCAACTACAGAGGCATGAGGGAGGAGCTGGGTAGAATTGACTCGGAGAGGAGCCTAGCAGGAAAGACAGTGGAACAGCAATGGCAGGAGTTTGTGGGAGTAATTCAGGGGACACAGCAGAGATTCATCCCAAGGAAAAGGAAGCTTGGTACAAGGAGGATAACCATGGCTGACTAGGGAAGTCAAGGATAGTATAAAAGCATATAATGTGGCAAAGGGCAGTGGGAAACCAGAGGATTGGCAAACTTACAAAGACCAACAGAAGGCAACAACAAAAAAAAGGAGGGAGAAGATTAAATATTAAGTTAAGTTAGCCAGTAATATAAAGGAAGACGGCAAGAGTTTCTTTAGATATATAAAGGGCAAAAGAGAGGCAAAAGTGGACATTGGACTGCTGGAAAGTGATGCCGGAGAGATGGCGATGGGGAACAAGAAAATGGCTGAGGAACTAAGGAATTACTTTGTGTCAGTCTTTGCAATGGAAGACTCGAGTAATATCCGAAAAATTCAAGAGACAGACCTGAGTATGGTGGCCACCACCAAGGAGAAGGTGCTAGAAAAACTGATAAATTACCTGAACCGGACGGACTAGACCCTAGAATTCAAAGGGAGACAGCTGAAGAGATAGTGGAGGCGTTAGTGGTGATCTTTCAGCAATTGCTAGGATCAGGGAGAGTTCCAGAGGACTGGTAAATCACTAACATGACACCCCTATTTAAAAAGCGAGAAAGGCAAAAGATGGAAAATTACAGACTGATTAGCCTAACCTAAGTCATGGGTAAGATCCTGGAATCAATCCACTGTGAAGGATGTGCTTTCTGAATACTTGGAAGTGTACAGTAAAATAGGACAAAGTCAGCATGGCTTCATTAAAGGGAGATCATGCCTGACAAATCTGAGTAAGCAATGAATAGGGTAGACTAAGGACAGCCAATGGATGTTATCTACCTGGACTTCAAGAAGGCCTTTGACAAAGTGCCAGACAGGAGGCTATTGAGTATGATTAGGGCCCATGGTGCCAGAGGCAAGGTACTAGCATGGATAGAAGCTTGGCTGTCTAACAAAAAGCAGAGAGTGAGGATAAAAGGGTCCTTCTCAGGACAGCAGCCAGTGACAAGTAGTTCCACAAAGCTCAGTTTTGGGACCACAACGTTTCACATTAATGATCTAGATGAAGGAACTGAGGACATTCCGGCTAAGTTTGCAGATGAAACAACGATAGGTAGAGGGACAGGTGGCTGCAGAAGGATTTGGATATGTACGGAGAATCAGCAAAAATGGCAGATGGAGTACAACGTGTGAAAGTGTAAAGTCATGCACTTTGGTTGGAAGAATGGAGGCATGAACTATTTTCTAAATGGGGAGAAAATTTAGAAGTTTGAAGTGCAAAGAGACTTGGGACTTCGAGTCCAGGATTCTCTCAAGGTAAATTTTAAGGTTCAGTTTGTTGTTAGAAAGACAAATACAATAATGGCATTTATTTTGAGAGAACTTGAATATAAAAGCAAGGATGTACTTCTGAGGCTCTATAAGGCTCTGGTTGGACAACATTTGGAGTATTATGTGCAGTTTTGGGCCCCATATCTCAGGAAGGATGTACTGGCCCTGGAGCATATTCAGAGGAGGTTCACGAGAATGGTCCCAGGGATGAAAAGCTTAATATATGAGGAAATTTTAAGGACTCTGGGTTTATACTCTATGGAGTTTAGAAGTATGAGGGGAGATCCCTTATACAGAATACTGGACAGAGTAGATGTTGAGAAGATATTTCCATTGGTAGGAGAAACTAAGACCAGAGGGCATAGCCTTAGAGTAAAGGGAAGACCTGTAAAACGGAGAAAAGGAGAAACTTCTCCAGCCAGATAGTGGTGAATCGACAGAATTTATTGCCAGAGAAGGCTGTGGAGGCCAGGTCATTGAGTATATTTAAGACAGAGACAGATAGGTTCTTGAGTATCATGGGGATCAAGGGTTACAAGGAGAAAGCTGGAAAATGGGGATGAGAAACTTATCAGCCATAACTGAATGGCAGAGCAGACTCAATGGGCTGAATGGTCTAATTTCAGCTCCTAAGTCTTATGGTCTTATTGTGTAGCAATCAGAACTGCATACAATACTCCAAATGGGGCCTCACTCAACTTTTATACAGCTGCAACATGATTTATCAAGTAATGATCCTTGCGGAACACCACCGGTCACAAATCTCCAGTTAGAAAAACCTCTCCATTACTACCCTCCATCGTCTAATTTACCAACTCACCATGGATACCAAATGACAATCTCCTGGACCAGTGTACAGGAACTGTCAAATGCTTTAGTAAATATCCACACAGATTACAAACACATCAACCATCTTCATCCTTTCCTCAAAAAACTCAAGCAAATTTGAGACAAGACCACACTGCACAAAGCCATGCTGACTATCACAATCAGTCCATTCTTCTCTAAATGCAAAGAAATCCTGTTCCTAAGAATCTTCTCACATAACTCGCTCTTCCAACACCTCCCCCCGCAATGCAACACTCACTTGCCTTTAATTTCCTGGATTTTCCCTGCTGCACTTCTTGAACAAAGAAACAACATTGAACATTTTCCAGTTTTCTGGGACCTTATGTATGGCTAAAGAGGATACAAGATCTCTGTCAGAGACTTGGAACACTGTACTGTGAAACTGGAACCACTTGAACGTCCTGATTCAATTATCTTACAGTATGAATCCCCATTCATTTGGTAATGACAAGCTACTTGCAGAACATTGGAAGATTTAAAAAACTTCTTTCCAGCTAATAACTAGATTGTAAAAGGATATAAGTTATGAATATGCTGTATGGTGACACACAAAGTAAACCAGACAGACGTACATATCTCCTAGGAGATAGTGAGAATTGAAGATGCTGGAGAGTCAGAGTAGATAAAGAGTGGAGCTAGAAAAAGCACAGTGGTCAAACAGCATCAGAGGAGAAGGGGAGGCGACATTTCAGCTCAGAACCTTGCATCAGGACTGGAGGAGGGAACAGAGATGCAAAATTAATAAAAGGAGGGGGCTGGGGGAAAGGTGGGTGGGATGGCGATAGATGGATGTAGGTAGGTGGTTAGTGGGAAGGAAGTTGGATAGGTAGGGTCAGGCTAAGGGGGCAGGGTGGACAGGGAAGGCTGGGACTGGGAGATTTGGAAGCTGGTGAATTCTGTTAAGATCGTATAGTTGTAAGCTCCTGAGGCAGATGAGAAATTGTTTTTCCTCCAGTTTGCATGTAGCCTTGTGTTGACGGTGGAGGCAGCCTGGCTTGGACATGTCATCTAGGAGGGGGAGTTGAAATGGATGGCAACCGGAAAGTGGGGTTGAAGAAAGAATGTGGCCCATCAAGGTTCCCTGAAGTGGTTCCGAGTTTGCGCTCAGTCTCTCCGATGTAGAGGAGATTGCACTGAAAGCAATGGATGCAATAAATCAGGTTAGAGAAAATGAACATGATGGGAAATTGCAGTCCTTGAAGTAGAAGGACATCTGGGATGTCCTGGGGTGGAACTGCTCATCCTGGGAGCAGATACAGCGGAGGCGGAGGAATTGGGAGTATGAGATCGTATTTTTGCCCCAGGGAGTTGGCTTGGCTTGGCACCTCCAGTGGGTTTGTAACGGATCCTATAAATATACTACGTATTATGTATTTTTCACAACTGGACAAGAAGATGGGATTTACTTATCTGAACAACCGTCCTTAGCTATAGTGCAATAAGCAACAATGGACTTTAATAGCACTGAGGCAAGGATAGCAGGCCTTTGTTGGAAGAGACGACAGTGAGAACTGCAGATGCTGGAGATCAGAGTTGAAAAGTGTAGTGCTGGAAAAGCACAGCAGATCAAGTGAGCATCCGAGGAGCATTCCTGATGAAGGGCTTATGCCCGAAATGTCAACTCTCCTGCTCCTCAGATGCTGCTTGACCTGCTGTGCTTTTCCAGCACCACACTTTTCGACTCAGATTTCCAGCATCTGCAACCCTCACTTACTCCTAGTTGTTGTAACCTTACTGCAAAGAATCTTCCAAGGAAGCCCACATGAAAGACATTCTCCTCCTCCCTCTACAAGGATCTCAGTGAGTCTCTCTTTCACTGCACCACCTCCCTCTCCAGGTCTTCTCTGCCCTGAAGCAGACCTGCTACTACAGCCACATCTCCTTCCTCAACAATCCTGAAGGGCTTATGCCCGAAGCATCGACTCTCCTGCTTCTTGACCCACTGTGCTTTTCCAGTGCCACACTTTTTGACTTGGGTAGAAAAGTAATGGGATCCAGTAAATGCATTTTAAAATAAGTCTCAATGAAATAGTAAAAATACAGCCAATTAATGCTATCTTTTGAAATCATGGAAATACCAAATTTTTGAATACATTCCATTTTAATTTATTTTCCAAGGTCAAGGAATCCACAGATATTGCTCAGAACCAATGTGTTAAATATAATGTGAGCCTTAAACAGCAGGTATTAGTATTTTATGTCAGTGTTACTTTTAAAATAATGACTTTAATGTGTAACTTTTTTTATTCATTTACAGGATAAGGGAGTCACTGCCTTGGCATCAGTTATTGTCCGTCCCTAATTGCCTGGAGGACAGTTAAGAGTCAACCACATTGCTGTGGGTCAGGAGTGACATGTAGACCAGATCAGGTAAGTTTGGCAGTTTCCTTCCCTCAAGGACATTAGTGAGCCAGATGGGTTTTTCTGACAATCTGCAATGGATTCATGGCAATCATTTGACTCCTAATTCCAGAATTTGATCCCAGGTCTCCAGACATTATCACTGTACTGTTAATCCAGAGGTAATATCACTAGGCTATCACCTCCCCTGTGAAGCCTTGGAGCAAAGATCTTGACTGGCAGCTTTGGGAGCTCTGGATTTAGTACCTCCAGCTTGTGAGTGCAATCTCGTGTTTTCAGTTACTTGTCATTTTAACTGAGTGCCTCATTTCCATACTGACTGTGGTATCATACAGCATTCCAAGAAAGGTTAATGTAAACTTAAGAAACAGAATCTAATTTATTAAACACTAACAGTCTTCCTGACTCATGACAGTTCAGCAATTTCAGATCAACTTTTGTCTCCATATTCCCAGACCACAGCTGATTAATACCATTTATACCTTCTCTTTATAGCATCATGATTTTCCTCAGTCAGAATCGGTGTGGACTTGTTGGGCCAAAGGGCCTGTTTCCTCACTGTAGGGAATCTAATCTAATCTAATAAGTGTTGTCTTTCAGATGACAAACTAAACTCAGGGTCTGCCTGCTTTCTCAAGGTTAAAGACCCCACAGCACCATTTTAAATAAGAACAGGGGAATTTTGCCCAATATTTATTCCTCAATCAACGTTACATAAAGGTTATCTGGTCATTACCAAATTGCTGTTTGCCGGAGTTTGCTGTACTTGACGTGCTGTGTTCCCACAATAATTGCACTTCAAGTACTTGCCCGAAAGGTACTTTTGGAAGTCAAGTAGTCTTAAAGACACCATGTATCACATTTCTTTCTCATTTATGAAAACATATTATTGCTTTTAGCAACTTGCTGTAACTCAGAGCAAGTTTCCCATTTTTTTTAGAACTAGTATGTTTGTTATTTGCACTAGGCTAGGAACAGAAAATGAAAATGAAGCCGTTCAAATGTTATTCATTCAGAGCAGAACTGTCACAAGCCTTTTACGTAAACAGATATCAAAAATATATTAATATATTAAATATATTAAATATATTAAAAATCCAAAAGACCTGGAAATCAAACAAAAACGGAAATTGCTGGAAAAAGTCAGCAGATCTGGCAGCATTTATGGAGAGAAATCAGAGTTAACATTTTGGGTCCAGTGACCCTCCTTCAGAACTAATGTTAGCTTAGAAAAGATTATGCAGAACACAGGGTGGGGGAATGGGGTAAGGAGTAAAAGATAGGTGGGGAGAGAGAGAAGGACAGTTGGACAAATAAGGGGGACTAGAAAGGGAGTTGGAGGATGGGAAGGGAGCTTATTTGAAATTGGAGATTTCAATGTTGAGTTCTCTGGGCTGCAGGCTGCCCAGGCAGAAGATGAGGTGTTGTTCCTCCAATTTGTAGTGTGATTCACTGTGGCAATGGAAGAGGCCGAGGATGGTCATGTCAGAGAGGGGAAGGAGAATTGAAACGGACAGTTACTGGGAGGTCAGGTCAGCCCTTGCCGGCCCGACTGAGGCGCTCAGCAAAACGAACCCTTAGTTCACATTTGGTCTCACTGATGTAAAGAAGACCACATCAGGAGCACCAGATACAGTAAACAAGGTTGGAGGAGAGGCATTGGGACCTCTGTCTCACTTGGTAGGACTAGTTGCTGCCCTGGATGGAGGCGAGAGGGGTGGTGTGCTGGCAAATTTTGCATCTTTTAGGGTTGCAAGGGAAGGTACAGGGGTTTTTTGGGGGGGGGGGGGGGTATGTTGTTCTTGGTGGTGGGGTCTAGTTGGAGTTGGTGGACTTGTTCAAGGATGATGCATTGGATGCAGAGACTGGTGTGGTGGAAGCTGAGGACAAGGGGGATGCTGTCTTCAATGTGTTTTGTGGGGGAGGGGGGAGGCGGGGAGTACTTAACAGTAGTGAAGTGGGGAATGGAGAAGGTAGAGGGCTGTCTGGATGACAGAGATGGGAAAAGCACATTGTTCAACATAGGTGGGCATCTGGGATGCTTAGGAGTGGAATATCACCTGATCTGAGCAGATGCGACGGAGATGGAGGAACTGGAAAAATGGGATGGAATTCATGCAGGATACTGGGGGGAGGAGGTGTAGTCCAGGTAGTCTGGGAGGAGGTGTAGTCCGGGAGGAGGTGTAGTCCAGGGGGTCTATGGATTTATAGTAAACGTCTATCCATAGACTGTCACTGGAGATGGAATCAATAGCTGCTAATGGGGACTATTTGTGGCTAACAATGGATTGTGTGCAATAGTAGACGATGTGATAAGGTTTGGCGTGTGGGGATTAGGGTAAGGACATGGAAGAAAATGCCTCAAGCCCTAATATTGATCTCAATTTTGAGTCCAGAAAACTGCAGAGTTCCCAAATGAAAAATGAGGTGCTTGAGCACTGCAGCAAGCCTGAGACAGAGATATTGGCCAGGAAACAAGGTGGCATGTTGAAGTAGCAAACAATTGGAAACTTTCGGTTATCATCCTCCAAGGTACACTTCGGGACAAGCAACAAAGCAAAGTGGCCAAGCAGGGGCTGAAAGCCGAGTTTAGTACCCATGAGGATTGGCCTCAACCGGGATCTTGGCTCATATCACAATACAAGTGACCCCACTACACTATACACACTTTCACATGCACACACACACACGTTTATGGGTTGAATATGTATTTGCAGAATTATATTTGCACATACATTCTATTTTGCTCGAAAGATGCACAATCTGCAGGCAATCAATACGTGTAATATTTTGTAAATTCCACTTTGGAAACGGAACTAGTCTGACTCAGTGCCCACACCCTCAGTACCGACCCTCTGACAGTGCGGCGCTCCCTCAGCGCCGACCCTCCGACAGTGCAACACCCCCTCAGCCCCGACCCGCCGACGCTCCCTCAGGACTGACCATCCGACAGTGTGACACTCCCTCAGCACCGACCCTCTGACAGTGTGGCACTCCCTCCTTTCACCCTCCGACAGTGCCACTTTCCCTCTGACAGTGCGACGCTCCCTCAGCACTGACCCTCTGACAGTGTGGTGCTCCCTTAATGCTGACCCTCCAACAGTGCTGCCCTCACTCAGCACTCACCCTCTGAAAGTGTGGCACCTCCTCAGCACTCATCTTCCAACAGTGTGGTAGTCCCTCAGCACTGACCCTCCAACAATACAGCGCTCCCTCAGCGCTGACCCCTGACAGTGTGGTGCTCCGTCAGCACTGACTCACCAATAGTGCGCGCTCCCTCAGCGCTGACCCTCCGACAGTGCAACGCTTCTTTGCGGGTCAGTACTGAACTGCTAAAGTTTCATCTCCCGTAGAATGGAAAGAAAGAACAATTACATTGCTGAAAGAGGCCATTTACTGTTCTGTCTGTCTCTCTGACAGAGCAGTTCACCTTTTTTGCATTCTCCCATCTTCTCCCCAAAACCCTGCACATTCTTCCTTTTCAGAGAAAGGTGAAGTTCTGTTTGGAGTGCCTTGACTGAAAATCTGCCTCCACTAAATATTCTGGTGATTCACTTCACATCCTAACCCCTCAGTGCTTGGAAGCATTTTCCACCTTAATTATGCACACTCCTTTCGATCCTTTTACCAATTGGAATAGTTTCTTCTACGTACTCCTCTGTTAAATACTTCACCCTTCACTCTTGTTGTGGGGGAAATCACCAGCCTCGGAGTCAGAGTCGGGGTTCAACGACAGAGTTTATTGTACAAGGAAATACCGGAGCTCCAGGAAGACAAAGACACCAACAGCACAGTGGTCAGCTGCGAGTCTTCTCTCAACCTCAGTTTTCCCTGGAGAATCGGAGGCTGAGGGGTGACCTTATAAAAGTTAACAAAATTATGAGGGGCATGGATAGGATAAATAGACAAAGTCTTTTCCCTTGGGTCGGGGAGTCCAGAACTCGAGGGCATAGGTTTAGGGTGAGAGGGGAAAGATATAAAAGAGACCTAAGGGGCAACTTTTTCACGCAGAGGGTGGTACGTGTATGGAATGAGCTGCCAGAGGATGTGGTGGAGGCTGGTACAACTGCAACATTTAAGAGGCATTTGGATGGGTATACGAATAGGAAGGGTTTGGAGGGATATGGGCCGGGTGCTGGCAGGTGGGACTAGATTGGGTTGGGATATCTGGTCGGCATGTACAGGTTGGACCGAAGGGTCTGTTTCCATGCTGTACATCTCTATGACTCAAAATTGTGATATATACAGACTCTGACCTCACACCTTTAATGCATTGTCTGAGCTGAGATGTCACCTTTTGTTATAAAACCTTAAGTTATCTCGAGAAGATGACTTAAAAGTAGTTATGGGATTTACATATTACTGAATCGAAACTTAACAACCCATTCTAAAAAGATGAAAGACTTAACAATCCAGGTTTGTTTAATATATCATTTCAATTTCATGACGCTGTTACCTTTTGCTATATACTCTGTGTTTTATGATCTTATTCTTCACAACCACCTGAAGGAGAAGTGCTCCGAAAGCTAGTGCTTCCAAATAAACCTGTTGGACTATGACCGAGGACAAGGGGACCTTATTGCTATTGTGGGAGGGAAGAGAGGGCTGAATGTGGGATATGGCTCACAACTGGCTGAGGGCCCTGTCTAATATGGTGCTGGGGAATCCTCAGTTGAGGAAGGTGGTAAACATTTCAGGGATCCTCTTGTTAAAGCTGGCGTCATCAAAACAGTTGGATGGAGATGGAGGAACTGAAGAGAATGGAATAGAATCTTTACAGGAAGCATGGTGTGAGGATGTATAGTCAAGGTAAATATTGACCAACCTATCCCCAGAAATGGCAATAGAGGTGTTGAGGAAGGGAAGGGAGGAGTCAAAGATGGATCAGGTGAAGGTGACAGCAGGGTAGAAATTGGAAGTGAAATCCATAAACTTTTCCAATTCCGGATAAGACAGGAAAACAGAATGGTACTGTTCCACATACCCCACAATGACGCATAACTGGGCCCATACGGGTACCCCATGGCCACCCATTTGACCTAAAGTGACAGTTGTTCAAAGAGAAGTTGTTTACAGTGAGGACAAGCTTGACCCAGCTGAGGTGGGTGCTGGTGAAAAAAAAATAGAGTCGTAGAGATGTACAGCACGGGAACAGACCCTTCGGTCCAACTTGTCCATGCTGACGAGACATCTCAACCCAATCTAATCCCATTTGCCAGCACTTGGCCCATACCCCTCTAAACTCTTCCTATTCATGTACCCATCTAGATGCCTTTTAAATGTTCTAATTGTACTAACCTCTGGCAGCTCATTCCATACACACACCACCCTCTGTGTGAAAAAGTTGCCCCTTAGGTCCCTTTTATATTTTTCCCCTCTCACCCTAAACCTATGCCCTCTAGTTCTGGACTCCCCCACCCCAGAGAAAAGACTGTCTAGTTATCCTATCCATGCCCCTCAAGATTTTATAAACTCTATGAGATTAACCCTCAGCCTTTGACGCTCCAAGGATAACAGCCCCAGCCTATTCAACCTCTCCCTATAGCTCAAATCCTCCAAACCTACAACATCCTTGTAAGTCTTTTCTGAACCCTTTCAAGTTTCACAACATCCTTTCAATAGGAGGGAGACCAGAATTGCACACAATATTCCAACAGTGGCCTAACCAATGTCCTGTATAACCCGAACACGACCTCCCAACTCCTGTACTCAATACTCTGACCAATAAAGAAAAGCATACCAAACACCTTCTTCACTATCTTATCTACTTGCGACTCAACTTTCAAGGAGCTATGAACCTGCACTCCAAGGTCTCTTGGTTCAGCAACACTCCCTGGGACCTTACCATTAAGTGTATAAATCATGCTCTGATTTGCTTTTCCAAAATGCAGCATCTTGCATTTATCTAAATTAAACTCCAGCTGCCACTTCTCAGCCTATTAGCCCATCTAATCAAGACCCCATTGTAATCGAAGGTAACCTTCTTCGCTGTCCACTACACTTCCAATTTTGGTGTCATCTGCAAACTTACTAACTATACCTCCTATGTTCATATCCAAATCATTTGTATAAATGATGAAAAGTATTGGACCCAGCACTGACCCTTATGGCATTCCACTGGTCACAGGGCCTCCAGTCTGAAAAACAACCTTCCACCACCACCCTCTCTCTTCTACCTTCAAGCCAGCTCTATATCCAAAGGGCTAGTTCTCCCAGTATTCCATGAGGTCTAACCTTGCTAACCATTCTCCCATGGGGAACCTTGTCAAACACCTTACTGATGTCCATAGAGATCACGTCTACTGCTCTATCCTCATCAATCCTCTTTGTTACTTTTTCAAAAAACTCAATCAAGTTTGTGCGACATGATTTCCCAAGCACAAAGCCATGTTGACTATCCCTAATCGGTCTTTGTTTTTCCAAATACATGTAAATCCTGTCCCTCAGGATTCCCTCCAACAACTTGGTTATAAGGCTGACCGGTCAAGAGTTCCCTGGCTTGTCCTTACTACCTTTCTTAAATAATGGTACCATGTTAAATAATGGTACCTCCTGTGACTATCGATGATACAAGTATCTCAGCATGGGGCTCAGCAATCACTTCCCTCGCTTCCCACAGAGTTCTCAGGTACACCTGATCAGGTCCTGGGGATTTATCCACTTTTGTGCATTTCAAGACATCCAGCACTTCCTCTTCTGTAATATTGATATTTTTCCAAGATGTCACCATCTATTTCCCCACATTCTATATATTTAACCTCCATTTGCAGCATTTTATGGCAGAGACTTGTGTTGGTTGTTTAGAGTTTAAAAATTAAGTTACTTTAAAAAAAATGTTTTACATAGGTTTATAGCTGCCAGAGATTTTCATCTGAACTGAATTCAAACCAAATGCAAAGTCCTAACTGATCCTAGCCTCAAGGTAAAGCCCAGCTTGGATGCCCTTCTTCAGAAAGACCATAATGCTGGACTTTTATTTCTTTATTTTTCTAACTTATACCTAAGCTATTGTACCTAGGTATCTTTGTATCTAAGGCGGCGCTGGAAATAGTGACTATGTATACTTTTCACTTTACTCTCATATCCATGTACTTGAGTACATGACAATAAATGAAATTGTAACTTTCTATTTCATTTTTATCTAATTCTAATTTATTGATCATAGCTTGCCTCTTTCCATTTCCTCCACCTTCCCCTGAACTTTGTCCTCACCACACCATCCCTGTTTTCTCATATCTTGACAACCCCCAAAGCATCTACCCACTCCATCTCAAAACAGATTCAGAACAGGTTCTATTTAATTAATTCATGGGATGTGGGCATTGTTAGCTAAGCAAGCATTTATTGCTATTCCTCTCAAGGAGGTGATGGTGACCTGCGTTCTTGAACCACTGCAGTCCATGTGGTGCTGATACACCTGAGAACTGTTAGGGAGGGAATTTGACCTTGCAACAGAAAAGAATCAGCTATGTGGCTCCAAGTCAGAATGATGCGAGACTTGGAGGGAACTTGCAGAGAGTCATATTCCTATGCTTTTGTCTGCCCTTGTCCTTCTGGGTGGTATATACAACGGGAGCCTTGGTAAGTTGATGTATATAAAGGTGAAACAAGATGGTTGCTGAGATTCTACAGTAAAAGGCAGATTTAAATTAACATAGCATTTGTTATGATTAAAAAAACAGGGCACAATGTTTAAGTTTGAGAGAATAAGTCTTGAGTAAGTTGATATCTTGCCTATTATTCCAAGTGTAATCTTCCAGAACTGAAAAATGTGAAAGATAAAAGAGGATTTAAGTACAAATGGAAACAAAAGCAATACAGATTAAATGACAACAGAAACAATGGTACAAAGCAAAAGAAAATGGTAATGAAACAAAGTTGAACTACTCCATAGGAACAGAGTGTTGGACTTAACTTTTGTAAAGTCCTGGAGTCAGGGGCAAAATCAGAGACAAAAATACAACTATCTAAGCTACTGTTGACTCTTTGTTACAAATTTGTTTTCCACAATTTCTTGAACGATATTGGTAGATAGGAAATTAGGAGATTTAATATTGCTATTCAATGAATGAGGGAGAGTCACAAAGCAGGAAAATAGGTTGATATCAGCAGTGGGTAAAATGCTGCAATTTATTAAGAAATTTTGAAGAGGCTTGACAGACAAAGCTCATT
This sequence comes from Chiloscyllium plagiosum, assembly GCF_037043375.1. Taxonomy (NCBI): domain Eukaryota; kingdom Metazoa; phylum Chordata; class Chondrichthyes; order Orectolobiformes; family Hemiscylliidae; genus Chiloscyllium; species Chiloscyllium plagiosum. The sequence goes on from NW_028270142.1 coordinate 13,655,338, forward strand.
TCTCCAGACACAGGCTCAGGAACAACAGTTGATTACTTAGGCTTGACATAAAGAGAAACCTCTTCACTCAAAAAATGACGAATCTCTAGAATTCTCTATCCCAGTTACGCATGCTCCATTGTTTAGAATTCAAAGTATCTGGAACCCAAATATGTCAGAGGAAATGGGGGCAGAAAACCAACTAGCACACAGGAACAGATTTACAGGTCAGAGATGAGTCCTTTCTTTTGGACTTTACTTCTGCATTTCAAGAGTTAAATTGTTAAATAAATTGTTGATGTTTGAGGTTTTAAGGTGGTCAAATCTCCTGGTTTGGATGAGTTGCAACCTCAGCTGTGTGGAAGACAAAGGAGAAAATTACAGGACACTGAACCAAATTTTTAAATTGTCTTTGGCCACAGGGAAGGCGCCAGAGAACTGGAGGACATACTTTGGGTATGGGGACACATTGGTTCCACTTTGCAAAAAGGATGGTAGAGATAAACCAGGGAACTGTTGAGCAGTAGGCAATCTATTGAAGAAAATAGTGAAGGAAAAAATTAATCTCAAATCTAGAAAGGCAAAGTTTGATCAGAGATAATCAGCATGGCTTTGTCAGAGGAAGATCATGCCCAAAAAAGTCTGGTGGAATTTTGAAATGATAGGAGATAGAGGATGGTGATAGAAGGATGAGTGTGTGTCTAGAGTCTGGTGTGCATTAATATAACACAAGGTTCAGTGCTGGGTTTGTATCCTTTGTGATATTCATAAATAATGTAGGTGAGAATTTGGCGGGGAGGCAGGGGAGTCTAGATGATAAGTACATTTGTAGATTGGCCAGATAGGTGACATTGAGGATGAAGGGATTAGATTACAGGTGGACATAAACAGATTGGTCTGATGGCTAGATCAATGGCAGATGGAATTTAACCGTGATAGATGTGAAGTCAGTACTTCAGAAAAAAGAAAAAGGCAAGACAGTACTCCATAAATGGCGAGACACTCGGAAGCTTGGAGGAACAGACGAAATTTTGTGGTGCTTGTGCACGGATCCCTGAAGGTTACAGAGTTCTGAAGAAGGGTCACTGGACCCGAAATGTTAACTCTGCTTTCTCTCTACTGATGCTACCATACCTACTGAGGTTTTCCAATAATTTGGTTTTGTTCCTGAAGGTGACAGGACAGGTTAATAGGATAGTTAGGTGGCATACAGGACACTTGCCTTCACTTATGGCATAGATTGTAAGACCAGGGAGTTCATGTTGGAACGTAATCAGACCACAGCTGAAGTACATATCACACTGCAGAAAGAATGTGATGGCCAAAGGAGATTCATTAGAATGTTGACCGGGAGAGAGCATTTCAGCGCTGAAGAGAAACTGGATAACCTTGGGTTGATTTGTTTGGAGCACAGAAGGTTTTGAGTTCAGGGATGGAGGGTGGATGTTGACATATTATGAGGGGCATGATGAATAGAAAGCAGCTGTTCCCCTTAGTTGAAGGGTCAATAATTTTAAAAGTGAAAGCCAAGAGATTTAGAGGGGATTTGAGAAAAGATGGTAGAGACCTGGGAGGATAGTTGAGGCAGGAAACCTCAAACTTTAAAAAAATATTTTGCTGGACACATGAAGTGGGTCAACTCCAGCTGGCAGTATCTTTTAGCTGTTACAGCTTCGATGGGCCAAAGGGCCTCAACTGCACTGTGTAATTCCAGGATTTAACTGCTCCTGTGCACAAAGATTCCAAGATATAGAGCATAATAAATGTGCTTTAAAACTTATGACATATGGCTCTACAGGATATGTAATCAGGCACAGGCAAGATAACAGAGGGGAAAATCCAATTATGTGAATTGAACATGGACACAGGAAAAGTCGCAGCTTTGCTGATAATACCAAATCTGCAGGAAAGGGTAACTTGAGAGGACAAATACACAGGTTAGTGGATGTCATGATTCAACTTATGGCAAAGTCATTGTGGGCGTTATAGAGTCATAGAGATGTACAAAGTTTGTGCGAAGATTTGTAGCTCGGGTGCTCGTTGCTGTGGTTCTGTTCGCCGAGCTGGAAGTTTTTGTTGCAAACGTTTCGTCCCCTGGCTAGGCGACATCATCAGTGCTTGGGAGCCTCCTGCGAAGCGCTTCTTTGATGTTTCCTCCAGTGTTTATAGTGGTCTGTCCCTGCCGCTTCCGGTTGTCAGTTTCAGCTGTCCGCTGTAGTGGTTGGTATATTGGGTCCAGGTCGATGTGTTTGTTGATGGAGTTTGTGGATGAATGCCATGCCTCTAGGAATTCCCTGGCTGTTCTCTGTCTGGCTTGCCCTATGATAGTAGTGTTGTCCCAGTCGAATTCATGTTGCTTGTTGTCTGCGTGTGTGGCTACTAAGGATAGCTGGTCGTGTCGTTTCGTGGCTAGTTGATGTTCATGTATGCGGATTGTTAGCTGTCTTCCTGTTTGTCCTATATCGACCTGGACCCAATATACCAACCACTACAGCGGACAGCTGAAACTGACAACCGGAAGCGGCAGGGACAGACCACTGTAAACACTGGAGGAAACATCAAAGAAGCGCTTCACAGGAGGCTCCCAAGCACTGATGATGTCGCCTAGCCAGGGGACGAAACGTTTGCAACAAAAACTTCCAGCTCGGCGAACAGAACTACAGAGATGTACAGCATGGAAACAGACCCTTCGGTCCAACCCGTCCATGCCAACCAGGTATCACAACACAATCTAGTCCCACCTACCAGCACCCAGCGCATATCCCTCCAAACCCTTCCTATTCATATACCCATCCAAATGCCTTTTAAACATTGCAATTGTACCAGCCTCCACCATTTCCTCTGGCAGCTCATTCCATACACGCACCATCCTCTGCATGAAAAAGTTGCCCTGTAGGTCTCTTTTATATCTTCCCCCTCTCACCCTAAACCTATGCCCTCTAGTTCTGGACTCCTCCACCCCAGGGAAAAGACCTATGTACCCTATCCATGCCCCTCATAATTTTGTACACCTCTATAAGGTCTCCCCTCAGCTTCCAACGCTCCAGGGAATACAACCCCAGCCTGTTCAGCCTCTCCCTATAGCTCAAATCCTCCAACCCTGGCAACATCCTTGTAAATCTTCTCTGAACCCTTTCATGTTTCACAACATCTTTCCAATAGGGAGGAGACCAGAATTGCAAGCAATATTCCAACAGTAGCCTAACCAATATCCTGTACAGCCACAATATGACCTCCCAATTCCTGCACTCTATACTCTGACCAATAAAGGAAAGCATACCAAACGGAGTGTGCATTTTTTTACATATGCATATGGGGTCAGGTGCAGGGAGAGGAGAGAGAATAAAATTAGGCACTCTAACTCTATCAATAAAACTCAATCAAAAAGGACAAAGGAATCTAGCAAAATTTCAAAATAAGTAAATAAGACTGTGTTATATATTGAAGTGTGCTGGAAATAATGCTGACATTCTACAAGTACTGATTAGGTCACCATTAAATTATTCACACTGTTCTGGTCACCCTGTCACAGAAAGGTTTTAACAGCCATGTGAAACATCTCAATGATGAAACTAGAATAAGTAGTTATAGTTATGAACACAGGTGTTAAAATTTGAATACTGAAGTATTGAAAGTCAAGAAGTTACATATATATGTACAAACTAGATAGATGAATGAACAAGAAGTTAGCCACTCCAACGCAAGTCTGCTCTGTCATTAAATAAGATCATGGTTGATTGTTTTTGCATTTTGAATTCAATTTTCCCATTTACCCCTAACAACTGTTGATCCCCTTCCTTGCAAGAATCTATGTTTACCTTAAAAGAATTTGATGATCCCACATCAGTCCCCTTTTGAGCAGGGAATTCCACAGACGCGCAACACTCACATCTGTACTAAATGGCAACCCTTAAATTTTTAAACAGACCCTCAGTTATGGATTGCTCCACAAGCAGAAACATATTTTCCACATCTACCTTGTCAAGACCAATCAGAATCTTATATATTTCAATCAATCACCCCTCACTCTTCCAAATTCTAGTGGAAATAAGCCCAGTTTGTCCAACTAAGATTTCCAATATTTTGAAAGGATTTAAAAACCTCACAAAAGACAAGGATTGTTTTCACCAGTTGTGCGCTCACTAATGCATTCGTGACAAATTATTAGTCTAAAGATCATTTAGAACATAGAACAGTACAGCACAGTACAAGCTCTTCGGGCCTCAATGTTCTGTTGGCCTTTTATCCGCCTCTAAGACTAACCTACAAACCCTTCATTGTACTATCTTCCATGTGGCTAAGAGTTGCTTAAATGTCCCGAATGTATTTGACTCTACCACCACTGCTGGTAGTGCATTCCACACACCCACCACACTCTGTGTAACGAACTTACCTTTGACATCATCCCTTAATCTTCCTCCAACTACCTGGAAATTATGCCTTCTCATGATAGCCATTTCCACCATGAGAAAAAGTCTCTGGCTATGCACTCTATCTATGCCTTTCTTCATCTTGTACACCTCTGTCAAGTCACCCCTCATCCTTCTCAGCACCAATGAGAAACATCCTAGCTCCCTCAACCTTTCTACATAAGGCATGCCCTCCATTCCAGGCAGTATCCTGGCAAGTCTCCTCTGCACCCTCTCTAAAGCTTCCACATCTTTCCTATAATGAGGCAACCACAATATTCCGAGTGTGGTCTAACCAGGGCTCTGTAGAGCTGCAGCATAACCTCGCAGCTCTTAAACTCAATCCCCTTGCTAATGAAAGCCAATACACCATACACCTTAACAACCCTGTTAACCTGGGTGGCAACTTTGAGGGATCGATGGACATGGACTCCAAGATCCCTCTGTTCCTCCATACTGCCAAGAATTCTGTCTTTATCCCTGTATTTTGTATTCAAATTCGACCTTCCAAAATGAATCACATTTTTCCAGTTTGAACTCCATCTGCCATTTATCAACCCAGTTCTGCATTCTGTCAATGCCCCGTTGCAACCTACAACAGCTCTCCACACTATCCACCACTCCACCAACCTTCATGTAATAGGCAAACTTACTAATCCACTCTCCCACTTCCTCATTCAGGTCATTTTAAAAAAAAATCACAAAGAGCTGAGGTCCCAGAATCAAACCCTGCAGACCAAGCTCCAGGCTGAATACTTTCCAGCTAACACCACCCTCTGTCTATGGGCCAGCCAATTCTATATCCAGACAGCCCAATTTCCCTGTATCCCATGCCTCCTCACTTTCTGAATGAGCCTACCATAGGAACTTTATCAAACACATTGCTAAAATCCATGTACACCACATCCATTGCTCTACCTTCATCAACGTGTTTTGTCACATTCTCAAATTCAAAAAAGTTTGTGACGCATGACCTGCCCCTCACAAAGCTATTCTGTTTATCTCTAATCAAACTATTTTCCAAGTAATCATAAATCCTGTCTCAGAATCCTCTCCAATACATCCTCCTCTTAACCTCAATCTGTTCAAGCATATCAGTCTGTTTTACGCTGTCCTCAAACGTCAATATTGAAGCAAAGTATTAAGAACCTCTCCTCCGACTCCAGGCGCAAGTTCCCTCCACTATACCTGATTGGCTCTACTCTCACTCTGGCCATCCTCTTGTTCCTTACACAAGTGTAGAATGCCTTAGGGTTTCTTAATCCTATCTGCTAAAGTTTTTTCATGCCCCCTTCTAGCTCTCCCAAGCCCATTCTTCAGTTTCTTCCTGGCTACCATGTAACCCTCTAAAGCCCTGTCTGATCCTTGCCTCCTCAACCTTAAGTAAGGTATCATCTTCCTCTGGACTAGATGTTCCATTTCCCTTGTCTCAGTTGGACAAATCTGTCCAAGTGCTTCCTAAACAATCTCCACACTTCTGTCGTGCATTTCCCAGAGGACATCTGTTCCCAATTTAGGTGCCCCAATTCCTGCCTAATATCACTATAACTCCTCCTCCCCCTATTAAATACTTTCCCATACCGTCTGCACCTATCCCTCTCCATGACTATAGTAAAGGTCAGGGAGTTCTGATCACCATCATTGAAATGCTCTTCCATTGAGATCTGACACCTGGCATGGTTCGTTGCTGAATACCAAATCCAATATGGCTTCCCCTCTAGTCGGCCAATCTATATATTGAGTGAGGAACCCCTCCTGGACACACCTGACAAAAATTGCTCCATCCAAACTGTTTGAACTGAGGAAGTTCCAATCAATATTAGGAAAGTTAAAGTCACCCATGACAACAACCCTACTACTTCTGCACCTTTCCAAAATCTGCCTCCCAATCTGCTCTTCTGTCTCTTTCGCTCTGTGTGTGTGTGTGTGTGTGTGTGTGGGGGGGGGGGGGGGGGGGGGAGAGGAGGAGAAGGGGGGGTGGTCTGTAGAAAACTCCCAATAAAGTGATTGATCCTTTCTGTTTCTGACTTTCCCCCGTAGTGACCCTGTAGACAAACCCTCCTCGAAAACCTCCCTTTCTGAAGCTGTGATACTATCCCTGATTAGCAATGCCACTCTTCCACCTCTTTTACCTCCCCAACTGTTCTTTTTGAAACATCTAAACCCTGGAACATCCAACAACCTTTCCTGCCCATGATATCCAAGTCTCCATAATAGCCACAACATCATAGTTCCAAGTACTGATCCATGCTCTAAGTTCATCACCCTTATTCCTGACACTTCTTGCATTAAAATACACACACCCTTGACCTATCACACTGACCACACCTTTGCCCTATCACATGCCTATCCCTCCTTGCAAACACTCTGCACACAGTACCTGGCTGTTCATTATCTACTCCATCATCTGATCCATAGCTCAGGTTCTCACCCCCATGCCAATTTAGTTTAACCCCTCCTGAAGAGCTCTAGCAAACCTCCCACCCTGAATATTGGTGCCCCTCCAGTTCAGGTGCAATCCATCCTGCCTCTACAGATCCCACCTTCCCCAGAGGGTATCCCAATGATCCACATACCTGAAGCCCTCCCTTCTTCACCAGCCCTGTAGCCACATGTTCATCTGAACTCACTCTCTATTCCTAGCCTCACAAGGGTCATGAGAACATTAAATGTTTTACGACAATTAGATATGGCACCATAGATAAATATCAACAAAACAGTAGAACCCAACAATAGTAGCTATGGTATAATCCCTAGAAGTGCCCAAAAGCTGAGAAAATTTCTTCCACTCTGCATTAGAAAACTAAGATTACTGACTTTCATTGTCACCACAAACTCCATTTCCTACTAAATAAAATAATCTCTTATGAACAGTTGCTGGAGGCTGAATCACTCCAGCCCAGGCAACATCCTGGTGAATCTCTTTAACCTTCCATAGGACAATCACATCCTTTCAATAGCATGGCAACCAGAACTGTATACGTACACCAGCTGCAACATGACTAATGTTATACATAGATCCCTCATAACCTTTTTTTTATTCAATGCCTTGTATAATAAAGGCAAGTATCCCAAATAAATCTTGACATGGAAGTGTGAGCAGGTGTCTGTTGACTTCAGCTTGCTCTGAAGGACTTTGATGCTGGATATCAGTAACCAACATCTCAGGGTATGTTCCATTGACACAACCACATGCACACCATGTCCTCTGTTATATGCCAGCTTCTAAGAAACTTCATAGCACTTCACTGATCCATGAGCAGTTCATTTCTACATTTCAATGCTGCAGCTCAGGCTGCATGGTGGCCATCATTGTACTGCAGTTGCAAGGACCAATTGCACTCAGAGTCTGGCACCTAGCTTGTAGACTGGATCAGGTTGCATTTTTGGCCTGTTCACTTGTTTTCTCACTCACTTTGAGCTGACCTGAATGCTCACAGTATCCATACTTTGCCTTTTTGCACTTTGCCCCTCAGCCAGAGATATCAGGATCTCAATGCTGATGTATTACCACACCATTTAGTGCAAGCACAATGCTAGGAGGCTTGGCATGGTTGGCAGCAGACCCCAGTAAAGTCAGGGAAATAGCCTTCAGTCAGTGGCTCCCAGCTCAGTAAGTGAAATGCAGCCCTCGATTCCTGTTCAGACCCTTAGACAAGATGTTGGTGAGGCCTCTTCTGGAGTGTTGTGTGCAGTTCTGGTCACCCTGCTATATGAAGGATATTATTAAACTGGAGAGGGTTCAAGGAAGATTTACCAGGAATGAAGAGTTTGAATTATAAAAATAAGCTGGATAGAGTCATAGAATCATACAGCAAGGAAACAGACCCTTCGGTCCAAGTAATTCACGCCAACCACATTCCCAAACTAAACTAGTCCCACTTGGGCATTTTTCACTGGAGTATAGTAAATTGAGGGGTGGCTGTATAGAGGTTTATAAAATCATGAGGAGCTTAGATAAGGTGAATAGCAAGGATCTTTCCCTAGAGTTCAAAATTAGGGTGCATATCTTTAAGGTGAGAGAAGAAAGATTTAAAAACGGACATGAGGGGTAACATCTTTTACACGAAGTGTGGTTCCTATGTGGAACGAACCACCAGAGGAAGTGGTGGATGCAGGTACAATGACAACATTTAAAAAGAGAGAGAGAGAGACATACACACACACACTAGGAGCTGTCAAGGAGTCAAAGGATTTGGGTGTACATGTACACAAATTATGAAAAGCCTCACAGTACAAGAAAAAAATTAAAATGACAAATGGACTGTTGGCATCAAACTTCAGGAAAGATGAATCAGTCTTAGAAGTCATACTAAGCAAGTTAATCAAAGTGACAAAAGGTTTAAAGAGAGTTAAATTCAACACACTTTGCATTAATTCATTAATAGGCTCATGATTCATTAGAGAACCAAACTAAATACAGAGAGTACAATGAGAACTGAAAAAGGAACCAAAAGAATACAGAGTACATATAAATAGTCTAACAGCTAGAAGGTCTTCTGTATGGGCAGACTGAAGGAGGAACCAAAAGGGACAATATTTTGTGGAGTCAGATGATTTGGCTCAGGGAATAAATGAACACATCACCTGTCTTCACAAAAGAAAAGGTTGCTGCCATTGTGACAGCAAAGAAAGAAAAAAGTCGTATTCTTGTCTGGCAACTGAGGATACATCATCAAAACATACAGGGTAGATAACCACACATACTTGACAGGGTAGATAAGGAAAGTTGTTACTCTTTGTGGGAGTGTCCAAAAGGCATGATCTCAAGAAAAAGGTGTTGTAAATGTCTTTTATTGGAGGATAGTGAAACTGGGGAATTCTTTACCAGAAAGGGCTGTTTAGACTAGGTCATTAAATACCATAGAATTCCCACAGTATTGAAGCAGGCCATTGAGCCTATTCAGTCCACACCATCCCTCTGAAGAGCATTCCCACCCAGACCCACCCCCTCTACCCTATCCTGTAACCTTGCATTTCCCATCAGCTAATCCACCTAGCCTTCTTATCCCGGGACAAGATGGGCAATTTAGCATGGTCGATCCACCTGACCAGCACATCTCTCGACTGTGGAAGGGAACCAGAGTAAACGCATGCAGACATGGAGAGAATGTGCAAACTCCCCATAGACAGTCACCAGAGGGTAGAATCGAACCGGTGTCCCTGGCGCCGTGAGGCAGCAGTGCTAACCACTGCATTTAATGGTTGCAGATTCTTGATTAATTGTAATATAATAACATTGTTTACTGCAGAAACACAACTGGTTCAAATATATAAATCTATTTGCTAATAAATTTAACTAAACAAAAAACAGAGCTTAGTGTTTACTATTAATTCAACATCATCTGTCTCCAACAGAACAAGATCTTAACTTTCAGATTACAAATGTTTGCACCATACTTCAACAAAGTTTCTTAATAAACAGGATTATGGATTCAATTTCCTTTTTAATCACAGTGTTGTAATTAACTGAATTAAATGGAGTACACATTCTATAAAATCTACGTAATGCTATATATTGCAAGCAATCATTTGTTGGACAAATTTTCTCAAGTTTTTTTTAAAGAAAGAAATTACTCCATTGCATCATTCTGCAAGATATTTCACAAACAAATCCAACTCATTACATACGGTAAATATGAAATTGAAACTGGTCAGACTTTAGAAGCACTAAGTAAAATAAATGCGTTCACAGGCACAAAGACATCACCAAGTTATTGCACTGATTATATATGATTCAAAACCATTTGATACAGTGAAAAATTAAACAATGAAGAGACTGATGAATATCAGGAGCCAAAACTTTTCAGAGCTACTGTTGTTAATAGTCAGACATTGTGATCTCTCCAAGTCAAGATAAACAAATGCAACATGTAAACTATATTTTTGCATATGAGACAACATTAGTTATACTGCAAAAACATTGACAGTTTATAACCACTTAACAATCATCACATTAAACAGCTAGTGTCAGTCATTTTGCTTCAGTCATAGAGATGTACAGCATGGAAACAGACCCTTCATTCCAACCCGACCAACACAATCTAGTCCCACCTGCCAGCACCCGGCCCATATCCCTCCAAACCCTTCCTATTCATATACCCATCCAAATGCCTCTAAAATGTTGCAATTGTACCAGCCTCCACCACTTCCTCTGGCAGCTCATTCCATACACGTACCACCCTCTGTGTGAAAATGTTGCCCCTTAGGTCTCTTTTATATCTTTCCCCTTTCACCCTAAACCTATGCCCTATAATTCTATTATTTAACTGAGTGCACAAATCCTGTCCATATCGTGATAACTACACAGTAATGATACTAGAAAATAATACTTTAGTAAAATTGCCAAGTATTTACCAGCCTTATATCTGCTTTTTGCATTTTAAAATTGACATTAAAAATATTTAAGTACATACTGCGTTATTGAATTTTGTACACTCTTATCATCCAGAGGGAAAAGACTTTGCCTATTTACCCGATCCATGCCCCTCAATTTTGTAAACCTCTAGAAGGTCACCACTCAGCCTCCGACGCTCCAGGGAAAACAGCCCCAGCTTGTTCAGCCTCTCCCTATAGCTCAAATCCTCCAACCCTGGCAACATCCTTGTAAATCTTTTCTGAACCCTTTCAAGTTTCACAACATCTTTCCGATAGGAAAGAGACCAGAAATGCACGCAATATTCCAACAGTGGCCTAACCAATGTCCTGTACAACTGCAACATGACCTCCCAACTCCTGTACTCAATATTCTGACCAATAAAGAAAAGCATACCAAATGCCTTCTTCACTATCCTATCTGCCTGCAACTCCACTTTCAAGGAGCTATGAATCTGCACTCCAAAGTCTCTTTGTTCAGCAACAATCCCTAGCACCTTATCCTTAAGTGTATAAGTCCTGCTAAGATTTGCTTTCCCAAAATGCAGCACCCCACATTTATCTGAACTAAACTCCACCTGTCACTTCTCAGCTCATTGGCCCATCTGGTCAAGATCCTGTTGTGATCAGAGGTAACCCTCTTCGCTGTCCACTACACCTCCAATTTTGGTGTCATCTGCAAACTTACTAACTGTACCTCTTATGCTCACATCCAAATCATTTACATAAATGACAAAAAGTAGAAGACCCAGCACCATCCCTCCAATATATTCAGACAAAATCCACCATGTTTTAGTATGGTCCTCCAATTTCCAGTAATCTATTCAAAACTATCATTCATAAAACAGTTATTATTGAATAAACTTAGCTTTTATGATGAGCTATGTGCTTTTATTATATAAACCTCAAAAAACTCCTTCACAGGATATATATCTAGCAAATTCCATAAATATACACTGTACAATCATACTGATTCAACTTATTTACAAACGGTGATTAGTCCAGTGAGTATTTTATGACCTGAAATACACCTTCTCAAAACTAATACAATACAACTTATTTAACTGAGTGCACAAATCCTGTCCATATCGTGATAACTACACAGTAATGATACTAGAAAATAATACTTTAGTAAAATTGCCAAGTATTTACCAGCCTTATATCTGCTTTTTGCATTTTAAAATTGACATTAAAAATATTTAAGTACATACTGCGTTATTGAATTTTGTACACTCTTCTCATTTAAAGTCATCCCTGGGGGTGGGTCATTTTGCAAAGCCATTAGCTCCTTCTGTAACCTTTTCTATTAAAGGAAACAGCATAGTTAGAAAATATGCATTACTCTAATATTAGGCAACTGGGGTATAATTATCCAAATTATGATTAACCCCACTTCTGTGAAGGCTCACTTCCAATTGATTTTCACTTTAAAATTAACATATTTGAAAGCACTTGTGTAAAAATTCTAAAAGTGTAAAATGTTTACCTAGTTTCATACCTTCCTAAATGAATACTGTAGTCACAAACTCAGCTAATCTATACAATTGCCGGGCTAGTGCAAGCTTTACATGCAGTATAATGTGCACGAAAAAATGCAGTAACTTAGTTAATCACACTTGTCAAGTGTGTGGATAGCTATTAATAATAAAAGGCAGCAGGCCTTTGTTTTAAAGAACTGATGCAAGTTTTACCACGGAGGATGCGAACACAAATGAGGTGCTAGTCCACATGTTGTGCATTCACAAGTTGTCAGGTATAAGTTTGCTGGTTCGGAGGATGCCTTCACTTGATACCCGACAGGATAATCACGCGTCGGGACGAGGAAGTGGGAAAGAGGAGCAAAGTTAAGGTCCTGAAATTGAAGCAGCGCAACCGAAGTCGTAATAACAAACGCCGGTGGCAGAGGTGTCTCCTGAAGCCCGCTTGCTGTTCCTGCGGTGGGCCTCGACAGGTGTCGCTGGCACCTGTAACCTTCACAGGGCGCGATGGTGCTGCTGCCATCACCTGGACGGCAAGAAACAAGGGACAGGCGGAGAGATGGAGCCCCTACACCACCTCCCCACTCCTCCAGACACCCCCCACCTCCCTCTCCCCCCCTCTCCCCAGGGATCACCGGCCGACACCTCGCTCCGTTAGGAGTCCGCCCACAGCCCTCTGCACTTCCCACCGCCCGCGGTTTCAGAAGCCGCTTGTCTGTGAAAACGTACACAAACAACCGCGGGCCGCTCCACCTCGCCATCCACCCCCCAACCCAGGCAAGCCCCGCGGAGAAGACGGATGCAGATGCTGAGGAGTCTCAGGGGGCGGCTCTTCCCTCGGCCGCGGGTAGGAGCCGACGCGCTGGCCCGGGCGGGAAGGACACAAGGCTCCGGTGAAGCACCGCCGGACTCATCAGGCACTCACCTGCATTGACGCCATGATGGAAACCCCCTTACCCACCACCACCCCCCTCCCCGTGCCAGAGACACCGCTCAACGGGATTGCGTCATGGCGTACGGGGGACGCGCACGCATAGTTTCCGTCTCCCCCGTCACGTGGGCACGGCGTGCGCGCTCCCTGGACGTGAGACCGTTGGTAACCTCTCCTCGACCTGCGATGTTGGTCGGACAGCCTCAAAAGACGAAATAAGAGGACGGCCTGCGGACACTGGAAGTCTGACATTGCTGCAAAACATGATGTGGAGGTGCCGGTGTGGACAAAGTTATCAATCACCCAACACCAGGTTATAGTCCCATAGCCTTATTTGGAAGCACTAGCTTTCGGCTTTTGGTTGTAGAAAATAAGAATCAGTCTGAACATTGGGGCACAGACAGCCTCATACAGGGCACCTCACACCTTCTGTGCATTATCTGGGCCAACTTATTGTTAAAGTTCACTTGAGAATGTAACTTTGAGAAAGTTCTTGGATTTACAAATGAAAGAACTGAAACCAACATGCCCATTCTAAAAGATGAAACACTTAACAAACAATCAAAGTCTTTTTCAATATAAACCTTCAGTTACATCACACTGTAGACTTTTGTTATAAATTCTCTGTCCTACAATCTTATACTCCACAACCGCCTTGATGAAGGAGCAGTGCTCCGAAAGCTAGTGCTTCCAAGTAAACCTGTTGGACTATAACCTGGTGTTGTATTATTTTTAACATTGCTGCAGAAAGGTAGCAGATCTGGCAGAGAGAAAGCTGAGTTAATGTTTCAGGTTCTAGTGACCCTCCTTCAGAACTGATGCTAGCTTGGAAAAGGGCTCCATCTCCACCCATCGCGTACTCCTTCACCCATCCACTCCTTGTCTTCAACATACATACCACTACCTTATCCCATGGTAGTCCATTGGCCAGTCTTCTCTAAATTGTCTATTGTGAAGGAAATGTTTCATTAAATGTCCTGACCTAGTTGTAAGCACTTTGGACAGCATTTAAGAGCATTGTACTGTGGGCAGCTGTGAGGTTCAGTAGCACTTATGCCTGATTTCACATTTGGAAGACATTCTTGGTGGAAGTGGTCAATGTTCAAAGTTGGTCATTTACTACAGAAACACCTCAACAGAATGAACATCAAAGGTATTTTTGATCTTAAAGTACACAAAATGTAATGAAATCGGTTCATAACTGACCAGCCGATCTGAGATCTTTTCCATTCTATGGAATGAATTTTCCCATAGCTGAGTCATTCAGGAGTGGGATCGAGTTGAGTCAGCTGGTACTAGCACATTTCAGGAATTCTGGTGCAATGTTGCCATATTGCGTTGCTTTGCCATATTTCAGGCTCCAGAATGCTTTCTCAAGTTCTGTGATCTTGTGAGAATCAGGACTTAACTGTTCTGTATATTGCTAATGTTGATTTTTAAGTTCTTGAGAGATGATGTATTTTATATTCTTTTCCACTGATGTCCTCACTGCAAGAAAGAGATGATTGGTAACTTACTTCAGGATGATTACTGAGAAATGTAGCTAATTTGTCGCTTACAGCCTGCAGGCAAAGTACATGCACCAGGGTATTATCTCTCAGAAATAAGGATATGATAAAAGTAACACAACATCAATGTGATTCACAATTAACCCTTCTCCCTTTGAACTTGCAAGCAGGTCTTCACCTCAACATCCTTGACATAGCTGAGGGAGTTCAACATGTGAAATAACATGGCATGAGATCAACTGGTCCGTGAACAAGCCATTGTTTACCAACAGGTAAAGGGTGAACAAAGAAGAAGATTTATTTGGGCTTTCTAGTCTCCTGATGGAATGTAAAAGAAGAAAGGCAATTAGATTACATTACATTACAGTGTGGAAACAGGCCCTTTGGCCCAACAAGTCCACACTGACCCGCCGAAGCGTAACCCACCCATTTACCCCTTACCTAACACTATGGGCAATTTAGCACAGCCAATTTACCTGACCTGCACATCTTTTGGACTGTGGGAGGAAACCGGAGCACCCAGAGGAAACCCACGCAGACACGGGGAGAACGTGCAAACTCCACACAGTCAGTCGCCTGAGGCGGGGATTGAACCCGGGTCTCTGGCGCTGTGAGGCAGCAGTGCTAACCACTGTGCCACTGTTGCCGCCCACAAATCTTGATAGATTCTATGTTGGTAGAAGAGAATTGTTTCATTCTGCCAGCAAAAGAAGCAGTCTACAATTTGACAGGAGTGGTAGAAATGTTTTCTACTCCTTTCATAATCAAAGAACCTTCATAAGACAACAATCAACGATGTTTTCCAGAAGAAGCAAATACTGAGCCATACAATTCACTTGAGCTCAATGATGAATCTTTTAACGGAAGTTGTTCAGAGATAAAACAGCCCACAGGACAAATTGATACAGCAGATTTAAAATTGATGCTGTATGATGAAATTAATCAGTCACCAAAGTATGTTCAACTTAACACTTTTATCATTGTCATATTTTGTGACACTCGTGTAATGTTAGGATACAGCGGTGAACCTTTCTGCTAATTAAACCAAACACCCAGAAAAGCTCACCTCGCCTTGTATCTGTTAAAATTTGAGTGACAGAGAACTTCCGAATTTCACTGTTTAAAGAAAAATAATGTCAATTTATTCCTTAACTCTAAAAGCGAGCATTAAATAACAACTATTCACTACTCTTAGCCCCCTTTCTCTGAATTGCTTGTTATCTGCCTCCAACTCTCTAACAATATGCTGTTCCAATAAAAACCCGTATTACAATTATATTAACTTAATTTCAAAACCACCCAGTAGCTGTCGTCTCTGTGTCCTTCTTTCAGCTGAAGATCTCCCTGGGTCGTCTTCTGTCTTTTACTGCAAAGATGTTTCATATGAAAAAAAGATACCTTTGAGAGAGAATATTTTGAATGGCAGTATTTCTCGATGACAGTTACTCTTTGTCTAACTTTCAAAACGCCTGCTTTTTTTAATACCCCAAACGTCAGATCATCTTATTGGTTCGAGGTTGGCAAAAACAATAAATTCAAACTTGATTGGGTTTTAGTATCCTGGAGCATGGGTTTTAGTATCCTGGAGCATAATTTAAACAGATTGGCTAAATTTGAATTGTTGTCAAAACAGCAACCAATTCATATATCTATTTCACAGCCAAATGTTACATATTTTCAATTTTCCCATACGCTGCTAGCTAGTCATATGACAGGTGCTTGTAAGCTCTCAGTGCAAAACAGCAGTCACTCTTTATTAAAGGTATACTCTGTTAAAGGTATAGTACACACCTTCAACTTCATAACACCTTCCCCCTTAAGAAAAAAAATGAACCATCATAATGAAAAGTTTTTTTTCTAAGTCTGAACCCTATTACAGTGAAATAAATATTATATTAACCTTAAGTTCATATTAACTTTGGTACATATAACTATGGTATCTGTTTATTCTTTTTATCTATAGTTTATCTGTTAAATCTACGATAAAGCATCTGCTATCACATTTTACGATTAGCAACATGTATAATTTGTAAAAAATCTGTAACATGAGACTCCAATGAAATAATCTCATATGCTTGTCCTTAAGGCATGTAAGAGGATTGTGATCAATGTACAAAACTCTCTCTGGACACATTATTTGTCACATAAATACTAAAATGTTGGAAGGCTAACACCAAACTCAAATAATTCCGTTTCAATGGTAAAGTATTTTCTCTGGTAGGTGTTGAGTTTCTTTGATGGTAGCCAATTGGTCGTTCAATTCCATCATCATCTCCCTGTAGCAATACAGCTCCAACTCCTACATTGCTAGCATCAATTGCAACTTTGAGGGTTTCAAAAAATTTGGTGTAGCCAAAACAGGTACGATTGTTAATACTGCTTTTAAATTGTCAAATGCCTCTGGCATTGTTCTGTCCACCGAAATATTGAGTTCTTCAGTAAATCCGTCAGTGGTGCCGCTATGCTGCTGAAGTTTGGAACAAACTTCTGGTAAAATCTGCTTAGTCCCAAAAATCGAAGCACCTCTTTCTTTGAAGTTGGTCATGGAAATTCCTCAATGGCCTTTGTCTTTGCATTCCTTGGGGTCAACTTTCCATGACTGATGTTATGTCCCAAGAACGTCACCTCGGCCTTCACAAATTCTATTTTCTTTAATTTTATTACCATTTTTGCTTCTCTTAATTGTTCAAAGAGCTCTGCATACCATGTAATGTTTTCACGATGCACTAATGATCACATCATCATCCAGACAGCAAAGTTTGTTAACCCAGCCACAACTCTATTCATGAATCTTTAGAATGTGGCTGGTGTGTACTTCATTCCAAAAGACATCACTTTGAATTGATATAGCCTATTTGAAGTTACAAATGCAGAAACTTCTTTCGCTTTCTCTGATAAAGGTACTTGCCAATAACCACATGGTAAGTCCAACTTTGCGATGTAACTGGCTTGTCTAACGTTCTGTTTGCCGTCCTCCAATCTTGGTATTGGGTATGAGTCCGATTTTGTAACAGCATTGACCTTCCGATAGTCCACACAAAATTGTTGAGTCTGAACAGGTTTGGGAACTAATACGAACTCCACTCACTCTGACTCATTTCGATAATATCTTCGTTGAGTGTTGCATCCAATTCTTTCTGGACCTGTGTGGCTTTGAAAGGATTAAGCCTGTAGAGAGTGTTTTATCGGAACAGCATTTGCTACTTCTAACTCATGCACAATAGTATTAGTCCTCCTCATCTTATTCCTGCATATGTCCTTGGACTACTGTAACAACTATTTCACAAGGGTTCTTTGCTCCTGAGACAGATAGTTCACTAATGTATTGTGGTGGCAAGGTGGCTCAGTGGTTAGCACTGCTGCCTCACAGCGCCAGGGACCCAGGTTCAATTCCTGCCTCAGGCAACTGTCTGTGTGGAGTTTGCACATTCTCCCCATGTCTGCATGTGTTTCCTCCCATAATCCAAAGATGTGCAGATCAGGTGAATTGGCCATGCTAAATTTCCCATAGTGTTAGGGGCATTATTCAGGGGTAAATATAGAGTCTGGGTGGGTTACTCTTCGGAGGGTTTTTGTGGACTTGTTGGGCCAAAGAGCCTGTTTCTGTACTGTAGGGAAACATCTAATCATCCCACTCCTCAAGGACTAACTCATAGTTTAACGTATTTAGAGGTACATCAAACTCCATAACATCTGGATTTGATTCCTCAGTGCTGTAACTAACACCTATTTCTCCAGTTCCTTGTATTATAATAAGGTTTAACATATTGACATGACATACCTGATACAGTTTTTTCCTATCCGGCATCTATACCAGAGAGGTTACCTGACTCAACTTTTTCTCAATTTGATAAGGACCACTAAAACTGGCTTTGAAGGGATCTCCTACCACTGGTGACAACACTAATAAGTCATCCCCAGGGAAAACATCTGAATTTCTGAGTTTTTATCTGCCACCTGCTTCATTCTATGCTGTGCCCTCTTCAGGTGCTGTTTAGCCAAGTTGCTTACCCAATTTAATCTCTCCCTCTCCTCAGATACATAAGAGATGTTTGACTTCTGTCTTGTCAATTTGTCTTTAATTAATTTCAAAGGCCCTCCCACTTCATGTCCGAATATTAACTCAAAGGGAGTAAACTGAGTTTGGAGCATCTCTATTGGCAAGCAATACAAATGGGATATTATCCCAATCATTCAGGTAATCCTGACAGTACGCTCTTAACATGATCTTCAGGATCTGATGCCACCTTTCCAAAGGTCCCACCTGCTAGATCAAGAACAAACTGAATTACTGGAACTGAAACTCTGTCAATCACTGCCATTGTTACTTCCCCGGTCTTGATTTAGCACTCTAACCTGACCTTACATAGGGGAATGCTAAATTTCTGTCCATCTATCCCACAAATTACCATTCTCTCGGGTAACAGGTCAGAAAGAGTGCAAAACCGTTCATCTTTTACTATTAGAGACTGATTAGATCCTTAGCTCTCCAAATTCTTTCCCTTCTCCCCCTGTTCTTTCTGAGTAAACTTCGCCCACCGAGGCTAAGTCTTTATAGAGATCAGGTACTAACTCCATACCCAGCCCCTGCCTAGGCTGTGCACTCTGCTGCAGCTCCTCAGCTTTTCTGGAGGTTTCCTTTAAAACTTTCACTAATGCCACTGGTTTAGCCTCTAATACCACATCCTCTCCCACAGTACCTTTCTTTAGCGACCAGCACTGTGATTATACATGTCCCACGTGGAAACACCTGAGACCTTTCACCTCCTTTTCATCCTCTTGGACTTTTTTCATCTGTGGTAAACAATTGCCAGTGTTCTCTATTCTTTGTTTTGTAGTGTAGGATCTCCCCTTCTCCCAATTTCTATCCCTCACATGATGAAATTCTTGCCAGAACATAAACTTTGCCTTATGCGCCAATGCATATTCATCTGCCATCTCTGTTGCTGTCCTCACTTGAACTTCCTGTTCATCCACATGAATTCTGATCATCTCTGGAAGTGAGTTTTAAAAACTCCAGCAGAATAATCACTCTTAGAGCCTCATAGGTCTTATCTATTTTTAAGGCCCGCATCCATCTATCAAATTACTATGTTTAATTCTTTTGAACTCAACATAAGCCTGACCTGGTTCCTTCTTTATTTTTCTGAAACACTGTCTTTATGCTTCTGGTACCAATTCAAAATAACCCTCAAAATAGCCTGTTTGACATCTGCATAATCTCTTGACCCCTCATCTAATAGCACTGCAAATACCTCATTAGCTCTGCCTACCAGCTTAGTCTGAACTGACATTACCCACAAGTTCTCTGGTCACTATCTGTCTTGCTAATTTTTCAAATGAAATAAAGAAGACTTTGACATATTTCTCATCGAAATGTGTCAATGTTTCAACATATTTGTATATATCACCACCTTCTCTCTTCATTTCCATTCTGTTAACTTGACTTTCCTGACTAATTTGCAACTTCTAAAGTTCAAATTCTCTCTCCCTTTCTCCTTTCTTTTCTCTCTTCAATCAGCTAAGAACCTTCTCTTTCTTTCCTTTTTTCCCTCTCTTTTTCTTCTTTCTCTCTTTCTCTCATTTTCTTCTCTCATGGCTCTTCTCTCTCTTTCCATATCTTCTAACTCCATTTTCCTCAATTGTAATTTAAGTTTTTCTAACTCTACTGCACTTGTCTGTTTCTCTAACACACCTAAGTGCCTGACTAATTCCCTTACAATTTCAGCTTTACTTTTTCCCTAGTTAGACCCAATTCTAACCTATTTGCTAATTCTAAATGTATATATCACTGCCTTCTCTCTTCATTTCCATCCTGTTAATTTGACTTTCCTGACTAATTTGAAACTTCTAAAGTTCAAATTCTTTCTCCCTTTCTCTTTATCCTCTCTCTCTTTGCTCAGCTAAGAACTTCTCTTTCTTTCCTTTTTCTCTCTCTTCTCTCTTTCTTCTCTCTGTCTTTCCCTCCTTTTCTTCTCTCATGGCTCTTCTTTCCCTTTCTTTATCTTCCATCTCCATTTTCCTCAATTGTAATTTAAGATTTTTTCAACTCTACTGCACTTGTCTGTTCCTCTGACACACCTAAATGCCTGACTAACTCCCTTTACAACTTCAGCTTTACTTTTGTCCCTGGTTAGATCCTAAATTCTAAATGTATGTCCTTCTTCTGTCTTTCTAAACTTTCTTGGCAAATTTGGGAATCATCTTCAAACCCCAGAGCATCTTTAGCTATTTGAAATGCCATTTCTCTCACTTTTAATTTAACCAAGCACAAGTAACCGAAATTAAACAAATTTACCAACGTTTTATTCAAAGGTCTAGGACACTAACCAGTAAGTGTTTAAATCTGCTGGGATCATGTTTACCCTAAATCTGTTCAAATCTGTCCAAATCTCTGACTGGATCTGTCTAAACATGTCCAAATCATGGCCCAAGCCCCCAAACTGTTACAACACGGCAGTGAACCCTTCTGCTAATTAAACCAAACCCCCAGAAAAGCTGACCTCGCCTTGTAATCTGTTAAAACATATGAGTGACAGAGAACTCCCAAATTCCACTATTTAAAGAAAAATAATGTCAATTTATTCCTTAATTCTAAAAGTGAATATTTAGCAAAAACTATTCACAACTCTAAGACCCTTTTTCTCTTAACTGCTCGTTATCAGCCTCCAACTCTAACAATATCCTGTTCCAATAAAAAAAACCTGCATTAAAATTACATCAACTTAATTTCAAAACCACCCAGCGGCTGTGACCTCCAGTGTCCTTCTTCTTTCAGCTGAAGATTTGCCTGGGTCATATTCTATCTCTTACTGCAAAGATGTTTCACATGAGAAAAAGGTATCTTTGATAGAGGGTGGTTTGAATGGCAGTCTTTCTCGATGGCAGTTATTCTCTGTCTAACTTTCAAAATGCCTGTTTTTTTTATACCCCAAACATCAGATCGTCTCATTGGTTCGAGGTTGGCAAAAACAATAAGTTCAAACTCGATTGGGTTTTAGTATCCTGGGGCATAATTTAAACACATTGGCTAAATTTGAATTGTTGTCAAAACATCAACCAACTATTTTACAGCCAAACGCTACATATTTTCAATTTTTCAGTACAGTCTGAGACTGCTAGCTAGTCACAGATATCAGTGTGAAACAGCATTCACTCTCTCTTAAAGGTACAGTACGCACCTTCAACTTCATAACAGTATTTCTCTCATTTACTAATGCCAGCAATTAGTCTGTGGCAATATCCTTTCCTTTCAGTCAAATGACGGTCAGTTCAAACTCCACCAGATCTTTGAACATATTATCTAAGATGCCACTTCAGTATTGAACTTTGGAGCAAATGGCTAGTCTTAATTTCATTCACTCCAGGTAAACCTGCTGGAGCTTCATTCACCTTGTGGGAGCAGCCCAAAAATCACCTGTATTAAATTTCCCAGCAGTCATCCTGAACTACGTTGCCAGTCATCTTTGTAAATTCTGTTGTTCTCCTGTGGAAAATAAATCTTCCAGCATTTTATTGCTTATCATGGTTTCTATTTCTATTCAATTGAATAGCTTTTTCCAAAGTTAAATATCAGGAACATGGGAACGGGAGTAGGTTATTCAGGCTCTCGAGCCTGTTCTGCCATTCAATGAGATCATAGCTGATCTGTGACCTAACTCTATATACCTGTTTTGGCCTAAATCCCTGAGTACTGTTGCTTAACAAAAATATATCTTTCCAAGATTTAAAATGAACAACTTATCTCGCATCCACTACCATTTTTAGAAGAAGCTTCTAAACATCTACCACCCATTGAGTAGGAATGTTGCTTCCTAACATCTTTCCTAAACAATCTGGCCCTAATTCTCAGACTATATCCAAGTTCTAGAATCCCTAACCAATGGAAATAGTTTATCTTTATCTACATTGTCTTTTTCTGTTAATATCTTGAAGATTTTGATCATATCAGCCCTTAACTTTCTAAATCCCAGAGAAAACAGGCATAATTTGCCTTATAACTTAACTCCTTAAGTCCAGACATCATTCTTGTAAACCACCTTTTTACTCCCTGCAAGGCCAATATGTCCTTCCTGAGGTGTGGTGTGGTGTGGTGTAGTGTGGTGTAGTGTGGTGTAGTGTGGTGTAGTGTGGTGTAGTGTGGTGTCCACATCAGCTCACAGTACTTCAAGAGGATGTAACAAGAATTTTGTATAACTGCAGCATAATTGCTGCATCCTTATATTCCAGTCCTCTATTTGTAGGACAGAAATCTATTGGCTTTCTTGATTATTGTCTGCACCTGTTATGGCATTTTACAGATCTATTCACCTGAACCCACTAATCTCTTTGGATATCGATTGCATTTAACTTCTAACCATTTAGAAAGTACTCTGATCTATCCATTTCCAGTCCAAAATGGATTCTTTGGACTATAATAAATCTGACAAAAACTCATCAATAATTCCAACTACAGTCCTGTTTCTTATGAATCCTGATTTCAAAGCTCCATAGTCAGTTTCCCACTAAACTGTCATGATCATGAAAGAAATTATCCACAGACTCTTTGAATGCTTAACTTTTCAGTTCAGTCTTGCCCTTTCAAGATTTTTGTTTGTTCTCATATTAAAATATTTATTAAGAAGTATTAGAACTTCAAAACAATCTATGCCTTCTTTATAGCTTCTTTATACAGCAGCTGAATGTCCTGTGGAATACATAGAACATAGAACATAGAACATAGAAGAATACAGCGCAGTACAGGCCCTTGGGCCCTCGATGTTGCGCCGATCCAAGCCCACCTAAACTACACTAACCCACTATCCTCCATATACCTATCTAATGCCCTCTTAAATGCCCATAAAGAGGGAGAGTCCACCACTGTTACTGGCAGGGCATTCCATGAACTAACGACTCGCTGAGTGAAGAACCTACCCCTAACATCAGTCCTATATCTACCCCCCCTTAATTTAAAGCTATGCCCCCTTGTAATACCCGACTCAATACGTGGGAAAAGGTTAATACTGTCGACCCTATCTAACCCCCTAATCATCTTGTACACCTCAATCAAGTCACCCCTAAACCTTCTTTTCTCTAGTGAAAACAGCCCCAAGTGCCTCAGTCTTTCCTCATACGATTTTCCTTCCATACCAGGCAACATCCTGGTAAACCTCCTCTGCACCCGTTCCAATGCCTCCACATCCTTCCTATAGTATGGCGACCAAAACTGCACACAATATTCCAGATGCGGCCGTACCAGAGTCTTATACAACTGCATCATGACCTCAGGACTCCGGAACTCAATTCCTCTACCAATAAAAGCCAGTACGCCATATGCCTTCCTCACCGCACTATTTACCTGGGTGGCAACTTTCAGAGATCTGTGTACATGGACACCAAGATCCCTCTGCTCATCCACACTACCAAGTATCCGACCATTAGCCCAGTACCCCATCCTTTTGTTATTCTTCCCAAAGTGAATCACCTCGCACTTAGCTACATTGAATTCCATCTGCCACCTTTCTGCCCAGCTCTGCAGCTTCTCTATATCCTGCTGTAACCTGCCACATGCTTCCTCACTGTCAACAACTCCTCCGACTTTCGTATCATAAATACAATAGTGTATTTATTTGTTCAGCTTAAGATTTAGTATTTAATCTTGAACTAATCATCTCTCCTAAGAAGTGGCTTCTAAAAAATACTTAATCTTGTATTCTGGTTTGACCAATCTGTAAACTTTTATCTTTGATTCTTATGCTAATGCTTCTTAATATGGTTATTTATTCATATTAACTTAAAGCTGTCTTAAATCTGGCATGAGTCGTTTTACGGAAATTCTATTTATTTTTACTAAAACATCCAGAACACTGAAGTTATTGTCCTAATGGTTTATTCAGTACTAAGCTATACTGACTGAACCGGAACATATTTAGAAATTCAACATTAATGCATGCTAACTTTTGAAGAGATTGTTTTTGTAAAGGCATCAATGGAAAGTGTTACTCAGAACTGAATCTGAAGAGTCCTAATATCTACAATGCATTGCAAAAATTTACATTTCCTTTCGACATTTTTTTTAAACAATAGAATCTTCACTGTACAACCAGTTGCAGACAATGAATGTGAAGGTATCAATCACAGAGCCATTCAGAACGGAGAGAGCCATATGCAAATACTCTCGTTAACCTCCTGTGCAACCATGTCACATTCTTCTGAAAACATGCCTGTGAGTTTTAAACAAAATACAGTTAATGACTAACCAGGAAATTTATAAAGTTTAGCATAATTTTCATGTTCACAACTCTACTTATAAAGACAAATATTCCATACACATTTTGAACAGTGTTGCCACCTTATAGAGCTACTTTCAAAGAAGCATAGCTGTAAACTCCCAGCTCATTCTGTTTCTGTACTCACTTTAAAATTGTTGTGTTTTCTTCATATTGAAAATCATTTACAATGAAAATGTTTGCAACCCTGAAGAAGTTTTCCCATCATAATGTGCAATCATTCTATTAACATTTATTACAGAAGTCTAAAACCTTCTTTTACTTATAAAGTAAAATGAATATCAATGATCCTACCATTAGGAATCTTGGATTCTCCATAGTGAGTGAATGCTCCATATAATGTTATCTAGAGTTTATCTTACTGCCCACAATCCAGTCTTACCACAGCAGGTTCTGGATGATGATTGTAACAATAAGACCTCCTTTATATGTGAACTGGATACTATATACACATACTACCAAACATGAACTTCTTCAGTCTACTGAAGCTAGATTGATATTTTAAGATGAAATGATGAGTATACACAAACTAGTTTGTTTTACAATTGTTAAGCAGATTATATTTATAAATTAGAGTACAGCTTAAACAAAGAATCCCTCAGCTCAAATAGGCAACTCAAAATCATGACACCAAGTATTAAAAATAATTACATGCTTCTCCTGCAATATCATCTGAAAACAGCAACAATTTTCACAAGTACATTGCTTACACATCATCCTCACCACCACCTTTCTACTCCTCCTTTGTAGCTAAATTGTCAGACTGCTTGTCTGACATTCCATATTTGATTAGCATACATTTCCTCCAACGTAATATTAGAAAGACTGAAGCCATTGTTTTTGCTGCCCAGTTCAAAATATATTCCCTAGCCACTAATTCCGTCCCTCTCCCTAGTAACTGTCTGAGGTTAAACCAGACTATTTGTATCTTGCTGTCATATTTGACCCTGAGCTGAAGATCCAACCACATATTTACACCATTGCTAAATCTGCCAATTTCTATCTTCATAATATTGTCTGAATATGTCTTAGATTACTGTAGTATAATGATTTCTGGACAGATCCCGCAAACAATAAAATAAATGAAAATTCATCTTGAATGCTAAATATTTCAAAGGACCAAAGGCTTATCAGCAGTTGTGCGCCTTTCATATTGAAACACTTTTAAATAAAGCATCCCAGGTAGCTGTACATTTATCAAGCTTTAATAGGCAAAGAAAATAATGAAGAAAATTTTTGAAGTCAAAATGTTTCAGATGAAAATCAATATAAACTTTCAGTGAAATACTGCCAAATCCTAGGGACCCCTTCCACTGTTAACAAAACCCAGTGCTAATTGGTGTTACTAAATGGTAAGATTCCTTTGATATTAGTTCATGTTGTCTACAATTTATTTGTGCATTCAGGGATTTAGAGAAGGTCAGAGATAAGATGATAAGAATCAAAGTTATTGATTTACAGCTTTCATGAAAAAAATGAATGAGGCACAGAACTTTACCTTAAAAATTCCAGCAAAAATCGCAGAATACCACACAATTGCAATCTTGTTTGTTCAATTACAGTAAAACAGAGGTGCTTATAATCCCATGTGTATTACATGACATGCCGTCTTGACTGAATATGGTAATTCAATATTATATATAAACTACCATAGTTTACTCGATCAATATTTAAGAAGCATTGTCATCTCTAAAACTCAAATATTGTTCAAACCTTCTTTTACTCACAATGAAATAGGAACTCCATCTCTGTATTTCCTGATACGATTTTCAGCTCATGCACTTTTAAGGGGACAAATCGCAGGTTGTAAAATAGACGTACAGATTTTCTACTGCTATGTATTTAATCTAAATTCTCAAACAATTTACAATTCGATTTCTATATACAAATTTATCTATTTTATTGATTTATTTTTAGGAATGTTCAACTTATTCCAAACAGTATCAAAAATATAGCAATAATACTATACTCTCCATCACATTCTTGTAAAACAACATCTCATTTGACTTACATATTTAATAAAATAAGGGAGATCAATACAATTTGTACTTTGAGTTTGTTACTCTTCAAACATCATTGCTTAAAGCATAACATATTGCAGAAAAATGAATTAAAAGGTATAAAAGTGGGAACAAAGCCAATAATTTGTGGCTGGTTATTCTGAATTCAGGATGAGCCAAATATTTGCAAGTATCTTCTAATCTACAGAGAAAAATTAACCTCCTAATTGACCTCATGATGGACCTTGTAAGTTCAATGCAGTGAAAGAATAGGCTAACTATACATAGTTTCATTATGGTGGTAGAATAGTATATTCTGTGGAACTATAACCATCATGCCACTGTAACTGATATTCGTTGATATCAATTAATGACTGATACTCCTAGGAATCAGAGTCATTCTGCAAAATGCTGATATAAGCTCGGGACTTCAGAACTGTCTTCAGTCTGGCATTGGTAAAGGCTTAGGATCTCATCACTCCATACACCAGTAGAAATGAAATTAAGAAAAAGTCTGAGACAAAGTGATTGACAATATGTTTTTGGTACAAAGAACAAGGAGAGACAGGATATGATCAACAGTATTATAAAGAATGTGCAGGAGTAGAGAGACCTGTGCATATATTATTAAAGATGGCAGGATAGGTAGTGAGAGCTGTTAATAAAGCTGTTTCTATTATTCAAGGTTTAATTTATAGGGAATGAAGTTTAAGGACAACGGGCTTATGCTGAACTGAAACAATGCACTAGTTTGATCTCATTTGGAGTATTTTGTACACTTCTGGGCTCCACGCTTTAGGAAATATGTGCACAGATTATTGAAAATGCAGAAGAGGTATTACAAGAATGGTTCCAGTGTTTAGAAACTTCATTTATGAGGATAGTTGCAGAAGTTGGGACTGTTTTGCTTGGAGAGGAGAAGGTTAAGAGGAAATTTGAAAGAAGTTTTCAAAATCACAACTGGCCTGGACTAAGTGGATAGGGAGAAACTATTCCTACTCCGAAAAGGATTGATAAAAAGGGGCACAGGTTTAAAGTGTTTGATAAAAATCAAATGTAAGGTGAAAAAAACTTTTTCACACAGTGGGTAGTTAGGGGATACAATGTGGTACCTGGATCTATGATGGAGGCTGGTTCAACTGAGGCATTCATGAGGCCATTGGATGATTATTTGACTAGAAACAATGTCCATTATTTTGGGGGTAAGGCAGGAGATTGACAATAAGTCAAAGTGCTCAGAGAGCTGGTGCAGACATGACAAACCAAATGGTCTTTGCATCACAACAATTCTGATTCTGTGAAAGCAGACTAGCATCTAAGTTACCACAAGCAATGTTGTGATGGATCTGCTAATATGGGACTGAGGCACTTTTAATGATTCTAGAGTATAACTGGCATTGAAGGAAACATATTCAATTCAGTATGGGAAGGAATAACAAACATTTTGAGTTGGGGGAGGGAAGAGGTCATAGAGATGTACAGCACGGAAACAGATCTTTCGGTCCAACTCGCCCATGCCAACTAGATATCCTAAATAAATCTTGTCCCATTTGCCATCATTCTAAATCCTTTTTTGTTCATATATCCATCCAGATGCCTTTTAAATCTTTCCCTTCTCACCTTAAACCTATGCCCCCTAGTTTTGGACTCCCCTACCCTGGGAAAAGACCTTGTCTATTTACTCCATCCATGCCCCTCATGACTTTATAAATGTCTGTAAGGTCACCCCTTAGCATCTCACATTCTCAGGAAAATAGCCCCAGCCTATTCAGCCTCTCTCCATAGTTCAACCCCTCCAACCCTGGCAACATCCTTGTAAATCTTTTCTGAGCCCTGTCAAATTTCACTACATGCTTCCTACATGGGACCAGAATTGCATGCAGTGTTCCAAAAGTAGCCTAACCAATGTCCTGTATAGCCATGAAGGGAAGGATTTCATTTGCATAGTGTCTATTCCAGCACTATTCAAGCTTACACCAATGGCAGTAATGTAGGCATAGTCTATTGCTGTTCTTCATTGATATCAATCACTGATACCCTTGGGAATCAAAGTCACTCTGTGTAGTATCAATAAAAGCTCAGGATTTAAGACTACCTTCAGTCTGAATAAGGATTCAGACTGGCATTAATAAAGGACTAGGAAGTGATCACTTCTTACCACCAATAGAAATGAAAGAAAACTGGAACATTAAGGGGCTTCTCTCAGAGAAAAATACTCTTCCTGTTTGAAGACAAAATATATACTTTAAGTTCATACAGGATAGAAATAGATGACTGAAATATGTAATTAGAGGAAATCACAAAGCAGCTTTTTTTCTATTCTCATTAAATGTCTAAAGATGTGGATCTTCTGACTGATGTCATTGAACGATGACCAAAAGCAGAATCTCTGACTGATTTTTCCCTCCTTTATCAAAATAACCTCTGTTGAATTGCTGCCTTGTTCTTGTTATATTCAGCAGAAATCAGCCAGATAGGCACATAGCATGAATTGAATCTGGAATCTCCTGGAGAATCAGAGAACAGTTACAACATGGGAGTTAATCAAAGCATTGTGTCTCTGCAATGGCTACTCAGCTAGTCTCATTCCTCCAGCTTTTCTCTGTAGTTGTATATGTTCTTAAAACAAACTTTAGATTTAATTTTAATCTTTGGATAATTGTACAACTACCTTTTGAAAGCCACACTCGGTCAGCCAGTTCACTCCTGTTACCAACCTCTTATTATGTAAAGGTGTTTTTCCTCATGCAACTTCTGGTTCTACTGCCTATCACCTTAAACCAGTGCCTCTGGTTCTTGACCCTTCTGCCACCAGGAACAGTTTTGCTCTACCTAACCTGTAAATTTTTTCTGAACGCTTTCATATTTCACAGCATCCTTCCTAGAGCAGGGAGAGCAGAATTGCATACAGTATTCCAAAAGTGACATAACAGCCACGAAGGAAAGGATTTCATTTGCAAAGTGTGTATTCTGGCACCATTCAAGCTTACATCGATGGCAGTAGGCGTGGGTCATACTCTAGTTTCCTCATCATTGTTCCTCCCATGTACGGCTTGTTGAAGGGAATTGAGCTCTTACTTTAGTGCTGTAAATGTGTGTAAGTTTTCATGACATACATCTCAAGGTTGCCTGCCCTACCAGAATGATCAGATGTCTACTGGATTTGTTGAAAATCTCATGGAAGATAATAAAAGCAATCAGGGATGTTTTAAAACTGCAATTCTATGTGATTCCATAATTTTAGTTACCCAGCCAGCCAATTGCAGGCAGCATACCAATGAAATGTGATGTGGTGACAGACTGACTGTAACCAATGCAGCTTTACCACACATATGTAGTGTTTAGATACACCACTGTTGCTGCTGCTGCCATGGATTGATCTTAGCAAGTAAAGTCAACATAGTACCAGAGGACCACAGGGCTGCTTTCTCATCAGAAACAGCCAACCAGTGATGAGTTTAATCTGAGTGTTAAAATGCCTCTGGTGAGCGGCAAGGTTGAGAAGGTATGGTAACCTTGACTTTGGCATGACAGAGTGAACAAAGGGGTCAGGGGAGTTAGTTAACAAGGGCGATTGTGGGTATTTTCAGTTGCTTCTACCTGCCTGAAAAATTCAAGTGTCAGCTAGAGCTGAAAGAAAGCTCCCAGATTTGCGATAGGAAGCAGCGGCGCCTGCTGGGCAAGAAAATCTAATCCATTGAATATAACAACTAAAACAACTAGAAACAATGACAACTTTCCATTGAGAGTTAATTCAAATCCAAGCTAGCCAGATGCTGTTTCACTAAAGCATGTGATGTAAGCAGGGCAATGCACTGTTACATTGCATGTATTGTTTGGGCTATAGGACTAACTGACAGACGAATGATGAATGAATGGAACGATATCAGCTATGTTTCTATTTCCCCTTTTGTGTGTTGTTCATTCAATTTTACGTTAAAACATAGGCATGAGTGGACTAAGTGCACTCCTTACACCCCTTACACTAAAATAAGAAAAAGGTGGTTTTGATTTGCACACATTTGAAAATGAGATGTCAAAGGTTAATTAGAGATGTCACTATGGTCGAAGAAAAAAATTCTTGGCTTAGTTTCATGGTTATTGTCAACTCAAGAATATCCTTGAATGCCAATGTTTCTTATTGTTGAAATTTTGCATAAATAATTAAGTTAAAATTTTCTCTGTATACCCAATAGATACTATGCAATCACTTGGAGATAGTAAGGACTGCAGATGCAAGAAGGTCAGAGTCAATAAAAAGCACAGCAGGTCCAGCAGCATCAGAAGAGCAGGAGAGTCAATGTTTTGGGCAGGACCCTTCATCAGGACTGGGGAGGGGGAAGAGGGCTGAGAAATAAATAGAGGGAGTGAGGATAGGGCTGAGGGATAGGTAGGTGGGATGGTGCTAGGTGGATGCATGTAGGAAGTGAATGGGAAGTGGGAAGAATGGAGTGGATAGGTGGGAAGGAAAATGGACAGGTTAGGACAAAGGGGCAGGGTGAAGAGGGAGGGCTGGGCCTGGGATGAGGTAGGGGATGGGGAGATTTAGAAGCTGGTGAATTCTATGTTGAGGCCATAATGTTGCAAGCTCCCAAGGTGGAAGATGAGGTATTTTTCCTCCAGTTTGTGGACGGTCTTGTTTTGATGTTGGAGGAGGCCCAGGATGGGCATGTCATTAAGGGAGTGGGAGGTGGAGTTGAAATGGCTGGCAACCAGGAGTAGGGTTGACTCAAGCATGTGGACCATAGATGATCCTTTAACTAGTCACCGAATTTGCACAAGGTCTCTCCGAGGTAGAGAAGACCACATTGGGAACAATGGATGCAGTAAATCAGGTTAGAGGAATTGCAGGTCATCTCTCCTGCTCTTCTGATGCTGCTTGGGATGATTCTTTGAAACCTTGGACAGAGGTAAGGTTGAAGGTGTGGGTGCAGGTGTTGCACCTGCGGCCGCAGGGAAGGGTGCCAGGTGTGGAGGAGGGGGTTGGTGTGGACATAACAAGGGAATTGCAGAGGGAATGATGCATACATAAAGCAGCTAGGGGTGGGGAAGGAAATATATTTTTGGTGGTGGGATCAGATTGTAGGTGGTGAAAATGGCAGAGGATGATGCGTTGAATTTGGAGATCAGTGGGGTTGCACCCTTCCCGCTGACAAATCTCATTCACCTCCTACCTGCATCCACCTATCGTCATCCCAACTACCTTTCCCCAGTCCCAAGCCCCTCCCTTTATTTATTTCTCAACCTCCTTCCCAATCCTGATGAAAGGTCCTGCCCAAAATGTCATCTCTCCTGCTCTTCTGATGCTGTTTGACCTGTTGTGCGTTTTCCAGCTCCACATTTTATTGACTATGCAATCATTTAACTTGGAAAGATCCTTTTTATTAAGCTCTAACATTTCTCATTTTCTGAGTACAGGTGCACTGTACGCCAGGTTAGCACTACAAGCTCCTATTTCTTATGTAATTGTACTGTGAACTGGGCACTGAATGAACTAATAAACATGTGAAACATAACAACAAAATCAAGATGTGTAAATTTTCACTACCTATCTTATGTGGGTCACCAGGATTCTACACCTCTACAAAAGCAGCTCTGGGATTAAGGGCAAATGGACTTCTGCAGAGAATGTAATTTTTTTTGTAAACCTTTTGTAAGCATTTCAAGTGGTGAAATAGTGCTACAGATGTTATATGATTTTCCACTATGTGAAATAAATTCCATGGCACATTAATTTTGACTGCATCACTTAACAGGACAAAAGAGGCTTATGGTAACATTGTCTATATTAAAGTATGTTTGCTGTGTCCACTTTGAAAAGTTAATCAGAGTTGATTCCTAATTTCAATTTGATTACATTTTACATACAATGGATAACTGAAATCTGCTCAAACTTTGTTATTATATCAAATAAATAGCTAATGAGCCAATTACTGTTATAACTCAGCTTTTACATAAATACTTATGCTTTTCTTTTAAGTGACAAAAAAATCCCATGTGCGTTGGATTATTAGCTGAGATCTGGTAAAGGTTTCTTGAGTGTAGAAACTATTTGGAGTTATACTGTGATAAACATTTAAAACTTATTTCTAGAAAGACAAATTCATCAGTAAGTAAATACCGTTGAGTTAAAACTTCAAACATGGTTGCCAACCTGTTAAACATATTGACAGTTCACACTTTAAAAATAGTTACCATGCAATGCAATATTAAAGAAGTGACACAATTGGACTACTATAGAAATGACTATTTAAATAAGTTTAGTTTAGATAGTGCCCGAATTCTGAAATATTATGCATTGCAATATTCGAACATGTAAACCCACCATTTAGAATGTGTTTCTAGGCAATCTAGGTAAACAGAGAAGATTAAAGACTATGTAAAAAAAATTCTTTTTCCTGACCAAGGAAATGAAACTGTGACTGTAAACAAAGACGTAAAGAGATGATATTGCAAGGTATTGTTATGAGCTATTATTAGATTAACATATCTCTTCTTGTAAAACCAGTTCCACTGTACCATCCTGTGCTGATCTAGTTATATTCTTAAGTGTTGTGCACAGTCAGGTTTTGTTTCAAAGTCTTGCAGCATTGCATAATTCACACATATGCCTGGCACCACTTTAGAGTGGGAACAGATACTGCTTGGTAACAGGGCTTACTTTACTTAATTTGTGAGTGGGATCTGGGCGTCACTAGCTGCCCTTGAACCGAGTGGCTTGCTAGGCTATTTAGAGGGCAGTTGAGAGTCAACTGCATTGCTGTGGATCTGGAGTCATATGTAGGCCAGACCAGGTAAGGATGTCTTCACCTTTTCCCACTTCACTACCCTGCCTCTGCCTCTCCCTTTATCTGCAGCTCCCCTATCACCCACTCCCAGTCCTGCAGAAGGGTTACACCCGAAACATTGACTTCTGCACCTCCTGATGCTACCTGACTTGCTGTGTTTTTCTGCCCTCCTGCCTGTCTACTTTGGATTCCAGCATCTGCAGTTTTTTTGTCTCAGACCAGGTAAGGATGGCAGATTTCCTTCCCTGAAGGACATTCGTGAGTCAGATGGGTTTTTTGACAATCAGAAATTGTCAGCAATAATTTCATGGTCAAACGTAGATTTTTAATTCCAGAATTTTTAAATTAAATTCAAATTCCGCCATCTGTTGTGGCTGGATTCGAATATTAGCTGAGTTTTTGGATTAGTAGTCTAGCGATATACCTATTGGCCATCATCTCCTCCTAATTATAGAAATTGTATTATATACTAAATTATATAAAATATAGTAAATCAAAGGATATTTGTTACAATTACTTTACAAATCACGCAGAATGATGTAACACTTTTTCTACTGGTGATATTTGTTATAGACCAGACCAAACCCCCCCCCACCCCCCCTCAAATATATCAAAGAGATAACCCAGACGATAACTTTTATCTTATTTAAGGTGCTGTATACCAGCTGTAATTCAATTGGTCACACTACTCAGTTTTAAACAATAAACACTTCATACACTATAATTGGAAAATTTACCAGAATAAGAGATTATTTAACTACTGCACAGTAACTGTTCCAATATTGTAACATCCCATAAACACACCCTTGGCAAAGGCAAAACCAGAGAAACAGATTGTCTCACAAGTGATTCTGACAGCAGAAAAAGAATCCATGTTTTTAGCTGTCGTAGAGACAGAGAGAGAGAGACAGAGAGATTTAGCAGCTTCCACAACCAGCATCAAAACCCCAACAACTACTGAAATCTAAACTAAAACCCAGGTTCTGTGGGAACTTGACTCCACTCATTCATGCGGCTTTTATTGTTCCAACTTTAAAAAAAACCCAAGGTCTCACTTTATTGACTTGGAACAGATTACTTGGTACCTCTAGGCATGAGTGAGGACTGCAGAGTTTAGACCAGAGTGGTGCTGGAAAAGCACAGCAGGTCAGGCAGCATCCGAGGAGCAGGAAAATCGACGTTTCAGGCAAAAGCCCTTCATCAGGAATCTACTCGGTACCTCTGTCTCAACGTTTCTTCATTAAAAAGAGGATAAAATACACC
The DNA here is from genome assembly GCF_037043375.1 of Chiloscyllium plagiosum. Taxonomy (NCBI): domain Eukaryota; kingdom Metazoa; phylum Chordata; class Chondrichthyes; order Orectolobiformes; family Hemiscylliidae; genus Chiloscyllium; species Chiloscyllium plagiosum. The sequence goes on from NW_028270142.1 coordinate 13,690,337, forward strand.
TCTTAAAGCCATAGTATCATAACACACTCCTTTAAAAAAAAATCAATATACAAAGGTGGCTTCATTTTAAAAATCCTTTAGTCTTACATTATTGGTACACTACAATACATATACATCGCATTGACTCTACGCATGCAAACATTCACTACTACTGTCCATTTCAATTTGTCTCTTCTGTCACTGAACATCTTCATCTTCCTTCATCAAATTTGTGGCAAAACGTTGCCAATTCCGGTCTCTTGTCCTACCATGAATATAATTTTCAAATTAAATGGCTGTAACAATAAATTCCAGCTAAACAGTCTGGTATTTCTTTCTTTAAATTTTTCCAAAAACATTAAGGTGTTATGATCAATATATATAACTATTTCAGACACATTAGTGGCAATATGTATGCTGAAATGTTGCAATGCCAACACCAAACTCAAGATCTCCTTCTCAATTGTGGAATATTTTTGTTGATGAACATTCAACTTTCTGGAAAAAATAATCAATAGGCCTTTCTACCTTCTCATCATCTTCTCGCAAGAGTACAGTCCCAACACCCAAATGCCTTTGGATATTCCACTATCCATTGACATTTCCAGCACTTCTTAAATAAGTCAGTCAGTGGAGCAACCATGCAGCTAAAATGGTATGAATTTTTGATAAAATTCAGTCCCAAGAATTGAAGTACCTCCCTCTTCGTCAGTGGCATGGGAAACGCTCAAATAACCTTTTCTTTTATATCCTATGGGGCCATCTATTCATGTTCAATGATATGGGCTAGGAATGTGACTTGGGCTTTTGCGAACACTCTTAGCCAGGTTTATCACCAAGCCTGCCTCCCGAAGTCGATTGAACAATTTTGATAGATGCTCCAAATATTCCTTCCATGTGTGACAAATAATCACCAGATCGTCTATGTGCATTCACAATTGGATAATCCTGCAATAACTTTATTGGTTAGTCTTTGAAATATAGTTGGTGAATTTTTCATACCAAATGGCATAACTTTAAACTAGTAAAACCTATCTGGTGTTATGAAAGCTGAAATTTCCTACACTCTCTCAGATAAAGGTACCTGCTGTATCCTTTGAGTAAATCAAGCTTTGAAATATAAGTTGCTTGTCCAACCTTCTCAATACAGTCTTCCAGCTGTGGAATAGGATATCAATCAGATTTCGTAACAAAACTAGAGATTGCTGGCGAAGCCAATCAGGTCAGATAGCATTTGTGGAGAGAAATCAGTGTTAATGTTTTGGGTTCAGTGACCCTTCTTCAGAACTGATGGTAGCTAGGAAAATGTCAGTTTATATGTCAGGGTGGCACAGTGGTTCAGTGGTTAGCACTGCTGCCTCACAGCACCAGGGTCCCAGGTTCAATTCCAGCCTCGGGCAACTGTCTGTGTGGAGTTTGCACATTCTCTCCGAGTCTGTGTGGGTTTCCTCCAGGTTCTCTGGTTTCCTCCCACAGTCCAAAGATGTGCAGGTCAGGTGAATTGGCCATGTTAAATTGCCCATAGTGTTAGGTGCATTAGTCAGAGGGAAATGGGTCTGGGTGGGTTACTCTTCGGAGGGTCGGTGTGGACTTGGTGGGTCAAAGGGCCTGTTTCCACACTGTAGGGAATCTAAAAATATTCAGAAAATAGGGTGGGGGTAAGGAGTAAACGATAGGTGGGGATAGAGCCCAAAGACAGTGAAGAACAATTGGACAGTCAAAGGAGTGGATAATGATCTGACTAGGAGGGTGAATTGCTAATGATGGAGACTGTTAGTAGTTAATAATGGGTTATGTGTAGTAGCAAACTATGTGATAACAAGGCCTGGTGTGTGAGGGTTGGGGTAAGGACATGGGAAAACTCAAGTCCGAAAGTCATTGAACTCACTATTGAGTCTGGAAAGTTGCAGAGTCCCCAAGCAGAAAATGAGGTGATGTTCTTCCAACTTGCGCTGAGCTTCACTGGAGCACTGCAGCCAGCCTGAGACTTGGCCAGAGAACATAGTGGTGTGTTGAAGTGGCAGGCAACTGGAAGTCCAGGATCCTTTTTGCAGACAGAATGCAGCTGTTCTGCAAAGCATTTTGTTCTGAGGAAGGGCACTCAACTCAAATCGTTAATTCTGATTTCTCTCCACAGATGCTGCCAGATCAGATGAGATTTTCCAGCAATCTCTATATTTGTTTCTGATTTACAGCATCCGCAGTTCTTTCCACTTTTGATCAGATTTCATAACTGCATTGACTTTGTAGTAATGAACATCTACTCGTTGGGTACCATCTGGTTTTGGCACCATCACTACGGGTGAGCTCCATTCGCTGCAACTCATTTATGTTGTCTCTGAGCATGCATCAATCTCTTTTTGAATCTGTGCCAGTTTTAGATGGTTAAATCTATAAGGATGCTGCTTAATTGGAACAGTATTTCCTATCTCTACATTATGCTAGTACTTCCCAGCTTATTCCCACATATCTCTCCTTGTGGTTTAATAATTCTTTCAGGTCGGGGGGATCTAAGATGGCGGTGACCTGAGAAGATCACACTGCAGAGCTTCGCATCGCAGCAGGAGCAGGACGGTCCTTTAACCCACCCAACCCAGGTAATCAGGATTTCTTGGGGTGTTGGAAAGATTCTGGAGCCCCAAGAAACATTTAAGAATTGACTTACCTGTATTTTCAGCTGTCCAGAAATGCCTTAAAAGGGAGGAGGAGCCTGCAGCTCAGCCTGCAGCAGCCTCAGAGCAGATTACTCTCCAGGACCTGGTGAACCAGCTCTCGAAATCTCGCGAGATTGGGGAAACAGATTGAGGAGAAGCTGGCTCCAGTCTCTCTCATGCTGCAGAAGTATGAGCAGTAGCTGGGAGACCTGAAGAAGAGGACGAATGAGGTGGAGCACAGGGTCACAGTGGTGGAAGCTGATGCCAGTTCATTCAAGGAAGAGATCCAAGCCCTGAAGACGCAGGTTCATAATTTGCGTGACCAAGTGGATGATCTTGAAAACAGGGGCAGGAGAAAAACATTCGGATCATCGGTCTGCCTGAGGGTAAAGAAGGTGAGCGGCCTGCGGAATTTGTTGAAGATTGGCTTCCGAAATTCCTTGACTTGGAGACTGGCATGAGAGGATTGAAGATAGAGAGGGCTCACCGGGTTTCAGCACGGAGGTCGGGTCTGGGTAAACGCCCTCGTCCTTTCCTGGTGCGGTTCCATCATTACTGGGATAAGGAGAGAGTTGGAGGCTTCCAGACTCCAGAGGAAGGATCCAAAGGCCCTAATTTACGAGGGGTCTAAGATCATGTTTTTTCAGGACTTTTCAGTGGCGGTGATCCAGAAACGAAAATCGTATGATGGTGCCAAGAGAAGATTGAAGGAGCTTGGGATTCAGTACTCCCTGAAATATCCGGCAGTGCTTCCGATCACCTTAGTGGATCCATGCATCTCTTTGACACATCAGAGAAGGCAAGAGACTTTGTGGACAAACTAACCTAAGTTAAACAATTGTAGTATGTATAAATATTATTGCTTGGCTATGCGTAATTATTCTGTAAAAGAAATGGAGGAAATCCGGTTGGAGCTTTGTTTTTTCCCTTTTTTTTAACTCCAATGATAATAATTTGGTTCAAACTATGTCTGGCGGTGGTTAAGATGTACATTTTAAATTTCTAAGTTAGGACATACCGAAGGATGGGTGGGTGTTTATTCCCCCTTTTTTTAATAAAAGAATTTTTTTTATTCATATTGATATTCTATGGGGTGTTATTCTTTTTAGCTTGTGCTACCGATGCGGCTCTAGCTGGGAGAAATGAAGGTGGTTGAGATGGTTAGATACCTATGTATGGGCAGTTCGGGACGGGTAGTTGCCCCATCCGGGCAGGGGGTGAGTTCCCCTATTCAGCGCTATTAGCACTTTATATGTTGGTTTGTTTTCTGGTTTTTGTTGTTTTTTTATTTTTAATAATTTTGTATGTTTGTTAAATGTAGTGGTTTTAGTTTATGTAGTTTTTATATTTGGTGGATCATGCGACACTAAGGCTCAGCAATTTGTGGTTTGGGTTCCTCCTCTCTGGAATTTAAATGTAATTGCAGAAGATTATGACTAATGATTTGATTAAATGGTGTACCTGAAATATCAAGGGAAGTCACTCACCAATTAAGAGGAAGAAGGTACTCTTGAGTCTTAGAAAGGAGAAGGTGGATATTGCTTTGTTACAGGAGACACATTTGGATGACAAGCAGCATCTGAAATTACAGCAGAATGGCTTTGACCGAGTTTATTTTTCATCATTTAATACCAGAAGTAGGGGAGTGGCTATATTGGTTAGGAAAAATCTCTCATTTAAATTGTTGGAATGTGTTAAAGACACTTACGGGAGGATTGTAATTCTTAAAGCCTTGATAAATGGGGAAGAATATGGCATTTTAAATGTTTATTGTCCCCCAGCTCATCCTCTTAAATTCTTGGTAGATGCTTTTTCTAAACTGATAAGTCTCAAGTCTCGGCACATCATTATAGGGGGAGATTTTAACTGCCTCATGGACCCCACAGTAGACAGGTTGCCTAAAGGTCCCTCAATACCCTCTGCACAAACTAAACAGTTAGTGGGTTTGTGTGGGGAATTAGGGTTGGTGGACGTCTGGAGGTGTCTTCACCCTACAGGTAGGGATTTCACGTTTTTCTCCAATCCGCACAGATGTCACATGAGGATTGATTATTTTCTGATCCCTGCGGTAACCCTGAATCTGGTGGCATCCTGTACGATTGGTAATGTTGCCATCTCTGATCATGCTCCAGTGTACCTCATGGTTAAAATTAAGGATATTACGGTGGATTCAAGGTACTGGCGAATGGACCCCTTTATTCTCATGGACAGCAAGTTTGTGGAGTATTTCTCTAGGGAATTTCGGGCATTCCTAGACATCAACATAGGCTCAGTTGATAGCTCATCTGTTCTCTGGGAAACTGCCAAAGCTTATGCCAGAGGGTTAGTTATTTCATATTCCACAAGTAGGAAGCGGCAGAAGGGTGAGCAGCAACGTCTCCTTGAAGCATGGTTGAAGGCAGCCGAGAAGGCCTACTTTGACAGACCCTCGTTGGTCAAACTACAGAGGATTACAGCACTGCGGTCTGCACTAAATTCCGTGCTCACACAGACGGCAAAGAAGGAGCTGGCTTTTGCAAAGCAAAGGTTATACGAGCATGGTGACAAGCCAGGCAAATACTTAGCACACCTTGCCAGAAAGAGAAGTGGCCCACAAACCATTACAGCGATTAGGGAAGGGTCTGGGAACTTAACATGTGATTTTAAAAAGATTAATGTGGCGTTCCAGAGATTCTACTCTAAGTTATATCAGTCTGAGAATTGTGAGGAGGGGCAGGCCAAAATGGAATCCCTTTTTAGAGATCTGAAGCTCCCGGGTGTGACTCCCGAACAACAGTCCTTTCTCAATGCCCCATTATCAGAGCAAGAAGTGCAGGAAGCTGTGAGGCAGCTTCAGAGTGGAAAGGCGCCCGGTCCTGATGGACTTCCCAGTGAATTCTATAAGGAATTTATAAGTATACTGTCAGGCCCGATGCTGAATATGTTTAATGATTCAAACAGTCATGTTTGTCTCCCACCGTCTCTGAGCGAGGCCAATATTTCACTTATCCTTAAAAAAGGGAAGGATCCGGAAGACTGTGCTTCATACAGGCCCATCGTGCTCTTAAATGTGGACTTTAAGATCCTTTCTAAGGCTCTTACGTTAAGGCTGGAGACTGTGTTACCCTCTATTATTAAAGAGGATTAGGCAGGCTTCATAAACGGTTGCAGATCCTCCAATAACGTTAGGAGGCTGCTTAACGTAATTCAAGCATGCCAACAGCAGTCAATACAGGGATTGGTGATTTCTTTAGATGCAGAGAAGGCATTTGACCGAGTTGAGTGGCCGTACCTTTTCTATACTCTCAACCGGTTTGGTCTGGGTGAAGTTTTCATAAGATGGGTAAAGGTTCTCTACAGTGTACCTCTCGCGGCGGTCATTACCAACGGGGTACGATTAAGTAATTTTTATATTTCTATAAATCCCCTTTCACTATTACTTTTTACATTGGTGATTGAACCGTTTGCAGAGGCCATTCGTGGGGATCTCAATTTATCAGCTCCAGAAGTGGGGTCAAACTTACATAAGATCTCGCTGTATGCAGACGATGTTCTAATTTACTTGACAAATCCAGCAGTTTCTGTGCCTTGCCTGATACAATGCCTTCATGTGTTTGGCGCTTTTTCAGGGTATAAGATTAATTTTGCTAAATCAGAGGCTATGCCTATGGGTGGTCTTACGAAAGAGTTGGCTCTTGAGTGTGACTATAGATTCCCATTTAGGTGGTCACAGGGAGATTTTTGTGTATTTGGGCATATTCATTACTCCAGTTCTGGATTGGCTGTTCAAAGCCAATTTTACTCAATTATTTGAAAAAATTAAACAAGATCTCCAAAGATGGGAGGCACTTCCAGTCTCATGGTTGGGTCGGATAGCGCTTATTAAGATGAATATTCTCCCTTGTGTGCTCTACCCTATATGGATGCTCCCCCTGATTTTCAATAAACAAACACTCAGGAGACTGAACAGTTGGTTCAGCTCCTTTATCTGGCACCGTAAACGGCCCCTCATTAAATTAGCCAAACTGCAGTTGCCTCACAGATTGGGGGGAGTAGACCTTCCGGACATTAAAAATACCAATTAAGCTCGCTTTTGACCTCCATAAATGATTGGGTTTGTGGGGACCCTCTTTCAATATGGCTAGATATCAAAGCCTCCCAGGCAAGGTGCCCCCTTACCAGTTTGCTGTTTTTGGACAAGGTGAAGACAGTTAGGGAATATTGCCATAACCCAATAGTCATCAATACTGTTAAAGCATGGAGGGCAATTTGGCAGAGGGAAGGTAATATTGGCAAAAAGTCTTTGTTTACACCTTTAGTGGGTATGCCGAGTTTTCAACCAGGTATGATAGATTCAGGATTTAAACATTGGGCAGCTAGGGTTATATCTTGCATGGGTGATTTATTTGAGGGAGATGTAATGATGTCCTTCGATCAGTTAGTACGGAAGTACAAATTACCTAATAGAGACCTCTTTCGTTTTTTTCAAGTTAGCGATTTTATTCAAAAAAGGACCACACTTTTGACTGATCCCTACAATCTGACATAGAAAGAGGGGTACTAAGGGCTAAGAGTACACTCTCTGTCAGTACTCTATATCACCAATTGGGGGGTGCCACCTCAGATGAGTCTGATCAACTCTGCAAGATGTGGGAAAGAGAGCTGGGTGTTGAAGTTTCTTCAAAGGCATGGGAGGATATTTGGGAGAATGCAAGGAAGATATCAATTTGCAACAGGACCCATGCTTTACAGTTGAAGATTCTCCACAGGTTCCATTTAGCCCCAGACTTTTTGTCAAAATTTAAACCAGAGGTATCTTCAGCATGCCCAAGTGCAAAGTCTGTACGGGTACTCTTACCCATTGTCTTTGGTCTTGTGAGAGAGGTTTTTTTTTTCACCTGGACAGTCTCAGATTCCTCCCTCCCCTTCCTCGACCTTTCTATTTCTATCTCAGGTGACCGAATCAACACGGACATCTACTACAAACCGACCGACTCCCACAGCTACCTGGACTACACCTCCTCCCATCCTGCCCCCTGTAAAAACGCCATCCCATTCTCCCAATTCCTTCGACTCCGCCGCATCTGCTCCCAGGAGGACCAGTTCCAAAAACGCACAACCCAGATGGCCTCCTTCTTCAAGGACCGCAATTTCCCCCCCGACGTGGTCGACGATGCCCTCCACCGCATCTCTTCCACTTCCCGCTCCTCCGCCCTTGAACCCCGCCCCTCCAACCGCCACCAGGACAGAACCCCACTGGTACTCACCTACCACCCCACCAATCTCCATGTACAGCGCATCATCCGCCGTCATTTCCGCTACCTCCAAACGGACCCCACCACCAAGGATATATTTCCCTCCCCTCCCCTATCAGCATTCCGTAAAGACCACTCCCTCCGTGACTCCCTCGTCAGATCCACACCCCCCACCAACCCAACCTCCACTCCTGGCACCTTCCCCTGCAACCGCAGGAGGTGCAAGACTTGCGCCCACACCTCCCCCCTCACCTCCCTCCAAGGCCCCAAAGGAAACTTCCATATCCGCCACAGATTCACCTGCACCTCCACACATATCATCTATTGCATCCTCTGCACCCGATGTGGCCTCCTCTATATTGGGGAGACAGGCCGCCTACTTGCGGAGCGTTTCAGAGAACACCTCTGGGACACCCGGACCAACCAACCCAACCACCCTGTAGCTCAACATTTCAATTCCCCCTCCCACTCCACCAAGGATATGCAGGTCTTTGGACTCCTGCATCGTCAGACCACAACAAAACGACGGTTGGAGGAAGAACGCCTCATCTTCCGGCTAGGAACCCTCCAACCACAAGGGATGAACTCGGATTTCACCAGTTTCCTCATTTCCCCTCCCCCCACCCTGTCTCAGTCAAATCCATCAAATTCAGCACCGCCTTCCTAACCTGAGATCTTCTTCCCGACCTCTCCGCCCCCACCCCAGTCTGACCTATCACCCTCACCTTGACCTCTTTCCACCTATCACATTTCCGACGCCCCTCCCCCAAGTCCCTCCTCCCTACCTTTTATCTTAGCCTGCTGGACAAACTTTCCTCATTCCTGAAGAAGAGCTTATGCCCGAAACGTCGATTCTCCTGTTCCCTGGATGCTGCCTGACCTGCTGTGCTTTTCCAGCAACACATTTCCAGGCCTTTGGTCTTGTGACAGGCTTCCAACATATTGGAGCGCTGTGGTGGGTGCAATGGAGAGGATTTTAGGTGTAGGGGTGGAGAAGGACCCTATTTTGCTCCTTTTGGGCCTACCCATTGTATTTCCTGCAGACTCGCATAAGGCAAAATTTTTCAATATTCTTACATTCTGTGCAAGGAAGAATATCTTGCTAGGTTGGATATCGGAAAACCCCCCAGGCCTGCCGGGTTGGCAAAAGATTGTTATGGAGCATATTCCCCTGGATTTTCTCACAAATATGGTACACCACAAAACTGAGAATTTTTACAAGACATGGCAACCCTTTTTGAAATACCTGGACACAGATTTATCTGCCACACTAACAAGGGCTTTTATATAGCCGTAATGATTATGTTTCATGAATCCAATATCCAGGGAGGAGGAGCTGTGATGTATGCGTGTTTTGTTTGGCTGGGCTGAGTTATTACTATTTATTTCTTATGATGTGAAGATGCCGGTGTTGGACTGGGGTGTACAAAGTTAAAAATCACACAACACCAGGTTATAGTCCAACAGGTTTAATTGGAAGCACACTAGCTTTCGGAGTGACGCTCTTTCATCAGAATTTATTTGTTTGTTGTTAGGTATTTATTTAGTTAGTTAAATAGCTAGTTTAGTTTTTTTTAAATTTTATACTTCTCTATATATGTTTATACATTCGTATAGGAGGGTGGGTTGGGGAATTTTTTTTATTATTTGGGGTTAGTTTTGTACTATTTTTGTACTGTTTTGAATTGCATTGTTTTGTACTTGTAATATTTAAAAATCCATTTTTTCTTAATAAAAATATATTATATATAAAAAAATTCTTTCAGGTCATTTCAATTTTCCTCTGGAAGGTAATAATTTATCCCAATTTTTGAGAATTTCCTCATTGTCTAATTTAATTTGAGGAATGTAAAACTGAGATTCATGTGAACTTGGTTCTTCATTCTGTGTTGTAATGAGTAACACATTCTACTTTTGCTTTCCTTCCTATCAAAACATCGTTTACACATATTCACATGACACACTCTGTGAGATTTCTTTCTATTTGGCGTTCTTATCAAATAATTCACCTCACTCAATTTCCTTTTGATTTGATAAGGTTCACAAAAACTTGCTTTTAAAGATGCACCTACCAGTGGGAGTAATACTAACACTTTATCTCTTTTAGTGAAACTACGAATTTTTGATTTCTTGTCTGCCTTCCTGTTTCATCATATGCTGTGCTACTTTTAAAAGTTCTGTTTAATCTTTCCCTAAAATTTGACATATAATCCAAACATGTGGTCTCTGAACTCTGAATTACCAATTTCTCTTTAATTAATTTCAGTGGTCCTCTTGCCTCATGTCTGAAAACCAATTCATATGGACTGAATTTAGTTGATTCATTGGGTGCATTCCAAATTGCAAAAAGTACAAATGAAATTCCTTTATCCCAATCCTTTGGATAATCTTAACTATAAGCCCTCAACTTTAAAGTTTGATGTCACTGTTCTAATGCTCCTTGTGATTCTGGATGGTACACAGTTGATTTGGATTGTTTTAGTCCTGTGCCAATAATAACTTCCTTGAATAATTTTGACGTAAAATTTGACTATTGATCTGATTGTATTTCTGTGGGTAGTCCGTATCTTGCAAACAGTTTGGGTAACTCTTCTACAATCCCTTTAGCTGTGATAATGCATAATGGAATGGCCTCTCAAAATCTGGCAGAAATATCCATTATGGTTCCACAAATTTTTGTTTAGATAGGGATCCTACACAATCAATTAAGATTCTTGTAAAAAGGTGCTTCAAATGCTGGAATAGGTATTAATGGTGCTGGTTTTAACACTGCCTGGTTTTCCTATTATCTGTCATGTATATGTCTTGTAAAATTTAACCAACATCTCTGTGAGTCCAGGGCTAAAAATACTTTTGTATTTTGGCTTGAATTTTCCTTATTCCCAAATGACTTCCTAATGATTCTTCGTGTGCTATTCACAACATCTTCTTTCTATAACCCACCAGTAATGCAACTTGATGAACTTCTGTCTATTTTTCACCTGCCTGAGTGTGTTGTGGTTTCAAATCTCCTCATTTGGACTTCTTTTTTAAGACAGTAACATTCTGGGATATACTCAGATTCTTCTTTGCGTGCTTTTGATACAACTGCTTTATTTTTTCATCTTTCTACTGCAGTTCAATTAACCACTCTGAACTAAAAATATCCATTTTGTCCTTCACCTGTTCTTGGTTTTTCCCAAACCTCCTGTTTTAAACCGTGGCTTTGTGTCCTTGCTACCACACAGTCAGGAAATATCCTCGGATACACTTCCTTAATATATTGGTTGCCTGATTTTCCATTGGCTTTTCAACCACAGTAGGCATCTTTACCACCTGTGATCCAGCTGTATTTCTGGAATTTCTCTATTACTCCTACCACCACTTCACCACGTTTCACCAGAGTCTCCAACCTCACCTAACACAATGGAATGCTACTCTTCTCACCATGAATTCCACATATTATTATTCTTTCTGACATTACTCCTTCCAAAGGACATACCTACTATCTACTATATCAAAGATTGACTTGCTCCTGTATCTCTTAAAATTTTAATTTCTTTACCTACTCCTCCTGGTAAACATGTGTAAACCTTACCCACACAGATAAATTCTTTAAAGAGATCTGGTACTTTCTTATTAACCAACCCCTGACCAGGCTGTACATTCATTTGCAGTTCTTTAGCTTCTACTTGGATCTCTATTACCACTTTAATAAACCCCATTGGCTTATTTTATTTTCCCTTGTCCATCTTCTCTGTCTTTTTCTAAAACCATCAACATTATGACTTCATGTGGGCAGACTTTATTGCAGTGCAAACACCTGAGCTTTTTTACTTCTCTCCCGCTTCATGGGTTTCCCTTTTTCCCTGTGGTCAACTATCTTTCCTATTTTCAATGAGATCTCCTTTTCCATTAATACTTCAGGATTTCTCTTTTCCCCAGTTTCTATCCCTCAGACTGAAATTGTTGTCGGAATCAAAACTTTTGACTTATAAACTAACTCATAATCATCTGCCACTTCTGCTGCTAATCTTGCAGTTTTGACCTTCTCCTCTTCTACACGGGTTCTCACTTCTTCAGGAAATGAATTTTTGAATTCCTCCAAAATAACAATCTCTCTAATAGCATCATATGTCTGATCTACTTTCAATTCCCTTGTCCAGTATCAAAGTTACTTTGTTTGATCCATTCAAACTCTATATGTTCGATTGGTGCCCTCCTTAGATTCTTAAATGTTGTCTGCAGGCACTGGTTCATATGCATTTAAGATGGCTTTTTTCACCTCACCATACTCCCCAGATACTTCCACTGGTAGCAACCACCTGATGAAGGAGCAGCGCTCCAAAAGCTGGTGCTTTCAAATAAACCTGTTGGACTATAACCTGGTGTTGTGTGATTTTTTAACTTTGTCCACCCCAGTTCAACATCGTAATTCAAACTGTTTCATTTCCTTTTCTCTTTCCTTTTCCCTCGCCAATGCCTCTGATTCAAGCTGTTTCATTTGCAATTGAATTTTAGCCAACTAAAGAGATGGGGTTGTATCAAGGTTTTATTTTTATAAAACATACTAATATGTGGGATTTGAACTCTCGTGTTCCAGATTTCAGATATAGGCCTCTGGGTTAATAACATAACCATTACACTATCATATTTAAAAACAGGCTCCTCCTTAAGAATGAATGATGTCTACTTGAGTACTGCAGTGCACTCAGGCAAAGTTAATGTTTTCTCATTTCCATTTTAATTTGCAATAGTTTCCAGTGAATAAGACCATAAGAAATAAGAGTGGAAGTAAGGCCATTCGGCCCATTGAGTCCACTCCGCCATTCAATCATGGCTGATGGGCATTTCAACACTACTGACCCGCACTTTCCCTGTATCCCTTAATTCCTTGTGAGATTAAGAATTTATCAGTCTCTGCCTTGAAGACATTTAATGTCCTGGCCGCCACTGCGCTCCATGGCAATGAATTCCACAGGCCCATCATTCTCTGGCTTAAGAAGTGTATCCTCATTTCTGTTCTAAATTGACCCCCTCTAATTCTAAGGCTGTGCCCACAAGTCCTAGTATCCCCACCTGATGGAAACAAATTCCCAGCGTCCACCCTTTCTCCAGAATTCAGAATGCATCATTAAGTTACACGGACCGAATTTTTCCCTTCTGTTTAAAATTGTATGCTTTTGAAATTGGATTATCAGAAATTTCAAACAAAAATTATAATATCATCAACAAGATTTTTTATGACAGAAAATATGAGTAGGTTCAAGAATATGGATAAGAGAATGACAATTATAGAAGAGCTGAAATTCAAACAAGTGGAAACCATAGGAACATAATCTGAGTGCAATATAATACTGTAAACAAGTAAACCATAATTCTCCTGCAATGAAACTGCAATAGGATCCTCATCGTTACATTTGGTTTTCATTCCAAGCAATAATGGGAAGTGACCATTTTACAGCAACTTAGAAGTTTGTAAACAGCAAAAAAAAATTTTATCAACATGGAGCAAAGATACTAGTTGTATGACAGTAATGATGGTAACTTGAGTGTGATTTTAGTATTGTATGTTGGTGGGTTGGAATCTCTATTAGAATTATTAAAGAAAACACAATACAAGGTAACACAAAGTAAACTGAATTAATTGAAAAAAAACAATACTTTGAAAGTTCTGAGACCAATATGCTTTTTTTTTGCATCAGTCTTTTTATATTGTTCAGAGTGCAACCTATCACTATCCTTTCACTTTAATGTTAACATAGACTCATAGAGGTAAACAGCACAGAAACAGGCCCTTTAGCACAACTCATTCATGCTGACAAGGTTTCCTAAGCTAAACTAGTCCCACTTGCCTGTGTTTGGTCCGTATCCCTCTAACCCTTTCCTATCCACGTACCTGTCCAAATGTCTTTTACATGTTGTAACTGTATCCACCTCTACCACTTCCTCGACCTGCCCGTTTCATTTCTAATATTAAACATAATCAATTTTAAACACAAGTTCAATAGCAATGTCAGTAAATTTATGAGAGGGAGCATTGGTTCTACCAAATCTATTTCTTCCACAGCTCCTGCAATTTTATCTCTACCTTGCACTCCCAATCCCCTCTCCACATTCTTGAAGATAAATCTAACAAGTAATAGTAGATCTCAATTTCCTTTGATTCCTTCCCTTTTATAAAAAAAAGAGACTGTTCAAGTTTGGTTGTTATGATGAGGATTTGAGCAAGGATGGGGAATGTCAGCATTAAAACTCTTAGGATCGAAAAACAGGGAAAGGAAAGGAAAAAGCAAGGGCTTGACAAAGTTGGGAATGCCCAGTAATGGTTTTCGAAAACTGGGAATGGAATGTATAAAGATGTGTGTGTAGACATTCTCAAAACAGAAGACTAAAATGCCCACATGAAATAACATTTTCTTTTCTTCCATGTGCTGCTAAGTGACCTCCTGTGCATTTTTAGCAGTTTTTATTTCAGCTCTCCAGCATGTAGTTTTTTTTGGTGTAGTAAATAAATAGCTTCATTAGTTTTCTTACCATCAGCAAAACTGGTGATAATCACAATAAGTATTATTGCTTTCAAAATTGCATTTGTTTTGAAAGAAAACTGAAATGAGCATTAGGAAAAACAATAAAACTTAGCTTTCCTAATACATCCTTTTTTTGATTTGCATTCATTTCCATGGAATGGGGCTTTACTACACCACAGTAACAAAACTCTGACCTAGCTGCTTTTTTAGCATCTTCCAAAAGCATTTGCACTTTGGACCTGAGAGCTCCTGCCAGTCTTGGCACTGCCTCCAAACCAATACTTAAAAAAGAAACTTGTCATGTCATGTCACGTGAGCACTCGCATAGACCCTGACATTTATTTCCATTTACTTACGACTGAAACATACGATGGAAATACAGGCCAAACAAAACACCATCTACATCCAGCATCGAATTAGTGTTACACTAATCAATAAATATATCTTGCACTGACAAAACTGACCCTGTAAAATGGGAAAGCAAGGGTTAGGGGTAATAGAAAGTACATTAGAAGGAACAAGTACAATTTCCTATTCCTATGTGTTTTATTTTTTTCTTCCCACAATGTTAGTAATTTAATACTACATTCCTTATCCACGAGCTAAATTGAGATGATTATTAAAGGCTTCATTTGATGTAAATATAACCCTTTTTCAATAAAAACTCAAATTAGAAACAGACATTTTCAGTTTGTTTTAATTTAATAACTGATACTATTTTTCTTAAATACATTTGTTAACTCAAATATAAATTTTACATGAATACATTTTCTGCAATTAATCCTCTTGGTTTTTGCCCCAAATTGTTTTCAAAACTTCATGGCTGAATATTAAAAGCATTTTCTCTATGTTTCATGAACTGGAAGTGGGTCAATCTGGATAGCTTGTAGTGCTCCATGCAGCTGAGCTCTGTCTTGCATAAGCAAAGAATCCTCCTGCACCTCCCAGCCCCAATGACTGGTTCAAGTAGCAGAACCAAATCATCAGCAGCTCTATCATCTACTCTGTCATGGCTCCAGTAGAAGTTTGAGCAGCACTGTACTGTGTTCTGCATCAGTTAGAGTATTGTGCAATTGTGCCATCAGCCTTGGGCGCAGTTAGGCACCTGGACCCTCAAACACATCAAATACATGCTTCAGAAATTTTGACAGCTGCCTGGGAGCAGGTATATACCTCAAAGAAGTGAAACTAGTGATCACAGATCACTTGTACTTTAAAGGAATGGAACTCTTTCCTAATGATGGCCTCCCCAATGTGGTGATATTGTTGATGTCTATTTTGCTCCACAAATCCGGATAGTCACATAGCAGATTGTCATTGCATAGTTTAAAGTAGGTAATTATGAATTTACAAAGCTTGATGAATGTTGATGTCCTGTAATAACGTGTGAATGGATTACAGAAACTGATTATCATATTGTTCATTATTATGTGTGGATGGGAAGAGATTAAGGCAGAAGGATTCTTCCTTAAGTAAATGGGGGATTCACATACCTATGCTAATATGGAGGGGAGGTAAGACAATGGGAGCGGGAGGCATTTTTACAGGGTTGTGGCCAGGGCCATCAGTCTTGTCTGGAAAAGGCAAATTCCTCTGTCTGGGGTTAGGGGGGAATCCACATGTGTGGCTCCAACAGGTTCTATTTCTAAAGATACAGTCAGCCTCCCCCCTATTGAGGTGTTCTGTCTGTAAGAGTACAGGTCTTCAGTTAATACTGCAGTAAATCCTTTGGCAGGGGAATGCTTAACCCTTGAGTCCCCAATGTGTCCTGAAAGAGAAGCAAAGTATGTCCCTCTGTGGAATTTTAACTTCCTCATTCCCTCCTTTTGATCATTTGATGATCAACCAGGTCCCCTCAGAGCCCATTGTGAAAACATTTGGACACCAGTGGCCATGAGCACCGGAGCACTAAAATATAGGAGATCACAATTACTATTGTACTTCTGATATATGCCAGCAGGCCTCCATATTATCCAAGAATGCCCCTAGTGACCATCCTCCCAGGCCATCGCTGAATCTCATCGATAGTTTGGAGAGCCTGGATTTCCTGCGAGAGGTCAGTGATGTAGGTGCAACATTCTGCCCCCAACAATAGCACAGGTATCACCCTCCTTGGCTAGCAGGAAATCCAGGGCCAAATGATTCTGGAGGGCCACAGTCCTAACTGCAAGTAGCTCTGCATTAATTTCATTTAGGACACTAGCTGTATCATTAGCGACCCTTTCTCATACAGTCCTGAGCTGGCTAAGTTCTTGGGAGCATAAATAGATTCCTGTCAGGGGGGAGAACATTCCCACCCAGGTGAGGAACCTGGCGAGAGACCTTCTGGATGTCAGGTATGAGGGCAGGTTGCCCAAAACCCGGAATGTGAGGTACAACATACCCCATGGAGCACAACCCTTCCCAATCTGAGGGAAGCCAGGGGTAGGCTTTCAACCCGCAAATTAAGTATGTGCCGTTGTTAGCTGTCAGGGTGGAAACAACGCCCCCTCACAGCCTGGGAGCAGGATTATTCCAGAGGTCACCTGAAGTTTGTTGGGGATGGTGGACCAACCAAATATAAAGTACCCTTATTCTGTTAAGTTCCTAATAGGTTCGACCCAGGGGATGGTAGAGGAGCATTCACTCATTCCCACATTTAGTGGCCTTCCCTTCCCGCCTGAAACAATTGGTGTAGTCGATGGTGTTGCTGAGAACTACGGGGGGGGGGGGGGGGGGAGAAGGGCTTATGCAATTGGTTGTAATTAGGGATACCAGTCCCTGAATGAGGTCAGGTTATACCCTGCCAACTGCCACTCTTGTGCGTCATCGGTGTTAGCAAGGTCACCGAGAAGGCTTCAACGCAGTAGTCATTCGGCCAGTTTGTGCCATCGAAAAGGTACAGGCCACAAAGGGATTCCTCCCACTGAGTGGGGGGGGCATGTGGGCACAAGAGCTGCTCTTGCTAAAAGGGGTAACCCTCATGTGGAACAGGGTTAGAGGGAGGACCTTCAACCAACTTAGGCCTGTTTCCTGTTTCAGCTTTGCCAGCTTCTTGTTTAGGGTACCGTTTGCCTGTTCCACCACTTCAGCTGCCTTTCAGTGATGACTGCAGTGGAATTGTTGTTTTATTGCTAGTTCCCTGCATATCCCCTGGGTTATTTTGGCCATGAAGTGCGGCCCATTATCTGAGCTAATAGTCTCCGGGGGTCCATATCGGGGAATGATTTCCCTCAACAGTATTTTCACTACCGTTGCAGCCATATTGTCCATCGTTGGGATTGCCTCAATCCATCTGCTGAAGACATCTATTATTACCAAACAGTACTTAGAACACTGTACTCTGGGTAGTTCTATAAAATCTAATTGTAAATAAGTAAAAGTCCTACCA
Organism: Chiloscyllium plagiosum; assembly: GCF_037043375.1. NCBI lineage: Eukaryota > Metazoa > Chordata > Chondrichthyes > Orectolobiformes > Hemiscylliidae > Chiloscyllium > Chiloscyllium plagiosum. Next base: position 13,708,083 of record NW_028270142.1, read on the forward strand.
GGCAACAGGGTTTTTCCGGAACTGCAAGGCATTCCCTTTCCAGCATTTGTCTTTTTGTGGATGAAGCATGCTTTGGCTCGTTTCTCAGCCATTGTTTTGGGAATCAGGGTGCCACCAGGTTTATAGCAAAATGCTGACCACTCCCTCCTTGCCTAGGTGTGGTCAGTTATGTACATAATCCACCAAGATTGGTAAAAGCAAAGGAGGAACGCAGACCTGTCCCACAGTTTGATATGAACATCAAAGGTGCATCCCATCAGTGACCCACAGTCTGTGTTCCTCTGCAGGGACATCCCCCTGTAAGTGACATATCTCACCCAGGTCTGGCATACCTGGCCTCATACTTATTGTAACAAGGAGTTGCTGTGAGCTCAACAGGACCAGGTAAGTGGGGTGTAAGGCTGCCTGCTTGGCGGCGGCATCTACTTGTGCATTGCCCTTGGAGACTCTGTCAGCGGCACCAGTGTGAGCTGAACATTTGATCACTACTAGGGTGGACGGTAACTGTGAGGCCTGCAAAAGATTATGCACAAAAACAGCGTAACTAATGGGTTGCCCCATGGAAGTTAAAAATCCCCTCTGCTCCCATTAGGCGCCGTGGTCGTGGGCAATGCTGAAAGCATAGCGAGAGTCCATATAAATATTGGTCAATTTCCCTTCTGCCAGGATGCAAGCCCGTGAGGGCAAACAATTCAACCTTCTGTGCTGACAGTGGAGTCTCAAAGCCTGCACGTTTGATCATTTCAGAATCCGTAGCAATCGCGTATCCAGAGCATCGCTGACCTGTGGGTGAAATAAAGGAGCTGCCACCCACATAAAAAGTGAAGTCCGCGTGTTCAAGTGGCAGGTCTGTGGTTTTCCGCTCCCAATGGAATTCATCAGTACTGGCTGAAGGTGCATTGTGATCGTGGGGCAGCTGAACAAACTCAGTTTTTGTGTGACCTTTACAGCGTGACTTGGGGTCATTCTGGCCGTCCCAGTAATAAATAAGGGCTCTCCTCATCTGTGTCCTGGTGTTCTCAGACCAATCCACGTTCTATGTGCGTACCTAATAGGTCCGTGACACTCGAGGTGTCCTCTTTGAATCTGTCACTTAAATCATCCTAAGTGTGGACTGGTCCCTTTCTGTCACCCTTGCCCATTTGTTCCTGCCACTTAGTAACTTCTTCTGGTGACAAGATCATACAACAGAGGGCAAACAGATCTCAGGCTGTTGCATTGTCCATTTGAATTGTGCACAGGACATATTGGGCAAGTTTATCTTTACGATCTAGAGCCTGATTCATTATCAGGATCATCTCCTGGGGTTTCCAGGGGGCATAGACCCAGATAATTGCTGGCTCATCTTCCTCATCTACCTCGGGGTTCAGTAGCTGTCTTATGGGGAGCATAATTTTGAGGGGGGTGGGGTGACATGGAGATGGTGAACTCCAGTGCAAAGGTAACAGGGTGCTGCTGGTTTCCTACAGCGCATCTTAACCCGATCGCTTATGCCCAAACGTCGATTCTCCTTCTCCTTTGATGCAGCCTGACCTGCTGTGCTTTTCCAGCAACACATTTTTAAGCTCTGATCCCCAGCATCTGCAGTCCTCACTTTCTCCTAGAGTTTCTCAGATCTCGGGTACAGTGGGGGAGGGGGGGAGGGAACAGACACATAGGTGGCTCAATGGGAGGCACCGGTGCACTAGGGTATCATTCCCTCCTTCCTCAAACAGGGTTGGTATGCCAGACCTGAGCTCAGGATCCCGAGAAGTGCTTAGGTTCTCTCTACAGCTTTGCTGCTTTAGCCCCTCTTGTTTATCTTATTCAGCTTTAGCCTCTTTATGCTGTTTCTCTTGTTCCCTTTTTCTCTAACATATCATTAATACATCCAATTTCAACATCTAAGATATGTCTTGCCTCCAGTACTGCCTGCTGTCCAGAAATAGTAGTGTGAAGAATCTCATCAATTAGATTTGTCCTACTCCTAGACAAGCTTATTCAGTAAAAATAAAAGTGGCTACTGCACAAAACGTTATTCAACCTCCTGTTTCAGTGCCAGTGCTTTGCATGAGGAACACAAAGTCTCAGTTTCTATTAATGGTTCCTCACTTGCTATGCTACCGACATGTTTCCTCATATTGCCATAACTTCTGAGGCCAATTGCACATTAATCAATGCAGCCATGCTTTAAAGTAACCATGAGGCAATGACAACAATCACTGACAATATGGAAAGGTAAAAAGCCTTGTCAATTAATTAATTAATCAACTGTGATAATACAGTTCAGGATAGTACAAATTGTTTTAAAATATTGAGTTATAAGCACTTTTAATGAGAGATGAAAACTGAACAAATGACTAGACATCGCACTGTGAAATAAAAAGAACGAACAAACAGATTTCAAAGTCACAGATATGATTCAAATTGGCTTAATGCTGTATATATGAAATTGTAGCAGGATTGTTCAATTACATGCATATCCCGCTCAATTGACAAACCCCAAGTTTTTTCCTATCAAGTAGGAGTTTTGTTAAGAGTCTTCAATATAAACTGGAAATTCATTTAATCAAAACCCACTGCTATAATGTAGAGTGTGCACAGTTTCCAATTTTGAACTCCACTATAATTATCTGGTTCTCTTCTTTCAATTTAAATCCCGAATTTGTTTTTTTTTCCAAGCAATTCTGATCAGTCATTGCTCATTTATAGTGTCCTAGGCTGTGAAATGACTGCAGCAGCACTAATAAAAGTCTTGTCAAGATGCCTCATATGCACAAATAATGACTAACCCAAAGACACAGATATTTATAACAGTATCGTAACCTTTGTTACATAATTTTTTTTTGCAAGGTAATGTTGAACTGACACTTCAATTCTCAGTGAGGAAGGGAAATTGACATAGAATAAAGCTATGAATGGCACTTCATACTGATAAAGGAGATGCAGCAGTCTTAAAATTAAGTGGAGGTAAATGAGTCTGAAACAAAGATTCAATTCAACCAGTATCATTTTCTGAAAACAATATTGTTGGTTTGGAATATCCAGATCCACCTTTACACTCTGTTTTACAATTTTTAAATTAAACTATATAAAGTTCACCATAATTCCTCCATTTAATGAACAAATGTTAGTCTGAGATGATTTTCCTCAATGTTAGGTTTAGTTTTTTTTGTTAAGCATGTCCCCGGGGGCAGTCTTTCTCTGACATTTTAGAGTTTCAGCCCAGTGTTCTGTAAGCAAACAAACCAGAAACAAAGAACAAACAATAACACAAAACCCACACAGACATGACTAAATACTGGCAGCCTGGTCAATTGTTTTAATGTGATTGCAATTAAAAGTGCTAAGTCATAGTTTTGGAATCAATTCACCATTCAAATGAATTCTTTCACCACACATACCATCACAATCACTCAAGAATTCAAATTGGATATCCTTTAATTTATTTATGAAAATTCAGCAAAATCTCTCAGAGGGGCCTACAACCCCTATAACCATTTTCCTGATCAGGTATTTTCTCACAGATTGTCCCCCTTCCCAACTAAGTAGAGGGACTGTCCCATTTTAACTTATGACTCCTTGCTCTGCTGTAAACAATTTCCACCGGCCATATCAATACTGTAGGGTGAGAAATTTACCGAAACTGCCCTCTTTCCCTATTATACATTAATTTCCACTGGCCATATCTGAAAGTGGCAGCTCCTTAAACCAAATCTGTCAGGTAATGATGAACACTTCCCTGACCGGAGTCCCCAGTCCTGATCTTTTTCCTGCAGGAACAATACAGAGTAGCCAATACCACCGTGCAGCAATTCAGAGCAATCTGACTAAACTTTCCTACCTTACAAGCTGGGACCAGGTGGTTTGCTCGACCTCTTCAAAGTACCAGTTCCATTGGGTGAGAGACAGATTTAAAATACCCCGGGGTGCCCTTACTGGTCTGTTCTGTTCAATTTAGATTTTCATGTCACTTACTCAGCCCAGTGAGACATTCCCTATGTTGAGATCTGAGTCACGGTACCGAATGTTGATGTCTATTTTGTTCCACAACTCCAGATGACAGAAGTTTACTGTACAACAGCAGTAGCATTATTATCAGACAGCCACCGAGATATTCAGTGTCTCTAAAGTAGCTGAGTGTCTACTTGCAGTGACTCTTCTTCTCGAACCTCTGCCTTACACAGAGACAGTATATTTTATAGGAATTAGACAAAGGCATACCAGTCACATAGGCGATTGTCATTGCATAGTTTAAAGTAGGTAATTATAAATTTACCAAGCTTGATGAATGTCGATGTCCTGTGATAGTGTTTGAATGGATTACAGAAACCGATTATCATATTGTTCATGATTATATGTGGATGGGAAGAGATTAAGGCAGGATTCTTCCTTAAGTAAATGAGAGATTCACATACCTATGCTAATATGGAGGGGAAGAAAGACAATGGAAGCGGGAGGCATTTTAACAGGGTTGTGGCCAGGGCTATCAGTCTTGTCTGGAAAAAGCAAATTCATCTGTCTGGGGTTACGGAGAAATCCACATGTCTGGCACCAATAGGTTCTATTTCTAAAGATACAGGCAGCCTGCCCCCTACTGAGATGTTGTCTGTATTGTAAGAGGCCTTCAGTTGATAGTGCAGTAAGTCCTTTGGCAGGGGAATGTTTAACCCTTCCCCAATATGTCCTGAAAGAGAAGCAAAGTATGGAACTGGCCCCTCTGTGGCATTTTAACTTTCTCAATATTTTGGGCAGCACGGTGGCACAGTGGTTAGCACTGCTGCCTCACAGCACCAGAGACCTGGGTTCAATTCCCACCTCAGGCAACTGTCCGTGTGGAGTTTGCACATTCTCCCCGTGTCTGGGTGGGTTTCCTCCGGGTGCTCCGGTTTCCTCCCACAGTCCAAAAATGTGCAGGTTAGGTGAATTGGCCATGCTAAATTGCCCATAGTGTTAGGTGGAGGGGTAAATGTAGGGGAATTGGTCTGGGCGGGTTGCTCTTTGGAGGATCGGTGTGGACTTGTTGGGCCGAAGGGCCTGCTTCCACACTGTAAAGTAATCTAATCTAATATGGCCCTCTTAATGTGGCATATGTGCAGTCAATGGCCCCCTGCATCCAGGGGAAGCCAGTTGTATTCCAGAATCCTGTTGCCTGGGTTGCAGCAAACAAACCAAAACATCCTTGCACAGGTGCCACATGTCACTATCCTGATGCATTTGCGGGTACACGATGGAGAGATCTCACACGTTCACTCATCACTCCCTGGATGGAGACAGTCACAGAAAAGTTCAAGATGGATGTCAGCTCCGTAGCCACCAGGAGAGAATAGCTCTCCAATCCTGCACATCTCAGGTCCCAATGCAGCCGCTGGCAGTGTGCTATCAGAGTGTACTGGGACATACAGAGCCTGCATCGACACTGTGCCTCGCTTAGCCCAAAATGGACTCAAAGGGGAAAGGTTCCTGGCTGCTCCTGTGGCCCTGACACATCCTGAGGGGCCCTGCACCTATGAACTCTGCCTGAGCTGGGTGCTCCTTGGTAGCTGGCTACTGCACCTCCTTCTCCTCTGTCTTCCTTTGCCTTCTTAACAAGGCAGCCCCTGAAACATTTCACCTGAAGCTGGATTCATGAATCATGTTTTCATGATAGGTCCCTGCCAGCATAAGGAAAAGAGCAGGTTCTTAGCTCAAAGGTCTGTGCTAGAATACCCTTCATGCACTCCTTGATCCATTGAGACATGCCATTACTTGTAGAGGTGCTGCTCTAGTTGAGTGACTGACGCCTAACAGTATGTTGAGATTGTTCTATACACCTTGAACCCTTACCATCCCAACCCTAATATCAACCATAGAAGTTATTGTTTAAATTTGGCGGCAATAAAATCTGCTTCACTGAGGTCTCTGTATGCAAATTGCAAGGATCAGTGACATGACAATCAGCATTTGGACCACAGATATTTTCACTGAATATACATTTCATGTGAAATACAATATGATTGCAAAATAATCCCCCCCCCCACCCCAACTTTTTTAAGTACAGGATTGATGACTTTGCCCTTCAATGCCCTCCAGTCCAGCAGAAGGGGAGCTTGTGCTTTTGACTATCAATGTAGCACTTAAATTCCACTCACCAGTGGCATTGGCTCAGGGATTTTCTAATTGCATCTTGCTTCTTGCAAACAGTGTGAGATTTCATGGAACACAGCTCAACATGGACAACCTGCTGCATCAGAACTCAATGTGGTTACCAGGTACCTCCTCAGAGACTCCACATACCCTTTATCTCATACTAGTGGCTAATGGATTTCCACTGATCACCCCTATCAAGTTGAACTCCACCTTTAACTTGCCTCTTTGACCATTCAGCCTCAATCTACATTTAAGGCTGCCGACCACAGTCCTGTATGCTCTACCCCTGAAGGCCACGGTATTGGTTACTGCCAGTAACACCCCTCCTATAGTCTTCACATTCTCCCTTTGTGTACTACTCTTCCTCTTCCCCTCTGTCACCATCCTTGTCCCACCTCAACATATGCTTCTGCTTTACCCAAGCCATGAATTATCCCACCTATTACCACAGAGCACGACTCCCCAACCCTCCAGTTCCCCCTTTAGCTTTCTCCACCAGTCAACTTACAGACTCTCAGCAATGACTAATGTCCGACCCTAGACCTTGCTCGCTGACCGTAGTCCACTCCATAGTCAGACATACCCTCTGCTCGGGATTGTCCCAAGATGGCTGATTGTAGTTAAGCTCTTGCACTTCATGCAGACTCCAGCCTTCACCGATGGTAACGACACCTCCCGAGTGACAGCAACCTCCTTTGATTTGACAGTAGGAAGTCCCCTTTATATGTTGATACAAAGTCATTTGGTTGGAAAATCACAGTGTGTTTGCCATGCAGGCAGCCTGGACAAGTTGTTGGTGTGAGATTAATATCAAGGATTGATCACTCCTGATGATCAGCTTGACTGTGTGTGCACGCACTAAGCAGCAAGTCACTATGGTAATACAGTGAGCATTCAGGCTTTGGCTGAAGCTCCATGCCAAAAGCCATGGCATGACAAGATAGAGAGCGTGCATGTTGGTATTAAGTGCTAAGAGAGCAAAGGAAGGGCCCTAAGATCTAGTCTGAGAGCTGGTGCTTGTCCCAATGTGCAAAGTGTCCTTGCAGCAGTTTACGAATGGTGGTTGCAGGTGCATCCTGAAGGTGCTGGGAGACCATCATTCATGGATGTGATGCGTGTCCAGCTGGTGCCCATAGAGTGTGTCTTGAAACATTATTGATGGTATCCAGAGTCATAGCCTAGAGTAACAAGTGACAAGCTGAAGTCACCAGGTACTCATTCTGACTTTCATATCAGGAATTGTTGGTCTAATTTGCTCCTGGTAGAATAGGAAGCTACATACAAAATTCAGTGTTAATGAGGCTGTTTCGCGAACAACCAATACCACTAATAGGTGCTTCTTGACTTCTTGCTTCAGAATCTCATTTCAACACCCAGAGCTGTTTTAAAATACGAATAGTCACGATATCACGAAGTATCTCACCCAAATTGTCTTGCAATTCTCCTAGATTTCTTACCCCAGCCCTTGTAGTTCAGACCCCTACAAAAATCCACCCATAGATTTTTTTATAAAAAGGTAGACGACAAGCAGCATTCTGTCACTTTATCTAAATGTTACAGATGCACCATCCAAATTTGTGCAGACTGAAAATGCTCAAAGAGCAGAACCTGTCTGCAACTAACTAAACCCCCTGTGGAGGCAAAAATATCAAGTCTAATCCACGCTCTGAAGAAAAGTTGAGGTCTTCAAAAGTTGCAGTCTTAGATGAACGTACCAGGTTCAGGTAAAATGTTCTGAGGGTCACCAAACCCGAAACATTAACTTTGATTTCTCTGCACAGGTGCTGCCAGATCTGTTGAGCTTTTCCAGCAGCTTCTGTTTTTGTTTCTGGTAAAATTTGTTTTTGTTCGAAATCTTATTTGGAATATTCGCTATTTCAACAAGGAAAATTGCTAGATTTTCAATTAAAAAAAAATCAGATTCAATTCATCCTTCAATAAACAATGTTGGGTTACCTGGGAAAACGTTAATATACAATGCACATATTTTAACATGTTATGACAACAGGAAGTCAGATTTATGGACAGGGAATATACGTGTGGGTAGATTTTAATGCAGATGTTAGAACTGAAAATTGAAATTAAACAATCTTTCTACTTTACGTTATCAGGACCTGCTTATTTTGTAGCCTCTGGACAGATCATATTTTAGCATTTCAATAATTTGAGCTTTTCACCATTTAGTTCCCTAAAGCTTGGAAACACTCTTTGAACATTTATCAATACTTCTATTATTTTACAGGAAAGGTGACCAAAACAATAAACAATAAAATTCTGTTGCTCCAGAATTTGTTTCACTAATGTTAAACTCAGTGTTCAAAAATAGCTGAATTCTCTATGTCACCAAATACTAAATTTCTTCTATTGGTTGCAACAAACCACACCAAATATGCCACGTGGGCCCATCAGAGTGTTTGATCTTAAATGGCAGAGGTGTACTTAATAAAACAAGCAGTGGGAACAACACTAAAACAAGTGCTAGTTACTGGATTAAAACTTGAGTAGAAGGTTTTGTCGGGATCCATAGTTGAACATGATACATGGTCAAATGACAGCCTTAAGCTCACTCTCATAGCAAGGTCCTCTAGCCCAAGTCAGGAATGGAAAATCTGAAAAAAAAATTAGAGTTTCCATCTGATATCTGTGAACCTGCAGGCAAAATCCAACAGGTGAAGGAACATTTTAACTACAGAGCAGAACATTCTGGAAAGATAATTTGATTGAAGCAAAAACCTCAAGCAAGTGGAGTAGCACCAGAGATGTGAGATAGAATAATTAAGCTAAAGGGATCAGAGGTTAAATGAAAGAATCAACTAGCCATACTAGTTGTCATAGGCTTGACAATAAACAATCTATAATGTGGACTGGAATGGAACCGTTTTAGTTTTAAATGATTATGACAAAGTATGTATATGTCACATGAAATGTACAGGAAGGGCACAGTATAAGCAACACTTTTAATAAATGTTTATACTGGTAAAAAATAAAAATGTACACACAAAATGCCTTTTCAGCAAAACAGCTCTTGAATTAAAATTCCCAGTATTTATTATCCAATTGCAGAACTGCAGAACAGTGTTCAAATAGGATCAACAGTCTTTTATACAGTTTAGTATGGAGGGAATACTATGACACATGATGATTTTAACAGGACTAACTACTTTATTGGACAGCACTGCAGAAGTTGGAACTTCAAAACTAGCAGTTTTAAAATTTGCCAATGAGATATGAGCCCAAATGTATCAGCTCATCCGTGAACATACAGCCATCCACATTCAAATTTGTCAGACATGAGACCCGGAAATTCAATAATCATTTTGGCTATTAAAAATGTTTTTCACATATCTGATTGCTTGCTGGGTGGTGGGAGAATGCAGTGGAGAAGGTGGGACAATGACAGCTACCTCTGTAGCTTTGGTCTATCCACGTATGAATTTCAATATTCAGCCAGAATAATATATTTTGGTATAAAAATATAAAAGTAAAAAGTGCAATGCAAAGTTTTTGGTAAGGATATGGGAGATTACATTAGGTTAAATCAGAGTAGACCATTCATGACCACATACTAGGTATTGAACATCTCAGTATTGAAACAATGAATTTTCTTTGTCTGCTCAAAGTCAATCAAACCTCTTAAAATATTTTGACATTTATTCTTTCATATCCTGTTTCATTGCCAGTTCAATTGTTACCAAATCTTTGCCACTGCTACTGTATAAACAGCCTGTAAACAAGCACATATTGCATGCAGGATCCTTGATCCACTTAGTGGTTCTACAATCTTGTGATATGATTCTAGTGTAAATTCTGCACATAAACAATGTTTGGGTGAATTAGCAATCAACCTAATAGAAACTACATTTGGGTTTGAATCACACTAAAAATAACAGAATGACTACTTTCTCTTTACTGGAAGCATTCAACATGAAGCGAATTTTGGACAGCACCAATAAAACTTTTGGTGTACTCCTTGTACATGAGCTCCTAGTTTGGCACTAATTTTGCTCAAACAAATGTTTTTTAAAAAGCATGTAAAAGAATTAGAAATTTAACAACCATGCAATAAATTATGTTCAGAGTTTAGAGTAACAATGGGAGAATTATTGTTAATTATGTCGACTTATAGTTAAACTGAATTTCTTTTCACAGTTACTGAAAAAATGCAGATCAGTTCCATTCTCTCGTACTGATATATTTCAATCCAAACATGAAAGTTGACCACTGGTGCATAAATTTCAGAATCCGAAAATAAACAGATTTTCTGAAGAAATTGAAGTAATAGATAAATATTCAAAGGGATCCGATTGGCTCCTATCAGGTTTACATTTTGCTGTTTGAATTAGTTGTGCGAATTAAGCCTATTTTTAAAAGAACAAAACCAGGAAGGTATTCAATAAACTATACCTACCTGTAGTCGCAATCTCCTTTAACTTTAAACAAACCTGGAGGCAATGTTATTACGAAACATTTACAGCGGAACTCGAATTTAAGAATGGTTTGGATAATAGCAACTTCAAGTAGGAATAAAGGAGTCGAAAGAAACTCAAGAATTATTCATAAACTACTAGAAAAATGAAATTTCATGTTTTGACAGAAGCTCCATGATGTGGTTTAGAGCAAATGCAGTTACATACTAATACAATATGGCTACAGTATTTTAAAGACATTTTATTACTGTACAATTCTATAGGGGTAGCGGATGGAAATTCAGCTGGGAACTGTATCAGCACAGTAACAGTACAGTATAGATACATAGGACAACAACTATTAATTTCCTGTGAAACTTTGAGCAAAGTTAACAGCTGGAGACCATCTGCACACCAATATAGAACATAATGGGAGGGAAGAAAATGTCTGATTTGTGTAATATACAAGAAGCCAAGGATCCCATTATTTTTTACTTAACCTTTGAAGAAAGAAACACATCTTGGAGAAAAGAAAAGATTTTGGTGCGAGTTATCACACATATTTGCAACACCATTTTAAAGTCACTTATTGATTGTGCAAGTAGTTAAATACAGAAGCTTAACATCTTATTTTGGGTTATAAGTTACATTTTTATTTTCTAACAATCTAAGAAGTTTGCAGCCATCAGCAGTTCCAGTGCTATCTCTGGTGCAATTGGAAATTCAGGAATCTCTGTAGAACTGTTGGTGTAGCGGACCTTGTAGGTAAAATACATGCATACTTTTGATAGCACATGGGATGGTATCTCACGAAAATTTACTTCATTTGTTTCATTTTCAGCAAACTGTCCTGAAAAATTAAAAACCAAGATTAAAATACTGCATTTAAGATTTTGATTATTCCTCAACAGGAAATGTTCGATCACACTCTAAGCCATCATGACTTTTCAAAAAAATAAATAAGACTCCTACAAAATAGTTACTCTTTCAACTTTCAACTCATACATACGTTTGGAAATGTCTACAGCCAGTTAGGAGGATAATGCTAAGACTTACAGCACTGTTGATACCAAATGTATTATAATAAAAAGCACCAGGTTTGTAATTTTCAATAATCATTCTTCTCATGCTTCTGTTCTCTAACTGTGCATCTTGTTCTGTATATCCTCCTCCAGTTGGAAGCATGGGAGATGGGAATATATTCCTGTATAAACTCTGCTGTAGAGCTCTCCAAGATTGAAAGACTAAACACACATTAACTTTGTTTTCCTTTAACAAAGCTATCAAGCAGCACTGGTTGAGAACTTAAAACTCAGTCGAGACATGTGGTTAAGCATCATTCAGGATGGATACCATCTCCAACTTAGTGATCCTGCTGCTTGAGCCAGTTCCTGAACTGTCAATAAAAGCTGTAATCCATTGTAGAGCTTAGAGTAAAAGGGTATATTTCTTTTCCCTTTCTGACCAAAACTCTTATTTTGTTGGCTAAGCAAATCTCTTTGTTGTCAGGAAGCTTTATTATGTAATTTACGAGGAACCTCGATTATCCGAATGTCAATAATCCGAATTTCGGATTATTCGAAGAAGATCTCAAGGTCTCGATAGAAATATTGCATCAAAAAGGTGATTCCAACACTGATCGTGTCTTTTGTTAACAATGATTAAAAATGAACCCAGCTTACTGAAATGCTGCCGAGAACAGTCCTGGGCATCGATAGGAGCACAGGCACCATCTCCACTGACTGCCCACTATCTCTCTCTCACTCTCTCTCTCCTTCCCCAAACTTTCCCTGGGGTTCTAGACAAGGGGGCACTGTAAACCCTCCTTCCCCAAATAATCTCTCCAACATTGTCCTGTACAGGGCAAAGGTGGAACTTGTCAAAAAGTTGCAGTAAAAAGGCTGTGTGTGTGTGTACGCATGTGCGTGCGTGTGCTATTTTGAGACTCACCCCCCAAAGGCACCAGCAATGTGGGCGGCACGGTGGCACAGAGACCTGGGTTCAATTCCCGCCTCAGGCGACTCTCTGTGTGGAGTTTGCACGTTCTCCCTGTGTCTGCGTGGATTTCCTCTGGGTGCTCCGGTTTCCTCCCACAGTCCAAAAATGTGCAGGTTAGGTAAATTGGCCAAGTTAAATTGCCCGTAGTGTTAGATGAAGGGGTAAATGTAGGGGAATGAGTCTGGGTGGGTTGCGCTTTGGCGGGTCGGTGTGGACTTGTTGGGCCGAAGGGCCTGTTTCCACATTGTAAGTAGTCTAGTCTAGTCTAATCTAGTCACTCTTACTATTGGTGTCCAGTTTGGCTGCCCTGGGGCGTGTTTGGGCGGAGCAGGGTGTGGGGGCGGAGGTGGACAGTGGGTGGGGGGAGATGGGGCCTCATAGGGGCAGGGCGGCCAGGTCCGATGGGGGGTGGGGGCGTGTGGGGTCCCACGTGCAGTGTGCTGCTGTCTAGTCTCCTGAATGGGGAGCGGACTTAGCAATTGCTCATTGCATTAATCCCATTGAACTGATTTTTGGGGGGGGGGGGGGGGGGGGGGGCTTCAGCAATGTGGCAGGTCCCTTACACACAAGTGTGTGTCTGCTCAGAAACGAACCCTGACACAGAGAGAAAGGCAGGCAGAGAGAGGAAAAAGGAAACTTCAGAAAACTCCAAGCCCCAGAGGAGAGGCATTGAATCAATTAACTGAATAATCAGTTATTCAAATACAATACTGCCCGCTCATTTCATTCAGATAATTGAGGTTCCCCTGAGTATGCAAGTACAGAGCAAATAGTGAATGCTGGAAATCAGAAATCAAAAGTGAAATTGCTGAAAAAAACTCAGCTGATCTAGCAGCATTCTCTTCTGAGGGTCACTGGACTCTTGTCTCTGAAAGCAAGAGTTAAAGGTCTAATTGTTCAAATTTAGGAGAATTCCGGCCATATTACGTGCAAGTTTTTAAAAAAAGAGAATGGTCAAACTTCATATATATGTGTGGCAAAAGGGGATTTCAAATTTGTTAAGCCAACCATTGATTGCTTCCAATCTGCTAAACTGGTCATGAATGCATAACATAACATTAGTTTTACGTAACTAATTCATTTACAGTGAATTTTGTCAGTTGATTTTCAAACATATGCATACAAAAACACTGAAGATAACAGCAATCTCCTAACATTATTTTCTCAAACAATTTCAGAACATAAACTATATTTAACCGCCTCCACTTTCTGCTTCTATTTTTAGTTATTAGTGCAAATCAAATTGTCTAATGGCTTCTGGCATTTACTTGTAAAATTAATTGTTGCTAGCTGAACTTCTGTGGTATGTTCATAGATAACCTCTAGCTCAGAATAAGTGGATATGCTATATTTTTTCTTGAATGTGTATATACACACCCTACATTGACCTGAAAATTCAAGGCAGTTTCAGGGGAATGGCAATCACTACTGCCAAGGTATATTAGCCACGTGGTCAGACAGAGAAATATCAGGAAAAAATCCATTTGGGAAAACACTTCACATCATTGATTGAGGTGTGACCATAACTAACTATAGATCTGAAACTATGTTCAACTCAGAAATAGCAATATCTATAATCAACATATTTATGCAGCATATCAATGGTTCCCCTGTTTTTTAGACGGCTAATCCATTATTTCAGCATTTAAGTTGTTCCTGTTGCCTGACGTACTGGGTGCTAAAATTTTAAATTAATCTTCAGGGTTTTGGTAAATAATGCAGTTCAGCCTAAATGACTGAGAAGGATGGTAAACAATCAGGCTTATAAAGCTCTCTATACAATATCTATTCTCTAATGGAAACTAAAACTTAAACATTCATGGATGAGGTTTTTTAAAAAAAAGCAGTAAATATGCATTTAGCTGACAATATTCTGTAATATTCAAATTGCACTTCAGTGCAGAGAAACTGGGAGAATTTTGTTGGAAATAAACTCGTCCACTTTCAGCTTCCACTTACTCTGTCTAGAAAATTATGTAAAATTCCAAAGCATATTAAGGTTAATCATGCATTTTTATTTAGGCTGCAAAAACATGTGTTGTAAATTAGGGCATGGGGATATGAAACAGGGTTAAGATATTTAGTAGTATAGCTAGCTGTGATGGTCTTGCACTGCTTATAATTAGCTATGATTAAAGATAGTTCTCCTCGAACCGTACCAATTACCTACATATATATGGTTCTGCCCATTTACAGAAGCCTCTTGAATATCACTTTACTTTTAAAAGCAAATAGTTTATTTCATAACAGGGTCGAGTTTGACAGGATGGGTGGAAGAATTTTGTTTCCTGTATTATTTCAGTCAGGAATCTGAACAAATGAGGATAGAGAAAATTCTCCTGCTAATCCTAAATTAGATGGGCAGACAGGAGGGAAAGTGGATTCAGAATTAGAAGTTTAAACGTATGGACTCTCAGACTCAGCTGCCCCATGTTACTAATTGTGGATAATTAAGTGAGAATACAACTTACCTGGGCCACTTAACATAGCTTTAATAGTGCCAGAGGTCAATGCATGTTCTCGCTTTACAATAAATTCATGGCCATCAGAGGAGATTAACTTTACATACATAGCATCAGGGCCTTCACAGCCACCATAGGTCCTCTCTTCCCCATCTATAAATGTCAACACAACATTTAATTAAAATTTATATAGCTCATTTAATTTAACTTGTTTCAAATCTGATATATACTAACATTAACATACAGGTTTTAAATTTGTGGAAATGTGTAATTTTAAGATTGAAACAGTGAATTGTAATATACGCTTACCTGATTTTTACATTTGAAACAGATGTAACGACAACAGATCAAATATAACAAACCTTTCAATTACTCACAGGATGTGGGCATTGCTGGCTAGACCTGCTTTTATTGACGCTTCCTAACTCTCCATGAGGTGATGCTGAGCTGCCTTGTTGAATCTCATGTGGTGTCAATACACCCAGAGCATTGTTTGTCAGAGCGGGGTCAGGACTTTGACCCAGCAACAATGAAGGAACAGTAGCGTAGTTCCAATTCAGCAATGATTGTGGCTTGGTGGGGATCTGGTGGTCCTAGCAGAACCCAAACAGAGTATCAGTGAGCAGGTCATTGCTGAGTAATTGTTGCTTGATGGTATATTGATGATACCTTTGCTGAGGATCTAGTTAGGGGGCATTAGTTGATTGGGTTGGATGGGGCATACCTGGGCAATTTTCCACATTGTGCAACAGATGCCAGTGTTGTAACTGCACTGGATCAGCTTGGTTAGGGCATAGCCAGTGCAGAAGTACAACCGTTCAATTGTCAAATGGAACTTTAAAACTTATATCTCTACTATAAAATACCCAAAAGATAAATATTGAATAAAATCTTCGTAGAAGCAGACAAATGTAGGAACAAATGCCCTCAGATTCAACATACAATACCTTCATGAATACAACAATTCATTTAGAAGTTTAGATAGTTACCTTATTTAACAGTTTGAATTGTTGCAATATGTAGGTAATCTAATCTAATCTAAAAACACTTTGAAAGGAACAGCATATTTATGCTGGTTGAAATATGTCATCTGGAAGCAAAGCTTCAACACTACTATTTGACACTGCTTAGCTCAGTTGGCTGAACAGCTGGTTTGCAATGCAGAATGATGCCAACAGCTTGGGTTCAATTCCTGCTCCGGGTGAGCCAATGTTGCCCTTCATCTGAGGTGTAATGACCCTCAGGTTAAACTCACCCCCAGTTGTCTCTTTCTCATGAGACATCAGCCCTATGGTGTTCTGCGACTATGGCAGCTTTGCTGTATAACATGATCAAATATAATACTTAGATTAACGCTTCAGCAGTTCAGCCAAATAGCACACTTAAAGTTATTTTATATACAGATATTATAGATAGCAGACAACCCAATTTGTAAATAAAGTTTGAAATGTTTGGAATGGGGAAGAATTTTATTTTCCAACTGATGGCCATCACATGGAAGCCAAATACTTGATGCGTAACTTAAATATCAGGTCAGCAACAACATGCTCAAGGTCTCAGTTCAATACAGTGCTGTAAAGCAATTTAACCTAATCAAAGAAGAACGACTAAATTAATGTGAATTAGTGGACCTGGAAGTGTAATACGGTACCATGAATGTTTTAACTTTCTGGGTGACATTGGAAATGCAAAATTATCGTTTGTGCAACAGTAAACCGTGTAGTGTTGGCCTTGAGTCATCTTCAGTCCAAAACAAGAGTGGTAAATTCTCTTCCTTGAAACGTATTGGTGAACAAAACTGAGTTATACAACAATCTTCAGTCTTCATAACCTTTTATTAAGTACCTAACCAAAAAAAGTACTAGATTTATTAAATTTCACTGTTTATCTTGGTGAGAATAAAATTCAGAATCACTGAACTACTAATGTTGTACAGAATTTCTAAACCTATATCCTTGATCCTAAGCACAATAAAAAAAAGTATGATTAAATGTGGTTTGCTAAACAAACGAATCAAGTTATTTTCCAGAATTCTTAGTGGAAAGCAAGCACCAATTGTACCGTTTTACAGCCTGAGCTGTATTTGAAAGTGAACTAGGAATGTAGGAACAGGTGCCAGTCATTCAGACACTGAAGGTTGTTCTGCCACTCAGAGGATTCTTGTGGTGTAGAGTCCATAGAAGGCCCAGTTCAAATCCCACCTGCACCAGAGGTGTGCCATACCATCTCTGCATAGGTCGATTTGAAAATATCTCAATTGGCCATTCAATACGATCAAGGCTGACCAGAGGTCTAGTTGATTCACTCACAGGGTCTATTGTCCAAACAAAATAATCTGTTGAAGTAGGAAGTGCTTTGTGCTAGGAGAAAGTGAGGACTGCAGATGCTGGAAATCAGAGTCGAGAGTGTGGTGCTGGAAAAGCACAGCCGGTCAGGCAGCATCCGAAGAGCAGGAGAATCGATGTTTCGAGCGTCATTCCTGATGAAGAGCTTATAATTGAAACATCGATTCTCCTGCTCTTTGGAGGCTGCCTGACTGGCTGTGCTTTTCCAGCATCACACTCTCGACAGTGCTTTGTTCTATCCCTCTCCACCTAAAATAGATGACCTTGTGGACAATGAAATCCCTTTGCCATAGTTTTGTCCATACACCTGTCAATATCTTGTAATTTCATACCTCCTTCTACTCCACTCAAGACTATCGTGTCATTGACAATTTTAGATAAGTTGCTATTACAGCATCTAGGTTATAAATAAGCATTGTGATTTAAAAAGTACACAAATATTAAAGAATGAGGTTCTGATTTTTTTAAACAGAATTCAACATGCAGTACACAGCATATGCTGATTTAAGAAAAACTACACACAACACATCACCCAACAAAGGTGCCAGGATAATACTTGCCCATTTTCAATAAAATGATGAACTCCCGCTTTTTTGAAAAATATCTTCAAATGGGATCCTAGAAGTTTAAAACAAAAGAAACAAATGATCTGTAAATAAGAGAGAAGTTTTTGCAATATACAAAAAAAAAACAATTATTTTTAGAGAAAGGTTATAATGGTACATCCAGGAATCACTTCACATGGTTTATAAAAGCAACCAGCTAATAGCTGTATCTAGATAAACATATAGCACAGTAATACAAACTAGAGAGAAGCCTGGATACAATTAAATTTAAACCATTTTCCCAATGCTCCATACAAGCTTGCTGAGATGCAACATATGCATAATAAAAATATGACTGATTTTAATCAAAGTGTACAAACACAACCTGAAAACTCTCAGGCTGTCTCATTCTTCTGAACAAGAATTAATTGAATAAAATATCTAACTGTGTTGGAGCAGGTGACTGAAGGCATCATCTGAGGCATCGTCGAAACTTCCATCTATTTGTTTGCTACCTCCATCAGCTCTACTAGCTGGTCTCACTTATCTTGTGTATTATAACACATCTAAACCTGCATTCTATCCACACTGGATGCCCAAATCTTCTGAAATGGGGAGAAATGTCCAACCCAACGTGCATTGCTGGGACTGTGAGGAAATGCATATAAGCACATACATATTTAAACTTTTGATTGTTGGTTTTAACCATGCTTGGGTAGCTCTAGGATTGGCCAGATACATAGAAAGTTGAGCTGCTTCCACCATTGTCAACCTGTTTTTTGCATAAGATTGCTTATTGGAGGTATAAAAGCTGCTCAGCAGCATAACTACAAGCAAATCAGCTGAACATCAAAACAATCTAACACCTACATTAGCCCTAACCACACACCCAGTTATGTTCACCTCCCTCTCCCTGTGAGGCTTCCTGCCCCCTTTACCTTTACTACGTACATGCTCTCCTCCTGCCCAGACCTCAACCCCCTCTGCACCACAGATAGAAATCCCACACTGTGCCACAGAAAATACTCACCCCACGCTGTACTCCGTCTCTCAACTCAATTCCTGGATTTCCTGACTTTTGTCTGGTTGATGTTAGTTTGAATTGCAACAAGGAGTGCTGCTATTGGTGTAAGGGGTGTCAACTTGGGAGAGGGAGAGGGAGGGGCAAACACAAGTTGGGGGGGAGGGGTCATAGGATGATAAAAACATTCTCAGGGTAGCCATGCACATTGAGAGCGCGCAGGTGAGTGGATTTGCACTCGTGGGTGGGGGTTGAGGGAGGTGGTGAAAACTATCAGGAGTTTATGATGGGGCATGAATATTGGTGGATGAGCAGTCAGTCAACAAAAAAAAATTGCTGGTCACTAATCAATTAGTAATTAAAGATACTATTTTGGAAAACATTTTTACCGACTATTATGGCTGGAAATAGTACTTTTAATCATAAGCTTTGGGGCATTTGAAGTCTTACTTAGCAGAATCTAGCAGCTGATGCCGTAAAAACAGGGTGCGGTGGTATGTATCTCCCCCAATTATCCTGCGTTAGGCACAAACAGATGGATTTCAAGTATGTTTTACATTTCAGAAGAATCTGGGATCAGACGTCCAGGCCAGAAACGCAGTACTGGGGTTGCAGCTTTGAAAAGTAGGAACAGAGTGGCAAATGATAGTGATCGCTACACATCGGAAAATTGCTATTTTGACAATCGTTGCCACCTATTCTGACCTACCTTGGTTCCCAAATCCCCAAGACACCAAATTTAAAACTCTCATCCTTTCATTTACATCTTGTAATGGTTTCAACTTTTCCTGAAATAACTCCAAACTCCCCAAGCTCTTTTACCTGACTCCCACCTTCTGTGTACCCCAATCCTTTCATCCCTTCCTGCTGTCAGACAGTGCTCTGGAGATGTCTTCCTAAATTTGTTACAGCTTATCATCTCATTAATAACCGTCCTTAAAAACACACTTTATGGCATTCTTCTAATCTCTCTATGTTTTTGTTTGTCATCCATATTTTTTCTCATACTTCAGAAATACCTTGAGATAAGCATAGAGAAGCAAAATTATCTGGGGAGGAAATTCTCCAGCTTCGAGCCGAGTCAGCTGAAGGCACGGCTATCGATAGTGGAATGAACCAAGTGGGAAGATGTACAAGAGACTCAAATATAGGAGCAGGTTTGTTTTTGTAGGCCTGATGAAGACTACAGAGCTAGAAAGGGCCAGTGCTGGGGGAACTTGAACAAAGCACTTGGTGCAAGTTAGGATATGGTCAGCAGAAGTTTGGATCCATTCGAGTTTAAATCCTTTACACCCCAGAATCATTTGAGAATCGATGTGACACTGCAATGTTTGATTTCTCACGTATACTGAGATAGTGAAAAGTTTACAGGCAGATTGGATTGGGCTCTGTTCAGTCTTTCTGGATGGATATGCTGGGATACTCAAATAGCCCTCACTGTAGTTAGCTTGTGGTTCAAAATTTGAGATATTTGAATCCAACACATTAGAAGAGATTGCTCAAGTCTGAAAGGTACTCCAAGTTCCAGCAGTGGAAGGTTTCATGAATAGTGTTATCAAGCAGCACGTGCTCAAAAAGCTGCTCAAAATTGGGTTTTGCCATGGTCATTCAGGTCCTGATGTCACTAAATTTGGTTCAAACACAGACAAAGAAATTGAATTCCAAAGGCAAGCTGGCATCAAGGTTGCATCCAACTGAGTGTGGCATCAAGGAGTCCTCACAAAACTAAAACCAATGGGTATCAGGGGGCAAACTCTCTGCTCGTTGGAGTCATGTCTGGCATACAGGATGATGATTAAGGCTGTTGGAAGTCAGTCATCTCAGCTCCAGGACATGTCCCCAAGAGATCTTCAGGGTAGTGTCCTAGGTTCAGCCATCTTCAACTGATTTACCGATGACCTTCCCTCCAGTAAAAGGTCAGAAAGGAGGATGCTCACTAGTGATTGCACAATATTCAGCACCATTCACAACTGCTCAAATACAGAAGCAGTCCACGTTCAAATGCAGCAAGATCTGGACAACATCTAGACTTGTGCTGACAAGTGTCGAGAATGTGGCGCTGGAAAAGCACAGCAGTCAGGCAGCATCCGAGGAGCAGGAGAATCGACATTTCGGGCATAAGCCCTTCACCAAGAATAAGGCTTGTGGGTCGAGGCTGAGAGATAAATGGGAAAGGGGTGGGGTTGGTGGGGTGGGGGGGCGGTAGCTTGGAAAGCAGTAGGTGGATGAAGTTGAGGGGGAAAGTGATAGGTCAGAGGGGGCAGTGATGGACAGGTCCGGAGACAGGTGCCGAGTTAGAGGCTTGGGACTAGGATAATGTGGGAGGGGAAATGACGAAGCTGTTGAAATCCACATTTATCCCGCCATCCCTTATTCCCAATTCCTCCACCTCTATCGCATTTGTTCCCAGGATGACCAATTCCACCTCAAAGTCCCAGATGGCCTCCTTCTTCCACGATCGCTATGTCCCATGTGGTTGACGATGCCCTCCAGCGCATCTCCTCCACTTCACGCACCACTGCCCTTGAACCCCACCCCTCCCAACGCAACAAGGACAGAACAACCCTGGTCCTCACCTTTCACCCCACCAACCTTCGCATACAATGCATCATCCTCTGCCACTTCCGCCACCTCCAAAAGCAACCAACCACCACCAGAGATCTATTTCCCTCCCATCCCCGATCAGCGTTCCAGAAAGACCATTCCCTCTGCGACTCCCTCGTCAGGTCCACATCCCCCACCAGCCCACACCCCACTCCTGGCATCTTTCCCTGCCACCGCAGGAAGTGCAAAACCTGCGCCCACACCAACTCCCCTCACCTCCATCCAAGGCCCCAAGGGATCCTTTCATATCCGTCAGAAGTTCACCTGTACCTCTACCAATGTCATCTACTGCATCTGTTGCACCCGGTGTGGTCTCCTCTACATCGGGGAGACCGGTCGCTTTCTTGTGGATCGTTTCAGAAAACATCTCTGGGACACCTGCACCCACCAACCCCGTGGCTGAACACTTCAACTCCCCCTCCATGAAGGACATACAGGTCCTGGGCCTCCTCCACTGCCAAACCATTACCACCCGATGCCTGGAGGAGGATCGCCTCATATTCCGCCCTGGGACCCTGCAACCACACACGATAAATGTGGATTTCAACAGCTTCCTCATTTCCCCTCCGCCAACATTATCCCAGTCCCAAGCCTCCAACTCAGCACCACCCTCCGCACCTGTCAATCAGTGCCCCCTCTGACCTATCACCTTCTCCCTCTCTTCATCCAACTATCGCTTTCCTAGCTACCTCCTGTCAACTCTATTTCCCTCCCATTTATCTCTCAGCCCCGACCCACAAGCCTCATTCCTGATGAAGGGCTTATGCTCGAAAAGTCGATTCCTCTGCTCCTCAGATGCTGTCTGACCTGCTGTGCTTTTCCAGCACCACACTCTCGACTCTGATCTCCAGCATCTGCAGTCCCCTCTTTTTCCTTGTACTGACAAGTGGTGATTAATATTTGTGCCACATAAATTTCAGGGAATTGCCATCTCCAGTGAGACAATCTAACCATTGCCCTTTGACATTCAATGGAGTTGCTTTCAATGAATCACCCACTATCAACATCCTTGGGTTTACCATTGACCTGAAAGTCAACTGGACTTCCCACAAAAATATAGTGGCCAGAAGAGCAGGTCAGAGGCTAGGAATATTGCGGCAAGTAACTCATCGCCTGACTTCCCAAAGCCTCTCTATCATTGACAAAGCAGAAGTCAGAATGTGATGGAATACGTTCCACTTGCCTGAAAAGGTGTTGCTCCAACAGCACTCAAGAACCTTGACTCCACCCAGGACAAAGCAGCCACTTGACACCACATCCATACTCCCTCCACCACCCATTATCCATAGTAGCAGTGTGTACTACTATCTATAAGATGTACTGCAGAAATTCACCAAATATCTTTACACAGCATCTTCTAAACCCACTACCATTTCCATCTAGAAGGACAATGACAACAAATATATGAAAACAAGAAGGCAGATTACTCCCTGAATAACTGTAAATTGGGAGAGGGGAATGTGCAGCAGGACCTGTATGGCCTTGTGCACCAGTCGTGAAGGTAAGCATGCAGGTGCAGCAGGTGTAATGAAGGCAAATGGTATGATGACCTTTATTGCATGGGGCTTAGAGACATAGAGATGTGCAGCATGGAAACAGACCCTTCGGTCCAACCTGTCCGTGCCGACCAGATATCCCAACCCAATCTAACCCCACCTGCCAGCACCCAGCCCATATCCCTCCAAACCCTTCCTACTCATATACCCATCCAAATGCCCCTTAAACGTTGCAATTGTACCAGCCTTCACCACTTCCTCTGGCAGCTCATTCCAGAAACATACCACCCTCTGTGTGAAAAAGTTGCCTCTGAGGTCTCTTTTATATCTTTCCCCTCTCACCCTAAACCTATGCCCTCTAGTTCTGGACTCCCCCACCCCAGGGAAAAGACTTTGCCTATTTACCCTATCCATGCCCCTCATAATTTTGTAAACCTCTATAAGGTCACCCCTCAGCCTCCGACGCTCCAGGGAAAACAGCCCCAGCCTGTTCAGCCTCTACCTGTAGCTCAGATCCTCCAACCCTGGCAACATCCTTGTAAATCTTTTCTGACCCCTTTCAAGTTTCATAACATCTTTTCGATAGGTAGACCAGAATTGCACGCTATTTTCCAACAGTGGCCTAACCAATGTCCTGTACAGCTGCAACATGACCTCCCAAATACTGTACTCAATACTCTGACCAATAAAGGAAAGCATACCAAACGCCTTCTTCACTATCCTATCTACCTGCGACTCCACTTTCAAGGAGCTATGAACCTGCACTCCAAGGTCTCTGTTCAGCAACACTCCCTGGGACCTTACCATTAAGTGTATAAGTCCTGCTAAGATTTGCTTTCCCAAAATGCAGCACCTCACATTTATCTGAATTAAACTCCATCTGGTACATCTCAGCCCATTGGCCCATCTGATCAAGATCTTGTAATCTGAGGTAACCCTCTTCGCTGTCCACTACACCTCCAATTTTGGTGTCATCTGCAAACTTACTAACTGTACCTCTTACGTTCACATCCAAATCATTTATGTAAATGACACAAAGTAGAGGACCTAGCACCGATCTTTGTGGCACTCACTGGTCACACGCCTCCAGTCTGAAAAACAACCCTCTACCACCACCCTCTGTCTTCTACCTTTGAGCCAGTTCTGTATCCAAATGGCTAGTTCTCCCTGTATTCCATGAAATCTGACCTTGCTAATCAGTCTCCCATGGGGGACCTTGTCAAATGCCTTACCATATAGATAACATCTACCGCTCTGCCTTCATCAATCCTCTTTGTTACTTCTTCAAAAAACTCAATCAAGCTTGTGAGACATGATTTCCCATGCACAAAGCCATGTTGACTATCCCTAATCAGTCCTTGCCTTTCCAAATACATGTACATCCTGTCCCTCAGGATTCCCTCCAACAACTTGCCCACCACTGAGGTCAGGCTCACTGGTCTATAGTTCCTTGGCCTGTCCTTACCACCCTTCTGAAACAGTGGCACCACGTTTGCTAACTTCCAGTCTTCCAGCACCTTGCCTGTGACTATCGATGATACAAATATCTCAGCAAGAAGCCCAGCAATCACTTCTCTAGCTTCCCACAGAGTTCTCGGGTACACCTGATCAGGTCCTGGGGATTTATCCACTTTTACCCGTTTCAAGACATCCAGCACTTCCTCCTCTGTAATACGGACATTTTGCAAGATGTCACCATCTATTTCCCTACAGTCTATATCTTCCATATCCTTTTTCACAGTAAATACTGATGCAAAATACTCATTTTGTATCTCCCCATTTTCTGCGGCTCCACACAAAGGCTGCCTTGCTGATCTTTGAGGGGCCCTATTCTCTCCCCAGTTACCCTTTTGTCCTTAATGTATTTGTAAAAACCCTTTGGATTCTCATTAATTCTATTCGCCAAAGCTATCTCATGTCCCCTTTTTGCCCTCCTGATTTCCCTCTTAAGTATACTCCTACTTGCTTTATACTCTTCTAAGGATTCACTCGATCTATCCTGTCTGTACAGGAGCAGGAAGGTATCGTTATAGTTATACGGGGTGTTGGTGAGGTCACACGAAAATATTGTGGGCAGCTTTGGTGTCCTTTTCTGAGGAGGGATGCGCTTGCTCTCAAGGAAGTGCAACGAAGGTTTACCAGGCTGATTCTGGGGATGGCGGGACTGACGTATGAGGAGAGATTGAGTAGGTTAGGACTGTTTTCTCTGCAGTTCAGATGAATTGGGGGGGGTTCTCTTACAGACTTATAAAATCCTAACAGGACTAGACAGGGTAGATGCAGGGAGGATGTTCCTGATGGTGGGTGTGTCCAGAACCAAGGGTCACAGTCTGAGGATTCAGGGGTAGACCATTTAGGACATAGGATGAGGATTCATTTCTTCACCCAAAGAGTGGTGAGCCTGTGGAATTCATTACCAAAACATTGAATATATTCAAAAAGCGGAAAGATATAGCACTTGGGGTGAATGGGATCAAAGGTTATGGGGAGAAAGCAGGATTAGGCTATTGAATTGGACAATCAACCATGATCATAATGAATGGTGGAACATGGTTGAAGTGCCAAATGGCCTCCTCCCGCTCCTATCTTCCATGTGTCTATGTGAACCCCACCTCCTGCAAACACCCTCCAAGCTACTCACCATCCTGACTTGAAAATATATCATTGTTCCTTCACTGTCGCTGGATAAAAGTCCTGGAATTCCGTCCCTAAGGGTATTGCAGGTCAACCCACAGCAGGTAGACTGCAATGGTTCAAGAAAGCAGCTCACACCACCAACTTCTCAAGGGCAACTAGGGATGGGAAACCAGTGATGTCCACATCCCACACGTAAATAAAAAAAAACAGAAATCTGACTTAGCATCAGTGACTTCCTGAGCTGGCTTGCTTTTTATTCTCTTATTCGGTCTTGGGATGTGGGGATCACAGGCGAAGCCAGTATTTGTTGCACATCCATAAATATCTTTGAACTAAGTAGCGTTCTAGGTCATTTCAGAGGACAGTTAAGGAGTCACATGCAGGCTAGACCAGGTAAGGATGGCAGATTTCCCTCCCTAAAGGATATTACTGAACTAGATGGGTTTTTCGAACAATTGGTAATTGTTTCACGGTCACCATTACTGAGATTAGCTCTCAATTATAGATTTAGAGCCATGAAAATCCATAGCACACGAAAAGAACCTTCAGCCCACTGCATCCATACAGGCGAAAAACAACCACCTAATTATTCTGATCCCATTTTCAAGCACTTGGCCCATTGCCCTGTATTCCTCCGTGCACATCTAAATATTTCTTAAATGTTATGAGGATTTCTGTCTCTACGACCCTAACAGGTACAGAATTCCACATTTTCACCTTCTTCTGGCTGAAAACGTTTTTCTTCATCTCTATTCTTCTGCTCCTTATCTTAAATCTAATCACTCCATTATAAAGGGAAATGTCGTTCTGTGTCATCCCTATCTATGCCCCTTATAATTTAATATATCTCAATCATGTACATTTTCAATTTCCTCTGTTCTAAGGAAAACAACCTCAGTCTGGCTGATCTCTTTTTATAACAAACTCTCTAGCTCAGGCAATATCCTGGTAAATTTCCTCTGTACTCTCTCCAGTGCTATCATGTCCCTGCTAAAATATGGATTCCAGAACTGCATACAATACTCTTCTTATGGCTGTACCAACATTTTATACACTTGCAGCATGACCTCTCAGCTCTTAAACTCTATGCCTCAGCTAGTAAAGGCAAGTATACCATGACTTCTTAACCATTTCAACCAGTTGTCCTAATACCTTAACAGATTGATGTACATGCATCCTAAGACCCCATTGACCCCTGATACTTCAAAGGGTCTTGCAGGTCATCATGTATCAACTGGATTTAAATTCAACCAACTGCAACAGTAAATTTGAACCTGTGTTCCTACGGTATTAGCCTAGAGAACTGGATTTCTAGTCCCTAACATTATCACATGCCAAGGGTTCTAAGTTAATCTTTGTGTCAAAATGCAAATACACACATGCACAACAGCCAAAAAAAACTCCACAATCAAATCTGAGACTCAGCCCATTTCCTATATATGGTGTTACAAATAAGTTTAGAAATTGTTGATTTCCAAGTTCCTTTTGGGTGCTAGTGTGTAGGATTGTAATGCAAAGAAAAACATACAAACAAGGAATAACAATTAGCCCTTTGAGCTTGCTCCACAATCAAACAAAATCATGCCTGATTATATTTAAACCACAACTCTACCCTGATAATCAAGAATTACCTACATGTGGCTTAAAAATATTTAAAGATACTGCTTCTACTGCTTTTTGAGGAAGGTAATTTCAAAGACACTCACCCCTCAGAATCCCCTCATCTTTGTCTTAAATGAGCGACCCCTTATTTTTGAACTATGACCCCTAGTTTTAGATTGCCTAAAGAGGAAACATCCTTTCAACATCACCTGGTCAATCCCTCAGGATCTTATGTTTCAAACATCCTTTCAATATCACCTGGTCAAGTCCCTCAGGATCTTAAGTTTCAATTAAGTCATCTCAGACTCTTCCAAACTTTAGAGGATACAGGCCTTGCTTGTCTTGCCTTTCTTTATATGGCAATCCATTAATTTCAAGTATCAGTTCAGTCAACGTTCTCTGAACTGCTTCCAATGCATTAACATCCTTCAGTGAGTACAGTGACCAGTACTGAACACAGTATTCCAGATGCATAACTGAAGCATAACCTTCCTCCTCTTCCATTCAATTCCCCCTACATTCCCGATTACTTGCTGTTTCTCCATATTAATATTCTGCAATTCATGTACTTAGACACCAAGATCTCACTTCATCCTCTCACTATTTAGGTAAGGTACTTCTTTTTTATTCTTTCTGCCAAAATGAACAATCTCAGATTTTCCTACATTGCAGGAGAAAGTGAGGACTGCAGATGGTGGAGAGTCAGAGTTGAAACGTGTGGTGCTGGAAAAGCACAGCAGGTCAGGCAGCATCCAAGGAGCAGGAGAGTCGACATTTCGGGCATTAGCCCTTCATCAGGAATCAAGGGCTTATGCCCGAAATGTCGAGTCTCCTGCTCCTCAAATACTATCTGACCTGCTGTGCTTTTCCAGTGCCACACTTTTCAACTCTGATTCTCCAATATCTGCAGTCCTCACTTTCTTTCCCACATTGTATTGTATTTGCCAAATTTTTGCCCACTCACTTAGCAAACCTGTATTCCTTTGTAGGCTCCTTATGTCCTCTTCACAACTCACTATACTCTATTTACCTTTGTGTTATTAGCAAAGTTAGCTACTGCACCTTCAGTCCCTTCATCCAAATCATTTATATAAATTGTAAAGAGTTGAGGCCCCAGCACTGAAAAGACTCATTCACTCCTACTCTCTAATTCCTGTTAGCCAGCCGATCTTCTATCCATGCCAGTAGCTTATCCTCTGTGCCATGAGCTTTCTGTAATAACTTTTGATGTGTCGCATTATCAAAGGCTTTCTGGAAATCTAAGTACAAAACATTCATTGGTTCCCCTTTATTTAAAGTATAAGTTACATTTTCAAAAGGACTCCAATAAATTAATTAAATGTGAGTGCCCTGTTATATTGTCTTTAAATACAGCTTCTAACATTTTTGAATTTGAAATAATATGTAACTCAATACATTGTTACAACACTACTAATACACCATTTTAATATAATCCTGCATAAGCAGCACAATTTAGATTGTAATTTCAAGAAAACATACATAAATGTAATGAACAATGAGCTCCAGTTTCAAAAGACAACCAGTGTAGTTAGTTACTGAAGCTACTTGTGTGAGGAATAAAACAACATAGCTTTCAGAACCAGAATATTTCAAGTTGATGGCAGAAAATAGGCAAAACTAGAACAAATCTGCATTATGAATTTGGCTACAGAACAGCTACAAATAACTTCTGATACAGAACTGACTCAGAATGCACTTCCACAAAATTGTGGTTTTTGTTTAAAAGCAAAGACATTACAGCCATTTAAAATTTAATTTACTCAACGCAGCCAAGACAGGACATCCTCAAAGTTGTGCCCAAATTCTAAGGTTAGTAAAGCAAAACTTGAGGACAGGGTAACCTTTCCTCCAACCCGAACTCTCATCTTGAGCATAAAATCTAGGTTGTTATTTCCATGCAGTATAAAAGAAGTGCTATGTTATCAGAAACGCTGAATTTAATTGGCTTGTTAAAACGGAATTATGATCTACATTCCTCTCAAACAAATCTTTGTGCAAGGTGGTTATTCTATTTCTCCATACAACAATAAATGCATAAAATAAATGAAAAACAAGGAACATCTGTGATTTGCTTTACAAGAAAAAAAAAATTTGCAGTTAGATCATAGTGAAACTTTTCAGTTTCAGTGCTTCCCAATCAAAAATGATCATAATTCTATGAGTTTTAAATGGTTATGGAAAAGGATAAGAGTTCCACAAAAGTTCAAGTTCTTAATTGGAGTAAGGCAAATTTTTATGGTATGAGACAAGAACTTTCAAAAGTTAATTAGAGTAGACTGTTCACAGATAAAGGGACAACTGACAAGTGGGAAGCTTTCAAAAGTGTGACGAGTGTTCAGAGAGATTATGTTCCCGTTAGGTTGGTATGACTAGGGAACAATGGATAAATAAAGATATTGAGGTTCTAGTCAAGAATAAGAAATAACCATATATTAGATATAGACAACTGGGATCAAATTAATCTATTGAAGAGTATGGGGGGGGGGGGGGGGGAAAGGGGCATTCTTCAGAGCGAAATCAGGAAGGCAGAAGGCATTGAGATAGCCATGACAGATATGTTAAGGATAATCCAAAGAGATTAATACTTTAAGAACAAAACAGCAATGAGAGAGAATAGAGCCCCTTAATGATCAACGAGGTTGTCTATGTGTTGAACCTCACGACTTAGGAGACACTAAATGAATATTTTGTGTCAGTTTTTATTGTGGAGAAAGAAATTGAGGCTAGGAAGCTTGGCGAGACAAATATTGATGTTTTGAAAACAGTTCACATTACAGAAGAGGAAGTCTTAGCAAACAAAGGTGGACAAATCTCTGGAACTTTATCAAGTGTGTCCCAGGACGTTGTGGGAAGTTTGGGGAAGAAATTGTGGAGTGCTGGAGGGTGGCTAATGCTTTGGCTTTATTTAAGAAATGCTGTAAGGAGAAGCCTGGGAACTATAGGCCTGTAAGCCTGACATTGGTGGTGGGCAAATTGTTGGAAGTGATTTTGAAAGATAGGATTTACATGCATTTGGAGAGGCAATGAGTGGCTAGAGATAGTCAGCATGGTTTTGTGCAAGGGAAATTGTGTCTCACAAACTTCATTAAGTTTTTTGAAGAAGTAACCAAAAATATTGATGAGGGTAGAGTGGTTGACATTGTTTATATGTATTTTAGTAAAGCTTCTGACAAAGTTCTGCATGGTAGACTAATTCATAAAGTTGGATCACATGGGATACATAGTGAGCTTGCCAATCAGATACAAAATTGGCTTGACGGTAGGTAACAGAGGGTGGCGGTGAAAGATTGTTTTTCAGACTGGAGACCTGCAACCAACAATATTCCACAGGGATTGGTAGAGGATCCACTTTTGTTTATCTTTTGTATAAACAGTTGGATGAGAAGAAAGGAGGCATGGTTAGTAAGTTTGTGAATGACACCAAAATTGATGGTACAATGATAGTGATACTTATCTAAGATTACAAAGAGATCTTGCTCATTAGGCTGAGAAGTGGCAGATGATATTTAATTTGGATAAGTGTGAGGTACGGCATTTTGTAAAACAAGCAAGAGCAGGACTTACACAATTAATGGTAGGGCCTTGGATAATGTTGTAGAACAGTGAAACCAAGGGATTCAGGTACATAATTCTTTGAAAATTTGCATTATAGGTAGATAAGATGGTTAAGAAGGCATTTGGCGCACTTGACTTCATTGCTCAAATCCTTTGCGTATAGGAGTTGGGACATCATGTTGATGTTTTACAAGATGCTGATGAGGACGCTTCTGGAGCACTGCATGCAGTTCTGGTCGCCCGGCTACAGAAAAGATTATTAAATTGGAGAGCATTCAGGAAAGATTTACCAGAATGTTGCCTGGAAAGGAGGTTTGAAGATACAAAAATAGGTTGGATAGGCTGGGACTTCTTTCACAGGAGTGTAGGAATGGACATGATCTATATGGACTTCAGTAAGGCGTTCAACAAAGTTCCTCATGGTAGACTGGTGAGCAAAGTGAGATCTCTTGGAATACAGGAAGAACTAGCCATTTGGATACAGAAATGGCTTGAAGGTAGAAGACAGAGGGTGGTGGAGGGTTGCTTTTCAGACTGGAGGCCTGCAACCAGTGGTGTACTACCAGGATTGGTGCTAGGTCCACTGCTTTTCATCATTTATGTAAATGATTTGGATTGAACATAGGAGGCACAGTTAGTAAGTTTGCAGATGACACCAAAATTGCAGGTGTGGTAGACAGGGAAGAAGGTTACCTCAGAGTACAACAGGATCTTGATCAGCTGGGCCAATGGACCGAGGAGTGGCAGATGAAGTTTAATTTAGATAAATGCGAGGTGTTGCATTTTGGAAAGGGAAATCAAAGCAGGACTTATACATTTAATGGTAAGATCCTGGCGAGTGTTAC
The DNA here is from genome assembly GCF_037043375.1 of Chiloscyllium plagiosum. Lineage (NCBI taxonomy): Eukaryota > Metazoa > Chordata > Chondrichthyes > Orectolobiformes > Hemiscylliidae > Chiloscyllium > Chiloscyllium plagiosum. The sequence goes on from NW_028270142.1 coordinate 13,739,728, forward strand.
TGAACAAAGAGACCATGGAGTGCTGGTTCCTAGCTCCTTGCAAGTGAAGTTGCAGGTAGACAGGATAGTGAAAGAGGAGTTTGGTATGCTTTCCTTTATTGGACAGAGCATTGAGTATAGGGGCTTGGAGGTTGCAGCTGTACAGGACATTGGTGAGGCCACTTTTGGAATATTGTGTGCAGTTCTGGTCTCCATCCTATTGGAAGGATGTTGTGAAACTTGGAAGGGTTCAGAAAAGATTTACAAGGATGTTGCCAGGGTTGGAGGATTTGAGCTATAGGGAGAGGTTGAATAGGCACTATGGGTAATTTAGCATGGCCAATTCACCTAACCTGCACATCTTTGGACTGTGGGAGGAAACTGGAGCACCCGGAGGAAATCCACACAGACACGGGGAGAATGTACAAACTCCACACAGAGAGTCACCTGAGGCTGGAATCGAATCCGGGTCCCTGCCGCTTGAGGCAGCAGTGCTAACCACTGAGCCACCATGCTGCTCCAAGGTGGCAAATAGACAAGGTCTTTTCCCTGGGGTGAGGGAGTCTGGAACTAGAGAGCATAGGTTTAGGTTAAGAGGGGAAAAATTTAAAAGGAACATAAGGGGCAACATTTTCATGCATAGGGTGATGCGTGTACGGAATTATCTGCCAGAGGAAGTGGGAGGCTGGGTCAATTACAACATTTAAAAGGCATCTGCATGGGTACATGAATACATGAAGGGTTTAGAGCGATATGGGCCAAGTGTTGGCAAATGGGACTAGATTAGGTTAGCATATCTGGAAGGCATAGACGAGTTCCATGCTGTACATCTCTATGACTCTAAGTAGTGGGCTGACCTTATAGAGTTTTACAAAATCACAAGGGGCACAGATAAAGTGCATAGCGGGGTTCAAAACTAGGGGGCATATTTTCAAAGTGAAAGGAGAAAATTTTAAAAATGACATGAGAGACAACTTTTTTTTTTTTACACAGAGTGGTTCGTTTATGGAATAAACTGCCAGAGGAAGTAGTGGATGCAGATACAGTTAAAACGCTTAAAAAACATTTGGATAAGTACAAGAACAGGAAAAGTTTGAAGGGATATGAGCCAAATGCAAGGAGGACTAGTTTAGTTTGGGAACATGGTCAGCATGGACTAGTTGCACCAAACGGCCTGTTTCCATGCGGTATGATTCTATGATTCTATAAATGTTGCAGACAAGTACCAAGTGAAATGGTGAGCAGTCTAAATGATTTAAATGTCACGACTAATCTGAAAACAGTCAGCAAAATAATCCTTTTCAATCAGGAACAGTCTGCACTCCACTCCCTTTCTTTCTACCCCACCCCCACAACAACTGCAAAAGCAAACAGAGAAATATTATTTACAATTACTGAACAATCTTTATATCTGACATTATATGCAATTATGCATGTCCTACATTAAAAGAAATTCAAATTCAAAGTTCAGTTTACAGCATTTTTAAAATTGTTTCCACAATATATACGTTTTAAAAACAGCATTGCTTTGGTGACTCACACTTGCTCCATTTACAATTAAACTCAGTTTGAAAAAAAGCAACAGCTGACATCCTTCCTGAAGTCCATCACAAACTGTTTCAATGAAGCTTGCAAGAAATAGTACACTACTTGCTTTGACCACAATAAAACCATGTTGACATGTGTTCAAAACTCCTACATTAGTCTGTGGAGCAACATTTATTTGGGAAAAAATATTTACCATAAAGTGACACATAAAACATTTCTACACTTTATTTAAAAGAGCATTGCATTACCATTTGCAAAAATAGGGTACAAAGTCTTAATTTGTTTAAATTCCCAAATTTTACTTACAATTCCAAATCTATTTGAAATATATCCAGTAGCCCAGTTTCTCAAATCAAAACTTCAAATTCTGTTGGCCTACTCATGCCCCTATTTTCCACGCTTCTTTATTTCTATCATTGTGCACAGTGGGATAGATAAAGAACAGATCTAGCCACTGAAACTACTCACCAGTATGGGACCTTGAAGGATACCTGGTGGTTTTCATGAAACTGAAACCTTTTGTTCTTTTGTGTGTCAACTGTAGCTCAGGAGCTGGAACACTCACTGGAGACAGGAATTCATGGATTCAAAATCTACTCTGGCGACATGAGCTCAGAACACAGGCTGATATTCCATGAAGCATTTCATGATGATTTGGTGTTTTGCATGAGACATAAAATCATGTCTGCTTTTTTAAATAGATGTAAAATATTTTGTGGCACTACTTAAAAGATCAGCTGGAGAGTTAACTCCACTGAAATTGAGTGCAGTATGAGGAAGCACTGCAAAGACGGATATGACATATTTCGCACAAATTAACTTCTGTATTCCATTCATTATAACAGTCTCTACACCTTAAAAGTACTTGGCTGTAATGAACTTTGGGGCATCATGAAGTTGTAAAGATTTTACGCAAATGCAACTCTTTCTAATTTCATCCATGCAAATCTGAACATAAGGAAGTTAAAAAGCTTTGCGGGTGAGCAGATGAAACTTGTAAGATGCAACTGTACAACAGAAATGTTCCAGAACCCTAGTTGGCCAATTTTAACTTTGCTGAAACTGTTATAATTGGGTTCAATGCCTCTGGACTAACCCTCACCTCTGTGAGACGTATGCTTGCCCAAAATGACTTTGAACAATTAGCTCAGTTGCAAAGAACTGTTTTCTGTATATTAGATGCATGTTGGCACCTGTAAACAGCCAAAATCAATAGGAAGCAGAAAAATCATAGAAGAATGAGGATTTATTTTTCCATAAATGCTTGAGAGAGAAGGCAATGACAGAGACTTTCAAAGTAGTGAAACATTGGAACTTTAATTCCAAAGCCACAACGTTCTATTAATATGGTGTCAGCATTTTTAAAACTTTTGCTCTTTCAGCTAAATTCTTTGGGGTAAAAGCAACTTAAGAATATCCTGATGTCTTATAAGTTTACTCAATTAAATTGAATTGATTGATTATCTGCACAAAACAAACTTGCAAAGGGTGGTGCAAAGTGCAACTGCTGAACCTGGTTTGGTATTTTTAGCTTCCATTCATGGAATGTACTGCCTAGATGTGACCGATGAAAAGTTTTCAGCTTATCAAAAAAAAAGACAAACTGAGTAGTAAAGCAACAGTACCAGTGTTTACAGCGTAGGAGAGAGCCATTTGGCTCAGTACAGCTTACAATGAATCTGCACAGAAGAACATAAATTAATCCCACTGGCTTGGTCATTCCCAATTTTGTGGCCTCTTTTGTTTCAAATTCTCATCCACTCTTGCCTTAGTTAAAAATCACACAACAGCAGGTTATAGTCAGCGCTGCTTCTTCATCAACCACCTGATGAAGGAGCAGCGCTCCGAAAGCTAATGTGTTCAAATAAACACGTTGGACTATAACCTGGTATTGTGTGATTTTTAACTTCGTACACTCCAGTCTTAACACCGCACCTCCAAATCACTCTTCCCTTAAAAGATGAAACAGAGACTGCTTTAACTACTCCAAAGATTGAAACATGGAATGTTTCAATATTGTTCCTATTGGTCCTTAGTTACAATTTTAGATAGTCCTTTGTCTATACCTTCTCAGCCAAAGGAAATAGTATTTTCCTATTTACTCAAGGAAAACCATCCAAAAACAGTCTTGATTAAATCTGCATTTAACCTTCCCTTCTTCATTTGACATAGCTGCACCATCTCAACTCCTTCTTCAAAGGTGCAGTTTTTTGATGTTTATAAAAGCATATACACTTAGATGATACATTCTATTCATAATGGACCATGTACACACAACTCTATGACCTAATTGCTGTCAGATCCAAATTTATTAGACTATTTGAAGTCACATGGTGTGCATGGTGTTCTAGCTAGGTGGATAAAGAACTGGTTGAGCAACAGAAGAGAGAAATAGTTGAAGGGAGTATCTCAAAATGGAGAAAGGTGACTAGTGGTGTTCCACAGGGATCAGTGCTGGGGCCACTGATGTTTGTCATATACATAAATGATCTGGAAGAGGGCACTGTTGGTATGATAAGCATGTTTGCAGATGACACCAAGATTGTTAGAGTAGCAGGAAGCATAGGGGACTGTCAAAGAATACAGGAGAATATAGATAGACTGGAGAGTTGGGCGGAGAAGTGGCAGATGGGGAGTTCAATCCAGGCAAATGTGTGGTGATGCATTTTGGGAAGTCTAATTCCAGAGCGAATTATACAGTAGATGGAAGAGCCTTGGGAAAACTTAATGAGCAGAGAGATCTGGAAGTTCAGGTCCACTGTACCCTGAAGGTTACTGCACAAGTGGGTAGATTGGTCAAGAAGACACATGGTATGCTTGCCTTCATCGGACAGGGTATTGAGTACAAGAGCTGACAGGTCATGTTAAAATTGTACAAGACATTGGTCCGGCCGCATTTAGAATACTGTGTACAGTTCTGGTCGCCACATTACCAAAAGGATGTGCAGGCTTTGGAGAGGGTGCAGAGGAGGTTTATGAGGATGTCGCCTGGTATGGAAGGTGCTAGCTATGAAGAGAGGCTGAGTAGGTTAGGAGTGTTTTCATTAGAAAAAAGGAGATTGAAGTGGGACCTGATTAATGTCTACAAAACCATGAAGGGTATAGACAGCGTAGATAGAGATAAGCTTTTTCCCAGGTTGAAGGATTCAATAATGAGAGGTCACGCTTTCAAGGTGAGAGGTGAAAAGTTTAAGGGGGATACACGTGGCAAGTACTTTACACAGAGGGTGGTAGATGCTTGGAAGGCGTTGTCAGCAGAGGTAGTAAAGGCAGGCACGGTAGATTCATTTAAGATGCTTCTCGACAGATGCATGAGTAGGTGGGGAGTAGAGGGAAACAGATGCTTAGGAATTGGGCGACAGGTTTAGACAGTGCATTTGGTTGGTTCAGGCTCGGAGGGCCGAAGGGCCTGTTCCTGGGCTGTAAATTTCCTTTGTTCTTCGTTGTATTTACTTTGGCACTTTATACCTCAATTTATGAAATCTGTATGTAAAATGCCATTCAAAGTCACATAATGATCAGCAATGTTGAGAAGTGGAACAGATCTAAGCTCATAGTAATTCCAAATTTGCACACTGTGCAAAGAAATAGAGGTCATATTCTTCAACAAGTCTAAGCTTTACCACTGAGGTTTGTTGGGAAAGAGGGAGATAAGATCAGCAATCTGTATATAGAACAAGATTAATGTAAACATGTAACAAGCCTGGTGTTTTTACTGATAATCGGCATGAATGTTTTAACATGTAATTTCACAATCACTGTGTCTGAACCCACTCAACATTTTCTTTCTGGCACTTGAAATTTTCCATGAAACAACCTGCCCTCACAAGTAAATAGAGAATATAAATTAGATGCCAACAAAACACCTTATTAATACAGGTGTAAGATTCTGTGTAATTCTGTGTAATACATTGCTGCAGCTCTCCAAAATATTAGAATCGTGGTAATCTCATTGTGTCCTAGACTATGCACATTCACTTTAGATAAGCTATATTAGGCTCCCATAATATCAATTACCAAATTCTTGGCTTCATTTTCAAATCCCACCAGTCCTGCCAATGTTCACTGAGGAATTTCTTCCTGCTACACATTCAGTTGCACCCTGCTATGGTTTATTTTTGCTGCCTCTGTTCTACAGTCAATCTTTCCATAACACACACTATTTTGCCACTTCTTCTTGTGCCCTTTCCATCCACTTATAATTTGATTTTTTTTTCCACTTTCATGGTTTACTCCAACATTTCAGAGGGCAGTTAAAAACCAACCTATTTACATTGTAGTGGGACTAGATCACATGTAGGCTAACCAGTTAAGGACAGCAGATTTCAGTCCCTAAAGGACATGAGTGAACTCGGTGGGTTCTTATGTCAATTGACAATGGTTTCACGATCACCATTAGATTACTACCAGATTTATTAATTGAATTCAACGTCATCAGCTGCTGTGGTGAGACTTGTCCCTTTTATCACCAGTTTTATTGTAGGTGTCTCCTGATGTCATCTCACTCAAAAGAACTGCAGCAAAACCTCTATTTGTGTACTCAAAGTCACCTATTATGAAGGCCAACACTCCATGTGCCTTCCTAATTGCTTGTTGAATGTGCAAGGATAATATTTAGCCATAAACACTTCCCAAACATGAACTATAAAAAAAGCCTGTTTTTTTTCTATCAAAGTAGATAAATTCACATTACTTCCCATCTGCTGTTCCTGCCTATTCAGTCAGTCTACCCAAGTCCCTTTGAAGCCTACTTGCACTTACTTTCCTACGTGGATTCATTACATCTGCAAATTTTGAAATATATTCGGTCCCAGTATCCAAATCATTGAAGCAGACTGTGAACAACTCTGGCCAAGCAATGTTCCTGAAGGTACTGTGCTGGTCAAAGCCTGTCATCCTAAGGATAACCTGTTTATTGTCACTGTCTGGAGGCTTTTGTTTTATAAAACAAACCCAAAGCGTGGAGGCAAGAATGGACCAGAAAAAAAGCTTGTCAATTCCTTAAAAGTATTTTCCGGTTTACATTAATCACCAACAACTACCACCTTTGGTGCTTCTTTAACAATGAGTGTTCTTCATCTGTTTCCTTTGACCTCAACTGGACTTCTCATGTGAACAGTCAATCGCTTCTAGAAACTATGTTGTAAAAGCAAAATTTAAAAAAAAAACTGCAATGCAGAACTCCAATGCTGAAGTGGAAATTGACCTCAACCCCGTCAGCTAACAGTCGAAACTGCCACGGATTTAAACTGATATTTTACAGAGACAACTATATGCGCTGCACCAGATTAAAATTCATCAACCGTGGGGAGCAGTGTCAGGCTCAGTGAGGAAACGCCAGGGCTCGCAACACCAACTGCGGGCGGCTCAACCTACACCTCCCTAATGGCCCCAAATGCTGTGAAACGACCCGCGAAGATGGACAGAGAGAGTCGGCTGCTCCCTGAGTAAAGCCGGGCCGGCGGTGAGGGGGGGGGGGGGGGGGGGCTGCCCGCGGCCAGGAGCCGGAGGGGGGGGGAGGGGTGGAATATAGTGGCCGAAGGAGGCCCGGGCCCGCGGGACTCAGAGGGCGGCGGCCGGGACAGGGGCCAGCGCCGAGCCGAGCCGAGCCGCTCCTCTCACCGAATCATGCGAAAGGCGGACATTTACCGGGAAGCGGCGCCGAGCCACGGCCTTCGTCGTCCTCAGGTTCGGTCCAGAGCCCTGACCCGGAAGCACAGCTACCCACTTCCGCCGGCGCAGCCCCACACACAAACACACCGCAGGCGGGCAGGCTCAGTGACACACTCAGGCACTCACTCTGTCAGGCTGGCAGCACCGGGGGAGCTCCCGGGAACACCAACCCCGCCCCCACACCAACCTCCCGGTCACACACCGGTATTACCACAGGGTCAGGGAGGTGCAGCACCTTCACATCCTGGAGTGAGGGGTCAGGGAGGTGCTGCACCTTCACATCCTGCAACGAGGGGTCAGGGAGGTGCTGTACCTTCACATCCTGCAGCGAGGGATCAGGGAGGTGCAGCACCTTCACATCCTGCAGCAAGGGGTCAGGGAGATGCATCACCTACACATCCTGCAGTGAGGGGTCAGGGAGGTGCTGCACCTTCACATCCTGCAGCGAGGGATCAGGGAGGTGCAGCACCTTCACATCCTGCAGTGAGGGGTCAGGGAGGTGCTGTACCTTCACATCCTGCAACGAGGGGTCAGGGAGGTGCAGCAGCTTCACATCCTGCAGTGAGGGGTCAGGGAGGCGCAGCACCTTCACAACCTGCAGCGAGGGGTCAGGGAGGTGCAGCACCTTCACATCCTGCAGTGAGGGGTAAGGAAGGTGCAGCACTTTCACATCCTGCAGCGAGGGATCAGGGAGGTGCAGCACATTCACATCCTGCAGCGAGGGGTCAGGGAGGTGCAGCACCTTCACATCCTGCAGCGAGGGGTCAGGGAGGTGCAGCACCTTCACATCGTGCATTGACAGGTCAGGGAGGAGCAGCACATTCACATCCTGCAGCGAGGGATCAGGGAGGTGCAGCACCTTCACATCCTGCAGCGAGGGGTCAGGGAGGTGCAGCACCTTCACATCGTGCAGTGAGGTGTCAGGGAGATGCATCACCTACACATGCTGCAGCGAGGGGTCAGGGAGGTGCAGCAACTTCACATCCTGCAGTGAGGGGTCAAGGAGGTGCAGCACCTTCACATCCTGCAGCAAGGGGTCAGGGAGATGCATCACCTACACATCCTGCAGAGAGGGGTCAAGGAGGTGCAGCACCTACACATCCTGCAGTGCAGGGTCAGGGAGATGCAGCACCTACAAATCTAAAGCGAGGGGTCAGGGAGGTGCAGCACCTTTACATCCTGGAGTGAGGGGTCAGGGAGGTGCAACACCTTCACATTCTGCAACGAGGGTTCAGGGAGGTCCAGCAGCTTCACATCCTGAAGTGAGCGGTCAGGGAGGTGCAGCACCTACACATCCTGCAGTGAGGGGTCAGGGAGGTGCAGCACCTTCACATCCTGCATCGAGGGGTCAGGGAGATGCAGCACCTACACATCCGGCAGCGAGAGATCAGGGTGGTGTAGCACCTTCACATCCTGCATTGTTGGGTCAGGGAGGTGCACCACATTCACATCCTGCAGCAAGGGGTCAGGGAGGTGCAGCACCTTCACATCCTGCAGTGAGGGGTAAGGAAGGTGCAGCACTTTCACATCCTGCAGTGAGGGGTCAGGGAAGTGCAGCACCTTCACATCCTGTAGAGAGGGGTAAGGGAGGTGCAGCACCTTCACATCGTGCATCCACAGGTCAGGGAGGAGCAGCACATTAACATCCTGCAGCGAGGGATCAGGGAGGTGCAGCACCTTCACATCCTGCATTGTTGGGTCAGGGAGGTGCAGCACCTTCACATCGTGCAGTGAGGTGTCAGGGAGATGCATCACCTACACATGCTGCAGCGAGGGGTCAGGGAGGTGCAGCAACTTCACTCCTGCAGTGAGGGGTCAAGGAGGTGCAGCATCTTCACATCCTGCAGCAAGGGGTCAGGGAGATGCATCACCGACACATCTAAAGCGAGGGGTCAGGGAGGTGCAGCACCTTTACATCCTGCAGTCAGGGGTCAGGGAGGTGCAACACCTTCACATTCTGCAACGAGGGGTCAGGGAGGTGCAGCAGCTACACATCCTGTAGAGAGGGGTAAGGGAGGTGCAGCACCTTCACATCCTGCAGTGAGGGTTCAAGGAGGTGCAACACCTTCACATCCTGCAGCAAGGGGTCAGGGGGATGCAGCACCTTCACATCCTGCAGTGAGGGGTCAAGGAGGTGCAGCACCTTCACATCCTGCAGTGCAGGGTCAGGGAGATGCAGCACCTACACATCGTGAATCGAGGGGTCAGGGAGGTGCAACACCTTCACATCCTGCAGCGAGGGGTCAGGGAGGTGCAGCAGCTTCACATCCTGAAGTGAGGGGTCAGGGAGGTGCTGCAACTTCATATACTGCAGCGAGGGGTCAGGGAGGCGCAGCACCTTCACAACCTGCAGCGAGGGGTCAGGGAGGTGCAGCACCTTCACATCCTGCAGTGAGGGGTAAGGAAGGTGCAGCACTTTCACATCCTGCAGCGAGGGATCAGGGAGGTGCAGCACATTCACATCCTGCAGCGAGGGGTCAGGGAGGTGCAGCACCTTCACATCCTGCAGCGAGGGGTCAGGGAGGTGCAGCACCTTCACATCGTGCATTGACAGGTCAGGGAGGAGCAGCACATTCACATCCTGCAGCGAGGGATCAGGGAGGTGCAGCACCTTCACATCCTGCAGCGAGGGGTCAGGGAGGTGCAGCAACTTCACATCCTGCAGTGAGGGGTCAAGGAGATGCATCACCGACACATCTAAAGCGAGGGGTCAGGGAGGTGCAGCACCTTTACATCCTGCAGTCAGGGGTCAGGGAGGTGCAACACCTTCACATTCTGCAACGAGGGGTCAGGGAGGTGCAGCAGCTTCACATCCTGGAGTGAGGGGTCAGGGAGGTGCAACACCTTCACATTCTGCAACGAGGGTTCAGGGAGATGCATCACCTACACATCCTGCAGAGAGGGGTCAAGGAGGTGCAGCACCTACAAATCTAAAGCGAGGGGTCAGGGAGGTGCAGCACCTTTACATCCTGCAGTCAGGGGTCAGGGAGGTGCAACACCTTCACATTCTGCAATGAGGGGTCAGGGAGGTGCAGCACCTTCACATCCTGAAGTGAGGGGTCAGGGAGGTGCAGCGCCTACACATCCTGCAGTGAGGGGTGAGGGAGGTGCAGCACCTTCACATCCTGCATCGAGGGGTCAGGGAGATGCAGCACCTTCACATCCTGCAGTGAGGGGTGAGGGAGGTGCAGCACCTTCACATCCTGCATCGAGGGGTCAGGGTGGTGTAGCACCTTCACATCCTGCATTGTTGGGTCAGGGAGGTGCAGCACATTCACATCCTGCAGCAAGGGGTCAGGGAGGTGCAGCACCTTCACATCCTGCAGTGAGGGGTCAGGGAGGTGCAGCACTTTCACATCCTGCAGCGAGGGATCAGGGAGGTGCAGCACATTCACATCCTGCAGCGAGGGGTCAGGGAGGTGCAGCACCTTCACATCCTGCAGTGAGGGGTCAGGGAGGTGCAGCACCTTCACAACGTGCATCGACAGGTCAGGGAGGAGCAGCACATTCACATCCTGCAGCGAGGGATCAGGGAGGTGAAGCACCTTCACATCCTGCAGCGAGGGGTCAGGGAGGTGCAGCAACTTCACATCCTGCAGTGAGGGGTCAAGGAGGTGCACCACCTTCACATCCTGCAGCAAGGGGTCAGGGAGATGCATCACCTACACATCCTGCAGAGAGGGGTCAAGGAGGTGCAGCACTTACACATCCTGCAGTGCAGGGTCAGCGAGATGCAGCACCTACAAATCTAAAGCGAGGGGTCAGGGAGGTGCAGCACCTTTACATCCTGGAGTGAGGGGTCAGGGAGGTGCAACACCTTCACATTCTGCAACGAGGGTTCAGGGAGGTGCCGCAGCTTCACATCCTGAAGTGAGCGGTCAGGGAGGTGCAGCACCTATACATCCTGCAGTGAGGGGTCAGGGAGGTGCAGCACCTTCACATCCTGCATCGAGGGGTCAGGGAGATGCAGCACCTACACATCCTGCAGCGAGAGATCAGGGTGGTGTAGCACCTTCACATCCTGCATTGTTGGGTCAGGGAGGTGCACCACATTCACATCCTGCAGCAAGGGGTCTGGGAGGTGCAGCACCTTCACATCCTGCAGTGAGGGTTCAAGGAGGTGCAACACCTTCACATCCTGCAGCGAGGGGTCAGGGAGGTGCAGCACCTTCACATTCTGCAGGGAGGGGTTAGGAAGGTGCAGCACCTTCACATCCTGCAGTGAGGGGTGAGGGAGGTGGAGCACCTTCACATCCTGCAGCGAGGAATCAGGGTGATGTAGCACTTTCACATCCTGAAGTGCGGGGTCAGGGAGGTGCGGCAACTTCACATCCTGCAGCAAGGGGTCAGGGAGGTGCAGCACCTTCACATCCTGCGGTGCGGGGTCAGGGAGGTGCTGCAACTTCATATACTGCAGCGAGGGGTCAGGGAGGCGCAGCACCTACACAACCTGCAGCGAGGGGTCAGGGAGATGCAGCACCTTCACATTCTGCAGGGAGGGGTTAGGATGGTGCAGCACCTTCACATCCTGCAGTACAGTGTCAGGGAGGTGCATCTTCCTCACATCCTGCAGTGAGGGATCAGGTAGGTGCAGCACCTTCACAACCTGCAGTACAGGGTCAGGGAGGTGCATTTCCCTCACATCCTGCAGTGAGGGGTGAGGGCGGTGCAGCACCTTCACATCCTGCAGTGAGGCGTCAGGAAGGTGCAGCACCATCACATCCTGCAGTGAGAGGTCAGTGAGGTGCAGCACCTTCACATCGTGCAGCGCGGGTTCGGGGAGGTGCAGCACATTCACATCCTGCAGCGAGGGGTCAGGGAGATGCATCACCTACACATGCTGCAGCGAGGGGTCAGGGAGGTGCAGCACCTTCACATCCTGCAGCAAGGGGTCAGGGGGATGCATCACCTACACATCCTGCAGAGAGGGGTCAAGGAGGTGCAGCACCTTCACATCCTGCAGTGAGGGGTCAGGGAGGTGCAGCACCTACACATCCTGCAGTGAGGGGTCAGGGAGGTGCAGCACCTTCACATTCTGCAGCGAGGGATCAAGGAGGAGCAGCACCTTCACATCCTGCAGGGTGGGGTCAGGGAGGTGCAGCACCTTCACATCCTGCAGTGAGGGGTCAGGGAGGTGCAGCACCTTCACATCCTGCAGTGAGGGGTCAGGGAGGTGCAGCACCTTCACATCTTGCAGAGAGGGGTCAAGGAGGTGCAGCACCTTCACATCCTGCTGTGAGGGGTCAGGGAGGTGCAGCACCTACACATCCTGCAGCGAGGGGTCAGGGAGGTGCAGCACCTTCACATCCTGCAGCGAGGGGTCAGGGAGGTGCAGCACCTTCACATCCTGCAGCGAGGGATCAGGGAGGTGCAGCACCTTCACATCCTGCAGCGAGGGGTCAGGGAAGTGCAGCACCTTCACATCGTGCAGTGAGGTGTCAGGGAGATGCATCACCTACACATGCTGCAGCGAGGGGTCAGGGAGGTGCAGCAACTTCACATCCTGCAGTGAGGGGTCAAGGAGGTGCAGCACCTACACATCCTGCAGTGCAGGGTCAGGGAGATGCAGCACCTACAAATCTAAAGCGAGGGGCCAGGGAGGTGCAGCACCTTTACATCCTGCAGTGCGGGGTCAGAGAGGTGCAACACATTCACATTCTGCTACGAGAGGTCAGGGAGGTGCAGCAGCTTCACATTCTGAAGTGAGGGGTCGGGGAGGTGCAGCACCTACACATCCTGCAGAGAGGGGTCAGGGAGGTGCAGCACCTTTACATCCTGCATTGTTGGGTCAGGGAGGTGCAGCACATTCACATCCTGCAGCAAGGGGTCAGGGAGGTGCAGCACCTTCACATCCTGCAGTGAGGGGTAAGGAAGGTGCAGCACTTTCACATCCTGCAGCGAGGGATCAGGGAGGTGCAGCACATTCACATCCTGCAGCGAGGGGTCAGGGAGGTGCAGCACCTTCACATCCTGCAGCGACGGGTCAGGAAGGAGCAGCACATTCACATCCTGCAGCGAGGGATCAGGGAGGTGCAGCACATTGACATCCTGCAGCGAGCGGTCAAGGAGGTGCAGCACCTTCACATCCTGCAGTGAGGGGTCAGGGAGGTGCAGCACCTTCACATCCTGCAGCGAGGGATCAGGGTGGTGTAGCACCTTCACATCCTGCATTGTTGGGTCAGGGAGGTGCAGCACATTCACATCCTGCAGCAACGGGTCAGGGAGGTGCAGCACCTTCACATCCTGCAGCGAGGGGTCAGGGAGGTGCAGCACCTTCACATCCTGCAGCGAGGGGTCAGGGAGGTGCAGCACCTTCACATCGTGCAGCGACGGGTCAGGAAGGAGCAGCACATTCACATCCTGCAGTGAGGGGTCAGGGAGGTGCAGCACCTTCACATCCTGCAGCGAGGGGTCAGGAGATGCAGCACCTACACATCCTGCAGCGAGGGATCAGGGTGCTGTCGCACCTTAACATCCTGCATTGTTGGGTCAGGGAGGTGCAGCACATTCACATCCTGCAGCAACGGGTCAGGGAGGTGCAGCATCTTCACATCCTGCAGCGAGGGGTCAGGGAGGTGCAGCACCTTCACATCCTGCAGCGAGTGGTCTGGGAGGTGCAGCACCTTCACATTCTGCAGCGACGGGTCAGGAAGGAGCAGCACATTCACATCCTGCAGCGAGGGGTCAGGGAGGTGCAGCTCCTTCACATCCTGCAGCGAGGGGTGAGGATGGTGCAGCACCTTCACATCGTGCAGTGAGGTGTCAGGGAGATGCATCACCTACACATGCTGCAGCGAGGGGTCAGGGAGATGCATCACCTACACATCCTGCAGAGAGGGGTCAAGGAGGTGCAGCACCTACACATCCTGCAGTGAGGGGTCAGGGAGGTGCAGCACCTTCACATCCTGTAGAGAGGGGTAAGGGAGGTGCAGCACCTTCACATCCTGCAGTGAGGGTTCAAGGAGGTGCAACACCTTCACATCCTGCAGGGAGGGGTTAGGAAGGTGCAGCACCTTCACATCCTGCAGTACAGTGTCAGGGAGGTGCATCTTCCTCACATCCTGCAGTGAGGGGTCAGGGAGGTGCAGCACCTACACATCCTGCAGCAAGGGGTCAGGGAGATGCAGCACCTTCAAATCCTGCAGTACAGGGTCAGGGAGGTGCATTTCCCTCACATCCTGCAGCAAGGGGTCAGGGAGGTGCAGCAGCTTCACATCCTGCAGTGAGCGGTAAGGAAGGTGCAGCACTTTCACATCCTGCAGTGAGGGATCAGGGAGGTGCAGCACCTTCACAACCTGCAGTGTGGGGTCAGGGAGATGCAGCACCTTCACATCCTGCAGCGAGGGGTCAGGGATGTGCATTTCCCTCACATCCTGCAGTGAGGGGTGAGGGCGGTGCAGCACCTTCACATCCTGGAGTGAGGCGTCAGGGAGGTGCAGCACCATCACATCCTGCAGCGAGGGTTCGGGGAGGTGCAGCACCTTCACATCGTGCAGCGAGGGGTCAGGGAGATGCATCACCTACACATGCTGCAGTGAGGGGTCAGGGAGGTGCAGCACCTTATCATCCTGCAGCAAGGGGTCAGGGAGATGCATCACCTACACATCCTGCAGCAAAGGGTCATGGAGGTGCAGCACCTACACATCCTGCAGTGCAGGGTCAGGGGGGTGCAGCACCTACAAATCTAAAGCGAGGGGTCAGGGAGGTGCAGCACCTTTACATCCTGCAGTGCGGGGTCAGAGAGGTGCAACACATTCACATCCTGCAGAGAGGGGTCAGGGAGGTGCAGCACCTACACATCCTGCAGTGAGGGGTCAGGGAGGTGCAACACCTTCACATCCTGCAGTGAGGGGTCAGAGAGGTGCAACACCTTCACATCCAGCAGTGAGGGGTCAGAGAGGTGCAGCACCTTCACATCCTGCAGCGAGGGATCAGGGTGGTGTAGCAACTTCACATCCTGCATTGTTGGGTCAGGGAGGTGCAGCATATTCACATCCTGCAGCACGTGGTCAGCGAGGTGCAGCACCTTCACATCCTGCAGCAAGGGGTCAGGGAGGTGCAGCACCTTCACATCCTGCAGTGTGGGGTAAGGAAGGTGCAGCACATTCACATCCTGCATTATTGGGTGAGGGAGGTGCAGCAACTTCACATCCTGCAGCGAGGGATCAGGGAGGTGCAGCAGCTTCACATCCTGAAGTGAGGGACTCAGGGAGGTGCAGCACTTTCACATCCTGCTGCGAGCGATCAGGGAGGTGCAGCACCTACACATCCTGCAGTGCAGGGTCAGGGAGATGCAGCACCTACACATCGTGAATCGAGGGGTCAGGGAGGTGCAGCACCTTTACATCCTGCAGTGAGAGGTCAGGGAGGTGCAGCACCTTCACATCCTGCAGCAAGGGGTCAGGGAGGTGCAGCACCTTTACATCCTGCAGTGAGAGGTCAGGGAGGTGCAGCACCTTCACATCCTGCAGCAAGGGGTCAGGGAGGTGCAGCACTTTCACATCCTGCAGTGAGGGGTCAGGGAGTTGCAGCACCTTCACATCCTGCAGCGAGGGGTCAGGGAGGTTCAGCAACCTCACTTCCTGCAGTGAGGGGTCAGGGAGGTGCAGCACCTTCGCATCCTGCAGTGAGTGGTCAGGGAGGAGCAGCACCATCACATCCTGCAGAGAGGGGTAAGGGAGGTGTAGCACCTTCACATCCTGCAGTGAGGGTTCAAGGAGGTGCAGCACCTTCACATCCTGCAGCGAGGGGTCAGGGAGGTTCAGCACCTTCACATTCTGCAGGGAGGGGTTAGGAAGTTGCAGCACCATCACATCCTGCAGTACAGTGTCAGGGAGGTGCATGTTCCTCACATCCTGCAGTGAGGGGTCAGGGAGGTGCAGCACCTTCACATCCTGCAGCAAGGTGTCAGGGAGATGCAGCACCTTCACATCCTGCAGTACAGGGTCTGTGAGGTGCATTTACCTCACATCCTGCAGTGAGGGGTCAGGGAGGTGCAGCACCTTCACATCCTGCAGTACAGTGTCAGGGAGGTGCATCTTCCTCACATCCTGCAGTGAGGGGTCAGGGAGGTGCATTTACCACACATCCTGCAGTGAGGGGTCAGGGAGGTGCAGCACCTTCACATCCTGCAGTGAGAGGTCAGGGAGGTGCAACACCTTCACATCCTGCAGCGAGGGGTCAGGGAGGTGCAGCAGCTTCACATCCTGAAGTGAGGGGTCAGGGAGGTGCAGCACCTACACATCCTGCAGTGAGGGGTGAGGGAGGTGGAGCACCTTCACATCCTGCAGCGAGGGGTCAGGGAGGTGCAGCACCATCACATCCTGCAGTGAGGGGTCAGTGAGGTGCAACACCTTCACATCCTGCAGCGAGGGGTCAGGGAGGTGCAGCAGCTTCACATCCTGAAGTGAGGGGTCAGGGAGGTGCAGCACCTACACATCCTGCAGTGAGGGGTGAGGGAGGTGGAGCACCTTCACATCCTGCAGCGAGGGGTCAGGGAGATGCAGCACCTACACATCCTGCAGTGAGGGGTGAGGGAGGTGGAGCACCTTCACATCCTGCAGCGAGGGATCAGGGAGGTGCAGCACCTTCACAACCTGCAGTGTGGGGTCAGGGAGATGCAGCACCTTCACATCCTGCAGTACAGGGTCAGGGATGTGCATTTCCCTCACATCCTGCAGTGAGGGGTGAGGGCGGTGCAGCACCTTCACATCCTGCAGTGAGGCGTCAGGGAGGTGCAGCACCATCACATCCTGCAGTGAGGGGTCAGTGAGGTGCAGCACCTTCACATCATGCAGCGAGGGTTCGGGGAGGTGCAGCACCTTCACATCGTGCAGCGAGGCGTCAGGGAGATGCATCACCTACACATGCTGCAGTGAGGGGTCAGGGAGGTGCAGCACCTTATCATCCTGCAGCAAGGGGTCAGGGAGATGCATCACCTACACATCCTGCAGCAAAGGGTCATGGAGGTGCAGCACCTACACATCCTGCAGTGCAGGGTCAGGGAGATGCAGCACCTACAAATCTAAAGCGAGGGGTCAGGGAGGTGAGGCACCTTTACATCCTGCAGTGCGGGGTCAGAGAGGTGCAACACATTCACATTCTGCTACGAGGGGTCAGGGAGGTGCAGCAGCTTCACATCCTGCAGAGAGGGGTCAGGGAGATGCAGCACCTACACATCCTGCAGCGAGGGATCAGGGTGGTGTAGCAACTTCACATCCTGCATTGTTGGGTCAGGGAGGTGCAGCACATTCACATCCTGCAGCAAGTGGTCAGCGAGGTGCAGCACCTTCACATCCTGCAGCAAGGGGTCAGGGAGGTGCAGCACCTTCACATCCTGCAGTGAGGGGTAAGGAAGGTGCAGCACATTCACATCCTGCATTATTGGGTGAGGGAGGTGCAGCAACTTCACATCCTGCAGCGAGGGATCAGGGAGGTGCAGCACCTACACATCCTGCGGTGAGGGGTGAGGGAGGTGCAGCACTTTCACATCCTGCAGCGAGCGATCAGGGAGGTGCAGCACCTACACATCCTGCAGTGCATGGTCAGGGAGATGCAGCAACGACACATCCTGCAGCGAGGGATCAGGGAGGTGCCGCACATTGACATCCTGCAGCGAGGGGTCAAGGAGGTGCAGCACCTTCACATCCTGCAGCGAGGGGTCAGGGAGGTGCAGCACCTTCACATCCTGCAGTGAGGGGTAAGGAAGGTGCAGCACTTTCACATCCTGCAGTGAGGGGTCAGGGAAGTGCAGCACCTTCACATCCTGTAGAGAGGGGTAAGGGAGGTGCAGCACCTTCACATCCTGCAGTGAGGGTTCAAGGAGGTGCAACACCTTCACATCCTGCAGCGAGGGGTTAGGAAGGTGCAGCACCTTCACATCCTGCAGTACAGTGTCAGGGAGGTGCATCTTCCTCACATCCTGCAGTGAGGGGTCAGGGAGGTGCAGCACCTTCACATCCTGCAGTACAGTGTCAGGGAGGTGCATCTTCCTCACATCCTGCAGTGAGGGGTCAGGGAGGTGCAGCACCTTCACATCCTGCAGTACAGTGTCAGGGAGGTGCATCTTCCTCACATCCTGCAGCAAGGGGTCAGGGGGATGCAGCACCTTCACATCCTGCAGTGCAGGGTCAGGGAGGTGCGGCAACCTCACATCCTGCAGCGAGGGATCAGGGGGTGTAGCACCTTCACATCCTGCAGTGAGGGCTGAGGGAGGTGCAGCACCTTCACATCCTGCGGTGCGGGGTCAGGGAGATGCAGCACCTTCACATTCTGCAGGGAGGGGTTAGGATGGTGCAGCACCTTCACATCCTGCAGTACAGTGTCAGGGAGGTGCATCTTCTTCACATCCTGCAGTGAGGGATCAGGGAGGTGCAGCACCTTCACAACCTGCAGTGTGGGGTCAGGGAGATGCAGCACCTTCACATCCTGCAGTACAGGGTCAGGGAGGTGCATTTCCCTCACATCCTGCAGTGAGGGGTGAGGGAGGTGCAGCACCTTCACATCGTGCAGCGAGGGTTCGGGGAGGTGCAGCACATTCACATCGTGCAGCGAGGGGTCAGGGAGATGCATCACCTACACATGCTGCAGCGAGGGGTCAGGGAGATGCATCACCTACACATGCTGCAGAGAGGGGTCAAGGAGGTGCAGCACCTTCACATCGTGCAGCGAGGGTTCGGGGAGGTGCAGCACATTCACATCCTGCAGCGAGGGGTCAGGGAGGTGCAGCACATTCACATTGTGCAGCGAGGGGTCAGGGAGATGCATCACCTACACATGCTGCAGCGAGGGGTCAGGGAGGTGCAGCACCTTCACATCCTGCAGTGAGGGGTCAGGGAGGTGCAGCACCTTCACATTCTGCAGCGAGGGGTCAAGGAGGAGCAGCACCTTCACATCCTGCAGGGAGGGGTCAGGGAGGTGCAGCACCTTCACATCCTGCAGTGAGGGGTCAGGGAGGTGCAGCACCTTCACATCCTGCAGTGCAGGATCAGGGAGATGCAGCACCTACAAATCTAAAGCGAGGGGTCAGGGAGGTGCAGCACCTTTATATCCTGGAGTGAGGGGTCAGGGAGGTGCAACACCTTCACATCCTGCAGCGAGGGGTCAGGGAGGTGCAGCAACTTCACATCCTGCAGTGAGGGTTCAAGGAGGTGCAGCAACTTCACATCCTGCAGCAAGGGGTCAGGGAGATGCATCACCTACACATCCTGCAGAGAGGGGTCAAGGAGGTGCAGCACCTACAGATCCTGCAGCAAGGGGTCAGGGAGACGCATCACCTACACATCCTGCAGAGAGGGGTCAAGGAGGTGCTGCACCAACACATCCTGCAGCAAAGGGTCATGGTGGTGCAGCACCTACACATCCTGCAGCGAGGGATCAGGGTGGTGTAGCAACTTCACATCCTGCATTGTTGGGTCAGGGAGGTGCAGCACCTTCACATCCTGCAGCAAGGGGTCAGGGAGGTGCAGCACCTTCACATCCTGCAGTGAGGGGTCAGGGAGGTGCAGCACCTTCACATCCTGCAGCAAGGGGTCAGGCAGGTGCAGTAACTTCACATCCTGCAGCGAGGGATCAGGGAGGTGCAGCAGCTTCACATCCTGAAGTGAGGGACTCAGGGAGGTCCAGCACCTACACATCCTGCGGTGAGGGGTGAGGGAGGTGCAGCACCTACACATCCTGCAGTGCAGGGTCAGGGAGATGCAGCAACGACACATCCTGCAGCGAGGGATCAGGGGGTGTAGCACCTTCACATCCTGCAGTGAGGGCTGAGGGAGGTGCCGCACCTTCACATCCTGCGGTGCGGGGTCAGGGAGGTGCTGCAACTTCATATACTGCAGCGAGGGGTCAGGGAGGCGCAGCACCTTCACAACCTGCAGCGAGGGGTCAGGGAGATGCAGCACCTTCACATTCTGCAGGGAGGGGTTAGGATGGTGCAGCAACTTCACATCCTGCAGTACAGTGTCAGGGAGGTGCATCTTCTTCACATCCTGCAGTGAGGGATCAGGGAGGTGCAGCACCTTCACAACCTGCAGTACAGTGTCAGGGAGGTGCATCTTCTTCACATCCTGCAGTGAGGGATCAGGGAGGTGCAGCACCTTCACAACCTGCAGTGTGGGGTCAGGGAGGTGCAGCACCTTCACATCCTGCAGTACAGGGTCAGGGAGGTGCATTTCCCTCACATCCTGCAGTGAGGGGTGAGGGAGGTGCAGCACCTTCACAACCTGCAGTGTGGGGTCAGGGAGATGCAGCACCTTCACATCCTGCAGTACAGGGTCAGGGAGGTGCATTTCCCTCACATCCTGCAGCGAGGGGTCAGGGAGGTGCAGCACCTTCACAACCTGCAGTGTGGGGTCAGGGAGATGCAGCACCTTCACATCCTGCAGTACAGGGTCAGGGAGGTGCATTTCCCTCACATCCTGCAGTGAGGGGTGAGGGAGGTGCAGCACCTTCACATCGTGCAGCGAGGGGTCAGGGAGATGCATCACCTACACATGCTGCAGCGAGGGATCAGGGGGATGCAGCACCTTCACATCCTGCAGAGAGGGGTCAAGGAGGTGCAGCACCTTCACATCCTGCAGCGAGGGGTCAGGGAGGTGCAGCACCTTCACATCCTGCAGCAAGCGGTCAGGGAGGTGCAGCAGCTTCACATCCTGAAGTGAGGGGTCAGGGAGGTGCAGCACCTACACATCCTGCGGTGAGGGGTGAGGGAGGTGCAGCACTTTCACATCCTGCAGCGAGCGATCAGGGAGGTGCAGCACCTACACATCCTGCAGTGCATGGTCAGGGAGATGCAGCAACGACACATCCTGCAGCGAGGGGTCAGGGAGGAGCAGCACATTCACATCCTGCAGCGAGGGATCAGGGAGGTGCCGCACATTGACATCCTGCAGCGAGGGGTCAAGGAGGTGCAGAACCTTCACATCCTGCAGCGAGGGGTCAGGGAGGTGCAGCACCTTCACATCCTGCAGTGAGGGGTAAGGAAGGTGCAGCACTTTCACATCCTGCAGTGAGGGGTCAGGGAAGTGCAACACCTTCACATCCTGCAGCGAGGGGTCAGGGAGGTGCAGCACCTTCACATTCTGCAGGGAGGGGTTAGGAAGGTGCAGCACCTTCACATCCTGCAGTACAGTGTCAGGGAGGTGCATCTTCCTCACATCCTGCAGTGAGGGGTCAGGGAGGTGCAGCACCTTCACATCCTGCAGTACAGTGTCAGGGAGGTGCATCTTCCTCACATCCTGCAGTGAGGGGTCAGGGAGGTGCAGCACCTTCACATCCTGCAGTACAGTGTCAGGGAGGTGCATCTTCCTCACATCCTGCAGCAAGGGGTCAGGGGGATGCAGCACCTTCACATCCTGCAGTGCAGGGTCAGGGAGGTGCGGCAACCTCACATCCTGCAGCGAGGGATCAGGGGGTGTAGCACCTTCACATCCTGCAGTGAGGGCTGAGGGAGGTGCAGCACCTTCACATCCTGCGGTGCGGGGTCAGGGAGGTGCTGCAACTTCACAACCTGCAGCGAGGGGTCAGGGAGATGCAGCACCTTCACATTCTGCAGGGAGGGGTTAGGATGGTGCAGCACCTTCACATCCTGCAGTACAGTGTCAGGGAGGTGCATCTTCTTCACATCCTGCAGTGAGGGATCAGGGAGGTGCAGCACCTTCACAACCTGCAGTGTGGGGTCAGGGAGATGCAGCACCTTCACATCCTGCAGTACAGGGTCAGGGAGGTGCATTTCCCTCACATCCTGCAGTGAGGGGTGAGGGAGGTGCAGCACCTTCACATCGTGCAGCGAGGGTTCGGGGAGGTGCAGCACATTCACATCGTGCAGCGAGGGGTCAGGGAGATGCATCACCTACACATGCTGCAGCGAGGGGTCAGGGAGATGCATCACCTACACATGCTGCAGAGAGGGGTCAAGGAGGTGCAGCACCTTCACATCCTGCAGTGAGGGGTCAGGGAGGTGCAGCACCTTCACATCGTGCAGCGAGGGTTCGGGGAGGTGCAGCACATTCACATCCTGCAGCGAGGGGTCAGGGAGGTGCAGCACATTCACATTGTGCAGCGAGGGGTCAGGGAGATGCATCACCTACACATGCTGCAGCGAGGGGTCAGGGAGGTGCAGCACCTTCACATCCTGCAGTGAGGGGTCAGGGAGGTGCAGCACCTTCACATTCTGCAGCGAGGGGTCAAGGAGGAGCAGCACCTTCACATCCTGCAGGGAGGGGTCAGGGAGGTGCAGCACCTTCACATCCTGCAGTGAGGGGTCAGGGAGGTGCAGCACCTTCACATCCTGCAGTGCAGGATCAGGGAGATGCAGCACCTACAAATCTAAAGCGAGGGGTCAGGGAGGTGCAGCACCTTTATATCCTGGAGTGAGGGGTCAGGGAGGTGCAACACCTTCACATCCTGCAGCGAGGGGTCAGGGAGGTGCAGCAACTTCACATCCTGCAGTGAGGGTTCAAGGAGGTGCAGCAACTTCACATCCTGCAGCAAGGGGTCAGGGAGATGCATCACCTACACATCCTGCAGAGAGGGGTCAAGGAGGTGCAGCACCTACAGATCCTGCAGCAAGGGGTCAGGGAGACGCATCACCTACACATCCTGCAGAGAGGGGTCAAGGAGGTGCTGCACCAACACATCCTGCAGCAAAGGGTCATGGTGGTGCAGCACCTACACATCCTGCAGCGAGGGATCAGGGTGGTGTAGCAACTTCACATCCTGCATTGTTGGGTCAGGGAGGTGCAGCACCTTCACATCCTGCAGCAAGGGGTCATGGAGGTGCAGCACCTTCACATCCTGCAGTGAGGGGTCAGGGAGGTGCAGCACCTTCACATCCTGCAGCAAGGGGTCAGGCAGGTGCAGTAACTTCACATCCTGCAGCGAGGGATCAGGGAGGTGCAGCAGCTTCACATCCTGAAGTGAGGGACTCAGGGAGGTCCAGCACCTACACATCCTGCGGTGAGGGGTGAGGGAGGTGCAGCACCTACACATCCTGCAGTGCAGGGTCAGGGAGATGCAGCAACGACACATCCTGCAGCGAGGGATCAGGGGGTGTAGCACCTTCACATCCTGCAGTGAGGGCTGAGGGAGGTGCAGCACCTTCACATCCTGCGGTGCGGGGTCAGGGAGGTGCTGCAACTTCATATACTGCAGCGAGGGGTCAGGGAGGCGCAGCACCTTCACAACCTGCAGCGAGGGGTCAGGGAGATGCAGCACCTTCACATTCTGCAGGGAGGGGTTAGGATGGTGCAGCACCTTCACATCCTGCAGTACAGTGTCAGGGAGGTGCATCTTCTTCACATCCTGCAGTGAGGGATCAGGGAGGTGCAGCACCTTCACAACCTGCAGTACAGTGTCAGGGAGGTGCATCTTCTTCACATCCTGCAGTGAGGGATCAGGGAGGTGCAGCACCTTCACAACCTGCAGTGTGGGGTCAGGGAGGTGCAGCACCTTCACATCCTGCAGTACAGGGTCAGGGAGGTGCATTTCCCTCACATCCTGCAGTGAGGGGTGAGGGAGGTGCAGCACCTTCACAACCTGCAGTGTGGGGTCAAGGAGATGCAGCACCTTCACATCCTGCAGTACAGGGTCAGGGAGGTGCATTTCCCTCACATCCTGCAGCGAGGGGTCAGGGAGGTGCAGCACCTTCACAACCTGCAGTGTGGGGTCAGGGAGATGCAGCACCTTCACATCCTGCAGTACAGGGTCAGGGAGGTGCATTTCCCTCACATCCTGCAGTGAGGGGTGAGGGAGGTGCAGCACCTTCACATCGTGCAGCGAGGGTTCGGGGAGGTGCAGCACATTCACATCGTGCAGCGAGGGGTCAGGGAGATGCATCACCTACACATGCTGCAGCGAGGGATCAGGGGGATGCAGCACCTTCACATCCTGCAGAGAGGGGTCAAGGAGGTGCAGCACCTTCACATCCTGCAGCGAGGGATCAGGGAGGTGCAGCAGCTTCACATCCTGAAGTGAGGGGTCAGGGAGGTGCAGCACCTACACATCCTGCAGTGAGTGGTGAGGGAGGTGGAGCACCTTCACATCCTGCAGCGAGGGGTCAGGGAGTTGAGCACCTACACATCCTGCAGCGAGGGATCAGGGTGGTGTAGCACCTTCACATCCTGAAGTGCGGGGTCAGGGAGGTGCGGCAACTTCACATCCTGCAGCGAGGGGTCAGGGGGTGTAGCACCTTCACATCCTGCAGTGAGGGGTCAGGGAGGTGCAGCACCTTCACATCCTGCAGTGAGGGGTCAGGGAGGTGCAGCACCTTCACATCCTGCAGTGAGGGGTCAGGGAGGTGCAGCACCTTCACATTCTGCAGCGAGGGGTCAAGGAGGAGCAGCACCTTCACATCCTGCAGTGAGGGGTCAGGGAGGTGCAGCACCTTCACATCCAGCAGTGCAGGGTCAGGAAGATGCAGCACCTACAAATCTAAAGCGAGGGGTCAGGGAGGTGCAGCACCTTTATATCCTGGAGTGAGGGGTCAGGGAGGTGCAACACCTTCACATCCTGCAGCGAGGGGTCAGGGAGGTGCAGCAGTTTCACATCCTGCAGCGAGGGGTCAGGGAGGTGCAGCACCTTCACATTCTGCAGCGAGGGGTCAGGGAGGTGCAGCAACTTCACATCCTGCAGTGAGGGTTCAAGGAGGTGCAGCACCTTCACATCCTGCAGCGAGGGGTCAGGGAGGTGCAGCACCTACACATCCTGCAGAGAGGGGTCAAGGAGGTGCAGCACCTACACATCCTGCAGCAAGGGGTCAGGGAGATGCATCACCTACACATCCTGCAGAGAGGGGTCAAGGAGGTGCAGCACCTACACATCCTGCAGTGCAGGGTCAGGGAGATGCAGCACCTACAAATCTAAAGCGAGGGGTCAGGGAGGTGCAGCACCTTTACATCCTGCAGTGCGGGGTCAGAGAGGTGCAACACCTTCACATTCTGCTACGAGGGGTCAGGGAGGTGCAGCAGCTTCACATCCTGAAGTGAGGGGTCGGGGAGGTGCAGCACCTACACATCCTGCAGAGAGGGGTCAGGGAGGTGCAACAGCTTCACATCCTGCAGTACAGTGTCAGGGAGGTGCATCTTCTTCACATCCTGCAGTGAGGGATCAGGGAGGTGCAGCACCTTCACAACCTGCAGTGTGGGGTCAGGGAGATGCAGCACCTTCACATCCTGCAGTACAGGGTCAGGGAGGTGCATTTCCCTCACATCCTGCAGTGAGGGGTGAGGGAGGTGCAGCACCTTCACATCGTGCAGCGAGGGTTCGGGGAGGTGCAGCACATTCACATCGTGCAGCGAGGGGTCAGGGAGATGCATCACCAACACATGCTGCAGCGAGGGGTCAGGGAGATGCATCACCTACACATGCTGCAGAGAGGGGTCAGGGAGATGCATCACCTACACATGCTGCAGAGAGGGGTCAAGGAGGTGCAGCACCTTCACATCGTGCAGCGAGGGTTCGGGGAGGTGCAGCACATTCACATCCTGCAGCGAGGGGTCAGGGAGGTGCAGCACATTCACATTGTGCAGCGAGGGGTCAGGGAGATGCATCACCTACACATGCTGCAGCGAGGGGTCAGGGAGGTGCAGCACCTTCACATCCTGCAGTGAGGGGTCAGGGAGGTGCAGCACCTTCACATTCTGCAGCGAGGGGTCAAGGAGGAGCAGCACCTTCACATCCTGCAGGGAGGGGTCAGGGAGGTGCAGCACCTTCACATCCTGCAGTGAGGGGTCAGGGAGGTGCAGCACCTTCACATCCTGCAGTGCAGGATCAGGGAGATGCAGCACCTACAAATCTAAAGCGAGGGGTCAGGGAGGTGCAGCACCTTTATATCCTGGAGTGAGGGGTCAGGGAGGTGCAACACCTTCACATCCTGCAGCGAGGGGTCAGGGAGGTGCAGCAACTTCACATCCTGCAGTGAGGGTTCAAGGAGGTGCAGCAACTTCACATCCTGCAGCAAGGGGTCAGGGAGATGCATCACCTACACATCCTGCAGAGAGGGGTCAAGGAGGTGCAGCACCTACAGATCCTGCAGCAAGGGGTCAGGGAGACGCATCACCTACACATCCTGCAGAGAGGGGTCAAGGAGGTGCTGCACCAACACATCCTGCAGCAAAGGGTCATGGTGGTGCAGCACCTACACATCCTGCAGCGAGGGATCAGGGTGGTGTAGCAACTTCACATCCTGCATTGTTGGGTCAGGGAGGTGCAGCACCTTCACATCCTGCAGCAAGGGGTCAGGGAGGTGCAGCACCTTCACATCCTGCAGTGAGGGGTCAGGGAGGTGCAGCACCTTCACATCCTGCAGCAAGGGGTCAGGCAGGTGCAGTAACTTCACATCCTGCAGCGAGGGATCAGGGAGGTGCAGCAGCTTCACATCCTGAAGTGAGGGACTCAGGGAGGTCCAGCACCTACACATCCTGCGGTGAGGGGTGAGGGAGGTGCAGCACCTACACATCCTGCAGTGCAGGGTCAGGGAGATGCAGCAACGACACATCCTGCAGCGAGGGATCAGGGGGTGTAGCACCTTCACATCCTGCAGTGAGGGCTGAGGGAGGTGCCGCACCTTCACATCCTGCGGTGCGGGGTCAGGGAGGTGCTGCAACTTCATATACTGCAGCGAGGGGTCAGGGAGGCGCAGCACCTTCACAACCTGCAGCGAGGGGTCAGGGAGATGCAGCACCTTCACATTCTGCAGGGAGGGGTTAGGATGGTGCAGCAACTTCACATCCTGCAGTACAGTGTCAGGGAGGTGCATCTTCTTCACATCCTGCAGTGAGGGATCAGGGAGGTGCAGCACCTTCACAACCTGCAGTACAGTGTCAGGGAGGTGCATCTTCTTCACATCCTGCAGTGAGGGATCAGGGAGGTGCAGCACCTTCACAACCTGCAGTGTGGGGTCAGGGAGGTGCAGCACCTTCACATCCTGCAGTACAGGGTCAGGGAGGTGCATTTCCCTCACATCCTGCAGTGAGGGGTGAGGGAGGTGCAGCACCTTCACAACCTGCAGTGTGGGGTCAGGGAGATGCAGCACCTTCACATCCTGCAGTACAGGGTCAGGGAGGTGCATTTCCCTCACATCCTGCAGCGAGGGGTCAGGGAGGTGCAGCACCTTCACAACCTGCAGTGTGGGGTCAGGGAGATGCAGCACCTTCACATCCTGCAGTACAGGGTCAGGGAGGTGCATTTCCCTCACATCCTGCAGTGAGGGGTGAGGGAGGTGCAGCACCTTCACATCGTGCAGCGAGGGGTCAGGGAGATGCATCACCTACACATGCTGCAGCGAGGGATCAGGGGGATGCAGCACCTTCACATCCTGCAGAGAGGGGTCAAGGAGGTGCAGCACCTTCACATCCTGCAGCGAGGGGTCAGGGAGGTGCAGCACCTTCACATCCTGCAGCAAGCGGTCAGGGAGGTGCAGCAGCTTCACATCCTGAAGTGAGGGGTCAGGGAGGTGCAGCACCTACACATCCTGCGGTGAGGGGTGAGGGAGGTGCAGCACTTTCACATCCTGCAGCGAGCGATCAGGGAGGTGCAGCACATACAGATCCTGCAGTGCATGGTCAGGGAGATGCAGCAACGACACATCCTGCAGCGAGGGGTCAGGGAGGAGCAGCACATTCACATCCTGCAGCGAGGGATCAGGGAGGTGCCGCACATTGACATCCTGCAGCGAGGGGTCAAGGAGGTGCAGAACCTTCACATCCTGCAGCGAGGGGTCAGGGAGGTGCAGCACCTTCACATCCTGCAGTGAGGGGTAAGGAAGGTGCAGCACTTTCACATCCTGCAGTGAGGGGTCAGGGAAGTGCAGCACCTTCACATCCTGTAGAGAGGGGTAAGGGAGGTGCAGCACCTTCACATCCTGCAGTGAGGGTTCAAGGAGGTGCAACACCTTCACATCCTGCAGCGAGGGGTCAGGGAGGTGCAGCACCTTCACATTCTGCAGGGAGGGGTTAGGAAGGTGCAGCACCTTCACATCCTGCAGTACAGTGTCAGGGAGGTGCATCTTCCTCACATCCTGCAGTGAGGGGTCAGGGAGGTGCAGCACCTTCACATCCTGCAGTACAGTGTCAGGGAGGTGCATCTTCCTCACATCCTGCAGTGAGGGGTCAGGGAGGTGCAGCACCTTCACATCCTGCAGTACAGTGTCAGGGAGGTGCATCTTCCTCACATCCTGCAGCAAGGGGTCAGGGGGATGCAGCACCTTCACATCCTGCAGTGCAGGGTCAGGGAGGTGCGGCAACCTCACATCCTGCAGCGAGGGATCAGGGGGTGTAGCACCTTCACATCCTGCAGTGAGGGCTGAGGGAGGTGCAGCACCTTCACATCCTGCGGTGCGGGGTCAGGGAGGTGCTGCAACTTCACAACCTGCAGCGAGGGGTCAGGGAGATGCAGCACCTTCACATTCTGCAGGGAGGGGTTAGGATGGTGCAGCACCTTCACATCCTGCAGTACAGTGTCAGGGAGGTGCATCTTCTTCACATCCTGCAGTGAGGGATCAGGGAGGTGCAGCACCTTCACAACCTGCAGTGTGGGGTCAGGGAGATGCAGCACCTTCACATCCTGCAGTACAGGGTCAGGGAGGTGCATTTCCCTCACATCCTGCAGTGAGGGGTGAGGGAGGTGCAGCACCTTCACATCGTGCAGCGAGGGTTCGGGGAGGTGCAGCACATTCACATCGTGCAGCGAGGGGTCAGGGAGATGCATCACCTACACATGCTGCAGCGAGGGGTCAGGGAGATGCATCACCTACACATGCTGCAGAGAGGGGTCAAGGAGGTGCAGCACCTTCACATCCTGCAGTGAGGGGTCAGGGAGGTGCAGCACCTTCACATCGTGCAGCGAGGGTTCGGGGAGGTGCAGCACATTCACATCCTGCAGCGAGGGGTCAGGGAGGTGCAGCACATTCACATTGTGCAGCGAGGGGTCAGGGAGATGCATCACCTACACATGCTGCAGCGAGGGGTCAGGGAGATGCAGCACCTTCACATCCTGCAGTGAGGGGTCAGGGAGGTGCAGCACCTTCACATTCTGCAGCGAGGGGTCAAGGAGGAGCAGCACCTTCACATCCTGCAGGGAGGGGTCAGGGAGGTGCAGCACCTTCACATCCTGCAGTGAGGGGTCAGGGAGGTGCAGCACCTTCACATCCTGCAGTGCAGGATCAGGGAGATGCAGCACCTACAAATCTAAAGCGAGGGGTCAGGGAGGTGCAGCACCTTTATATCCTGGAGTGAGGGGTCAGGGAGGTGCAACACCTTCACATCCTGCAGCGAGGGGTCAGGGAGGTGCAGCAACTTCACATCCTGCAGTGAGGGTTCAAGGAGGTGCAGCAACTTCACATCCTGCAGCAAGGGGTCAGGGAGATGCATCACCTACACATCCTGCAGAGAGGGGTCAAGGAGGTGCAGCACCTACAGATCCTGCAGCAAGGGGTCAGGGAGACGCATCACCTACACATCCTGCAGAGAGGGGTCAAGGAGGTGCTGCACCAACACATCCTGCAGCAAAGGGTCATGGTGGTGCAGCACCTACACATCCTGCAGCGAGGGATCAGGGTGGTGTAGCAACTTCACATCCTGCATTGTTGGGTCAGGGAGGTGCAGCACCTTCACATCCTGCAGCAAGGGGTCAGGGAGGTGCAGCACCTTCACATCCTGCAGTGAGGGGTCAGGGAGGTGCAGCACCTTCACATCCTGCAGCAAGGGGTCAGGCAGGTGCAGTAACTTCACATCCTGCAGCGAGGGATCAGGGAGGTGCAGCAGCTTCACATCCTGAAGTGAGGGACTCAGGGAGGTCCAGCACCTACACATCCTGCGGTGAGGGGTGAGGGAGGTGCAGCACCTACACATCCTGCAGTGCAGGGTCAGGGAGATGCAGCAACGACACATCCTGCAGCGAGGGATCAGGGGGTGTAGCACCTTCACATCCTGCAGTGAGGGCTGAGGGAGGTGCAGCACCTTCACATCCTGCGGTGCGGGGTCAGGGAGGTGCTGCAACTTCATATACTGCAGCGAGGGGTCAGGGAGGCGCAGCACCTTCACAACCTGCAGCGAGGGGTCAGGGAGATGCAGCACCTTCACATTCTGCAGGGAGGGGTTAGGATGGTGCAGCACCTTCACATCCTGCAGTACAGTGTCAGGGAGGTGCATCTTCTTCACATCCTGCAGTGAGGGATCAGGGAGGTGCAGCACCTTCACAACCTGCAGTACAGTGTCAGGGAGGTGCATCTTCTTCACATCCTGCAGTGAGGGATCAGGGAGGTGCAGCACCTTCACAACCTGCAGTGTGGGGTCAGGGAGGTGCAGCACCTTCACATCCTGCAGTACAGGGTCAGGGAGGTGCATTTCCCTCACATCCTGCAGTGAGGGGTGAGGGAGGTGCAGCACCTTCACAACCTGCAGTGTGGGGTCAAGGAGATGCAGCACCTTCACATCCTGCAGTACAGGGTCAGGGAGGTGCATTTCCCTCACATCCTGCAGCGAGGGGTCAGGGAGGTGCAGCACCTTCACAACCTGCAGTGTGGGGTCAGGGAGATGCAGCACCTTCACATCCTGCAGTACAGGGTCAGGGAGGTGCATTTCCCTCACATCCTGCAGTGAGGGGTGAGGGAGGTGCAGCACCTTCACATCGTGCAGCGAGGGTTCGGGGAGGTGCAGCACATTCACATCGTGCAGCGAGGGGTCAGGGAGATGCATCACCTACACATGCTGCAGCGAGGGATCAGGGGGATGCAGCACCTTCACATCCTGCAGAGAGGGGTCAAGGAGGTGCAGCACCTTCACATCCTGCAGCGAGGGATCAGGGAGGTGCAGCAGCTTCACATCCTGAAGTGAGGGGTCAGGGAGGTGCAGCACCTACACATCCTGCAGTGAGTGGTGAGGGAGGTGGAGCACCTTCACATCCTGCAGCGAGGGGTCAGGGAGTTGAGCACCTACACATCCTGCAGCGAGGGATCAGGGTGGTGTAGCACCTTCACATCCTGAAGTGCGGGGTCAGGGAGGTGCGGCAACTTCACATCCTGCAGCGAGGGGTCAGGGGGTGTAGCACCTTCACATCCTGCAGTGAGGGGTCAGGGAGGTGCAGCACCTTCACATCCTGCAGTGAGGGGTCAGGGAGGTGCAGCACCTTCACATCCTGCAGTGAGGGGTCAGGGAGGTGCAGCACCTTCACATTCTGCAGCGAGGGGTCAAGGAGGAGCAGCACCTTCACATCCTGCAGTGAGGGGTCAGGGAGGTGCAGCACCTTCACATCCAGCAGTGCAGGGTCAGGAAGATGCAGCACCTACAAATCTAAAGCGAGGGGTCAGGGAGGTGCAGCACCTTTATATCCTGGAGTGAGGGGTCAGGGAGGTGCAACACCTTCACATCCTGCAGCGAGGGGTCAGGGAGGTGCAGCAGTTTCACATCCTGCAGCGAGGGGTCAGGGAGGTGCAGCACCTTCACATTCTGCAGCGAGGGGTCAGGGAGGTGCAGCAACTTCACATCCTGCAGTGAGGGTTCAAGGAGGTGCAGCACCTTCACATCCTGCAGCGAGGGGTCAGGGAGGTGCAGCACCTACACATCCTGCAGAGAGGGGTCAAGGAGGTGCAGCACCTACACATCCTGCAGCAAGGGGTCAGGGAGATGCATCACCTACACATCCTGCAGAGAGGGGTCAAGGAGGTGCAGCACCTACACATCCTGCAGTGCAGGGTCAGGGAGATGCAGCACCTACAAATCTAAAGCGAGGGGTCAGGGAGGTGCAGCACCTTTACATCCTGCAGTGCGGGGTCAGAGAGGTGCAACACCTTCACATTCTGCTACGAGGGGTCAGGGAGGTGCAGCAGCTTCACATCCTGAAGTGAGGGGTCGGGGAGGTGCAGCACCTACACATCCTGCAGAGAGGGGTCAGGGAGGTGCAACAGCTTCACATCCTGCAGTACAGTGTCAGGGAGGTGCATCTTCTTCACATCCTGCAGTGAGGGATCAGGGAGGTGCAGCACCTTCACAACCTGCAGTGTGGGGTCAGGGAGATGCAGCACCTTCACATCCTGCAGTACAGGGTCAGGGAGGTGCATTTCCCTCACATCCTGCAGTGAGGGGTGAGGGAGGTGCAGCACCTTCACATCGTGCAGCGAGGGTTCGGGGAGGTGCAGCACATTCACATCGTGCAGCGAGGGGTCAGGGAGATGCATCACCTACACATGCTGCAGCGAGGGGTCAGGGAGATGCATCACCTACACATGCTGCAGAGAGGGGTCAAGGAGGTGCAGCACCTTCACATCCTGCAGTGAGGGGTCAGGGAGGTGCAGCACCTTCACATCGTGCAGCGAGGGTTCGGGGAGGTGCAGCACATTCACATCCTGCAGCGAGGGGTCAGGGAGGTGCAGCACATTCACATTGTGCAGCGAGGGGTCAGGGAGATGCATCACCTACACATGCTGCAGCGAGGGGTCAGGGAGGTGCAGCACCTTCACATCCTGCAGTGAGGGGTCAGGGAGGTGCAGCACCTTCACATTCTGCAGCGAGGGGTCAAGGAGGAGCAGCACCTTCACATCCTGCAGGGAGGGGTCAGGGAGGTGCAGCACCTTCACATCCTGCAGTGAGGGGTCAGGGAGGTGCAGCACCTTCACATCCTGCAGTGCAGGATCAGGGAGATGCAGCACCTACAAATCTAAAGCGAGGGGTCAGGGAGGTGCAGCACCTTTATATCCTGGAGTGAGGGGTCAGGGAGGTGCAACACCTTCACATCCTGCAGCGAGGGGTCAGGGAGGTGCAGCAACTTCACATCCTGCAGTGAGGGTTCAAGGAGGTGCAGCAACTTCACATCCTGCAGCAAGGGGTCAGGGAGATGCATCACCTACACATCCTGCAGAGAGGGGTCAAGGAGGTGCAGCACCTACAGATCCTGCAGCAAGGGGTCAGGGAGACGCATCACCTACACATCCTGCAGAGAGGGGTCAAGGAGGTGCTGCACCAACACATCCTGCAGCAAAGGGTCATGGTGGTGCAGCACCTACACATCCTGCAGCGAGGGATCAGGGTGGTGTAGCAACTTCACATCCTGCATTGTTGGGTCAGGGAGGTGCAGCACCTTCACATCCTGCAGCAAGGGGTCAGGGAGGTGCAGCACCTTCACATCCTGCAGTGAGGGGTCAGGGAGGTGCAGCACCTTCACATCCTGCAGCAAGGGGTCAGGCAGGTGCAGTAACTTCACATCCTGCAGCGAGGGATCAGGGAGGTGCAGCAGCTTCACATCCTGAAGTGAGGGACTCAGGGAGGTGCAGCACCTACACATCCTGCGGTGAGGGGTGAGGGAGGTGCAGCACCTACACATCCTGCAGTGCAGGGTCAGGGAGATGCAGCAACGACACATCCTGCAGCGAGGGATCAGGGGGTGTAGCACCTTCACATCCTGCAGTGAGGGCTGAGGGAGGTGCAGCACCTTCACATCCTGCGGTGCGGGGTCAGGGAGGTGCTGCAACTTCATATACTGCAGCGAGGGGTCAGGGAGGCGCAGCACCTTCACAACCTGCAGCGAGGGGTCAGGGAGATGCAGCACCTTCACATTCTGCAGGGAGGGGTTAGGATGGTGCAGCACCTTCACATCCTGCAGTACAGTGTCAGGGAGGTGCATCTTCTTCACATCCTGCAGTGAGGGATCAGGGAGGTGCAGCACCTTCACAACCTGCAGTACAGTGTCAGGGAGGTGCATCTTCTTCACATCCTGCAGTGAGGGATCAGGGAGGTGCAGCACCTTCACAACCTGCAGTGTGGGGTCAGGGAGGTGCAGCACCTTCACATCCTGCAGTACAGGGTCAGGGAGGTGCATTTCCCTCACATCCTGCAGTGAGGGGTGAGGGAGGTGCAGCACCTTCACAACCTGCAGTGTGGGGTCAAGGAGATGCAGCACCTTCACATCCTGCAGTACAGGGTCAGGGAGGTGCATTTCCCTCACATCCTGCAGCGAGGGGTCAGGGAGGTGCAGCACCTTCACAACCTGCAGTGTGGGGTCAGGGAGATGCAGCACCTTCACATCCTGCAGTACAGGGTCAGGGAGGTGCATTTCCCTCACATCCTGCAGTGAGGGGTGAGGGAGGTGCAGCACCTTCACATCGTGCAGCGAGGGTTCGGGGAGGTGCAGCACATTCACATCGTGCAGCGAGGGGTCAGGGAGATGCATCACCTACACATGCTGCAGCGAGGGATCAGGGGGATGCAGCACCTTCACATCCTGCAGAGAGGGGTCAAGGAGGTGCAGCACCTTCACATCCTGCAGCGAGGGATCAGGGAGGTGCAGCAGCTTCACATCCTGAAGTGAGGGGTCAGGGAGGTGCAGCACCTACACATCCTGCAGTGAGTGGTGAGGGAGGTGGAGCACCTTCACATCCTGCAGCGAGGGGTCAGGGAGTTGAGCACCTACACATCCTGCAGCGAGGGATCAGGGTGGTGTAGCACCTTCACATCCTGAAGTGCGGGGTCAGGGAGGTGCGGCAACTTCACATCCTGCAGCGAGGGGTCAGGGGGTGTAGCACCTTCACATCCTGCAGTGAGGGGTCAGGGAGGTGCAGCACCTTCACATCCTGCAGTGAGGGGTCAGGGAGGTGCAGCACCTTCACATCCTGCAGTGAGGGGTCAGGGAGGTGCAGCACCTTCACATTCTGCAGCGAGGGGTCAAGGAGGAGCAGCACCTTCACATCCTGCAGGGAGGGGTCAGGGAGGTGCAGCACCTTCACATCCTGCAGTGAGGGGTCAGGGAGGTGCAGCACCTTCACATCCA
Source organism: Chiloscyllium plagiosum (assembly GCF_037043375.1). NCBI lineage: Eukaryota > Metazoa > Chordata > Chondrichthyes > Orectolobiformes > Hemiscylliidae > Chiloscyllium > Chiloscyllium plagiosum. Next base: position 13,774,681 of record NW_028270142.1, read on the forward strand.
GCAGTGCAGGGTCAGGGAGATGCAGCACCTACAAATCTAAAGCGAGGGGTCAGGGAGGTGCAGCACCTTTATATCCTGGAGTGAGGGGTCAGGGAGGTGCAACACCTTCACATCCTGCAGCGAGGGGTCAGGGAGGTGCAGCAGTTTCACATCCTGCAGCGAGGGGTCAGGGAGGTGCAGCACCTTCACATTCTGCAGCGAGGGGTCAGGGAGGTGCAGCAACTTCACATCCTGCAGTGAGGGTTCAAGGAGGTGCAGCACCTTCACATCCTGCAGCGAGGGGTCAGGGAGGTGCAGCACCTACACATCCTGCAGAGAGGGGTCAAGGAGGTGCAGCACCTACACATCCTGCAGCAAGGGGTCAGGGAGATGCATCACCTACACATCCTGCAGAGAGGGGTCAAGGAGGTGCAGCACCTACACATCCTGCAGTGCAGGGTCAGGGAGATGCAGCACCTACAAATCTAAAGCGAGGGGTCAGGGAGGTGCAGCACCTTTACATCCTGCAGTGCGGGGTCAGAGAGGTGCAACACCTTCACATTCTGCTACGAGGGGTCAGGGAGGTGCAGCAGCTTCACATCCTGAAGTGAGGGGTCGGGGAGGTGCAGCACCTACACATCCTGCAGAGAGGGGTCAGGGAGGTGCAGCACCTACACATCCTGCAGCGAGGGATCATGGGTGGTGTAGCAACTTCACATCCTGCATTGTTGGGTCAGGGAGGTGCAGCACATTCACAACCTGCAGCAAGGGGTCAGGGAGGTGCAGCACCTTCACATCCTGCAGTGAGGGGTAAGGAAGGTGCAGCACTTTCACATCCTGCAGCGAGGGATCAGGGATGTGCAGCACATTCACATCCTGCAGCGAGGGATCAGGGAGGTGCAGCACATTGACATCCTGCAGCGAGGGGTCAAGGAGGTGCAGCACCTTCACATCCTGAAGCGAGGGGTCAGGGAGGTGCAGCACCTTCACATCCTGCAGCGAGGGATCAGGGTGGTGTAGCAACTTCACATCCTGCATTGTTGGGTCAGGGAGTTGCAGCACATTCACATCCTGCAGCAACGGGTCAGGGAGGTGCAGCACCTTCACATCCTGCTGCGAGGGGTCAGGGAGGTGCAGCACCTTCACATCCTGCAGCGAGGGGTCAGGGAGGTGCAGCACCTTCACATCGTGGATCGACGGGTCAGGGAGGAGCAGCACATTCACCTCCTGCAGCGAGGGATCAGGGAGGTGCAGCTCCTTCACATCGTGCAGCAAGGGGTGAGGGAGGTGCAGCTCCTTCACATCCTGCAGCAAGGGGTCAGGGAGATGCAGCACCTACACATGCTGCAGCGAGGGGTCAAGGAGGTACAGCACCGACACATCCTGCAGTGCAGGGTCAGGGAGATGCAGCACCTTCAAATCTAAAGCGAGGGGTCAGTGAGGTGCAGCACCTTTACATCCTGGAGTGAGGGGTCAGGGAGGTGCAACACCTTCACATCCTGCAGCGAGGGGTCAGGGAGGTGCAACACCTTCACATCCTGCAGTGAGAGGTCAGAGAGGTGCAACACCTTCACATCCTGCAGCGAGGGGTCAGGGAGGTGCAGCAGCTTCACATCCTGCAGTGAGGGGTCAGGGAGTTGCAGCACCTTCACATCCTGCAGCGAGGGGTCAGGGAGGTGCAGCAACTTCACATCCTGCAGTGAGGGGTCAGGGAGGTGCAGCACCTTCACATCCTGCAGTGAGTGGTCAGGGAGGAGCAGCACCTTCACATCCTGCAGAGAGGGGTAAGGGAGGTGCAGCACCTTCACATCCTGCAGTGAGGGTTCAAGGAGGTGCAGCACCTTCACATCCTGCAGCGAGGGGTCAGGGAGGTGCAGCAACTTCACATCCTGCAGTGAGGGGTCAGGGAGGTGCAGCACCTTCACATCCTGCAGTGAGTGGTCAGCGAGGAGCAGCACCTTCACATCCTGCAGAGAGGGGTAAGGGAGGTGCAGCACCTTCACATCCTGCAGTGAGGGTTCAAGGAGGTGCAGCACCTTCACATCCTGCAGCGAGGGGTCAGGGAGGAGCAGCACCTTCACATCCTGCAGAGAGGGGTAAGGAAGGTGCAGCACTTTCACATCCTGCAGTGAGGGGTCAGGGAGTTGCAGCACCTTCACATCGTGCAGCGAGGGGTCAGGGAGGTGCAGCAACGTCACATCCTGCAGTGAGGGGTCAGGGAGGTGCAGCACCTTCACATCCTGCAGTGAGTGGTCAGCGAGGAGCAGCACCTTCACATCCTGCAGAGAGGGGTAAGGGAGGTGCAGCACCTTCAAGCCTGCAGTGAGGGTTCAAGGAGGTGCAGCACCTTCACATCCTGCTGCGAGGGGTCAGGGAGGTTCAGCACCTTCACATTCTGCAGGGAGGGGTTAGGAAGGTGCAGCACCATCACATCCTGCAGTACAGTGTCAGGGAGGTGCATGTTCCTCATATCCTGCAGTGAGGGGTCAGGGAGGTGCAGCACCTTCACGTCCTGCAGCAAGGTGTCAGGGAGATGCAGCACCTTCACATCCTGCAGTACAGGGTCAGGGAGGTGCATTTACCTCACATCCTGCAGTGAGGGGTCAGGGAGGTGCAGCACCTTCACATCCTGCAGTACAGTGTCAGGGAGGTGCATCTTCCTCACATCCTGCAGTGAGGGGTCAGGGAGGTGCATTTCCCTCACATCCTGCAGCAAGGGGTCAGGGAGATGCAGCACCTTCACATCCTGCAGTGAGGCGTCAGGGAGGTGCAGCACCATCACATCCTGCAGTGAGGGGTCAGTAAGGTGCAGCACCTTCACATCCTGCAGCGAGGGGTCAGGGAGGTGCAGCACCTTTACATCCTGCAGTGAGAGGTCAGGGAGGTGCACCACATTCACATCCTCCAGCAAGGGGTCAGGGAGGTGCAGCACCTTCACATCCTGCAGTGAGGGGTAAGGAAGGTGCAGCACTTTCACATCCTGCAGTGAGGGGTCAGGGAGGTGCAGCACCTTCACATCCTGTAGAGAGGGGTAAGGAAGCTGCAGCACTTTCACATCCTGCAGTGAGGGGTCAGGGAGTTGCAGCACCTTCACATCCTGCAGCGAGGGGTCAGGGAGGTGCAGCAACTTCACATCCTGCAGTGAGGGGTCAGGGAGGTGCAGCACCTTCACATCCTGCAGTGAGTGGTCAGGGAGGAGCAGCACCTTCACATCCTGCAGAGAGGGGTAAGGGAGGTGCAGCACCTTCACATCCTGCAGTGAGGGTTCAAGGAGGTGCAGCACCTTCACATCCTGCAGCGAGGGGTCATGGAGGTTCAGCACCTTCACATTCTGCAGGGAGGGGTTAGGAAGGTGCAGCACCATCACATCCTGCAGTACAGTGTCAGGGAGGTGCATGTTCCTCACATCCTGCAGTGAGGGGTCAGGGAGGTGCAGCACCTTCACATCCTGCAGCAAGGTGTCAGGGAGATGCAGCACCTTCACATCCTGCAGTACAGGGTCAGGGAGGTGCATTTACCTCACATCCTGCAGTGAGGGGTCAGGGAGGTGCAGCACCTTCACATCCTGCAGTGAGGCGTCAGGGAGGTGCAGCACCATCACATCCTGCAGTGAGGGGTCAGGGAGGTGCAGCACCTTCACATCCTGCAGTGCAGGGTCAGGGAGATGCAGCACCTACACATCGTGAATTGAGGGGTCAGGGAGGTGCAGCACCTTTACATCCTGCAGTGAGAGGTCAGGGAGGTGCAACACCTTCACATCCTGCAGCGAGGGGTCAGGGAGGTGCAGCAGCTTCACAACCTGAAGTGAGGGGTCAGGGAGGTGCAGCACCTTTACATCCTGCAGTGAGAGGTCAGGGAGGTGCAACACCTTCACATCCTGCAGCGAGGGGTCAGGGAGGTGCAGCAGCTTCACATCCTGCAGTGAGGGGTGAGGGAGGTGCAGCACCTTCACATCCTGCATCGAGGGATCAGGGTGGTGCGGCAACTTCACATCCTGCAGCGAGGGGTCAGGGAGATGCAGCACCTACACATCCTGCAGCGAGGGATCAGGGGGTGTAGCACCTTCACATTCTGCAGGGAGGGGTTAGGATGGTGCAGCACCTTCACATCCTGCAGTACAGTGTCAGGGAGGTGCATCTTCCTCACATCCTGCAGTGAGGGATCAGGGAGGTGCAGCACCTTCACATCCTGCAGCGAGGGGTCAGGGAGATGCAGCACCTACACATCCTGCAGTGAGGGGTCAGGGAGGTGCAGCACCTTCACATTCTGCAGGGAGGGGTTAGGATGGTGCAGCACCTTCACATCCTGCAGTACAGTGTCAGGGAGGTGCATCTTCCTCACATCCTGCAGTGAGGGATCAGGGAGGTGCAGCACCTTCACAACCTGCAGTGTGGGGTCAGGGAGATGCAGCACCTTCACATCCTGCAGTACAGGGTCAGGGAGGTGCATTTCCCTCACATCCTGCAGTGAGGGGTGAGGGCGGTGCAGCACCTTCACATCCTGCAGTGAGGCGTCAGGGAGGTGCAGCACCATCACATCCTGCAGTGAGGGGTCAGGGAGGTGCAGCACCTTCACATCGTGCAGCGAGGGTTCGGGGAGATGCAGCACCTTCACATCCTGCAGAGATGGGTCAAGGAGGTGCAGCACCTACACATCCTGCAGTGCAGGGTCAGGGAGATGCAGCACCTACAAATCTAAAGCGAGGGGTCAGGGAGGTGCAGCACCTTTACATCCTGGAGTGAGGGGTCATGGAGGTGCAACACATTCACATCCTGCAGCGAGGGGTCAGGGAGGTGCAGCACTTTCACATCCTGCAGTGAGGGGTCAGGGAGGTGCAGCACCTTCACATCCTGTAGAGAGGGGTCAGGGAGGTGCAGCACCTTCACATCCTGCAGCGAGGGGTCAGGGAGGTGCAGCACCTTCACATCCTGCAGCGAGGGGTCAGGAAGCTGCAGCACCTTCACATCCTGCAGCGAGGGGTCAGGAAGCTGCAGCACCTTCACATCCTGCAGTGAGGGGTCAGGGAGGTGCAGCACCTTCACATCGTGCAGCGAGTGTTCGGGGAGATGCAGCACCTTCACATCCTGCAGCGACGGGTTCAAGGAGGTGCAGCACCTACACATCCTGCAGTGCAGGGTCAGGGAGATGCAGCACCTACAAATCTAAAGCGAGGGGTCAGGGAGGTGCAGCACCTTTACATCCTGGAGTGAGGGGTCATGGAGGTGCAACACATTCACATCCTGCAGCGAGGGGTCAGGGAGGTGCAGCACTTTCACATCCTGCAGTGAGGGGTCAGGGAGGTGCATTTACCTCACATCCTGCAGTGAGGGGTCAGGGAGGTGCAGCACCTTCACATCCTGCAGTACAGTGTCAGGGAGGTGCATCTTCCTCACATCCTGCAGTGAGGGGTCAGGGAGGTGCATTTCCCTCACATCCTGCAGCAAGGGGTCAGGGAGATGCAGCACCTTCACATCCTGCAGTGAGGCGTCAGGGAGGTGCAGCACCATCACATCCTGCAGTGAGGGGTCAGTGAGGTGCAGCACCTTCACATCCTGCAGCGAGGGGTCAGGGAGGTGCAGCACCTTTACATCCTGCAGTGAGAGGTCAGGGAGGTGCACCACATTCACATCCTCCAGCAAGGGGTCAGGGAGGTGCAGCACCTTCACATCCTGCAGTGAGGGGTAAGGAAGGGGCAGCACTTTCACATCCTGCAGTGAGGGGTCAGGGAGGTGCAGCACCTTCACATCCTGTAGAGAGGGGTAAGGAAGCTGCAGCACTTTCACATCCTGCAGTGAGGGGTCAGGGAGTTGCAGCACCTTCACATCCTGCAGCGAGGGGTCAGGGAGGTGCAGCAACTTCACATCCTGCAGTGAGGGGTCAGGGAGGTGCAGCACCTTCACATCCTGCAGTGAGTGGTCAGGGAGGAGCAGCACCTTCACATCCTGCAGAGAGGGGTAAGGGAGGTGCAGCACATTCACATCCTGCAGTGAGGGTTCAAGGAGGTGCAGCACCTTCACATCCTGCAGCGAAGGGTCATGGAGGTTCAGCACCTTCACATTCTGCAGGGAGGGGTTAGGAAGGTGCAGCACCATCACATCCTGCAGTACAGTGTCAGGGAGGTGCATGTTCCTCATATCCTGCAGTGAGGGGTCAGGGAGGTGCAGCACCTTCACATCCTGCAGCAAGGTGTCAGGGAGATGCAGCACCTTCACATCCTGCAGTACAGGGTCAGGGAGGTGCATTTACCTCACATCCTGCAGTGAGGGGTCAGGGAGGTGCAGCACCTTCACATCCTGCAGTGAGGCGTCAGGGAGGTGCAGCACCATCACATCCTGCAGTGAGGGGTCAGGGAGGTGCAGCACCTTCACATCCTGCAGTGCAGGGTCAGGGAGATGCAGCACCTACACATCGTGAATCGAGGGGTCAGGGAGGTGCAGCACCTTTACATCCTGCAGTGAGAGGTCAGGGAGGTGCAACACCTTCACATCCTGCAGCGAGGGGTCAGGGAGGTGCAGCAGCTTCACAACCTGAAGTGAGGGGTCAGGGAGGTGCAGCACCTTTACATCCTGCAGTGAGAGGTCAGGGAGGTGCAACACCTTCACATCCTGCAGCGAGGGGTCAGGGAGGTGCAGCAGCTTCACATCCTGCAGTGAGGGGTGAGGGAGGTGCAGCACCTTCACATCCTGCATCGAGGGATCAGGGTGGTGCGGCAACTTCACATCCTGCAGCGAGGGGTCAGGGAGATGCAGCACCTACACATCCTGCAGCGAGGGATCAGGGGGTGTAGCACCTTCACATTCTGCAGGGAGGGGTTAGGATGGTGCAGCACCTTCACATCCTGCAGTACAGTGTCAGGGAGGTGCATCTTCCTCACATCCTGCAGTGAGGGATCAGGGAGGTGCAGCACCTTCACATCCTGCAGCGAGGGGTCAGGGAGATGCAGCACCTACACATCCTGCAGTGAGGGGTCAGGGAGGTGCAGCACCTTCACATTCTGCAGGGAGGGGTTAGGATGGTGCAGCACCTTCACATCCTGCAGTACAGTGTCAGGGAGGTGCATCTTCCTCACATCCTGCAGTGAGGGATCAGGGAGGTGCAGCACCTTCACAACCTGCAGTGTGGGGTCAGGGAGATGCAGCACCTTCACATCCTGCAGTACAGGGTCAGGGAGGTGCATTTCCCTCACATCCTGCAGTGAGGGGTGAGGGCGGTGCAGCACCTTCACATCCTGCAGTGAGGCGTCAGGGAGGTGCAGCACCATCACATCCTGCAGTGAGGGGTCAGGGAGGTGCAGCACCTTCACATCGTGCAGCGAGGGTTCGGGGAGATGCAGCACCTTCACATCCTGCAGAGATGGGTCAAGGAGGTGCAGCACCTACACATCCTGCAGTGCAGGGTCAGGGAGATGCAGCACCTACAAATCTAAAGCGAGGGGTCAGGGAGGTGCAGCACCTTTACATCCTGGAGTGAGGGGTCATGGAGGTGCAACACATTCACATCCTGCAGCGAGGGGTCAGGGAGGTGCAGCACTTTCACATCCTGCAGTGAGGGGTCAGGGAGGTGCAGCACCTTCACATCCTGTAGAGAGGGGTCAGGGAGGTGCAGCACCTTCACATCCTGCAGCGAGGGGTCAGGGAGGTGCAGCACCTTCACATCCTGCAGCGAGGGGTCAGGAAGCTGCAGCACCTTCACATCCTGCAGCGAGGGGTCAGGAAGCTGCAGCACCTTCACATCCTGCAGTGAGGGGTCAGGGAGGTGCAGCACCTTCACATCGTGCAGCGAGTGTTCGGGGAGATGCAGCACCTTCACATCCTGCAGCGACGGGTTCAAGGAGGTGCAGCACCTACACATCCTGCAGTGCAGGGTCAGGGAGATGCAGCACCTACAAATCTAAAGCGAGGGGTCAGGGAGGTGCAGCACCTTTACATCCTGGAGTGAGGGGTCATGGAGGTGCAACACATTCACATCCTGCAGCGAGGGGTCAGGGAGGTGCAGCACTTTCACATCCTGCAGTGAGGGGTCAGGGAGGTGCAGCACCTTCACATTCTGCAGCGAGGGGTCAGGGAGGTGCAGCAACTTCACATCCTGCAGTGAGGGTTCAAGGAGGTGCAGCACCTTCACATCCTGCAGCGAGGGGTCAGGGAGGTGCAGCACCTACACATCCTGCAGAGAGGGGTCAAGGAGGTGCAGCACCTACACATCCTGCAGCGAGGGGTCAGGAAGCTGCAGCACCTTCACATCCTGCAGTGAGGGGTCAGGGAGGTGCAGCACCTTCACATCCTGCAGCAAGGGGTCAAGGAGGTGCAGCACCTTCACATCCTGCAGCAAGGGGTCAAGGAGGTGCAGCACCTTCACATCCTGCAGAGAGGGGTCAAGGAGGTGCAGCACCTACACATCCTGCAGCAAGGGGTCAGGGAGATGCATCACCTACACATCCTGCAGCAAAGGGTCATGGAGGTGCAGCACCTACACATCCTGCAGTGCAGGGGCAGGGAGATGCAGCACCTACAAATCTAAAGCGAGGGGTCAGGGAGGTGCAGCACCTTTACATCCTGCAGTGCGGGGTCAGAGAGGTGCAACACATTCACATTCTGCTACGAGGGCTCAGGGAGGTGCAGCAGCTTCACATCCTGAAGTGAGGGGTCGGGGAGGTGCAGCACCTACACATCCTGCAGAGAGGGGTCAGGGAGGTGCAGCACCTACACATCCTGCAGTGAGGGTCAGGGAGGTGCAGCACCTTCACATCCTGCATCGAGGGGTCAGGGAGCTGCAGCACCTACACATCCTGCAGTGAGGGATCAGGGTGGTGTTGCAACTTCACATCCTGCATTGTTGGGTCAGGGAGGTGCAGCACATTCACATCCTGCAGCAAGGGGTCAGGGAGGTGCAGCACCTTCACATCCTGCAGTGAGGGGTAAGGAAAGTGCAGCACTTTCACATCCTGCAGCGAGGGATCAGGGAGGTGCAGCACATTCACATCCTGCATTGTTGGGTGAGGGAGGTGCAGCACCTTCAAATCCTGCAGCGAGGGATCAGGGAGGTGCAGCAGCTTCACATCCTGAAGTGAGGGGTCAGGGAGGTGCAGCACCTTCACATCCTTCAGTGAAGGGTGAGGGAGGTGCAGCACCTTCACATCCTGCAGCGAGGGATCAGGGAGGTGCCGCACATTGACATCCTGCAGCGAGGGGTCAAGGAGGTGCAGCACCTTCACATCCTGCAGCGAGGGGTCAGGGAGGTGCAGCACCTTCACATCCTGCAGCGAGGGGTCAGGGGGTGCAGCACCTTCACATCCTACAACAAGTGGTCAGGGAGGTGCAGCACCTTCACATCCTGCAGCGAGGGGTCAGGGAGGTACAGCACCTTCACATCCTGCAGCGAGGGGTCAGGGAGGTGCAGCACCTTCACATCGCGCAGTGAGATGTCAGGGAGATGCATCACCTACACATGCTGCAGCGAGGGGTCAGGGAGGTGCAGCAACTTCACATCCTGCAGTGAGGGGTCAAGGAGGTGCAGCACCTTCACATCCTGCAGCAAGGGCTCAGGGAGATGCATCACCGACACATCCTGCAGTGCGGGGTCAGAGAGGTGCAACACCTTCACATTTTGCAACGAGGGGTCAGGGAGGTGCAGCAGCTTCACATCCTGAAGTGAGGGGTCGGGGAGGTGCAACACCTTCACATCCTGCAGTGAGGGGTCAGGGAGATGCAGCACCTACACATCCTGCAGTGAGGGATCAGGGTGGTGCAGCACCTTCACATCCTGCAGCAACGGGTAAGGAAGGTGCAGCACCTTCACATCCTGCAGCGAGGGATCAGGGAGGTGCAGCACCTTCACATCCTGCAGCGACGGGTCAGGAAGGAGCAGCACATTGACATCCTGCAGCGAGGGGTCAAGGAGGTGCAGCACCTTCACATCCTGCAGTGAGGGTTCAGGGAGGTGCAGCACCTTCACATCGCGCAGTGAGATGTCAGGGAGATGCATCACCTACACATGCTGCAGCGAGGGGTCAGGGAGGTGCAGCAACTTCACATCCTGCAGTGAGGGGTCAAGGAGGTGCAGCACCTTCACATCCTGCAGCAAGGGCTCAGGGAGATGCATCACCGACACATCCTGCAGAGAGGGGTCAAGGAGGTGCAGCACCTTCACATCCTGCAGTGCGGGGTCAGAGAGGTGCAACACCTTCACATTTTGCAACGAGGGGTCAGGGAGGTGCAGCAGCTTCACATCCTGAAGTGAGGGGTCAGGGAGGTGCAGCACCTTCACATCCTGCATTGTTTGGTCAGGGAGGTGCAGCACATTCACATCCTGCAGCAACGGGTCAGGGAGGTGCAGCACCTTCACATCCTGCAGTGAGGGGTAAGGAAGGTGCAGCACTTTCACATCCTGCAGCGAGGGATCAGGGAGGTGCAGCACCTTCACATCCTGCAGCGACGGGTCAGGAAGGAGCAGCACATTGACATCCTGCAGCGAGGGGTCAAGGAGGTGCAGCACCTTCACATCCTGCAGTGAGGAGTCAGGGAGGTGCAGCACCTTCACATTCTGCAGTGAGGGGTCAGGGAGGTGCAGCACCTACACATCCTGCAGAGGGGGGTCAGGAAGGTGCAGCACTTCACATCCTGCAGCAAGGGGTCAGGGAGGTGCAGCACCTTCACATCCTGCAGTGAGGAGTAAGGAACATGCAGCACCTACACATCCTGCAGTGAGAGGTCAGAGAGGAGCAGCACATTCACATCGTGCAGCGAGGGGTCAGGGAGGTGCAGCACCTTCACATTCTGCAGTGAGGGGTCTGGGTGGTGCAGCACCTTCACATCCTGCAGAGAGGGGTCAAGGAGGTGCAGCACCTACACATCCTGCAGCAAAGGGTCAGGCAGGTACAGCACCTTCACATCCTGCAGCGACGGGTCAGGGAGGTGCAGCACCTACACATCCTGCAGTGCAGGGTCAGGGAGATGCAGCACCTACAAATCTAAAGCGAGGGGTCAGGGAGGTGCAGCACCTTTACATCCTGCAGTGCGGGGTCAGAGAGGTGCAACACCTTCACATTCTGCAACGAGGGGTCAGGAAGGTGCAGCAGCTTCACATCCTGAAGTGAGGGGTCAGGGAGATGCAGCACCTTCACATTCTGCAGAGAGGGGTCTGGGTGGTGCAGCACCTACACATCCTGCAGTGCAGGGTCAGGGAGATGCAGCAACGACACATCCTGCAGCGAGCGGTCAGGGAGGTGCAGCACCTTCACATCCTGCAGCGAGGGGTCATGGAGGTGCAGCACATTCACATTCTGCAGTGAGGGGTCAGGGAGGTGCAGCACCTACACATCCTGCAGTGAGGGGTCAGGGAGGAGCAGCACATTCACATCGTGCAGCGACGGGTCAGGGAGGTGCAGCACATTCACATTCTGCAGTGAGGGGTCAGGGAGGTTCAGCACCTACACATCCTGCAGAGGGGGGTCAGGAAGGTGCAGCACTTCACATCCTGCAGCAAGGGGTCAGGGAGGTGCAGCACCTTCACATCCTGCAGTGAGGGGTAAGGAAGGTGCAGCACCTACACATCCTGCAGTAAGAGGTCAGGGAGGAGCAGCACATTCACATCGTGCAGCAAGGGGTCAGGGAGGTGCAGCACCTTCACATTCTGCAGTGAGGTGTCTGGGTGGTGCAGCACCTTCACATCCTGCAGTGCAGGGTCAGGGAGATGCAGCAACAACACATCCTGCAGCGAGGGGTCAGGGAGGAGCAGCACCTTCACATCGCGCAGTGAGGTGTCAGGGAGAGGCATCACCTACAAATCTAAAGCGAGGGGTCAGGGAGGTACAGCACCTTTACATCCTGCAGTGCGGGGTCAGAGAGGTGCAACACATTCACATTCTGCTACGAGGGGTCAGGGAGGTGCAGCAGCTTCACATCCTGAAGTGAGGGGTCGGGAAGGTGCAGCAACTTCACATCCTGCAGTGAGGGGTCAACGAGGTGCAGCACCTTCACATCCTGCAGCGAGGGGTCAGGGGGTGCAGCACCTTCACATCCTGCAACGAGGGGTCAGGGGGTGCAGCACCTTCACATCCTGCAGCGAGGGGTCAGGGGGTGCAGCACCTTCACATCCTGCAGAGAAGGGTCAGGGAGGTGCAGCACATTGACATCCTGCAGCGAGGGGTCAAGGAGGTGCAGCACCTTCACATCCTGCAGTGAGGAGTCAGGGAGGTGCAGCACCTTCACATTCTGCAGTGAGGGGTCAGGGAGGTGCAGCACCTACACATCCTGCAGAGGGGGGTCAGGAAGGTGCAGCACTTCACATCCTGCAGCAAGGGGTCAGGGAGGTGCAGCACCTTCACATCCTGCAGTGAGGAGTAAGGAACATGCAGCACCTACACATCCTGCAGTGAGAGGTCAGAGAGGAGCAGCACATTCACATCGTGCAGCGAGGGGTCAGGGAGGTGCAGCACCTTCACATTCTGCAGTGAGGGGTCTGGGTGGTGCAGCACCTTCACATCCTGCAGAGAGGGGTCAAGGAGGTGCAGCACCTACACATCCTGCAGCAAAGGGTCAGGCAGGTACAGCACCTTCACATCCTGCAGCGACGGGTCAGGGAGGTGCAGCACCTACACATCCTGCAGTGCAGGGTCAGGGAGATGCAGCACCTACAAATCTAAAGCGAGGGGTCAGGGAGGTGCAGCACCTTTACATCCTGCAGTGCGGGGTCAGAGAGGTGCAACACCTTCACATTCTGCAACGAGGGGTCAGGAAGGTGCAGCAGCTTCACATCCTGAAGTGAGGGGTCAGGGAGATGCAGCACCTTCACATTCTGCAGAGAGGGGTCTGGGTGGTGCAGCACCTACACATCCTGCAGTGCAGGGTCAGGGAGATGCAGCAACGACACATCCTGCAGCGAGCGGTCAGGGAGGTGCAGCACCTTCACATCCTGCAGCGAGGGGTCATGGAGGTGCAGCACATTCACATTCTGCAGTGAGGGGTCAGGGAGGTGCAGCACCTACACATCCTGCAGTGAGGGGTCAGGGAGGAGCAGCACATTCACATCGTGCAGCGACGGGTCAGGGAGGTGCAGCACATTCACATTCTGCAGTGAGGGGTCAGGGAGGTTCAGCACCTACACATCCTGCAGAGGGGGGTCAGGAAGGTGCAGCACTTCACATCCTGCAGCAAGGGGTCAGGGAGGTGCAGCACCTTCACATCCTGCAGTGAGGGGTAAGGAAGGTGCAGCACCTACACATCCTGCAGTGAGAGGTCAGGGAGGAGCAGCACATTCACATCGTGCAGCAAGGGGTCAGGGAGGTGCAGCACCTTCACATTCTGCAGTGAGGTGTCTGGGTGGTGCAGCACCTTCACATCCTGCAGTGCAGGGTCAGGGAGATGCAGCAACAACACATCCTGCAGCGAGGGGTCAGGGAGGAGCAGCACCTTCACATCGCGCAGTGAGGTGTCAGGGAGAGGCATCACCTACAAATCTAAAGCGAGGGGTCAGGGAGGTACAGCACCTTTACATCCTGCAGTGCGGGGTCAGAGAGGTGCAACACATTCACATTCTGCTACGAGGGGTCAGGGAGGTGCAGCAGCTTCACATCCTGCAGCGAGGGGTCGGGAAGGTGCAGCAACTTCACATCCTGCAGCAAAGGGTCATGGAGGTGCAGCACCTACACATCCTGCGGTGCAGGGTCAGGGAGATGCAGCACCTACAAATCTAAAGCGAGGGGTCAGGGAGGTGCAGCACCTTTACATCCTGCAGTGCGGGGTCAGAGAGGTGCAACACCTTCACATTCTGCAACGAGGGGTCAGGGAGGTGCAGCAGCTTCACATCCTGAAGTGAGGGGTCGGGGAGGTGCAGGACCTACACATCCTGCAGCGAGGGATCAGGGTGGTGTAGCACCTTCACATCCTGCATTGTTTGGTCAGGGAGGTGCAGCACATTCACATCCTGCAGTGAGGGGTAAGGAAGGTGCAGCACTTTCACATCCTGCAGCGAGGGATCAGGGAGGTGCAGCACATTCACATCCTGCAGCGAGGGGTCATGGAGGTGCAGCACCTTCACATCCTGCAGCGACGGGTCAGGAAGGAGCAGCACATTCACATCCTGCAGCGAGGGTTCAGGGAGGTGCAGCACATTGACATCCTGCAGCGAGGGGTCAAGGAGGTGCAGCACCTTCACATCCTGCTGCGAGGGGTCAGGGAGGTGCAGCACATTCACATCCTGCAGCGAGGGGTCATGGAGGTGCAGCACATTCACATCCTGCAGTGAGGGGTAAGGAAGGTGCAGCACTTTCACATCCTGCTGCGAGGGTTCAGGGAGGTGCAGCACATTGACATCCTGCAGCGAGGGGTCAAGGAGGTGCAGCACCTTCACATCCTGCTGCGAGGGGTCAGGGAGGTGCAGCAACTTCACATCCTGCAGTGAGGGATCGGGGAGGTGCAGCACCTTCACATCCTGCATTGTTGGGTCAGGGAGGTGCAGCACCTTCAAATCCTGCAGTGAGGGGTCAGGGAGGTGCAGCACCTACACATTCTGCAGCGAGGGGTCAGGGAGGTGCAGCAACTTCACATCCTGCAGTGAGGGTTCAAGGAGGTGCAGCACCTTCACATCCTGCAGTGAGGAGTCCGGGAGGTGCAGCACCTTCACATCCTGCAGTGAGGAGTCAGGGAGGTGCAGCACCTTCAGATTCTGCAGTGAGGGGTCAGGGAGATGCATCACCTTCTCATCCTGCAGCGAGGGGTCAGGGAGGTGCAGCACCTACATATCTTGCAGCGAGGGGTCAGAGTGGTGTAGCAACTTCACATCCTGCAGTGAGGGGTGAGGGGGGTGCAGCACATTCACATCGTGCAGCGAAGGGTCAGGGAGGTGCAGCACCTTCACATTCTGCAGCAAGGGGTCAGGGAGATGCATCACCTTCTCATCCTGCAGCGAGGGGTCAGGGAGGTGCAGCACCTTCACATCCTGCAGTGAGGAGTCAGGGAGGTGCAGCACCTTCAGATTCTGCAGTGAGGGGTCAGGGAGCAGCAGCACATTCACATCGTGCAGCGAGGGGTCAAGGAGATGCATCACCTTCTCATCCTGCAGCGAGGGATCAGGGAGGTGCCGCACATTGACATCGTGCAGCGAGGGATCAAGGAGGTGCAGCACCTTCACATCCTGCAACGAGGGGTCAGGGAGGTGCAGCACCTTCACATCCTGCAGCAAGGGGTCAGGGGGTGCAGCACCTTCACATCCTGTAACGAGGTGTCATGTAGGTGCAGCACCTACACATCCTGCAGCAAGGGGTCAGGGAGATGCATCACCTACACATCCTGCAGAGAGGGGTCAAGGAGGTGCAGCACCTACACATCCTGCAGCAAAGGGTCAGGGAGGTGCAGCACCTACACATCCTGCAGTGCAGGGTCAGGGAGATGCAGCACCTACAAATCAAAAGCGAGGGGTCAGGGAGGTGCAGCACCTTCACATTCTGCAACGAGGTCATGGAGTTGTAGCCGCTTCACATCCTGAAGTGAGGGGTCGGGGAGGTGCAGCACCTACACATCCTGCAGAGAGGGGTCAGGGAGGTGCAGCACCTTTACATCCTGCAGTGAGGGGTAAGGAAGGTGCAGCACTTTCACATCCTGCAACGAGGGATCAGGGAGGTGCAGCACATTCACATCCTGCAGCGAGGGGTCATGGAGGTGCAGCACCTTCACATCCTGCAGCGAGGGGTCAGGGAGGTGCAGCACCTTCACATCGTGCAGCGACGGGTCAGGAAGGAGCAGCACCTTCACATCCTGCAGTGAGGGTTCAAGGAGGTGCAGCACCTTCACGTCCTGCAGCGAGGGGTCAGGGAGGTGCAGCACCTTCACATTCTGCAGGGAGGGGTTAGGAAGGTGCAGCACATTCACATCCTGCAGTACATGTCAGGGAGGTGCATCTTCCTCACATCCTGCAGTGAGGGGTCAGGGAGGTGCAGCACCTTCACATCCTGCAGCGAGGGGTCAGGGAGGTGCAGCACCTTCACATCCTGCAGCGAGGGGTCAGGGAGATGCATCGCCTACACATCCTGCAGAGAGGAGTCAAGGAGGTGCAACACCTACACATCCTGCAGTGCAGGGTCAGGGAGATGCAGCACCTACAAATCTAAAGCGAGGGGTCAGGGAGGTGCAGCACCTTTACATCCTGGAGTGAGGGGTGAGGGAGGTGCAGCACCTTCACATCCTGCAGCGAGGGGTCAGGGAGATGCAGCACCTACATATCTTGCAGCGAGGGGTCAGAGTGGTGTAGCAACTTCACATCCTGCAGTGAGGGGTGAGGGGGGTGCAGCACCTTCACATCCTGCAGTGCGGGGTCAGGGTGGCGCAGCAACTTTACATCCTGCAGCGAGGGGTCAGGGAGGTGCAGTTCCTTCACATCTTGCAGCAAGGGGTCAGGGAGATGCATCACCTACACATCCTGCAGAGGGGGGTCAGGAAGGTGCAGCACTTCACATCCTGCAGCAAGGGGTCAGGGAGGTGCAGTACTTTCACATCCTGCAGTGAGGGGTCAGGGAGGTGCAGCACCTTCACATCCTGCAGCGAGGGTTCAGGGAGGAGCAGCAACTTCATATCCTGCAGTGAGGGTTCAAGGAGGTGCAGAACCTTCACATCCTGCAGTGAGGAGTCAGGGAGGAGCAGCACATTCACATCGTGCAGCGACGGGTCAGGGAGGTGCAGCACCTTCACATTCTGCAGTGAGGGGTCAGGGAGGTGCAGCACCTACACATCCTGGAATGCAGGGTCAGGGAGATGCAGCACCTACACATCCTGCAGCGAGGGCTCAGGGAGGAGCAGCACCTTCACATTCTGCTGCAAGGGGTCAGGGAGATGCATCACCTTCACATCCTGCAGTGAGGAGTCAGGGAGGTGCAGCACCTTCACATTCTGAAGTGTGGGGCCAGGGAGGTGCAGCACATTCACATCGTGCAGCGACGGGTCAGGGAGGTGCAGCACTTCACATTCTGTAGTGAGGGGTCAGGGAGGTGCAGCACCTACACATCCTGCAGTGAGGGGTCAAGGAGGAGCAGCACATTCACATCGTGCAGCGATGGGTCAGGGAGGTGCAGCACTTCACATCCTGCAGCGAGGGGTCAGGGAGGAGCAGCACATTCACATCGTGCAGCGACGGGTCAGGGAGGTGCAGCACTTCACATCCTGCAGCGAGGGGTCAGGGGGTGCAGCACCTACACATCGTGAATCGAGGGGTCAGGGAGGAGCAGCACATTGACATCCTGCAGCGAGGGGTCAAGGAGGTGCAGCACCTTCACATCCTGCAGCGAGGGGTCAGGGGGTGCAGCACCTTCACATCCTGCAGTGAGGGGTCAAGGAGGTGCAGCACCTTCACATCCTGCAGCGAGGGGTCAGGGGGTGCAGCACCTTCACATCCTGCAACGAGGGGTCAAGGAGGTGCAGCACCTTCACATCCTGCAGCGAGGGGTCAGGGGGTGCAGCACCTTCACATCCTGCAACGAGGGGTCAGGGAGGTGCAGCACCTTCACATCCTGCAGTGAGGGGTCAGGGAGGTACAGCACCTTCACATCCTGCAGCGAGGGATCAGGGAGGTGCAGCAACTTCACATCCTGCAGTGAGGGTTCAAGGAGGTGCAGCACCTTCACATCCTGCAGCGAGGGGTCAGGGGGTGCAGCACCTTCACATCCTGCAACGAGGGGTCAGGGAGGTGCAGCACCTTCACATCCTGCAGTGAGGGGTCAGGGAGGTACAGCACCTTCACATCCTGCAGCGAGGGATCAGGGAAATGCAGCAACTTCACATCCTGCAGGGAGGGGTCAAGGAGGTGCAGCACCTTCACATCCTGCAGCAAGGGGTCAGGGAGATGCATCACCGACACATCCTGCAGAGAGGGTCAAGGAGGTGCAGCACCTACACATCCTGCAGCAAAGGGTCAGGGAGGTGCAGCACCTACACATCCTGCGGTGCAGGGTCAGGGAGATGCAGCACCTACAAATCTAAAGCGAGGGGTCAGGGAGGTGCAGCACCTTTACATCCTGCAGTGCGGGGTCAGAGAGGTGCAACACCTTCACATTCTGCTACGAGGGGTCAGGGAGGTGCAGCAGCTTCACATCCTGAAGTGAGGGGTCGGGGACGTGCAGCACCTACACATCCTGCAGAGAGGGGTCAGGGAGGTGCAACACCTTCACATCCTGCAGTGAGGGGTCAGAGAGGTGCAGCACCTTCACATCCTGCATCGAGGGGTCAGGGAGATGCAGCACCTTCACATCCTGCAGCGAGGGTTCAGGGAGGAGCAGCAACTTCATATCCTGCCGTGAGGAGTCAGGGAGGAGCTGCACATTCACATCGTGCAGCGACAGGTCAGGGAGGTGCAATACCTTCACATTCTGCAGTGAGGGTTCAAGGAGGTGCAGAACCTTCACATCCTGCAGTGAGGAGTCAGGGAGGAGCTGCACATTCACATCGTGCAGCGACAGGTCAGGGAGGTGCAGCACCTTCACATTCTGCAGTGAGGGGTCAGGGAGGTGCAGCACCTACACATCCTGGAGTGCAGGGTCAGGGAGATGCAGCACCTACACATCCTGCAGCGAGGGCTCAGGGAGGAGCAGCACCTTCACATTCTGCTGCAAGGGGTCAGGGAGATGCATCACCTTCACATCCTGCAGCGAGGGGTCAGGGAGGTGCAGCACCTTCACATTCTGCAGTGTGGGGTCAGGGAGGTGCAGCACCTTCACATCCTGCAGCGAGGGCTCAGGGAGGAGCAGCACCTTCACATCCTGCAACGAGGGGTCAGGGATGTGCAGCACCTTCACATCCTGCAGTGAGGGGTCAGGGAGGTACAGCACCTTCACATCCTGCAGCGAGGGATCAGGGAAATGCAGCAACCTCACATCCTGCAGTGAGGGTTCAAGGAGGTGCAGCACCTTCACATTCTGCAGTGTGGGGTCAGGGAGGTGCACCACCTACACATCCTGCAGCGAGGGGTCAGGGAGGAGCAGCACATTCACATCCTGCAGCGAGGGATCAGGGAGGTGCCGCACATTGACATCCTGCAGCGAGGGGTCAAGGAGGTGCAGCACCTTCACATCCTGCAGCGAGGGGTCAGGGAGGTGCAGCACCTTCACATCCTGCAGCGAGGGGTCAGGGGGTGCAGCACCTTCACATCCTGCAACGAGGGGTCAAGGAGGTGCAGCACCTACACATCCTGCAGCAAGGGGTCAGGGAGATGCATCACCTACGCATCCTGCAGAGAGGGGTCAAGGAGGTGCAGCACCTACACATCCTGCAGCAAGGGGTCAGGGAGATGCATCACCTTCACATCCTGCAGCGAGGGGTCAGGGAGGTGCAGCACCTTCACATCCTGCAGCAAGGGGTGAGGGAGATGCATCACCTACACATCCTGCAGAGGGGGGTCAGGAAGTTGCAGCACTTCACATCCTGCAGCAAGAGGTCAGGGAGGTGCAGCACCTTCACATCCTGCAGTGAGGGGTAAGGAATGTGCAGCACTTTCACAACCTGCAGTGAGGGGTCAGGGAGGTGCAGCACCTTCACATCCTGCAGCGAGGGGTCAGGGAGGTGCAGCACCTTCACATCCTGCAGTGAGGAGTAAGGAATGTGCAGCACTTTCACAACCTGCAGTGAGGGGTCAGGGAGGTGCAGCACCTTCACATCCTGCAGCGAGGGGTCAGGGAGGTGCAGCACCTTCACATCCTGCAGCGAGGGGTCAGGGAGGTGCAGCAACTTCACATCCTGCAGTGAGGGTTCAAGGAGGTGCAGCACCTTCACATCCTGCAGTGAGGAGTCAGGGAGGTGCACCACCTACACATCCTGCAGTGAGGGGTCAGGGGAGGAGCAGTGCATTCACATCGTGCAGCGACGGGTCAGGGAGGTGCAGCACCTTCACATTCTGCAGTGAGGGGTCAGGGAGGTGCAGCACCTACACATCCTGCAGTGCAGGGTCAGGGAGATGCAGCACCTACACGTCCTGCAGCGAGGGGTCAGGGAGGTGCAGCAGCTTCACATCGTGCCGCGACGGGTCAGGGAGGTGCAGCAACTTCACATTCTGCAGCAAGGGGTCAGGGAGATGCATCACCTTCACATCCTGCAGCGAGGGGTCAGGGAGGTGCAGCAACTTCACATCCTGCAACGAGGGGTCAGGGAGATGCATCACCTTCACATCCTGCAGCGAGGGTTCAAGGAGGTGCAGCTCCTTCACATCCTGCAGTGCAGGGTCAGGGAGATGCAGCACCTACACATTCTGCAGAGAGGGTTCAAGGAGGTGCAGCACCTTCACATCCTGCAGCGACGGGTCAGGGAGGTGCAGCACCTTCACATTCTGCAGTGAGGGGTCAGGGAGGTGCAGCACCTTCACATTCTGCAGCGACGGGTCAGGGAGGTGCAGCACTTCACATTCTGCAGAGAGTGTTCAAGGAGGTGCAGCACCTTCACATCCTGCAGCGACGGGTCAGGGAGGTGCAGCACCTTCACATTCTGCAGTGAGGGGTCAGGGAGGTGCAGCACCTACACATCCTGCAGTGCAGGGTCAGGGAGATGCAGCACCTACACATCCTGCAGCGAGGGATCAGGGAGGTGCCGCACATTGACATCCTGCAGCGAGGGGTCAAGGAGGTGCAACACCTTCACATCCTGCAGCGAGGGGTCAGGGAGGTGCAGCACCTTCACATCCTGCAGCGAGGGGTCAGGGCGATGCAGCACCTTCACATCCTGCAGCGAGGGGTCAGGGCGATGCAGCACCTTCACATACTGCAATGTGGGGTCGGAGAGGTGCAGCACCTTCACAACCTGCCATGAGGGGTCAGGGAGTTGCAGCACCTACACATTCTGCAGCGAGGGGTCAGGGAGGTGCAGCACCTTCACATCCTGCAGCGAGGGGTCAGGGAGGTGCAGCACCTTCACATCCTGCACCGAGGGGTCAGGGAGGTGCAGCACATTCACATCCTGCAATGCAGGCCAGGGAGATGCAGCACCTTAACATCCTGCAGCGAGGGATCATGGAGAAGTAGCACCTTCACATCCTGCAGCGAGGGGTCAGCGAGGTGCAGCACCTTCACATCCTGCAGTGAGGGGTCAGGGCGGTGCAGCACCTTCACATCCTGCATCGAGGGGTCAGGAATGTGCAGCACCTTCATATCCTGCAGTGAGGGGTCAGGCAGGTGTAGCACCTTTACATTCTGCAATGAGGGGTCAGGGCGGTGCAGCACCTTCACATCCTGCAGTGAGGTGACAGGGAGGTGCAGCACATTCACATCCAGCAGTGAGTGGTCAGGGGCGTGCAGCACCTTCACATCCTGCAGCGAGGGATCAGGGAGGTGCAGCACCTTCACATCCTGCAGCGAGGGATCAGGGAGGTGCAGCACCTTCACATCCAGCAGCGAGGGATCAGGGAGTTGCAGCACCTACACATTCTGCAGTGAGGGGTCAGGGAGGTGCAGCACCTTCACATCCTGCAGCGAGGGCTCAGGGAGGTGCAGCACCTTCACATCCTGCAGCGAGGGGTCAGGGAGGTGCAGCACCTTCACATCCTGCAGCGATGGGTCTGGGAGGTGCAGCACATTCACATCCTGCAATGCAGGGCCAGGGAGATGCAGCACCTTAACATCCTGCAGCGAGGGATCAGGGAGAAGTAGCACCTTCACATCCTGCAGCGAGGGGTCAGCGAGGTGCAGCACATTCACATCCAGCAGTGAGGGGTCAGGGCGGTGCAGCACCTTCGCATCTCGCAGTGAGGGGTCAGGAAGGTCCAGCACCTTCATATCCTGCAGTGAGGGGTCAGGCAGCTTTAGCACCTTCACATTCTGCAATGAGGGGTCAGGGCGGTGCAGTACCTTCACATCCTGCAGAGAGGGTTCAGGGAGGTGCAGCACATTCACATCCAGCAGTGAGGGGTCAGGGAGGTGCAGCACCTTCACATCTTGCAGTGCAGAGTCAGGGAGGTGCAGCACCTTAACATCCTGCAGCGAGGGATCAGGGAGGTGCAGCACCTTCACATCCTGCAGCGAGGTGTTAGGGAGGCGCAGCACCTTCACATCTTGCAGCAAGGGATCAGGGAGGTGCAGCACCTTCACATCCTGCAGTGAGGGGTCAGAGAGGTGCAGCACTTTCACATCCTGCAGTGAGGGGTCAGGGAGGTGCAGCACCTTCACAACCTGCAGCGAGGGCACCGGGAGGTGCAGCACCTTTACATCCTGCAGTGAGGGGTCAGAGAGGTGCAGCACCTTTACATCCTGCAGTGAGGGATCATGGAGATGCAGCACCTTACATCCTGCAGAGAGGGGTCAGGGAGGTGCAACACCTTCACATCCTGAAGTGAGGGGTCAGGGATGTGCAGCACCTACACATCCTGCAGCGAGGGCTCAGGGAGATGCAGCACCTTCACATCTTGCAGCAAGGGGTCAGGGCGGTGCAGCACCTTCAAATCTCGCAGTGAGGTGTCAGGAAGGTGCAGCACCTTCATATTGTGCAGTGAGGGGTCAGGGAGGTGCAGCACCTACGCATCCTGAAGTGAGGGGTCAGGGACGTGCAGCACCTACACATCCTGCAGTGAGGGGTCACGGAGGTGCAGCACCTTAACATCCTGCAGAGAGGGATCGGGGAGGTGCAGCACCTTCACATCCTGCAGCGAGGGGTCAGGGAGGTGCAGCACCTTCACATCCTGCAGTGAGGGGTCAGGGAGGTGCAGCACCTTCAAATCCTGAGCGAGGGGTCAGCGAGGTGCAGCACCTTCACATCCAGCAGTGAGGGGTCAGGGAGGTGCAGCACCTTCACATCTTGCAGTGAGGGGTCAGGAAGTTGCAGCACCTTCACATCCTGCAGTACATGGTGAAGCACCTTCAAATCCTGCAGTGAGGGGTGAGGGAGATGCAGCACCTTCACATCCTGCAGTGAGGGGTGAGGGAGATGCAGCACCTTCACATCCTGCAGTGTGGGGTCAGGGTGGTGAAGCACCTTCACATCCTGTAGTTAGGGGTCAGGGAGGCGCAACATCTTCACTGGCTGCACCTCAGTGTTCGGAAGATGAAGTACCTTCATATGCTGGAGAGGAGGGTCAAGGCAATAAGCATTTGCACAGGCTGCAGTGAGAGTTCAGAGAGGTAAAAGATCTATACAAGCCGCAGTGAGGGTATAGGGACATGCAGCAGCTGTGTAATTAATCACACCATATAATTACACATTAAATCAATTAAATAATGCATTCCAGTTTTGTGGTAACGACAAGTTTATGTGCAAGTTCAAACTCCATAAAGTGAATCTTTAAAACCTCAGCTTAGTTGCAATTGCACGAACTGTTTTTGAGTGTTCAGAACCCGTAGAGATTGATGAGGTGACTGAATGTGTTTAGAGTCATAGAGATATACCAGCTTCCACCATTCCACCATTGCCGTTGTGGGCGGCACGGTGGCACAGTGGTTAGCACTGCTGCCTCACAGCGCCTGAGACCCGGGTTCAATTCCCGCCTCAGGCGACTGACTGTGTGGAGTTTGCACGTTCTCCCCGTGTCTGCGTGGGTTTCCTCCGGGTGCTCTGGTTTCCTCCCACAGTCCAAAAGATGTGCAGGGTCAGGTGAATTGGCCATGCTAAATTGCCCGTAGTGTTAGGTAAGGGGTAAATGTAGGGGTATGGGTGGGTTTCGCTTCGGCAGGTCGGTGTGGACTTGTTGGGCCGAAGGGCCTGTTTCCACACTGTAATGTAATCTAATCATTTCCATTGGCAGCTCATTCCAGACACCACTCTGCGTGAAAACATTGCCACTTTGGTCCCTTTTAGATCTTTCCCCTCTTACCTTCACCTATGCCCTCTAGTTCTGGATTCCCCCACCCTGTGAAAAAGATCATGTCTATTTACCCTATTCATGCCCCTCATGATTTTGTAAACCTCTACAAGGTCATCCCTCAGAGTCTGAAGCTCCAGGAAAAACAGCCTCAGCCTATTCAGCCTCTTCCTATAGCTCAAATCTTCCAACCCTGGCAACATCCTTGTAAATCTTTTCTGAACCCTTTCTGGTCTCCTTCCTATCGGAATATTCCAAAAGTGGCCTAACCAACGTTCTCTACAGTCAATACTCTGACCAATAAAGGAAAGCATACCAAACACCTTCACTATCCTATCTACCTGCAACCCTACTTTCAAGGAACTATGAACCTGCCCTCCAAAGTCTCTTTCTTTAGGAATAACAGGTAACTCCACGTGTCAAAGAACGATCAATCAAAAATCATCTGGTTTGGTATAGAGGGGAGTAACGATTATTTAGGGTATAAAAAAGGAAGTCAAAACCATGTTTGCTATAGCAGAGAAGAGACAGATTCAAAGAAAGGACTAGTTTTATTCATAATTTGAGAAATATAAGTAGCCCGAACAAGGGACAGCAGTCTTGTGACTGCAAGAGATTAAGGAGGCTGAAAGAGAAGTCTACTAGACAAATCCAGGTTTCAAAAATAAAATCACTCAAGGGATATGGCTTCACTGAATGAGCAGCACTTATTATTCATTCCTAAATGCACCCAAGGTGATGGCGAGCTGTCTTGAACTGCTGCAGTCCATTTGGTGTAGCTACTCACATATGCTGTAGGGGATGGAGTTCCAGTATTTTGACCCAGTTACAGTGAAGGACCAGCAAGTTAGTTCCATGTTAGGATGTTTGAATAGGTTGAAGGGGAGCTTTGCAGGCATTTGTATTTCCATGCGTATGCTGCTCTTGTCCTCAGTAAAGCTTGGAGCAATGGAAGGCACTGTCTAAGGCATCTTGGTAAATTTGTGTAGTACATCTTGTAGATGTTATCCACTGCTGCTACTGAGCATCAGTGGAATTTTTCTGTATATGGTGCCAATCAAGTGGGTTGCTTTGTTTTGAATGATGTTAAGCTTTGTGAATTTTCTTGGAAGTACACTCATCCAGGGAAGTAAGGATCATATTTTAACACTCCTGACTTGGGCCTTACAGTGGACAGGCTTTGAAGAGTCAGGAGGTGAATTACTTGCTGTGGAGTTCCTCACCTTTGATCTGTTTTTGTAGCCACAGTATGTGTATATCTGGTCCAGGTCAGTTTCTGGACAATAGTAACCCCAGAATATTGATTATAGGGAATTCAGCAGTGCTGATGCTGTTAAGAGTCAAAGGGCAATAATCAGATTCCCTATTGTTCACAATGGTCATTGCCTGTCATGAATCCTACTTGCAAGTCGTCAGCCCAAGCCTGGACATTACCCAGGTCCTTGTTGCATTTGGACATTGACTGCTTCGGTATCTGACGAGTTGTGAATGGCACTGAACATTGCAAACATCCCCACTTCTGACCTTAGGATGGAAGGAAAATTCATGATGAAGCAGCTCAAGGTAGTTGAGTCTAGAACACTACACTGAAGAACTCCTGCAATGATGTTCCCAGAGCTGTGATGACTGACCTTCAACAACCACAACCACTTTTCTTTGTACTTTGTATGATTCCAAGCAGTGGAGGGCTTTCTCCCTGATTCCTATTAATTCTAGTTTTGGTATGGCTCCTTGATGTCACATGGGATCAAATGTCAAGAAGAGTCAATTTCACCTTTGCTTACAGTTGCAACATAACCTTGGTGCTCTGTAATCAATGCCATGATTGATAAATGTGCGTCCTGTATGCCTTTTTAAGTACCCTAAAAACCTGACCTACAGCCTTCAGGGGTCTGGAAACAAGCACCTCAAAATCACCCCTCCACCTCCCAAACTGCCTGAGCTTTCTAGTCACCTGCCATTCATTGAGTAGTCCCATGTCTTGTTACTGCTTCCAAACATTTTTCAGAGTTGAATTCCATTTGCCACTGATCTGTCCACTTGATCAATCCATCTATACCCTCCTGTGACAGTTAATCATTGAAGCAGTCCACAACAGAATGATTCAGAAGAAGTGAAGAATTTGTGAAAATTAATAAGATTATGGCTCACTGTGTAATTAACTGGGTCAGTTGGTGAGAAAATTGCAGGATTTTTCCTGATCCCATTTGTTATTTCACCTGCACTATGAAGTGATTGATTACGCTATATTCTCCATATTTACCAGTGTTAATTCTTGGTGTTATTTGTGTATTATGGATTATGATATAAGATAGAACAGTATTACAAAGTATTATTTTTTGTTCAAAGCTATGGAACCTTGTGGTTTTATTCTCTTCTTAAGTCCCTGAATCTCATAATTTGGCTATTTTGAAAAGAGATCACTGATCCCTAACCAGATCATAGTATAATTTGGTGACACAAAATGCTAACGTGGCCCCTCAAACAAGGCAACATTTTCAGATCATCAAGGCACAGTCATACACTCGATAGAGAAAATGACTTTAAATCATAGTTGTGGGTATGTTCACCGAGCTGGGAAGGTGATTTGCAGACATTTTGTCCCCTGTCTAGGTGATGTCTTCAGTGCTTTAGAGCCTCCTGTGAAGCACTGCTGTACTGTGTTTTCTGAAATTTATTTCTTTCGCTTCCTCCTGCTTCCGGTTCCGTTTATTCTTTGTAATGGCTGGTATATTGGGTCCAGGTCAATGCAGTTGATGGAGTCCATGGAGGAGTGCCATTCCCGCTGTCCTCTGTTCAGCTTATCCTATAGTCATTGTGTTGCCCCAATCAAATTTATGGTCCTTGTCATCTGTGTATATGGCTACTAGGGACAGCTGGTCATGGTGTTTAGTGGCTAGTTGGTGTTCGTGGATGCAGAATGCTAGTTGTCTGCCTGTTTGTCCTACATAGTGCCTTGTGCAGTCTTTGCATGGAATCTTGTAAATTATGTTTGTCTTGCACATGATGGGTATAGGGTCTTTCGTCCTGGTGTAATGTTAAAAGATTAAATGGGAATATCTCTCTGGACATTAATGTAATATTAAAGAGTTAAACTGCATTGAGTGAACATCCTGGAAGTGGGTGGGGATGACATTCATGCAAGAATGTGAATGACCCCCACTCCAATTAGACAGTCATTTGCTTCTACTCCTCCTACTATTATCAAATTAAACTCTCATTCAATCTCTTCCATTCAGAAATGCTTTCTAGCCATCCCCTGAAGCTAGGACACATCACACCTACATTGTCCTGGGGAATCATTGAGCCAGGAAATCGTCTGCATACCAATTCCTCAGGATTAGATCATTAGCATTTGCATTACCTCCAAGGATGATCTTATCCTACCATTGTACCTGGGGTAACATGTGACTGTGAGGCTTGGGTTTGTCTTGAGTGGCATGTGAGTATGAAGGCGTGGCCAGAGTATCTGTAAGCATTGCCAACTGACCTGTATAAAGGAGATGTACTTTCCTTGTTCAGGGCCTCTTTGACTCAACTTCACATGCCTGTGAAGAGGGTCAAAGGGGTCACCTAACTTGTACAGGCTTTAATAAAGTTTAACTGTTTGCAGAAGTTGGTGTGTGCGAATTGCATCTCCTGTGTGAAACCTCAGGATAAGAACTTAGCACTGGTGAGTTGTTGTCTGAGCATGGCTGTCGGTTTATGGGCGATCATGAATCCGTGATTGGAGAAGTCTGGCTATTAATTCCAAGATTTTTTTTTGTGTAAGGTACCATGGCTAGCGAGTTAGATCGGGGCATTTCTTCTTGCGATATTTGTCTGTTAGGCATCTATGGATGAAGTTGCAGGGATATCCGTTCTTGGCAAATACTCTGTAGAGGTGTTTTTCTTCCCTTTGTAGGTCGGGAGTACTGCAGTGTTTTGTAGCCTTTTTGAACAGGGTCCCTATGCAGCTTCTCGTGTGTGTGTGTTCGGATGGTTACTGCTGTAGTTCAGAATCTGGTCGGGGTGTGTGGCTTTTCTGTACATTTTTGTGATGCATTCACTGTTCCGTGTTCTTTCTACCATCATATCCAGGAATGAGAGTTTACTCCTCTCTCGTAAATCTGATCCCTCTGAGCATGGTGTCGATAATCCAGTGTGTGTTCTCAATTTCTGTTCTCTTAATGATAACGTGGACGACACTTTTGTATCTGATTTCTGGAATGACACGACTGATGTGAGAAGAGAGACGGATTAGTTCAAATTATACTCACTGGAATTTAGAAGACTGAAGAGGAATCTTAATTGAAACTTATAACATTCTAACAGGACTAGACAGGGTAAACGCAGGTTGTTCCCAATAACTAGGAAATCCAGAACAAGGGGTTATAGTCTAAGGATGCAGCCGAGGCCATTTAGGACTGAGATGAAGAAAACTTTCTTCACCTAGAGAGTGGTGAGCCTGTAGGATTCTATGCCACAGAAAGCAGTTGAGGCCAAATATATTTAACATTTTCTTAGGGCTAAAGGGATCAAAGGATATGGGACGAAAACAGGAACAGGGTACTGAGTTGGATAATAATAATGATCATATTGAATGGCAGAGCCGACTTGAAAGTCAAAGGTCCTATCCTGTTTCTACTTTCTATGTTTTAATGAATGCTATAGAATGTCTTATTGATTACATATCAAGTTGTGGTGCAACCCTGCTTAAGAAAAGGATATTATTCAATAAGGAGAACCATAGCTGGGAACTGTCATTACAGATAGATAGTAACTATGGGCTACGTTTTATTCAATTTTTTTGCATTAATAAGAAATCACTGGGATTAAGGACAAAGTTCACATTCCTATTAGCCTCGGTCTTCAAAAGTAGTGGTGGGGGTAAACAGAACCTCAAAATTGTGTTGAAAAAGCTCCATAGATCACCCCACTTTTTTCTATTGTTAAAATTGTATCTTGGAAATATCATAAGTAAATTTCAGAAAGGGTGAAGGATTGAGAATACGGTATGAATGCCCTGATGTGCCTAGCCAAGGGAGCCTTTGTTCCAAATAGCTTCCAAAAAAGATTGGAATGGGAAAAGCTGAGAATGGATCAGTATTGATAAAGATTATACAAGTTCAATAACGAGAGGACATGCTTTCATCAATAACAAGAGGTCATGCTTTCAAGGTGAAAGGTGGAAAGTTTAAGGGGGATACACACAGCTAGTACTTCAGAGGGTGGTGGACATTTGGAACGCATTGCCAGCAAAGATGGTAGAGGTAGGCATGGTAAATTCATTTAAGATGCGTGCATAAGTAGGTGGTGAGCAGAGGGATACAAATGCTTAGGAATTGACCGACCGGTTTAGACAGTACATTTGGATCGGCTCAGGCTTGGAGGGCCAAAGGGCTTGTTCCTGGGCTGTAAATTTTCTTTGTTCAAGTGGATGCAATATTTCCTATTTCCCATTCAGCACAGAAAATGCAAGATCAGAGGGTATAGTGAATACAAGGCAAGACATGAGATTAGATGAAGGAATTGTCTTAAGACAGCAGTGAAAGGAGGAATGATCTGGATGGATACTGGCATCCCATGAGTTCTTGGAGCTTGCATCTCTTAACACCTGAAAAGAGAAAAACATTTTGTTGTAGCATCGCTTGAAACATAAAATGGAATGAAACTGTGGAGCACATCAGTTTTGAGAGAGTGAATCTGTGTTGTTGGAGACAGATTGAGACTGTACAAGTGACGATGTATGGCAATTTCAGGATGTGATGAGATGAATGTTGGAAATTACTACGTTCATGGGTGGATTCCAAACAAGATGGAATTTCTGTTGGAATCAAGTGTGGAATAAGCTAAAGTTGGAGCTGGTTACTGAGGAAAGACATGTGGCTGTGAAAGCAAATTGCCTGTTACTTTACCAAACACAAGAAGGAAATGAGAAAGCAATGAAGATAAATTAAAGGAGACAAATTGAGATCTCACCTGAGAGAAGAACAGAATTTCTTGAAAATAAGCATTTCTGGAGAAGTGGCAGTAAATTAAACATTATACCAAAAGCAAAATACTGTGGATGCCAGGAATCAAAAATAAACATTGAAAATGCTGGAAATATTTTCTAGGTCTAGCAGCATCTGTGGAGAGAACAATTTTAAAAGCAATACCCTTGGGTAGAAATACAGTGATTGCACAGTGGAGCAGAGAAAGCAAGGGTATAGAAAATATTCCATCAGCAGGGGACTGGAGATTTAGGCTAAGATGTAAAATGGAGATGATTCCTTATCTAAGTAATGATGTAGACGTGCTGGTGTTGGCACAACACTAGGTTACAGCCATTCAGTTTATTTGAAATCACAAGCTTTCAAAGTACAGCTTTTTTGTCAAGTTAAGAAGCAGTGCTCTGAAAGCTTGTTTCAAATAAATTGATTGGACTATAACAGGACAGCAAATGACTTCTGACCTTAGAAGTAATTTGATGGAAAGTCAGCAAACCAACAATACCCTAAATCCACTTTTGCCTCAAAAAGAAAATTGTGAATGCTGGAGATGTGAAACAAAAAAAAAAGTTTGCTGGAGAAACTCAGCAGGTTTGGCAGCATCTGTGGAGAGAGAAAACAAGAGTTAATGTTTGAAATCCAGTGACCTTTCTTCAGAAACTTTGGTTTTATTGTAACCCTTCCTTAGTAAGACACTGCCAACTCCTACTTGTGACCACAGTATAAACTAATACTCTCAGTATTGTTGGATATAACCTGGGGTTGTGTGATTTTTTTTCCCCCCAGTGTGTCAACTGCTATCTCAAATTTTCTTTCGTGGAACTGACGGTTACATTAATATCTGCTGGCCACAAAAAAAAATCCTTAAGCTAAAATATTTGATTCCACCAAGGTTTGACTGTTAATGGGTTTGAACTCTACCTTCATTAAACCTCTTCGCGCCCACTCCGCCATCTTGATCAGCTCCTTCTGTTCGCGCTTTTTGTTTTACTTCGGGGCGGGGCTCCTGTAGTAAGCAGCTTGGTGATTGGTGGCTGCCACCAGCCAATGGTATCGGAGTGTGTTGGGAGGTGGGAGCGGCGGTTTTGAAGATGGCGGCGGCGGCTCTGGTGATGCTCGGGTCGAGGTCCCGCTCGGGGTCGCTGCGTCGGCTGACGGTGAGGGGTTTGTGGGCAGCTGCCCGGCCTCTCTCCGCCCTGAGCGTCCACGCAAACCGCCCCACGTCCCAGGCGCCGGATGGGCCGCGGGGGCCCCGGTTCGTTGGTAGTTGCGGAAGACCACAGGTAGAGTGAGTGAGTGAGTGAGTGAGTGAGTGAGTGAGTGAGGTGGGCCGGGCCTGGTCTATGGAGGAGTCATACTCGATGTGACTGTACAGTCTCTGTGCTCTGCTTCAGGACTGCCGACAGCAATCTGATCGGCAGCGACTCCGAGCACGAGGGTGGAAACATAGGGGCAGGGGTAGGCCAATTGACCCCTCCAGGCAGCTCCGCCCAATCAGTTATGATCCTGGCTGATCATTGAGCTCAGTACCTTTTTTAATCCCTCGCTTCCATTGTCCCCTCCGAACCTCACTCCCCCGCAGAGCTGCGTTCGCTTGTTTCCCCCCCCCCCCCCCATCGCTTGATTCCTTTAGCCACAAGTGCTTGACCTCTACCTTGAAAACAAAGTTTTGGCCTTAATCACTTAGTCTAGCAATGAATCTTATACCCCTCTCTGGGTGAAGAAGTTTAATATAGAACAATACTACAATGCAGGAACAGGCTCTTCAACCTGTCATGTCTGCAATGACTGTTGCCATTCTAAACTAATTCCATTTGCCTGCACGTGAGCCATATCTTTGAGCCCTACTTGTTCACGTATCCGTCTAAATGTTTCTTAAGTGTTATTGTACTCGCTTTTTGCCACCTCATCATGCAGTGCATTTCAGGCAACTACTAGCCTTGTGCATCTCCTTTAATTTTCCCTATCTCACCTTAAATCAATGTCCTCTCGTATTTAAAATTTTCACCCTAGGGGAAAAAAGACTGACTATCCATGCCTCTCTTAATTTATATATTTCTATCAGATTGCACTCAGCCTCTGATACACTCATGCAAACAGTCAAAGCCTTCCTGTAGTAATCGACCTGGGAACCCTCTTTTTCACCCTCTTCAAGGCCTCCACATCCTTCCTATATTGTGGCGATCAGACTACACACAACACTCCAAACGTAGTCTTGCATAACTGCAGCATAGCTTGCTCCTCATATACTCAATGCCCTAAGTGATGAAGGCAAGAAAGCCATACACAGTCTCACTCCTAAATCTTTACCCCTTCTCCTTAAGCTAAGATTCCTCCTTCTGGATATTCCCACCATCGGGAACATCCTTCCTGAATGTAACCTGTCTAACTAATTAGAATTTTATAGGTTTCTATGAAAATTCTCTCCCTGTCCATTCTTGTAAGCCTTAATGAATATAATCTTAATTGACCCAATCTTTCCAGAGGCTGGCAGCAATCCTTGTGACGTTTGGGATGGGAAACCGTTTGAGATCTTTCTGTGGTTAACAAGCATAGTAACTGCAAATCAAGCTATTAACAACAAGGTGAAGGGTGGAGAAAATACTCCAAGAGGACTGGAGAATTAGACTATGGTATATGACTGGAAATTGTTCTCTAAATATGGAATATTATGTTGTGATAATGACATCCTGGCACAGCAGAGGCATTCATGGTAATTCATATATTCCCAGATCTTCCTTCGGCAAGATAGAGAATGGAATAAAGGAGACTTGGCAAAATTGATTTAGCAGCATGTTGTAATGCTGGTGTGACTGGATGTTCAAGAGGTCAAGGCAGAATCTGTTCGTTTAGAGTGAAATAATTGAGGTACGATTGCATTATTGGATGTCAGTAGACCACCAATTGGTAGAATAGACAAGCAAATTACTGATAGTTGCAAGTATTATAATATGGACGACTTTATTTATCTCGCTATTTACTGGGACAGTAATAGAGTGAGGGGCACGAGTGTATTTGGGATAAATTTCTACATTGCTATGTCTAATCCAGGGCGGAAGGAGACATTGCTGGATCTGACTTTATGGAATTATGTCAAATGGATCAAAAGTCAGAAGAAAATATTTAGGGAACAGTAGTGACCATTAGGTTTAAGTTAGCTATGGAAGACAGCAAAGAGTGATTTGCACCATCCCTCTTGTTGTTTTAATCTCTCCTGTTTCTCATCCTCTCGCAGACCTCCTATGTTATCAGCATCTGTGCTAGTGAAATTGTAGAAGATGTGTATTGACATGTTTGAATATAATTTGAATACTACTCCAATTAGTAATTTTTCCTAACGTGTGTTGGTGCCACTAGTGGAATTAGACTCTTAAAACGTTTCTAGTGCTAAAAAACCTTTTTTACGCAGAGCAGGAGAGACTGGGATTAGACGTTACTCAAAATTAATGCTACTGCAGGAGCTGAAAGGTGGCATAGAACTTTTGCTCAAAGATTGAGGCAATAAGGTGTATTACTCAGAAAATGAATGTATTACTGCTTGTTGAAATTGAAAATATTTGTGAATGAGGAGACGTATATCTTTAACAAAAAAGTCTATTTCCTTGAGGGAAGATAGTAATATAGTGATGATGTCACTGCATTAGTAATCACTAGACCCAAACCTAATGTGGTCAATATAGATTCAAAGTTCACTGTAGTAGCTGGTGGAATTTGAATTTGTTTAATAAATCTGAAATTGATTGTCATAAAAGCTAGTTTATTCGTGTCCTTTGAGAGGAAAATCTGCTGTTTTTGCCCAATTATGTTCTTCAGTCCCACAGCAATGTGGTTCTGTTAACAGCCCTCTGATATGGCCTAACAAACAATGCAGTTTGAGGACAAATAAGACCGTGCCAGTGTTTCCCATGTCCCGTACTTTTAATATCTGACCACCTTTATTGAAATTAATTTATTACTAAATCCAGTTATCCAGTTCTGTACAAATACGACAATCACTTTTCTTGTGTATACAGATTTACCTTGCACTCGGTCAACCTATTCGCCACCTTTGCTCAGATGGCAGCAACTTGGAAGGACGGTTGATTTACAGTGGAAACCTGGCCAGAGTAGTACTTGGTATGAAATTAATCCTTTTTAAATTTTGCATTATTTCTAAATTTTAAATGTGATAATGAAATTAACCCTTTCTTTGTCTTGTGTCTAATATCTTTGTGTTTTTAGGGGTGAAATTCTTCTCCTACTCCACCAGCATTTTCACTTTATGTATGATGCCTTATATTCTCCTCCATTCTGGTCTTGGAATTCAGAACCCTGCATTACAGGTGGCTTTCTGTGGCATAATGGGATTCTTTACTTTTTTAAGTCCGCTGGTATTACACTTCCTCACGAAAGGTTATGTGATTCATCTATATCATGATGCAAAAACTGATAACTACACAGCAATCACTTATAGTGTTCTCCTCCAGCAGAAGAAAACTGTTTTCCATCAAAAGGATGTGAAAGTTCCAGGAGTCAGCAAACTGTTCACCACATTTTATGCGAACAACAAGTCACTGCTAGTAAATCCAGTTCTTTTTTGGCATCCAAATGACTACAGTCACCTAATGGGTTATGATCAGCCCTTCTCCTTTAATTTGGATGAACTGAAAAAATAATGATGAAAAGGAAAGGCGATGTTACTTCCACGGCTGTTCTCTCCATCATTGTAGTTAGCAGTGAGCTGCGTTTATATCTTAATTTTGTACATTTGGATTGAACATAAACACAAGGAAGAAATGCGCAGATACCGGAAATTTGAAAGGAAAACAGAACATTTTGTGTTCACTTAGCAGATCAAACAGCATCTATTCTTTATAAATGTTAAATTGACATTTTGGGTTTGTCTCCATCAAATCCATGCTGACGACAGATCTGTTGTGTGCACAACTACAGAATGTATTTTTTATAATGGTTCTAGTTTTTGTTTCTTGTATAACCTCGACACATTTGACATTGTCTAATAGGAAGTGCTTGTGGTTACAGAGAGTTGACTTGAGCCTTCTCTAATTTTCACTTTCTCCAGTTAAACAGGCAATAGCTGTGATTTGAGAGGGTAATTATCTAAAATGGCCTCTACCATTATTGCTTTGAACTACTTGCTGAAGGGTAGTGAAGCAGTTTTGTTTCAAAGAAAAAAATTGTCCTTAATAACACAGATCCTTTAGCTAAGTAGAGTGTGGAATTAAAAGAAAGGATATGTTGCTAGTGGCTGAGATTTAAGCATCTGACTTTTTAAGGTTTATTACTTGGCAGGAGCTGTCCCTTCTGGTGATGCCACTCTATCTGTCTTGCTTTTGTAAGGAAGCACCTGATTGCTAACAGGAAAGTAATGACAGATGCCATGCTGCATTATTTTAGTTGCTTCACTTTTCCATCTTGGAGAGTTTCCCACAGGCGAGAGCTTTATGTTTGTGACCAAAATGGCAGCCTAATTTGTTGATCATAAGATGGAGAAATTACTGTTCAGTGCATCAAAAAAACTAGATAAAAGCAAAATACTGTGAGAAATCTGAAATGAGCACAGTGCTGGAAAAACTCAACAGCATCTGTGGGGAGAAACAGAAAATTGTTTCAGACAATTCCTTGAATTCTGATGAAAAACATTTGTTTGCTTTTGCAAACTGGTGATGTTCTATTTTTATTTCCAAAATACCCAGTTGATCAGTTTATGTAACATATTAGCATGATTGATGTATAAACTGTGTAGATGAAAAAGAGAAAGGCATCTGGTTCTATTGCACACAATTCCTGTTCAATTATATTTTCTAAAGATTATTAAAAAGTGAGAATGGCAAATGGTCTTTCATTTTCCTTAATGCTGCTGAGAAATATGTATGGATCATTTCTTGTTTCAGGTTGTAAAAATCAACTGATACATGACACTAAGGACATTTTCTGTTGTGTCAGCAAATTAGGGACTTGTCACACTTGTAATATAGGCTGATTATGCAACAGGTTTCTTTATTGGGTAGCAGAATTACTTAAATTTGTACAGAACTCGTCTCAACATTTGATATTCCAAAGTACTTTACAGTCAGTTAGGTAATAATGAAGCATAGTGTTGTAAAGTACAAAATTGTGACAGCCAGTTTGCACACAAGCTCCCACAAACAAATATGATGACCATATTCTTAAAAATTAGTTTGCATATAAAATTACAGTTTAATTCTGTTTCATTGCATTCTAGATTTTTTTTTAAAAAAAGTAACCTGAATGTGGATTGACAGGATGTGGAAGTGCAGGTTTTACAGAAGTTTCCCCTGGAATGTTATATGCATCCAGAACCTATTATAAATGTTGCAATTAATTAAAATGACTTCACCAGATGGCACACTTGCTAACCAAATAATTTTGCACTGTATTCTAATTTAAATGGAGTAGAGTGAATGGAATTGGAAATGACTTTGATTACAAGGGTTAACTATAGAATTTCCTTACTATTCTCCCCCTCTCTTTCCTTCATTTGCTGATTCACCAACCTTTTGTTGTAGTCAGGAGAATGTGATTTCTGCTGTTAAGACCAGGCTAGTTACTGTGGTTAAAATGGATTTGTGATAGTTTTATATCTTGCATCCAAGTGGGGAAATGCATGGCTTTCTGCATTGTAACTCAGCTGTGTACTTTTTTTGACTTCCTTGGTATTTTTTAATGAAATATATTTGTGTAAGTAACCACGAGCTTTGGGATAGGAATGTTTAAGTTGTTGGGTAAAGACGGAAATTTCTGTAATTTGTGAATATTTGATGGAGAATTGAAAGCAGCACGTTTGTTGGGTTGATCTATCATGAGGAGAAAGTGATGTATCATGAGCAGACTAATTAGCTTCTGTGGGATAGAAAAGTAAGGTGTCTTGCATTTTTAACTGCTGTCTTTGTATTAGAAACTTCATTTAGGATTATTATTACAAAATCATCATGTTATTGGTTGTATTTATCAAATCCCAGAGTCCTTGACCTAAGCACAGTTGCCTTTTATGGAGTATTTCCGAACAAAAATATATAAGATTTAATGTGATTTTCAATCTTGAATTGCAAAAGCCAATTTACATTTACAACACTTGCAGGTTATATACAGCAACACCTGAGTCACGCAACAAACACAATATGATGACTTGAAAAACAAATGCATAATGTTGAGCAGGTCAGGTTGCATCTATGGAACAAGAAACAATTAAGGTCTTTGCTAGATTCTTTGCTAGAACAATATTGTGGTGGTTATGGAAATGTGACATCCTTTTGTTTTCTGTTATGGTATGTGAATTTGGTTGGCTTTATTTGGTGCTCTTTGACATTGGTAGCTTTAGTACCAAGATCTCAATTGAGCAGAATCATGATTATTAGCCAAGTTTTTTAAAAAAAAATTAAAAACTAATTACTGAAACATATCCAGTTGTTAAGTATGAATGATTCTGCAATGTTCTATTTTTAGTATTTTATTTGATGTATTTTAAAGTATATTGCGACAAAGTGGTGAATATTCACTTCACTTTAATTGGTTCCAAGAACATAAATAGAAGCTGTAGAAGATTAGTTGGAGCTCTGAACCAACACTTCCATTCATTAAGTGCATGGACAATCTCCATATTGACTCTAACTTCCCTACATCATTCCTTTAGTATGAAAATTCCATCTAATTTTATCGTCAATATTTCTGAATGATTCTCATCGAAGAATTGAATATTAAATTGTGGACAACTTTCTTTTAGACAATTTTTTTTTATAACCTGTTGGCAAGAGGCATAATGTTGATTTATTGAACCTGACTAGTGATGCTCAGTATGATAACCATCAGCAATGTTAACTTTACACACTTCACTGGACTTTCTTACTAATTTTAATAAAAGTAAAACTAATAAAAATATGGACCTTGAGGCCCAGATACTTCAGCTTTTGTTTTTAAAAAAGCTGTATTTGTTATGAATTCAATTTAGTATTAAGCATTCAGATAATTGCTATTTCTGGTAGTGTCTAAAAGTCCATTTTAAAAATCTTCAACATTTTAGCTGGCTTACATGAAATAAAAAAAATGAACAATCACTGAAATTGATATTCCATTGTGTTGTATAGTTTCTGCTTTCTTAACCCCACATACTATATTTAATGTGAAAGTTATTGTTTTTGTTAAATGCAAAGTCGCTGATTTTTGTAAAGTGCAAGTAATCTTTGTACATCACCAGTGAACCAATTGTAATTAATTTATGTGTTTGTTTAGAGCTATAGATTAAAAGCATATTTAAATTTAATGATTTGTATATTGTACATTCTATGCCACTTTCAAAAACATGTCTATATCAACTGATCCATATTATCCAATAGATTCAGATCATGCTCTGCCATTTATGATCCTGGCTGATCA
This sequence comes from Chiloscyllium plagiosum, assembly GCF_037043375.1. Classification (NCBI taxonomy): domain Eukaryota; kingdom Metazoa; phylum Chordata; class Chondrichthyes; order Orectolobiformes; family Hemiscylliidae; genus Chiloscyllium; species Chiloscyllium plagiosum. Next base: position 13,812,777 of record NW_028270142.1, read on the forward strand.
AACACTTCATCGTTGCTTTTTATCACTATTCCCATAACCCTTTATGCTATTGATTACTAAACCTTAAACAAACTTGAAGATTTAGTTTCCATAGCCCTTCTGGATAAAGAATTCTAAAAATTTACTACCACAAATGTAAGTATTAAGTATAGGAGTTGGAGGTCATGTTGCAGCTGTACAGGACATTGGTTAGGCCACATTTCGAAATTTGCATGCAGTTCTGGTCTCCTTACTATGGGAAGGATGTTTGGTTCAGAAAAAAATTACAAGGACATTGCCAGGGTTGGAGGATTTGAACTGTTGGGAGAGGCTGAATAGGCTGGGGCTGTTTTCCCCGGAGTGTCGGACACTGAGGGTTGACCTTTATAGAGGCTTATAATATCATGAGGGGCGTGGGTAGGATAAATAGACAAGGCCTTTTTCTTGGGGTGGGGGAGGCCAGACTAGAGGGCATAGGTTTGGGATGAGAGGGAAAAATGTTAAGTGGGACCGATGGGTCAACCTTTTCACGCAGAGCGTGGTGCATGTATGGAATGAGCTGTCAAAGGAAGTGGTGGAGGCTGGTACAATTACAGCATTTAAAAGGCATCTGGATGGATCTATGAATAGGAAGGGTTTAGAGGGAGATGGGCCAAGTGGTGGCAAATGGGACTGGATCAGATTAGGACATCTGGTTGACATGGATGAGTTGTACCAAAGGGTCTGTTTCTGTGCTGTACATGTCTATGACTCTTGAAAGCATCTTGGCCTTAAATGGTATCCCCCTAATTCTGAATTATGTCCGTGGTTCTGTTTACCTATGTCTATCCTGTTGAAGTATCCTATAATTTTCAATGCGATCACTTCTTATTCTACCACTTCAGTGGATACAGGCCCAGTTTGGCCAATTGGCCTTCACAGAATGTCATCCTGGGAACCAGTCTGGTTAACCTTTGATGCATTCCCAGAAGGTTACTACCAGTGCATCCCCTATCCCTAGTGAGTTTTGAGAAGATTTGTAGCTCAAGTTGAGGTTCTGGATGTAGGTTTGCTCGCTGAGCTGGAAGGTTCGTTTTCAGACATCACCATGCTCGATAACCTCTTCGGTGAGCCTACACTGGCCTGCTTTCTATTTATATGTTTTGAGTTTCCCCAGGACCTGATCAGGTGTACCCGAGAACGCTGTGGGAAGCTAAGGAAGTGATTGCGGGGCCTCTTGCTGAGATATTTGTATCATTGATAGTTGCAGGTGAGGTGCCGGAAGACTGGAGGTTGTCTAATGTGGTGCCACTGTTTAAGAAGGGTGGTTAGGACAGGCCAGGGAACTATAGACCGGTGAGCCTGATGTTGGTGGTGGGCAAGTTGTTGGAGGGAATCCTGAGGGACAGGATTTACATGTATTTGGAAAGGCAAGGACTGATGCGGGACAGTCAACATGGCTTTGTGCGTGGGAAATCGTCTCTCAAACTTGATTGAGTTTTTTAAAGAAGTAACAAATAAGATTGAGGGCAGAGCAGTATTTGTGATCTATATGTACTTCGGTAAGGAGTTCGACAAGGTTGCCCATGGGAGATTGGTTAGCAAGGTAGGATCTCACGGAATACACGGAGAACTAGCCATTTGGATACAAACTAGCTCAAAAGCAGAAGGTGGTGGTGGAGGGTTGTTTTTCAGACTGGAGGCCTCTGACCAGTGGAATGCCACAAGGATCGGTGCTGGGTCCACCACTACTTTTTCGTCATTTTATATAAATGATTTGGATGTGAGTATAAGAGGTATAGTTAGTAAGTTTTGCAGATGACACCAAAATTGGAGGTGTAGTGGACAGTGAAGAAAGTTACCTCCGATTACAACAGGATCTTGATCAGATGGGCCAATGGGCTGAGAAGTGGCAGATGGAATTTAATTTGGATAAATGCAAGGTGCTGCATTTTGAGAAACCAAATCTTAGCAGGACTTGTACACTTAATGTTAAGGTGCTAGGGAGTGTTGCTGAACAAAGAGACCTTGGAGTGCAGGTTCATAGCTCCTTGAAAGTGGAGTCGCAGGTAGATAGGATAGTGAAGAAGGCGTTTGGTATGCTTTCCTTCATTGGTCAGAGTATTGAGTACAGGAGCTGGGAGGTCATGTTGTGGCTGTACAGGACATTGGTTAGGCCACTGTTGCAATTCTGGTCTCCTTCCTATCGGAAAGATGTTGTGAAACTTGAAAGGGTTCAGAAAAGATTTACAAGGATGTTGCCAGGGTTGGAGGATCTGAGCTACAGGGAGAGGCTGAACAGGCTGGGGCTGTTTTCCCTGGAGCGTCGGAGGCTGAGGGGTAACCTTATAGAGATTTACAAAATTATGAGGGGCATGGATAGGAGGATAAATAGGCAAAGGCTTTTCCCTGGGGTGGGGGAGTCCAGAACTAGAGGGCATAGTTGTGGTTCTGTTCGCTGAGCTGGGAATTTGTGTTGCAGACGTTTCGTCCCCTGTCTAGGTGACATCCTCAGTGCTTGGGAGCCTCCTGTGAAGCGCTTCTGTGATGTTTCCTCCGGCATTTAGAGTGATTTGTATCTGCCGCTTCCGGTTGTCAGTTCCAGCTGTCCGCTGCAGTGGCTGGTATATTGGGTCCAGGTCGATGTGCTTATTGATTGAATCTGTGGATGAGTGTCATGCCTCTAGGAATTCCCTGGCTGTTCTCTGTTTGGCTTGTCCTATAATAGTAGTGTTGTCCCAGTCGAACTCATGTTGCTTGTCATCTGAGTGTGTGGCTACTAAGAATAGCTGGTCATGTCGTTTCGTGGCTAGTTGGTGTTCATGGATGCGGACCGTTGGCTGTCTTCCTGTTTGTCCTATGTAGTGTTTTGTGCAGACCTTGCATGGGATTTTGTACAGATTCAATCAGTAAGCACATCGACCTGGACCCAATATACCGGCCAGCTGGAACTGACAACTGGAAGCGGCAAGTACAAATCACTATAAATGCCGGACGAAACATCACAGAAGCGCTTCACAGGAGGCTCCCAAGCACTGAGGATGTCACCTAGACGGGGCGAAACATCTGCAACTCAAATACCCAGCTCGTCGAACAGAACCATAACTAAAGAGCACCCTAGCTACAAATATTCTCCCAAACTTTGAACATATACGGGCGAGAAATGCTAGAGGGCATAGGTTTAAGGTGAGAGGGGAAAGATATAAGAGACCTGGGTGCAACTTTTTCATGCAGAGGTTGGTACGTGTATGGAATGAGCTGCCCGAGGATGTGGTGGAGGCTGGTACAATTGCAACATTTAAAAGGCATTTGGATGGGTATATGAAAAGGAAGGGTTTGGAGGGATATGGGCCGGGTGCTGGCAGGTGGGACTAGATTGGGATATTTGGTTGGCATGGACGGGTTGGACCGAAGGGTCTGTTTATGTGCTGTACATCTCTATGACTCTGTTTGTTTATTTTTGATTTAATCTGATGCCATTCTTAATTTTGTGGTTATCCATAGAACAAACAGCGCCGAACATTGGCCCTCAATGTTGTGCCGACCTGTGAACTATTCTCGGCTTGTCCCCATACACTATCCCACCATCATCCATCTGATTATCCAAGGATTGTTTAAATCTCCCTAATGTGACTGAGTTAACTACTTTGGCAGGTAGGGCATTCCACACCTTAACCACTCTGAGTAAAGAACCTGCCTCTGACATCTGACTTAAATCTATCACCCCTCAATTTGTAGTTATGCCCCCTCCTACAAGCTGATGTCGTCATCCTAGGAAAAAGACTTTCAATGTCTACCCTATTTAATCCTCTGATCATCTTGTATGTCTTTATCAAATCCCCTCTTAGCTGCCTTTCCAATGAGAACAGACCCAAGTGTCCCTGCCTTTTCTCAAGGCCTTCCCTCCAGACCAGGTGTATCCTGGTAAATCTCCTCTGCACCTTTTCCAATGCTTCCACAGCCTTCCTGAAATATGGCGATCAGAACTGAACACAATATTCCAAGTGCGGCCGCACTAGCGTTTTGTGTAGTTGCAGCATGATATTGCGGCTCCGGAACTCAATACCTTTACAAATGAAACCTAACACACCGTGTGCCTTCTGAACAGCACTATCAACCTGGTTAGCAACTTTCAGGGATCTATGCACATGGACTCTAGGATCCCTCTGCACATCCACACTACCAAGAATCTTTCCATTGACCCAGTACTCTGCCTCCTTGTTATTCTTCCCAAAGTGAATCACCTCACATTTAGTTGCATTGAACTCCATTTGCCACCTCTCAGCTCAATTCTGCAGTTTATCAAGTTTCCCCTGCAACCTGTAACATTCTCCCAAACCTTCCACTACTCCACTGACTTTAGTGTCATCTGCAAATTTACTAATCCATCCACCTGTGCCTGCATTGAAGTCATTTATAATAATGAGCTCTTCCTCCAGGCGTCGTGTTGCTATGGTCTGGCGATGAAGGAGACCAAGGACCTGCATGTCCTTGGCGGAGGGGGAGTTAAAGTGTTCAGTCACGGGGCGGTTGGGTTGGTTGGTGCGGGTGTCCCAGAGGTGTTCTCTGAAACGTTCCGCAAATAGACGGCCTGTCTCCTCAATGTAGAGGAGGCCACGTCGGGTGCACCAAATGATGTGTGTGGAGGTGCAGGTGAATTTGTGACGGATATGGAAGGATCCCTTGGAGGGAAGTGAGGGGGGAGGTGGGCGCAAGTTTTGCATTTCTTGCGGTTGCAGGGGAAGGTGCCTGGAGTGGAGGTTGGGTTGGTGGGGGGTGTGGACCTGACGAGGGAGTCGCGGAGGGAGTGGTCTTTCCAAAACGCTGATAGGGGAGGGGAGGGAAATATATCCCTGGGTGGTGGGGTCCGTTTGGAGGTGGCGGAAATGACAGGCCACCTACTTGCAGAACGTTTCAGAGAACACCTCTGGGACACCCGCACCAATCAACCCAACCGCCCCATGGCTGAACACTTTAACTCCCCCTCCCACTCCGCCAAGGACATGCAGGTCCTTGGCCTCCTTCATCGCCAGACCATGGCAACATGACGCCTCGAGGAAGAGCGCCTCATCTTCCGCCTAGGAACCCTCTAACCACAAGGGATGAATGCAGATTTCTCCAGCTTCCTCATTTCCCCTCCCCCCACCTTATCTCAGTCCCAAACCTCGGACTCAGCACTGCCTTCTTGACCTGCTTCCTGACCTCTCCGCCCCCACCCCCTCTCTGGCCTATCACCCTCACCTTAACCTCCTTCCACTTATCGCATTCAACCTCCTTCCACCTATCGCATTCCCAACACCCCTCTTCCAAGTCCCTACTCCCTACCTTTTGTTTTAGCCTGCTTGGCATACCTTTCTCATTCCTGAAGAAGGGCCTATGCCCGAACCGTTGATTCTCCTGCTCCTTGGATGCTGCCTGACCTGCTGCGCTTTTCCAGCAACACATTTTTCAGCTCAGATCTCCAGCATCTGCAGTCCTCACTTTCTCCTCATTTATCAAAATGTCAAACAGCAGTGGTCCCAAAACACATCCCTGTGGCGCACCACTAGTAACTGGACTCCAGGCTGAATATTTTCCATCAACCACCGCTGGCTGCCTTCATTCAGAAAGCCAGTTTCTAATCCAAACTGCTAAATCACCCTCAATCCCATGTCTCTGTATTTTCTCAAACAACCTACCATGTGGAACCTTATCAAAGGCTTTACTGAAGTCCATGTATACCATGTCAACTGCCCTACCCTCATCTACATGCTTGGTCATCTTCTCAAAAAACTCAATGAGGTTTGTGAGACATGAGCTGCCCTTGATGAAACCATGTTGACAATCTGAAATCAAGTTGTTGCTTGCTAAACGATTATAAATCTTATCTCTTATAATCCTTTCCTACAACAGAAGTAAGGCTCACTGATCTATGATTACCTTTTTGAACAAGGGCACAATATTTGCAATCCTGCAGTCCACTGGTACTAAACCTGTAGACAATGACGACTCAAATATCAAAGCCAAAGGCTCTGCTATTTCCTCTCTAGCTTCCCAGAGAATCCTTGGATAAATCCCATCCGGCCCAGGGGACTTGTCTACTTTCACTCCTTCTAGAATTGATAACACGTCTTCGTAACTAACCTCAATCCTTTCTATCTAATGTCTCGTATCTCTTTCTTCTCCTCTACAATAGTCTCCTTTTCCTGAGTGAAAACCGATGAGAAATGATTGGCCCATCCCCTTCCTTGAATCCTCACTGGAATATGTCTTTGTTCCAAGTCAGTCTGCTATTGATGCTCAACCATCTCTGCTGCTGAACTCCTTTTCCAGTCCACACCAGCCAGCTATATCCTGAAATTTTTGTAATTACCCTTATTTAAATTGAACATTGTTTCTAACCTAAGTTTCTTCCGCCCAAGCAGAGTTCTGAATCCCCTCCCCTCCCTTCGCCTCACAGATGGCAATGAATGTCAATGAGGTAATGATTAGAATCTCAGAAAGATGGTCTTTGCCATTTGTGTGGTATGAATGGTACTTGGCACATTCGATTCCCAACCTGGATATTGTGCAGATCTTGTTGCTATTGAATATTGATAACTTCAGTATCTGAAGAGTCATGATTGATGCTGATCATTGTGCAGTTATCAGGAAGCATTTCCGCTTCTGAAATTGGAGGGAAGGTCTTTGATGAAGCAGCTGAAGATGGTTGGGCCTAGGGCGCTATCTTGAACTCTTGCTGCGATGAGCTGAGTTGACTAACCTCAAAAAACCACAAACACCTTCCTTTGTGCCAGGAATGATTCCAATCCACAGGAGTTTTACCCCTGATTCCAGTTGACTCCAGTTTTGCCCATGCTGTTTATGCTACAGTCAGTCAAATGTGGCCTTGATGTCAAGGAGAGTTACTCTCACCTCATCTCTTGAGTTCAGCTCTTCATGTTTGAACCAATATAATGGCAGGAGCTGCATGCTCACGGTAAAACCCAAACTTGGGGTCAGTGAGCAGGTTATTGCGAGGCAAATGCTGTTGGATAGCATTGTTGATGAAACTTTCCATCACTGTACTGAGTAGAATGTTGGAGTGGTAATTGGCAACATTGGAATGTCCTGCTTTTTGTGGAGGATATGTCTGAGCATTATTCCACATTGCTGGGTAGATGATAATATTGAGTTCCTACTCCTGGTCACCATGAAACCATTTTCCTGTAAATGTATCATAACCATTTATCTCTATTTATGCCCTCAGACCATCTTTTTTGCCAATGCATACATTTAGGTAGGATGCACTTTGTATTCTTGATGTCATTCTGCATCTGAAGCATACTCAATACAGTATTTGGCTTTGTTTCTCCTGTTTCCCCCTAGCAGCTTCCTACTCCATTACCAACTTTACTTTCTTTCGATTTAGGTAGCTACTTGGGTTCCCATCCACTTGACAAGCTTGCTTAAACCAACTTTATGAGCACTAGCAAATCTCCTTACAAGGAAATCAGATCCAGTTCTTTAAAAAAAATGTAACCTGTCTAGCTTACAGAGAAGAAAGTTGAGGACTGCAGATACTGGAGGTCAGAGTTGAAACATGTGCTGGAAAAGCACAGCTGGTCAGGCAGCATCCAAGGAGCAGGAGAGTTGACATTTCGAGCATGAGGTCTTCATCAGGAATGGATGGGTTGGACCGAAGGGTCTGTTTCCATGCTGTGCATCTCTATGACTCTATAGCCATCCAGCACAAAACAGCCCATTTGATTAAGACCACATCCACAAGCATCCATTCCCTCCACTAATTACATGATGCATTGCTGAAATTCACCAAAGGTCCTTAGCACTTCACAAACCCATGACCACTTCTCTCAAGAAGAGCACCATTTCTTGCAAGTTCACCGCCAAGCCACTCACCACCCTCATTTGGAAATATATCACCATTCCCTCCCTAAGGATATTATGGATCAATCTACAGCACATGGACTGCAGCAGCGCAAGAAGGCTGCTCGCCACCACCACCTCAAGAGCAACCAGTGATAAGCAAGAAATGCTGGCCAGCCTGCAATGCCCATGTCCCATTAATGGAGGGAAAAAAAGCAACAAGACTAGACCAGTTAATAACAAACCAACCCTGTCTGGAATCTGGGTATGCATATTATAAATTGCTTTGCAAACATTGCTGTGGTCAAGAATGTTTCTGTTTTCAGTAGCAAACTTGTTGTATTTGGTATTCATGGTCAGAAGACGATGAATAGTTAACATTAAGGTTTGCAAAGTGTCCCTTAGTGAAGTTCTATTAAATTAGTGTAAGTTGGGAAAGAAAACTGATTTCTTCCTGTTTTACTACCTTTTAAATGCACATGCTATTCTTTTCTGTAAGGATGTATGTGAATGTATCTTAGTGTGCATGATGCTTGAGTGTTTGAATGGGTGTCTTTAATGTCTAGGTTAAAAGGGAAGCATAGTTAATTTGAAATGTTTAGAGTAATTATCTTTAACCCTGAGTTGGATTGGATTGCTCTTAGTTTTAAAAACCTTCTGCAAAACGTTATGAAGATGTGAGTGTACTGCTAGCAGAACTACCTGTCAGCACCAAGTTTTCTCAACAAGATACAATGTAGTATGTGGTCCAGCAGTTAGGGTAGCTGGTTGTCTGGAGACAAAAACAGATTCAAATTAGGCCAATCAGTTTAAATTATTCCCTGAAAAGTACAAAACTCTAATCAAGTTTGAATTTAGAATATTGACAAGCTTAAAAGCCTATGACATAATCCGATGCTTTGCTGGTATAAGACCAGAAAATCTGAGCAGTTGGGAGAGAACTGCCACAAGACCAACAGATGTAGGCTGCTAGTCAGAACTCTCTGAGAGGTACCTGTTGAGTGAAGGAGTTTGCACAAAGAAAACATCGACACTGACTTGGAGAGCAAATCTGTAAAGAGAAGATTCGACAGCTGGCTGGTTTTGAAATTTGAATTTTTCAGTAAATCTTTATCAGGAGGTTTTATCGGACTAGTATTATAGAAGGGGAAGATAAAAGATAGGTTAGTGGAAGGAGTTGTAAATAGTTGTTAGTTAATTATTCTCTGTTATACTTTTAAGAAATAAAGTTGTTATTTTTATTTTAATTATTTTTATTTTAATTTATTTAGTGTGGAAACAGGCCCTTTGGCCCACCAAGTCCACACCGCCCCGCTGAAGCGCAATCCACCCATACCCCTACATTTACCCCTTACCTAACACTACGGGTAATTTAGCATGGCCAATTCACCTGACCTGCACATCTTTGGACTGTGGGAGGAAACTGGAGCACCCGGAGGAAACCCACGCAGACACTGGGAGAATGTGCAAACTCCACACAGTCAGTCACCTGAGGCGGGAATTGAACCCAGGTCTCTGGCGCTGTGAGGCAGCAGTGCTAACCACTGTGCTACTGTGCCGCCCACTAATTAGTTCTTGGCTTCTTGAATTTTTACAGATTACTGCACGGGATTAATCTTTTCTGTGTCTCTGGTTTAAATTAAGCAGGAGGGTTTACCTCGTGTTGTAACAAAAGTTTATGGATTTGTGGACTTTCGTTCCTCCCAAAAGAAGAGAGAATTTATTGTAATTTTGGATATTGTTAAATGGACTTTGAAACAAATGTTTGAGGTAATCCAGATCCTAAAGAAAACATTTTCACTGTAAAATCCCTACAGTGGGGATGCAGGCCATTGAGTCCACGCCAACTCTCCAAAGAGCATCACACCTAGCTTCATCCCTCTACCCTATCCCTTGACCAATCTACCAATCCTGCACATCATAGGCAATTTAGCATAGCCGATCGACCTAACCTGTGGGAGGAAACCGGAACACCTGGAGGAAACCTATGCAGACATGGGGAGAACATGCGAACTCCACACAGTTGCCCGAGGCTGGACTGGAACTTGGGTCCTTGGTGCTGTGAGGCAGCAGTGCTAACCTTTGAGCCACTGTTCTGCCCCTTTTTTTTTTAAGATTAGATTAGATTACTTACAGTGTGGAAACAGGCCCTTCGGCCCAACAAGTCCACACCGACCCGCCGAAGCGAAACCCACCCATACCCCGACATTTACCCCTTACCTAACACTACTGGCAATTTAGCATGGCCAATTCACCTGACCTGCACATCTTTGGACTGTGGGAGGAAACCGGAGCACCCGGAGGAAACCCACGCAGACACGGAGAGAATGTGCAAACTCCACACAGTCAGTCGCCTGAGTCGGGAATTGAACCCGGGTCTCATGGCGCTGTGAGGCAGCAGTGCTAACCACTGTGCCACTGTGCCACCGTGCTGCCCACGGTGGGGACACCTAACATATATATTTATCGATGGGAGGTCACATATAACATAAAAAAACAATTAGGAATCTCATAGAGGCAGCAGGGCTATCAAAGGATTTTGTAACATTTAAAGTTCATTAGAAGTACCAGTATCTCAGTTAAGCAGGGAAGTGAGAGTGTGTGCAGGTGTGGACAAAGAAGGAAACATAGGTCACTAGTACAATTATTTAACAGCTGATTTATTTACTTCAAAGGGAGATCAAGGTGAATCCCAGAAGTGAACTATATCAACATAGTTTGAACCCTGAGTATTGACGTGGATTGCTTCGAACTACTAGCCACAACCCTACATACGTACACCAGCTGGTTGGAAAGGAATAGATGACAATGCACTACAGCTATCCAGCCAATTGAACCTTCTACGAAATTCTCTATAGTATCATTTCTTTCTTTAAGTGCTCATGATTCACTTCTATTCCTCATTCACCCTTAGAGAACTGTAAACACATGTTTTATTAACATGACCAGGGAATTGATTTTGAAATTGCCCCAAAATACTTAACTGCACTTTACAAAAATCAGTCAGCCTCTGCAGTCTTTCATATCTGTTCTGTAAAATTTCTAAATTTTCTCAAAAAGCTAAAATTTCTCAAACAGGCATGAACATATTTCGATTGTTCAGTAATGTGCTGAACCATAACGTGCAAATATGCAGCAGATCATTTCCAGATATGTGTTATTGAGAGGTTAGAATAGGGGCGACCTAATGTAGAATAAGATTTCTGATAACATTTAGGAAATTCACAACAGAGATAGTGTAGAATCACTTACAATTGAGTCAGTAGTCACACCACACCAGGTTATCGTTCAACAGGTTTATTTGAAATCACAGGCTTTCAGAGTGCTGCTCCTTTGTCAGGTGAGGTCAGGTGACTTCTGTGACATCTGACTTTGTCCATCCCAGTCCAACACCAGCACCTCCACATCATGGCTACCTAAAACTGAAGTTGAGGATCTTTATTCAGGAGGAAGAAATGGAAAGATACTGACTGAATATTTTCCATTAGTCTTTCAGGAAAGTAAGACTAGGGTTACTCATGCAATAATTTGTGCTGGAGATAAAAATTCAAAAGAAAGTGAATTAAAAGTAAAGTGTGGAATACAATGGAAACACCACAAGATTCAAATATAAAGTTAAAAATCACACAACACCAGGTTATAGTCCAACAAGTTTAATTGGAAGCACACTAGCTTTCGGAGCGACGCTCCTTCATCAGGTGATTATCTGATCACCTGATGAAGGAGCGTCACTCCAAAAGCTAATGTGCTTCCAATTAAACCTGTTGGACTATAACCTGGTATTGTGTGATTTTTAACTTTGTACACCCCAGTCCAACACCGGCATCTCTGAATCAAGATTCAAATAGTATGCATCCCAGCAAGGCAAAGGAATTTGGCACTCAGATAAGTGAGACCTTAACAATTCAGTTGAAACCTTTGAAAATGGGAATTGTGCCAAAAGACCGTAGAGTGGCAAATGCTAATAAAGAGACAATAGAATCAACAAGGGATATCTTGGCTAAGGGCTTATGCCCGAAACGTCGATTCTCCTGTTCCCTGGATGCTGCCTGACCTGCTGCGCTTTTCCAGCAACACATTTTCATATCTTGGCTAATGCCTGCAAACAGTAATGTTTCAAGCTGCAGCTTTCTATTGCTGTCTTTGCATGTCACAGCCCCCTACAGCATGGTATTTATGACATCCTTGCATCAGATGTTATGGTTTCATGTCTGTGCCAACCCAAGCCTTGAGAAGTCAGTTCTCCATGTAAAATTACCATTTGAACATCCAGGGAATATTATAATTTGTCTGCACATTTTAATGGAAATTGCCTATATACCGTAATTATACTGTGCCGCAATTACACTGATCTGCCACTGATGGCACTAGCATTTCACTATTGCGCCTCAGCTCCTCACTCTATATTAGCAGAAATTGACCATTTAGTTTTTCGAGCCTGTTGTGACATTTAGTAAGATTGTGGTTGATACGTTAGCTAATTTCTTAAACTACCCTTGCCTCCAAATTCCTTAATAACTGTAGTTAACAAATTTCCATTAATCTCAGGTTTAAAATTAACAATAGACATAGCGTCTATTGTGGCACTGTGACATACACCTTTAAGGAGGCATATCTTAAATTACTGTCAATTATTACCTACTCCAACAGGTTGAGATATATAGGTGTCATGACTTGTTAGACTATCTGAAGCAGCAGTGAAAGTACAGAGATGTAATATACTTAGGTCCTACAGTACATTATCTGTTGATAATTTTATCTTCAAACCAAGAACACAGTATTGTTTGACCAGCCTTTTCATGCGTATATGTTTCAGCTTAGAAAAGACTGACAGACTCAATTGCCATTTGTGGGAGACAGTTCCAAATCTCTACCATCCTATTTGTAGAGAAGCACTTCTTCATTTACTTGTGTAAGGTTTGGCTCTAATTCTTAACTATGCCCCCAACCTGCACTGCCAAATGAGTGGAGGTAGTTTATTTCTATCTAACCTATCCACAGAGAAATTTGGCTGCAGATACTGACACTTCTGTTCACTGCCAGAATGGAGATGATTGGGTGATTCCTCCATCAATCACTTCTGGAGACTGTACTGCCTACCAGTGACTACGATTGAATCTACACACATACTTTGGGTTATGTAACTGTCCTCCCAACAGCTGCTGTTTTCGAGAAAAAATATATGTACTTTCACAGGAAAAGTTGCTGAAGTTTTGAACATACACAAGTTTTATTTGCTGCAATTTCTAGATACACTTTTTAAAAAAAGTCTGCTGAATAAATAAACTTTATTACAAAATGTACATTTGCTGTCGAGGCTGTTGTAAATATTGTAATCTCTCCAACTTGTTGACTGATGGCCATGACAATAGAGATTCCAGAAAAAAAAACTACATTATTCCTTTGACTTTGCCAAATTGTTATTTTTTAAAATGTAATTGTAATAAATTATGAAATCAAACAATTAAAATTAATAACTCAATAATTAATATCAATGATAATTAGTTCAACACGAACAAGAACAATTGTGTATTCGGCATGCTGTATTGTTCCGGCTACTCCTGCATGTTTTCATGAGTTGAGGGTACCTGCCTCAACAGCAATGAATTCCAGGCACTTGCCAATCCCTAGGTGAAAAAGTTTTTCATCAAGTCTGCTCTAATCTTTCTAGCAATCACCTTAAATCTGTGTACTCCTTGTTGATTGACTTCTCCACGAGGAGAAACAGGTCTTTCCTGCTCACTTTTTTCAAGCCGCTCAGTATTTTAAGCATTTTGATTGAGTCACCTTCTCAGCAGTCCCTGTTCTGGATTAGATTCCTTACAGCATAGAAACAGGCCCTTTGGCCCAACAAGTCCACACCGACCCTCCAAAGAATAACCCACGCCGATCCATTTCCCTCTGACTAATGCACCTAACACAACGGGCAATTTAGCATGGCCAATTCACCTGCCCTGCACATCTTTGGACTGTGGGAGGAAACCCCTGTAGACAAGGGGAGAATGTGCAAACTCCACACAGTCACTAAGGCTGGTATTGAACCAGGGACCCTAGTGCTGTGAGACAGCAATGCTAACCACTGAGCCACCATGGTGTTCTCTAGCACTAACCTATCCAACCTATCCAATCTCTCCACATACTGTAATTTTGAAGCCCTGATAACATTCTTCTCAATCTCCTCTGTACTTTCACAAGATCAATGATGTCCTCCTGCACTCACTTTTCTGTAGTTATAATTTTAAGATTTTAAACGCATTGAATTTACCATCTGAATTGTTCTGAATAAAAACATGCTGGAATCACAGCAGGTCAGGCAGCATCCATGGAGAGAGAGCAAGTTAATGTTTCGAGTCAAGATGACTCTGCATCAGAGCTTGAGCTCGATGAAGAGTCATCTAGACTCGAAACATTAGCTTGATCTCTCTCCATGGATGCTGCCTAACCCACCATGATTCCCAGTACAGGTCCCAGCATCTGCAGTAATTTTCTCCCAAATCTGAATTGTTTTTCTGCTATTAATAGTTGCAGGTCTTCCTCTTTTCAAAAAGAACCCTGGTCTTCGACTTGATGTCTTTGTCAGAGTGATATGTCCATCTTCACTGAAAACCTGCATTCTTAGAATGTATATGTTGCTTTCCAGAATGCACTTATGCAAACAAATTATAATATTTATTTCTGTTTTAAATGGTTTAGATAAATTTTGAAAATTAATTGAAGAGAAGCCAGAGGACACATCTCAAATATATTATTAAGGTAAAATTTGTATTGGATCCTTTAAACAAAGAAATATACAGGTAAGTATGGACAGAGACTGAACACAACTTCCCTTTTCCTCCACTGTCAGCATTTCACAGACACTGTTACCTCCATGTCTCTTATAACCTCCTCAATCTCCCCAGAACACTTTCTCATGCAATCACACAAGGTGTAACACTTGTCCTTTAACCTCTTCCATCCTCACTGCCCGTAGCCCCAAACATATCTTTCAAGTGAAGCAGTATTTAACAAATACTTCTTTTAATCTAGTCAACAGTATTTGATTAGATTAGATTAGGTTACTTACAGTGTGGAAACAGGCCCTTCGGCCCAACAAGTCCACACCGACCCGCCGAAGCGCAACCCACCCATACCCCTACATGTACCCCTTACCTAACACTACTGGCAATTTAGCATGGCCAATTCACCTGACCTGCACATCTTTGGACTGTGGGAGGAAACCGGAGCACCCGGAGGAAACCCACGCAGACACGGGGAGAATGTGCAAACTCCACACAGTCAGTCGCCTGAGGCAGGAATTGAACCCAGGTCTCTGGCGCTGTGAGGCAGCAGTGCTAACCACCGTGCCGCCCACAATGGAGGATGCAGCCTCCTTTATATTGGGAGATCACTAGGCTCAAACTTTAACTGCTCTCGCCCCACAGATGCTACCAGACTGCCAGGTTTATCTGGCAATTTCCAGCAGGGGTCGCTGAATAACACTCAATACTGGCTTTTCAAAATGTCACTTTTTGCAATCAAAGTCTCTGTGACAAATCCTACTAGTTCTCTTCCATTTCCACGTCTCCCTCCTCCCCCTTCGCTTAACTATCCAAAAGTTGTTTTAATAGTATAAGCGTTTGTTCAGAAAGTGAGGGGATCCCATCTACATTAAAACTGTGTCAATCTTTTCCAGCAGGAAAAATGATGTGAAGTGTATCATTGCATCGTGCCATGTATTCAGCAATTAGCCTTGCTCTTAGTTGTGTAAATTCGATTTTTTTTTTTACAAATAATGCTTAATGCTAGAAGACATAGGAAATGTACATCTTTGCAAAAACTATTCACAATGCTTAAGATTTGGTCTCACTAGTGTCTTATATAGTTTCAGCAAGATCTCACTATTTTATCCTCTATTCCTTTGAACTAAAAGCCAATTCATTTTACTTCCCCATTATCCTCTTAACTTGGACTCTAACATTTTATGATTCATGTACAAGGATCCCAAAGCTTTGGGGTGCAGCTTTCCTCATTTAAATAATATTCAGCTCTTCCTGCCAAAGTGCATAAACTCACATTTCCCACGTTGTATTCCACCTGCCAAGATTTTTACCCACTCACTACATTCCCCTATAGACTCTCTGTGTCATCCTCACTACATGCCTTCCCACCTATTTTTGTGTTATCCACAAACCTGGCTATAGTACATTCACTTATATCATTCAAGTCATCAATATATATTGTAAATGTTTGTGGACCCAGCATTGATCCATGTGACACACCAGTAGTTAGTGGTTACCATCATGAAAATGCTCCCTTTATCCCAACTCTCTGTCTTCTATTAGCTAATCCTCGATCAAAGCTAACATATTACTTCAACTGTATGGGCTCCTATCTTAGTAATTAGCCTTATGTGCAGTATCTTATTGAACCCTATCGGAAATCCAAATATATTACATCTACTGGTTACTCTTTATCAATTCTACTTGATATGTTGTGAGAGAATTGTAATAAATTTGTCAAGCATGATTTCGTCTCCATGAAAATATGTTGACTGTGTTTATATCATGTATTTCTAAATGTCTTACTATTGCACTTTTATAATAGATTTTAACAGACATGAAGCTAACTGGTCTACAGTTACCTGTTTTTGTCTCCTTCCTTTTTTCAATGATGGAGTTACTTTGACAGTTTCTCAATCATCTGGAATCTAAGAAGCCTTGGGAGATTAACGCTAGGGCGTCCTCTATTTCTCTAATATATCCTTTAAAATATTAGGATGCAACCTATTAGGTCCAGTGACTTTATCGGCCTTTAGGGCCATTAGGTTCCTTAGTACCTTTCCTCTGGTAATAGTTATTGTGCTTATTTCTTCCTCCATTTTAGCCCCTTGATTATTTGGTATTTTTGGAATGCCATTAGCATCCTTTACCATGAAAACTGATGCAAGTTAGCTCCTAACTGTTCAAACTCTTTAAGTAGAATCCCGTATCCAATGTGGCGTATAACATGGATGATGACAATTAATTTCTCTCTTCCCAATCCTATTGATAGGAGTTCTATTGTGCAAGCCTCAACATTGTCGCTCTTCTTATTTTAGACATTGTATTATTTAGAATGTCTACCTTGCCAAACAATTCTGAAATGTTTTGGGTTGTAAATTAATTATTTGATTGGTTATCTGACTTCTTGACAGGACTAAATTTGAGAAAATATGTTTAGAAAAAAGCTCCAGTAAACAAACACTTCCGTATGAGGCCCCCCCACCCCACCCACAGTAACGTGATATCTTATTTGAAAGCTGCCTTATCTTAGAAGCAACCACAAGATGGTTAGAATGCCAGCGTAGTATGATCACTATTTGTATAATTGCTGCAAATTTCAAAGAATCTCAGAATACTTTTACAAATTTCCATGCCATTTGTAATTTCTTTCTATGACTTCTCCTGTATCTCCTAAGGCATTGAGTCACCAAAAGAACAAAAGTCATGTGCAGAGTAACAACATATTTCCTCACATGCTGTGTTGGTCGACTATACTTACCATGAGAAGTTAATTTAGAAAATCAGCCCTTTTTCGCTAGGTTTTCATTTCAAACATCTCCCCCATTGTTTGTGCTTTCAATAAGCAGCAGAGCTTCTGAAAATTCAGTGATTCTTGCATTTTTTCCAAAAGTTTGAGAAATGTAAGAAGCATAATAAGCTAGGCAGAATTAGAGTCATAGAGATGTACAGCATGGAAACAGACCCTTCGGTCCAACCCGTCCATGCCGACCATATATCCCAACCCAATCTAGTCCCACCTGCCAGCACCCGGCCCATATCCCTCTAAACCCTTCCTATTCATATACCCATCCAAATGCCTCTTAAATGTTGCAATTGCACCAGCCTCCACCACTTCCTCTGGCAGCTCATTCCATATGCGTACCACCCTCTGTGTGAAAAAGTTGCCCCTTAGGTCTCTTTTATATCTTTCCCCTCTCACCCTAAACCTATGCCCTCTAGTTCTGGACTCCCCGGCCACAGGGAAAAGACTTTGCCTATTTATTCTATCCATGCCCGTCATAATTTTGTAAACCTGTATGAGGTCACCCCTCAGCCTCCGACGCTCCAGGGAAAACTGCCCCAGCCTGTTCAACCTCTCCCTGTAGCTCAGATCCTCCAACCCTGGCAACATTGTTGTAAATCTTTTCTGAACCCTTTCAAGTTTCACAACATCTTTCCGATAGGAAGGAGACCAGAATTGCACGTAATATTCCAACAGTGGCCTAACCAATGTCCTGTACAGCCACAACATGACCTCCCAACTCCTGTACTGAATACTCTGACCAATAAAGGAAAGCATACCAAACGCCTTCTTCACTATCCTATCTATCTGCGACTCCACTTTCAAGGAGCTATGAACCTGCACTCCAAGGTCTCTTTGTTCAGCAACACTCCCTAGCACCTTAACATTAAGTGTATAAGTCCTGCTAAGATTTGGTTTCTCAAAATGCAGCACCTCACATTTATCTGAATTAAACTCCATCTGCCACTCCTCAGCCCATTGGCCCATCTGGTCCAGATCCTGTTGTAATCTGAGGTAACCCTCTTTGCTGTCCACTACACCTCCAATTTTGGTGTCATCTGCAAATTTGCTAACTGTACCTCTTATGCTCGCATCCAAATCATTTATGTAAATGACAAAAAGTAGAGGGCCCAGCACCGATCCTTGTGGCACTCCACTGGTCACAGGCCTCCAGTCTGAAAAACAACCCTCCACCACTACCCTCTGTCTTCTACCTTTGAGCCATGTCATCAAGATTCACTTTTTGCCTAAACTACTAAATATGCAATAGATTATTTTGTATATTGAAGTTGTCGGTAGTACAGTAAAAAATCATTACTTTTGTCATTCTGTTAGACCTCTAATGACTTAAATATGGAAATTTTGGCTTGGGGGAGGGGCACCAGCACTGTGCTACAAAAATTGAAATCGTAAATTAATAAGCACAAGTGTTATTGTCAGGTTTTCTCTATCCATTTAGCCTGACCCTGTAAAATGGGCTAAGGAATTCAGTCATTTGGTGGACTTTCAGCAAGTGACCTTATAACAGATAGACTACCGGATTTTTCATGCAACTGATTATTTTTGATTTTTTTTAAAGCAAAAATGACGCATCTGGAATAAAAGCAAAGTGCTGGAAATACTCCACAGTTCTGATAGTATCTGTGGAAAGAAAAAAAACAGAATTGACACCTCCAGTTGAATATGATTTTTTTTTAAATTACCCTTCTTAATTGCCCAGGAAAAAGTATGTTGAGAAGACCTCTTGAACTGCTATAGTCCATGTGCCAGAGGTACATCTATAGTGCTGCTCGGAAGATGTTCCAGGATTTTAAGCCTCTAATAGTGAAGGAACGACAATATAGTTCCAAGCCAACATGGTATGTTATTCGGAGAGAAACTTGAGATCATGTGTATTCAAGTTTAAGTTACTCTCTGTTCAATGGTAGAAGCCTTGGGTTTGCAAAGCGGCTTTGAAGGAGCTTTGGCAACTTGATTACGGCGTCTCTCCTCTCCCCGCACCCCTATCCATTTTCTGTTGCTATGTTCTCTTTACTGAACTTTAATTGAACAATTAAAAATCCAGGTAAGGGAATTTCTCTTCTTTTTTTAAAGAAGGGTTGTTTAGTATGTTTGTTTTTACCAAAAGTGTCCCATATCCTATTGATGCATCTATATGTACAGTTGGCAGACCTGCCTGGGAATGTGTAAATGTCTTTGCAGTAACAGGTTTTTTGTAAATTCACCTGAAGACAACTTTGATAACAGAACAGACAGAGTCAGTAAGAGAAACTACAATCATGAACCTTTAGACCAGGTTCATTTCAACCTATCCATTTGATCCTCTGACTCTTTCTGTGAATCTCATCCTTTTGCCCAAAGACTGGTTTGTCTCTTCAGCTGCTGTGAGAGATTTTTGATCTTTTAGGTTTTTGTGGAAAAGATTTGGATTTAAGTTTATGTATAGCACTTAGAAACAGCAATTTTACACTGATTTTCAAAGCCAGCAGACTTAATATATTAACAAAGAAATTGATTTGTTTATGAGCCAGGCATTGATGGGAGGCATTAAAAATGTATGCAGTGCTGTTACTCAATTTACTGAATCTGAGACAATGGTAGCCAAGTGTCTTATCTCAAGTCTATTAAATCAGAATAGCTTTGTTTTTTTAAAGTTAGTATGAAACTATGAGAGGACTGGAGAAAGAGAGAGATAAGCTTTGTGGATAGGTCTACTGGTGAACCACTGAGGAAAAGATTAGAGGGACTACTGTCTTAATGGGCGAGAGCACAGAACCCTTGTTTTCATTCACAGTTTCCTTTCCCTAATGATACAGGCTTTCTTATAGGGCTATATTCCAGCACTTGCCCTCACATGACTAAGGCTGCCTTGCTTCCTGACTCCCCTTGCCTCCCCACCCCATGCCTAGACATCCTTCAACTTTATTGCGGTCCTCCACTCTGTCTCAGCTTTAGGGGGACGCAATAACCATGTTGCATAATCACTGGACTGTTAATCCAGAGATGCAGGTAATGTTCTGGGGGCTTGGGTTGACATCCTAGCCATGACAAATGCTGGAATTTGAATTCATAGAACATAGAGCATTACAGTGCATACTGGCCCTGCGGCTCTTGATGTTGCGCCGACCTGTGGAACCAATCTGAAGCCCACCTAACCTACACAATTCCATAGGACTATCCAATGACCATTTAAATGCCCTTAAAGTTGGTGAGTCTACTACTGTTGCAGGCAGTGCGTTCCATGCCCCTACTACTCTCTGAGTAAAGGAACTACCTCTGACGTCTGTCCTATATCTATCACCCCTCAATTTAAAGCTATGCACCATCATGCTAGCCATCACCATCCAAGGAAAAAAGGCTCTCACTGTTCACCCTATCTAACCTCTGATTATTTTATATGTCTCAATTATGTCACCCCTCAACCTTCTTCTCTCTAATGAAAACAACCTCAAGTCCTTCCATATCAGGCAACATCCTAGTAAATCTCCTCTGAACCCTTTCCAAAGCTTCCACATCCTTCCTATAATGTGGTGACCAGAACTGTACGCAATACTCCAAGTGCAGTTGCACCAGAGTTTTGTACAGCTGCAGCATGATCTCATGTTTCTGAAACGCATTTCCTCTACTAATAAAAGCTTACACACCGTCTGCCTTCTTAATAACCCAATCAACCTGGGTGGCTTTCAGGGATCTATGTACATGGACACAGAGATCTCTCTGCTCATTTACACTACCAAGAATCTTACCATTAACCCAGTACTCTTTATTCCTGTTGCTCCTTCCAAAGTGAATCACCTCACATTTTTCTACATTAAACTCCATTTGCCTCCTCTCAGCCCAACTCTGCAGCTTATCTATGTCTCTTTGTAACCTGCAACATTCTTCAGCACTGTCCATAACTCTCCTAACCTTAGTGTCATCCGCAAATTTGCTAACCCATCCTTCTATGCCCTCATCCAGGTTGTTTATAAAAATAACAAACAGCAGTGGACCCAAAAGAGGTCCTTGTGGTACATCACTAGTAACTGAATTCAATAAATATCTGGATTTAAGAGTCAAATGATCATGAAACCATTGTTTGGGAAAACCCCATCTGATTTGGCAATGCTATCTTTACCTAGTCTGGTCTACATGTGACTCCAGACCCACAGCAATGTGGTTGACTCTTAATTGCTCTCTAGCTGATAAATGTTGGCTTAGCCAGTGATGCCTTCCTTCATCCCATGAATGAATTAAAAAAAATCTGAAATTACCTTCCTAATCCACTTCCTTGTCCCTATCCACTCATTTGAAAACATCATTTTGATCTTTTTATCAGTGACCTCTCCTAATCTACCTTGCTCCATTGTTTTGAGTATATTGTTTTATCCTGAAAATATATAACATTGTATTAAAAGAGCTATACAAATTCAGTTTTTATGAATGAACTTATATACTTTAGGTGTTGTATGTTCATTCTATTGTAGCTTATATAAATAGCTTTTATATCAGTAGACAGTTTCATAGGAGAATCTTCACAGTAAACACCAGCAGGTGTACATGGATGTTGGGATGCACTGCTGAAACAGTGCACCCTTGTAGCAGAAGGGCCAACAGATGTAGATCTGTAAAGACGCTAAGTTTTAGAAATACTTGCTTGCTTTCACTTCACTAATTTTTGCAGGTAACTTTGTACCTTTAATATTTTTGGGTCAGGAAAATGGCAAGGAAAAGAAATGGTTTAAAGTTAAAAGAATTGAAACACGTATGCTGCTAGATGCAGAAAGACCAAAGTCCATCTTGTCTTTTAGCATCCTAGCAGCATACAATGCTGATGGAGTTATTGACTAATCAAAGCAATCAATCTTTTCTCATTTTTATTGTCCAGGCGAATTCACAGTGAGACAGATGCTTGTTTGTATTGAGCAAACACTCCTGTTTTGTACATATTGAAGAGTGCAGATCAGCAGTACTGCTGAGCTGTGTACCAGCAGTGTTGCAGGGCATGGAGTCAATATTTGATAACAATAACAATTACTTATTGCTGAACAATAGGCCATTTACAAATGTGAGTTCGCTGTTTTTGCTATGCATTTAGTCACTTAAGCATACTATAAATGTATATTCATTTTATTTAACTCTTATATTGTTGACTCACTTTTCCCATTAGATACTCTGGTAGTCTTAAATCAATGAATTTTCCAGGGATTCACTGCCATGTGTTAGAGATTTATAGTTTCATTTTATCTCTTGTGATAATTGGGAAATAGTGCACTGAATTTCCTGCTGTGCATTATGAAGCTGCATTGGACATTCTTGTGATTGACACTGTTTTAAATATACACCCATCAATATTGTCATCCTTCATGTTAATAAATAACACCTCTATGTTTGGTTCAAAATGCCTCAAAATAGGTTAGAAGTAAAACAGATTTTAATGGTCTTTGAGCAACAGGCAAATAAATACTATAATGCTGGTCTCCAGCTGTTATTTAAAACCCATTTGAGTAACTAAATTGTAGATTTTGCAATGACGAATGAGCCAGGTTTTGTGCTGTTGAAGGGGGGGAAGAATTATTCATCATGGAGGTGGCACATCTGGGCAAGATTGTACAATTGGTCTTGTGTTATTGAACGATATAAATAATACAGCTGGTTTGTGGGATTCAAAACAGTGACTCACAGATTACATGTGGCCACAGATCTGGCCCAGAGAGCACTTCTCTCAATTTTGGCTAATGCAAAGGAGAACCAATCAAGTCAAGGTATAAAGTCACGTGATCAGACATTCCCACTCATCCCAGTGTAACACAACCGTTTTCATTTATCATACCCTGGATAATGCAGTAACCCTCACCTAGCTCAGTCAGTGCTTCCTTTTTATATACACTGATAGTGAGTGTAAATAGTAAGGCCAGCATTTATGCCCATCCCTAATTGTCCCTGAGAAGCTGATGGTGAGCTGTGTTCTTGAACAGCTGTGGTGCACCAGTTGAAGCTACCTCAGCATTGTTACTAGGGAGGGAGTTCAAGAATTTTGATCAAGTGACAATGAAGGAACAATGTTACATTTCCAAGTTAATATTTCCAAAGTCTGTGATTTGAAGTAAAAATAACATGGTGATCATGTTCTTCTTGACTTAATACCCTTTTATTTGCAGAGGTGGAGGTTCTATGTTTGGAAAATATTATCAAAGAAATTTTGGCCGGTTGCTGCAGTGCATCCCGTGGTAGAGGAGAGAATATCTAAGGTATGGATGGAGTAACAATAAATTGGGCTGCTAAGTCACAGATGGTGTTTAGTTTCTTGTGTGGTTTTGCAGCAGCATTCATCCAGGCAAATGAGGGGTATTCCATTCCACATCCAATTTGATGGAAAAGCCTTGGGGATTCAGAAAGTGAGTCAATGTGTAGCATAGTCACTCTCACTTTACTCTTTCTCCAAAATGCAGTCACCTTTGTGTATCTCAATCTGGTGGGTAGGAAAGCCATCAGTGAGGGTTGGCAGCTAGCAACCCCTGAAGTTGGTCCCTGCCAGTTGTTGAGGTGGGGTTGGGAATCGGTTGTGATTCTGGTAATGGAAAAACAGAGGTCTCCCAGTGTCCTTGAGGGACTGGGGGAAGCACTCCTTTTCCTTTGGTGCGTAAAGAGCTATAAAGAGATTTTGAATACCGGCAACTCCCACCTCCATTTCAACTGCCCAGTTACCCAAGCCTTGGAAACTTGCCACTGCTATAAAAATATGACAGAAGGCATGTGCAAGATGAAGTGGTTCCTTTAATGTTTTACAGAGTTTAGTTGTCCTGACCTCCTACCACCCATTGCAAGGAGATTAATAGTGAGCCTTTTGATGTTGCTTAGGAGAGCAGGTTATCTACCTTTGGTCTTTTGTAACTTATTTACAACTCTTTATTAAAGAAATGTTAAACACCTTTTAGCATGGCCTGGATTATGAGGTCCCGAGGTGAGATCAAATGGAGTCAGGTTCATTCAAAAATTGACTGCTAAGATAGTAAAGTGCAGGAAATGCGAAACCTGCACCTACACCACTCCCCTCACCTCCGCCCAAGGCCCCAAAGGATCCTTCCACGTAAAGCAGAAATTTACCTGTACCTCCATCTACTGTATCTGTTGCACCCAATGTGGTCTCCTCTACATTGGGGAGACAGGGCGCCTACTTGTGGATTGTTTCAGAGAAAATATCTGGGACACCCACACCAACCAACCCCACAGCCCCATGGCTGAACACTTCAACTCCCTCCTTCCACTCCGTCAACGACATGCAAGTCCTGGGCCTCCTCCATTGCCAAACCGTTACCACCTGACGCCTGGAGAAAGAACACCTCATATTTCACCTTGGGACCCTGCAACCACACGGGATCAATGTGGATTTCAAAAGTTTTCTTATTTCCCCTCTCCCTACATTATTCCAGTCCCAAGCCTCCAACTCAGCACTGCCCTCCTGACCTGTTCATTTCCTTTCCCATCTATCCATTCCATCCTCCTCTCCTACCTTTCACCTTCATTTACCTATCGCATTCTCAGTTAACTTCCCCCTAGCCCCACCCCCTGCCATTTATCTCTCAGCTCCCTAACCCAAAAGCCTCATTCCTGATGAAGGGCTTATGCATGAAACGTCGATTCTCCTGCTCCTCGGATGCTGCCTGATCTGCTGTGCTTTTCCAGCACCACACTCTCAACTGCCAAGATAGGAAAGCAGAATTTCAATCTCTGTATTAATGTTTACCCATTTTCATCTGCATGGAAAAGGGGAAATCAGGAACCCCACATTTTGCAATTTAGAAATTACCAACACCATTGTAGAACCAGGCATTTCAAAGTTTCCAGAATTTTCATCTAGGGAGATGTATTTTGGGCATCGTCCGAAATCATAGGAACTGATTGTAAGCATTATCTGTTGCTTAGAGATAGAAAGAATATAAAATGAACCATTTAGCCTTCTTTACTCTACACAATGGAATACTACAGCCTGAATTGTTTACTAAAATGAGTGATGACAATGCTACAATTGGAAAATGCAAGTGGTCATTAAATAATACAGCTGCCAGGTTGTTACCCCTGGATTAGAGTGGTGCTGGAAAAGCACAGCAGGTCAGGCAGCATCCAAGGAGCAGGAAAAGTCAACATTTCGGGCAAAAGCCCTTCATCAGGAATCTGTTACCTCTGACAATTGGCAAGCTGTAAAGTGAAAGCAAGGCATTGTAAAAGTTGAGAAATCTACAGAGACATGAAAATAGATCACCCTTAGAGTCATACAATCATAGAGCCATACAGCACAGAAATAGACTCTTCAGTCCAACTATCATGTCTCACAAACTTGATTGAGTTTTTGAAGAAGTAACAAAGAAGATTGATGAGGGCAGAGCAGTAGATGCGATCTATATGGACTTCAGCAAGGCGTTCGACAAGGTTCTCCATGGGAGACTGATTAGCAACGTTAGATCTCATGGAATAAAGGGAGAACTAGCATTTGGATACAGAACTGGCTCAAAGGTAGAAGACAGAGGGTGGTGGTGGAGGGTTGTTTTCTAAACTGGAGGCCTGTGACCAGTGGAGTGCCACAAGGATCGGTGCTGGGTCCTCTACTTTTTGTCATTTACATAAATGACTTGGATGCGAGCATAAGAGGTACAGTTAGTAAGTTTGCAGGTGACACCAAAATTGGAGGTGTAGTGGACAGCGAAGAGGGTTACCTCAGATTACAACAGGATCTGGACCAGGTGGGCCAATGGGCTGAGATGTGGCAGATGGAGTTTAATTCAGATAAATGTGAGGTGCTGCATGTTGGGAAAGCAAATCTTAGCAGGACTTATACCCTTAATGGTAAAGTCCTAGGGAGTGTTGCTGAACAAAGAGACCTTGGAGTGCAGGTTCATAGCTCCTTGAAAGTGGAGTCGCAGGTAGATAGGATAGTGAAGAAGGCGTTTGGTATGCTTTCCTTTATTGGTCAGAGTATTCAGTACAGGAGTTGGGAGGTTATGTTGCGGCTGTACAGGACATTGGTTAGGCCACTGTTGGAATATTGCGTGCAATTCTGGTCTCCTTCCTATCGGAAAGATGTTGTGAAACTTAAAAGGGTTCAGAAAAGATTTACAAGGATGTTGCTAGGGTTGGAAGATTTGAGCTATAGGGAGAGGTTGAACAGGCTGGGGCTGTTTTCTCTGGAGCGTCGGAGGCTGAGGGGTGACCTTATACAGGTTTATAAAATTATGAGGGACATGGATGGGATAAAAAGACAAAGTCTTTTCCCTGGGATCGGGGAGTCCAGAACTAGAGGGCATAGGTTTAGGGTGAGTGGGGTAAGATATAAAAGAGACCTAAGGGGCAACCTTTTCACACAGAGCGTGGTACTTGTATGAAATGAGCTGCCAGAGGAAGTGGTGGAGGTTGGTACAATTGCAACATTTAAGAGGCATTTGGATGGGATTATGAATAGGAAAGGTTTGGATGGATATGGGCCGGGTGCTGGCAGGTGGGACTAGATTGGGTTGGGATATCTGGTCGGCATGGACGGGTTGGACTGAACGGTCTGTTTCCATGCTGTACATCTCTATGACTCTAGTCTGTTACATTACACAGAAGATACAGAAACTTGAACACACGCACCAACAGGTTCAAGAACAGCTTCTTCCCTGCCATCATTAGTCTGCTGAATGGGCCTCTCTAACATTCAGTAATGTTGATCTTGCTTTGTGTACCTTCTGTGCAGCTGTAACCTTGAATACCTCTCTCTGCCTAGCCACCCTATGATCTTAATGTCTTGTTTGCTATGATCTGCTTGTACTGCTTGCAAAACATAGCTTTTCACTGTACTTAGGTAGGTGTGACTACAATAAATCAAATCAAATCAATCTTTCATATACCTCAACTAAAGGCATCTCTTTTCTGTTTATGTTTGTAAACTATGATTCAAAGAAGTGAAATCAACAAATAATAAATTAATAATTCTGATAACAGCTGTGAATTTCTTTATTTCTGCCAATTAGTATTCAAATGATGCTAAAATTCTTTCAGTTTGGTGTTTGAATGGGTTAAGAATCCTATATGTCTTAATGAGATCACCTCTCATTCTTCTAAATTCCAGTGAGTTGCGACCCAACCTGGTTAACCTTTGCTTGAACGAAAATCCTTTCATATCAGGAATCGTCCTAGTTGTATTTGTTCTATTAATCTCACATGTGGTCACTATATTAGTGATCATGTCACAGGGCAGCCAGTTTGTAAAGACTAGCTCCCAGACAAAGGAGCAGCGCTCTGAAAGCTCGTACTTTCAAACAAACCTATAACCTGCTGTTGTGTGATTTTTAACTTTGCAAACACAAAGATATGGTCTATTCCAGTGCTACAAAGAAGAGAACAGACATATCTGCCACAAATTTGAGAATACATCACTTATTTAAATTGTTTTTCCCCCCCAGAATGAATAGTATGACTGTATCTATACCCGTTGTCAGCTCAGATGAGGTATCTACACACGTCTAAGTCAGATGTGGTGAATATGAAGCTGACATTTCGCACATTATCAGCACTTTGGATTATTCAACTGGATTTCAAAGCTTCCATTGCTGCACTTGAATGAATCCTTGTGATTCTGGTCAGTGTTCTTCTCCAACCAGCACCATCAAGAACACAAATTAATTACCTAATTTCCTGTTTGTGGGATCTTGCTGAGCACAACTTGGCTGCTGTGTTTCTCACATAAGAACAAGACTGGAATTTAAAAATAATCCAAAGGACATGAAGTTTTGGTGACTTTAAGGAAGTTGTAAAGAATAGAATAGAGTAGCCTTAACTGTTACGTGCACTCAAATGAGTGCAGTGTAAAGTTTGTAATGTCACCAGTTTGGCAGAAAACGTACAGAATACTTACGTCTTTGTTACAGACTTGTACAGAGAATCACAAAGTTCAGCACTAGAACAAAGAATGGAGAAGTTTTCTTATTTAAAAAAGCCCTAGATTTTTAGTCTCTACACCAAGTCCTTGGGACCCATCTGGACTCGCTGTCCCCATGCCAGCCTGATCTGGAACTCCCCTCTGGACTCACCTGGGCTCTCCTCTCCCACCGACTCATTTACGGTCCCTCACCTTGGCTCTCCATTACCACACCTGGGCACGCTCCAGGACGTGGCACAACCTCCAGTCTTGTCCGTTCGTCTCTGGTATGTTGATGTTAACACTTTGAAAATAAAGAGTGAAAAAATGGAAAAAGTACAGGCAGTGTAGAGGATTTCCGACTGAAACAACGTCCTCTGTTGCCACTCTACTGAAGAATGCCAAAGTGCTAAATAAGTTCAAATTTGGTGACATTTCCCCTCTGGTTTGCATACTGATTGTCCATAATGAAATGGACCAGGAAACGATGTTCAGTTTATCACAGACATCATTCCTAATGGAAGCTGTGAATTTTGCCATGAAGTTGAATGAAGGTTCCTTCCATTGGCTACTTTCTGGATTGCTTCTTATGCACAGCTATAACACTTGTAAAGCACTTGGTCCATTATATTACTTAAAACATTACATTGAGATTAGGTGTTTTGTGTTTACAAAAAATAGAAAGTTGTCTTTTTTTTCAACTTTTTACTGTCAATAGTAGTTAGCAACATTTGAAATGACACTGTCCTGAGGAGAAATGAATAGGGAAAGATGATTGTCAATTTGTGTGTAAGAAGACATTTTTAAAACTGTTTCTTGTCTTATAAAGATTTTAATACAGACTGTAAAGTGATCGAATAATAATGACAATAATGATCGAATAATAATGACCCTTCCCCACACTTCTCACCAGCCTTGAGCTTTGCTGTTGTGAACTGGGATCTCACAGTGACGATTAGTGAGGAGAATCCATAAGCCACCACTATGACATGCAGAATGCTCTTGTGCTAACAACCAGAACATTTTACCAATTTCTTTGTTCTCATTTTAAATCTGTGCTGTGAGTGAGAATTTGACACCTGGGTCTTACTGGTAACATAACAAGATATCAATTCAAGTGGGTAAACACCAGTCTTACTAGTGCAGTGATAAGACTGTCAGTTTACAACACTGAAAAGCTGAGTTAATATTGATGCAAACTGGCTTCTGTGTGATTCAGAATAACCATGATATGGAGGCGTGGGTGCTGAATTGGGGTGGACAAAGTTAAAACTCACACAACGAGGAGAAAGTGAGGTCTGCAGATGCTGGAGATCAAAGTTGAAACTTTATTGCTGGAACAGCACAGCAGGTCAGGCAGCATCCAGGGAACAGGAGATTCGACGTTTCGGGCACAGGCCCTTCTTCAGGAATGAAGAAGGGCCTGTGCCCGAAACGTCGAATCTCTTGTTCCCTGGATGCTGCCTGACCTGCTGTGCTGTTCCAGCAATAAAGTTTCAACTAAAACTCACACAACACCAGGTTACAGTCCAACATATTGAATCTGTTGGACTATAACCTGGTGTTGTGTGATTTTTAACATTTTTCAGAATAATGTCATCAATTCCCATTCAGGCTATGGCTAACTTTAGATCTACATCCTCAGCAAACTCCCTCCCTCCATCCCCCCAAACAATCTGCCAAGAAAAGCAGGATGAAGTGTCAGTAGACAATGAGCCAGAGTCCTGCATTTGGACAGAATGCACATATCATATCTTACCCCAACTTCTGCATTCCCGACATATCCTTTCATACTGTAATAACAGAGCCATATATTAAAGTGGATATTTGGGAAACTTGATCATCTGGTAATGACACATGGCCAACTTTGGCTCAGTTGGTAGCATTCTTGCGTCTAAGCCATGCAATTTGATAACTGAAACATTCAATTTTGAAGAAGGGCCATTCGACCTGAAATGTTAACTCTGCTTTCTTTCCACAGATGCTGCCAGACCTGCTGAGTTTTGGAGAAATTTCTGTTTTTGTTTCCAATTTCCAGCATCTGCAGTTCTTTGGATTTTTTTTTGAGACAGACAGGTTTTTAATCAGTCAGGGTATCAAAATTGAGATTGAGTATACTCATTGGAATTTAGAAGAATGATGGGGGAGTCTATAGAAACATATAAAATTATAAAGGGAGTGTATAAGAAAGAAGCAGAGAGGTTGTTTGCACTGGTGAGTGAAACTAGAACTAGGTGCATAGCCTCAAAATAAGGGGGAGCAGATTTAAGATTGAGTTGAGGAGTAACTTCTTCACCCAAAGAGTTGTAAATCTTTGGAATTCCCTGTCCAATGAAGCTGTTGAGGATACCTCGTTGAATATTTTTAAGGCAAAGATAGATAGATTTTTTAAAAGTAAAGGAATTAAGGGTTAGGGTGAGTGGGCAGGTAAATGGAGCTGAGTCCGTGAAAAGATCAGCATGTTCTTACTGAATGGTGGAGCAGGCTTAACCAGCCAGATGGCTTACATCTGCTCCTATTCCTTACATTGTTATAGAGTTGTAGAAATGTACAGTTTGGAAACAGACCTTTCTAAAAGTCATGGGGAAAGGCAAGACTGTCAAGCTGTGGATTATCAGATCAGGCATGATCTAACTGAATAGCAGAGCAGATGCAATGGGTCAAGTGGCCTCCTGCTCCTATGGCTTATGAACTTATGATCTTTTAATCTAATGATTTTATTCAGAAAAGTATATATGTACAGTAGCGCCTCGACTTACGAACTTAATTCGTTCTGGGACCCGGTTCGCGAACTTTTTGGTTCGCGAACCGGGTCCCAGAACGAATTAAGTTCGTAAGTCGAGGCGCTACTGTATTGCTTAGTGAGAATGTTAGGGGCGGCACAGTGGCCCAGTGGTTAGCACTGCTGCCTCACAGCACCAGGGTCCCAAGTTCAATTCCAGCCTCGGGCGACTGTCTATGTGGAGTTTGCACGTTCTCCCCGTGTCTGCGTGGGTTTCCTCCAGGTGCTTTGGTTTCCTCCCACAGTCCAAAGATGTGCAGGTCAGGTGAATTGGCCATGCTAAATTGCCCATAGTGTTAGGTGCATTAGTCAGAGGGTCTGGGTGAGTACTCTTCGGAGGGTCAGTGTGGACTGGTTGGGCCGAAGGGCCTGTTTCTGCACTGTAGGGAACCTAATCTAATCAATATATTTGGGGCACAACTCTGATACCTACATTTTCAGCTCACACCTAAAACAAAGGTAAGTTTGGGAATATTCTGAATATGACCAATACTTATGGAATGGTAGGTTAGCATGCTACTGGATCAGAGATGAATGCAGAGAAACGACAGTTGAGTTTCAGTACTACGGTGGAGAATAATTGCAATACTGCTGGAGCATAATTTTATGCAAATATTGGAAGTGATCAACATGCAGAACCTCAGTTCAACTGGAGCAGATCCTCCCATGATCTAAACGTATCTAAAATTTTGTCACTGACACTTTAGTAAAGGATTCCTTCTGAATGTCAAAAAATATGTAAATATTCATAAATGTACATACATGTGGAATTTCACATGGATGACAATGGTATGTCACCTTTATCTCTGAACCACGTACGATTATTTCAATCTAGTTCATTAATTGAGGAATTTCTATTTTTTTAAAAGAACACATAAATATTTAACTTTTATATACTGGCCATGTTCATTCAGTAAGAAGCCTGTCACAGTTTATATTCAGAATTCTATTTTTGCAATAACTTTATTAGCAGTTTGTTTGAGATCTGTTGTTCTTTGCTCGCAGAGAAGTGGTGTTATTTTTAAAAGTTCATGAGTGTTCTGCATCAACAAGACAGCTGTTCCATTAACACTCTTAAGGGAATAGCGCTCCAAGCAGTTAGCTACCAAAAATATCCTTGGAGGAGAATGATCCACTTATATAATCCAATAGCTCCTACAATACTTTTAATTAAAGTTTCTGATAAATGTTAATAAATAAAAATCGCTATTATTGATGTAAAACATTGCAGCCTGTGCAGGTGATAATGATATAGCTATGAAGATTTTGCATGAAATCCATTAGTTTTCTTAGCAAGGAAGAGAAAGATCTAAATTTACATAACACATTATAATTCCAAGGAACTTCACATGGAATCTTTAACTTTGAAATGCTCGTATGACTTCTTACTATGCAAACATAGCAAACATTTTATGCTCTGTTTGAGCTGGGGTTTTAATGTTTGCTGTTGCCATTCCTGAGAAGAGATTTAGACTCCTGTCTTTGATGCATTGGAAGTGTATGTCAGAGGTGATGTGTGACTCGGCATGGAATTTAGTTCAAAAACTATGGATAGCATTAGTTTTCATGGATAGAAAGTTCACAGTTCCTTGAGATGGGCTATCTGTAAGCAATGCTTCCCACTACAGGAACTGATTACAGCATTAGACTGTGAGAAATTCAAATGCTCAACTGTTTCATTGGTTCACAACTTTTTCCCAGAATTTTTATTTTTCTATGAGAATTCTGAAGCCAAAACAAAGTTCTGGGAGTATGAATTAGAATGCTGGTTCATTATACACCGCTGCTAATTTTCACCTAATAAACAACTTTAAAAACTAACCGAAATATAAGACAGGAGACAGTGAGGTCTGCAGATGCTGGAAATCAGAGTCGAGA
The DNA here is from genome assembly GCF_037043375.1 of Chiloscyllium plagiosum. Lineage (NCBI taxonomy): Eukaryota > Metazoa > Chordata > Chondrichthyes > Orectolobiformes > Hemiscylliidae > Chiloscyllium > Chiloscyllium plagiosum. Next base: position 13,845,656 of record NW_028270142.1, read on the forward strand.
GTGTGGTGCTGGAAAAGCACAGCCTGTCAGGCAGCATCCGAGGAGCAGGAGAATCAACGTTTCGGGCATAAGCCCTTCATTAGGATTCCTGATGAAGGGCTTATGCCTGAAATATTGATTCTCCTGCTCCTTGGATGCTGCCTGACCGGCTGTGCTTTTCCAGCACCACACTCTCGACTCCAAAATATAAGACAGATTAATTACATCTTATTTAAGTTCATAATGTTTTCTCTCTATGTTGATGTGATAAACTGTAATATTTGGATGCCATGATGTAATCTGATTCAGCGACACTTCCACCTGACGAACTGCATTGTTACTGTGACATTTTATTGATTTCAACAAAACTAAAGGTCGTCCCACTTATTGTCTTTGAGAATATGATCACAACATTAACACTGAGAGTCAGGGACCAATAGTGAGCAGGTTAGGTTGAAATCACTCAAGTTAAATTATGGTACTTTAGCTTGAATTAAGTAAGGAAAATGGAAAAGCACACTTTGAATACATGGGCACACTATCACCTACAAGTTTCCCTTCAAGTTAATTAGCATTCTGTTTTAGAAATATAACATTATTCCATCAGTGTTGCTGGATCAAAATCCTGGAACTCCATCCCTAATGGAAGTGTGTGTCTACCCACACCAACCTGCACTGCAGCAGTTCATGAAGACAGATCACCACTACCTTATCAAGGGCAACTCAGGATGGGCAATAAATGCTGACTCTAGCAGTGAAGCCCATATATTCTGAGTGAATAAAGAATCTTTTGTATTCCCTTTGGTTGAATCAATGTTATTTGCACTGAGGAGCTAGTACAGAGTTCAAATGAATGTATCCCATTGTTTAATGATTTAAATTTAAAAATATATAATTACTGATGAAAAGAAAGAAGTTTAGCGAGTGAATGTATCAAATAAATTATTTAATTCTTTGGCTGACCCATGTATCTTGCAGTTGCGATAATGTTTGTAATTGTCCTCTGTTAACTTTAATATGAAAATTTGTATGCATTACTACAAGAGATTAACTAAAGTGAAAACTGCAGAGTTATATGCGCATTTGTAATATTTATATATGTTTATGTACCTACGCATAATATTAAAGAATCATGCAATGATACAGCTCATTTGGCCCATTGTACTTGTGCTGGCTCCTTGACAGAGTTGAACGATTGGACCAACATTTAAACCCTGTTCCATAACCTTCAAAGTATCAATCCAGAATGAAAATATTAGAAACAAAAATTGAGTATTCAGCACTCTAAATCAATAAGATTTCATGATATGCTTCAAAGACACTGATCTGATTATAATTATGTGGTAAACAATAAATGGGAATCATAATTTAAGCCATATAAACATAGATTTAAGTTCAAAACTTTGGGATTACTGCATGGTATTAGATAGACAGTGGAATATGTGTGACATCACAGGTTTAGATTTAAAGTGTCACCTCTCATATTCTCAAAAGTTCTCAAATATTCTTAATTCTCACTCTGTCACAATGGGAAGCAGTGAGAATAGGTAAAGCCTGAAATTAGATGTAATTAGAAGTTGAGCTACCATTGGTAGGCCTGACTAGCCATTACTCTGCATTAATGGAGGCCTGGGAACAGGTTTGTGCTCTGCTCACTTTGTTAAAAACACATAGTACAAGTGAAAGATTCTGAACATCAAAAGAGAAGGAAACCACATTTATGAGCAATGAGGCCAGGGTGCTGCTTTCAATGACGCATGCATAAACTCAAAGTAATACTTTTAAAAATCCAATCAATATAGTGGCATGGGTGCTGTATTGATAAGTATTTTTGCTATAGTAGAGGGAGGGGGATATGAATTTGAGGTTGCAATCTGATCCGCCATGATCTTATTGAATGATGGATCATCATGAGGTTGACTGGCCTACTTCTGTTCCTTGATTGTATGTTCATATGATGTTTGAATTAGCAATTGTAGCCATAAGTAGATTGCCAGTACAGTCAGTTCATGTTCTACTAGTTTACCTCTGATAACTTTGAAAGTTTGGAGGGCTTGACTTTTTATTCTGGAGTGCTGTAGTATACCTCATCTTTCGTCAGTGCTGTGTGCCGAGTCAATTATCTTCCATGAAAGGAAATCTCCAAACATTCCACTCCTCATTGCCAAGTTCTTCTCATCACTGAGATCCATGCAGGTCCAAACAGCAGCCTGTATTGAATTTCAACACAAAGAGTATACTTCTGACATTATCTTGTAATGCATACCCTGACTGCATAACTCCTTTATGCCATCAAATGACTCACATCTTCCATCCTCCGGATGTGGTTATACAGAATGTTGACATTGCACCCAATACTCCTTCTGCACATGTGATGCCAAAAACCTGAATTCTTCCAGTGTACGTAAAATTTCCATCTTTTGTGGGATCATCAGAATTCCTGTTGTGTGTTCTGTTGCCAAGGCAGATACAGACAAGATTTGATTTACTTTATGGCGTAATGCAGTTGAGTTTGTGAAATGTTTCTATGAGGTCAACACAATTGTCGTGAATGCAAATGATACATTCTTTCCACCAGTCATGCCAACATTTGCTTTAGGCAACTAACAAGGGTAATGGAGAATATCAATGTGCCACTTGAGACATCATTACAATGATTCTGTTTCAAATGAAGTGAAGGTGTGATGTTGGAGCTTAGGGCTTTGACATCACACCGAACATCACATCACTTAAATCATGGATTTTAAACAGATGATCACCCCTTACCTTATTTTAAATTGATTGAATCACAGAGTGATTGTAGCATGGGGTATACACCATTCAGCCTATCCAGTCCATGTCAGCTCTCTGTAACAGTAATTTAACATAATTACCCCATCCTTTCCCTTTAGCGTTGAAATTCATTTACCTTTCTTGCAGACTTTATGAAAGCCACAATTTACTCTGCCCCACTGCCCTTACATGCAGTGTTTCCAGATTGTTACCATGCTTTGCGTAAAAAAAGTTCTTCCTCATGTTGATCTTGGTGCTTCTATCAATTGCTGTAAATTTTTGTTCTTCAGTTTTCAGTCATTCTGCTCTTGGAAGCAGTTTCTCTCTATTGTGTCAGGCCTCTTTAATCTGAAACACCTATATGAAATCTGCTCTCAATCATCGACAAGAACAACACCAACTTCTCCAACTTTCCCAAGTAATTGACATCTTTGATTCCAGGAACTATTTTTGTCAATCTTTTCTGCACTCTCTTTAAAGTCTTTGCTTCTTTAGTAAACAATTGCACTGCAATTAGACTCAATGCTCAATACTTTACAAAAGCGCTAGAGTTAATTTCATAAAAAAAGTAAATAACTATGTATACGACAATTTGAAAGATCTTATTGCATGTAAGCAGATCAGCTAATAGCAAGAAGAAAGATTCAACCCTTTTCCCCAGCACTATCCTTTGGAGAGACACAACCACAGTATCACTCCTATTTTCATATTTTAATTTCTTACTGAATGGGGACGTCAGGCACAACATCTTTCAGTAAATATCAGCACATTCACAAGGTACAGTTAGTAAGTTTGCAGATGACACCAAAACTGAAGGTGCAGTGGACAGCAGAGAAGGTTACCTCAGATTATAATGGGATATTGATCAGATGGGCCAATGGGCTGAGGAGTGGCAGGTGGAGTTTAATTTAGATAAATGTGAAGTGCTGCATTTTTGGAAAGGGAAATCAGGTTTGCACTTAATGGTGAAGTCTTGGGGTCTGTTGCTGAACAAAGAGACCTTGGAGTGCAGGTTCATAGTTCCTTGAAAGTTGAGTCTCAGGTAAATAGGATAGTGAAAAAGACATTTAGTATGCTTTCCTTTATTGTTCAGAGCACTGAGTATAGGAATTGGGAGGTCATGTTGCGGCTGTACAGGACATTGGTTAGGGCACTTTAGGAATAATGCCTGCACTTCTGCTTTCCCTGCTCTAGGAAGGATGTTGAAAGGGTTCAGTAAAAATTTACAAGGATGTTGCCAGGGTTGGAGAAATTGAGCTATAGGGAAGAGGCTGAATATGTTGGGGCTATTTTCCCTTGAGCGAGGGACACTGAGTGGTGACTTTATCGAGGTTTATAAAATCATGAGGGGCTTGGATAAGGTAAATAGCCAAAGACATTTCCCTAGGGTAGAGGAGTCCAAAACTAGAGGGCATAGGCTTAAGGTGAGAGGGGAAAAATTTAATAGGGATCTATGGGGCAAATTTCATGCAAAGTGTGGTGTATGTTTGAATGAGCTGCCAGAGGAAGAGGTGGAGGCTGATACAATTACAACATTTTAAAAGGCACTTGGATGGGTATATAAGTAGGAAGGGTTGAGAGGGATATGGGCCAAATGCTAGCAAATGGGACTAGATTTATTCGGGATATCTGGTCAGTATAGATGAGTTGGACCCGAACGGTCTGTTTCTGTGCTGTATATCTCTATGATTCTATGATTCTAGATATGTTCCTCGCTATTACTGTCTTCTCCCAAGACACAAGCTAACACACTGCTCCCTAAGAGAATCTAGGGCTTTCCCACCTTGTCTACTTTGACATGAAAATAGATTAAGATATTTTCCGGCTCTGATGGCTCAGAGACTGCTAAAACGAAACTGTCCTTTTGTTGATATTGGTCTTTTCTCTCTGAATTGGATCTGCTTTCCGCATTTCTCCACCTCTCTCTGCACCATATATCTTAAATTAGCAAACAATTCAACGATTATCTCACCAGATAGTTTTTAGCTCAAGTCATAGGCTTTCTTGGAAAAACTTTTCTGATCCATTGCTAAAAGAAAAGTTTCTAATCATTGGAAAGAGCTACCTTCACAGAAATGAAATCCAAAAACACGTTTACTTTTATTTCAGAAATTGTCCAAATAATAATGGTATCCTTTATTGTAAACCTTCTTGACACCTTTGCACAGAAAAAAAAGATGAAAAGCATCTTTAAGAGACATGTTCATTTTTTATCAAAATTTCCTGATTGCTATTTCTAATTTACATTGATAGTAATAATATATTTATGTTAAGTACACGATAGCAATCATGTTCTGCACACATCTATTTTGCTCGTGCATTTATTTTACTGCATTTTTGTTTTTGACAAAGTGTTAGCTATAACAATGCTGCATGATTTTGGATGATTATAGTATTAAACCTGAATAAAATAACCTCAAATTCTTGTTATGAAGTCTAATTAAACAAGGTGAAAGATTACAGTCTGTAAAAATAACAATTTCTGCAGTTGTTAGATATGTAGATTTCAAAGTATTGTACAGCCAATACCAAATGCTAAGTCCCTGTCTCAAACCGTTGAAAATTTCTCTTGTTACAAATTTACCTTGTGAAAATGATAACTGCCTGATGTGATCCCAGTGTAGTTTTCCTGTGACAACATTGTACCGACAGCAAAATCATTGGCACCCACAGCCAACTTAAAAAGCTTATCATAATTGGTGCAACTAAAATTGGTGCAGTAGCATAATTTCAAGTAGTGACATTCTGAGGGGTATATTCAAATTTCTCACCTTTCTTTAACAAATTTATCAACGAATCCACTCTATTGCTGAAATTCAGAAGGAATAGAAGATTCCAATCAAGCCCAGCCACCCCACATATTTCAAAAGTTTGTGTTTTGTCTAAGACCTGGTGAAATCTAAGATTGTCCTTATTTTTGCTTCTCCCAGTGTTTCTTTGCCTTGCTCCATATTATTGTAGTCCAAATAAGGCCTTTTACTTTGGCAAAATCACCTTCATCCAAATTTGTGACCACATTGTTTCATTGTAATCAATCAAACAGTTTGTTCATATATAAGTGTTTTTCCCAGACCTGGCTGAACACAGCCAGATGTCAATCTGTGAAATATGATTATTTAACTCAGTTGGTTGGGTAGCTGGTTTGTGATGCACAATGATACCAATAGTGTGGGCTTCATTCTCACACTGTCAAGGTTATTGTGAAAGATTCTCCTCCTGAACCTCTTTCCATACCTGACGTGTGGTGACCCTCAGATTAAATCACCAGCAGTCATTTCTCTCTAATCATCTAGTCATCCTGCCATATGGTTTGATAAGACTATGGCAACTGTAACTTCTTTAATTATTTAATGACCTTATTGGTTTGCTTGTACATTTTTCATAACAAATAACAAAAATATACATTGATAAAGTTCATCTGGAGTTACAAAATCTGATTTTTATTTGGCTTAATGAGTCAATGGAACTTGTCAATAACCACTTGGCAAATCATTTTTTTAATGAACCTCACTGTCTGATCCTCTCAATTCAATTCTTCAGTTATGGGATTGGATATGAATCTATCTTTGTTTCCATGTTGATTTTGTGATAATCTATAAATAGTCATTGTGATCCATTTAGTTTGGCATCATCATAATAAGCAAGCCGTAACTAATATGACTCAATTCAATAATGCCATTGTCCACCACAAACTTTATCTCTTTCCTTATTTGACCCAACCTTTCTGGATTGAGTCTGTAAGGACAATATTATATTAGTCAAGCATCCTCTATGTTAACGTCATGTTTAGCCAAAAGCATTTTTCCTGCATATTTACTCAAATTAGTTTATCGATTTTTAAGCCACTTCTAGTTTTCTGGAAGATAGCATAGTATTCCTTCTAACATCAAGTACCTTCAATTTCTCCAATCTGATTACTAAATGGTCAACTTTAGAATGTTCAATTTCTGATTCATTTTCAAATGATCCCAAAATTTGATTTCACTTCCAGCCCGGAAGTCAATACCCACTCTCTGCCCATTGGTCCAGGTGCAGTGACACTAATGGTCCTATACATGAGGAATGTTAGCACCACACTTGCATTTGCCACCAGGTCCTTGACTCATTCTACTCCTTTCTCTGATAAATACTCGAGTCACTGGTCCATTCCATGCTCTGGTTTCTGGCCCACTTGGTGCTCTGTTTGATGTTCTGGTGGCACTCCTTTTGGCACTCTGCTCCCTGTTCTAGCTGTTTCCATGCTTGGGAAATGATAAACATTGATATAACAGAGTGGCGAGCCAGAGGAAGGCATTGAGGATGAGTAGTCAGTGTGCTTTGTGCAGTTGCAGTGGTAGAAAATGCAGCCTTTACATCAATGACTGATAGTTAACTACACTACACCAAGGAGAGAGAAAACAACATTTTTATTTTGAGGAAGCCTTAAGCAACTCCAAAAGAGACCGTACTTCTCCATGCTTTTCATAATCCCAATCAATTATTAAGTTATCTTCTTCACTCAGGAACTTAAAACATTCCTACTAAAACGCTGTCAAAGATTCATACTCAATGCATACTTCAGTGGTCTGTTCCAGAGGCCAATGACTGTGAACAAAAATAAATTTCTGGAAGCTAAATTAACTCTTTATCCCTCGGGTACTACATTCGCTAAAGATGAGTGTAGCAGAGTCAGATCAAGTGCTCCAGATCCTCTGCTCAACTCCTCCCGTCTATCAATGTACAAACATTCAAAAAATTGCATGACAAAATGATGTCATTATGTGCATGTGTACTTTATTAGCAACAAAGATATTGAGGCCCAGTGGTAGTATCTGACACCTAAAGTTCCAGGTTCAAGTCCCCATTCAGGACTTGTTGGCCACGGAAAGAGTGTTCATTATGTAGTTTAACATGCTGATCAGCCTATTGTCACACCTCACTGGGGTAGTCCATGGGAAATCAGTTTAACATGCTGATCAGCCTATTGTCACACCTCACTGGGGTAGTCCATGGGAAATCGTCCTGCTATTCCCAGAGTCATCACGAAAAGCAAAGATTTATTTTTAAATGCAAAATTCCCAGTTGACTTGCCTTTCAGACATAGGTTGAGAGAAAGCATGGAGACCAGATTTCTATATATAACAAAAGTGTTATTTATTACAAGCAATTAGACTCCAGCAACAGATAGACAGTTATGAATGGCATTTTACTTCAGTATTTAAAACTCTAATCTCTTTAAAAACTCCCTTACACACACACACACACATATATGTCCACACACATAAAGAAGAAAGAAAGCATGGGTGTTATGGATGTAGGGAAAACTGAGAAAGCAGTTCAGTGATTCCTGTTCACTGAATCTACTGAGATGGATCATATCAGAACACTGCTTCTCAGTTTTCCTTTTCCAAATGCTACTGATGGTTTGCAAGAGACACAGGGTGGTTGGTTCACTTAGAGAGTCAGAGAGATGTACAACACGGAAAGGCACCCTTCAGTCCAACTTGTCCATGCTGACCAGATTCCCAACCCAATCTAGTTCTACCTGCCCGATATCCCTCCAATTCCCTCCTATTCATATACTCATCCAGATGCCTTTTAAATGTTGCAATTGTACCAGCCTCCACCACTTCCTCTGGCAACTCATTCCATACATGTATCACCCTCTGTGTGAAAACGTTGCCCTTTAGGTCTCTTTTATATCTTTCCCCTCTCACCCCAAATCTATGCCATCTAGTTCTGGACTCCCTGACCCCAGGGAAAAGACTTTGTCTATTTATCCTATCCATGCCCTTCATGATTTTATAACCTCTATAAGGTCACCTTATAAAAGGTCTCTGAATAATAAGTTAAAAGTCACTTCTTGCAGTAACATCTGGAGGAAAAGTGGTTTTCTTTAGGCTGAAAGTGAGTTTTACTGCAGAGAACAGAGAGCTCCTGAGCAGGTGGAAGTCTGAAGACTTCTCCTTGGCCTGTTCACAGCCCCAAGCTGTTCAGTTTCCTGAGTAGCTAAGCAGATAAATCACCAGGGCTGGATGAAGTATAACCCATGATGCTGTGCCAGGCAAAGGAGGAAATATCAGGGACACTGGCAATAATTTTCAATTCTTCACTGGCCACAGTGGAGGTACCAGAGGAAAACCAATATAATACCATTACTCAAGAAAGGACAAATAGATAAACCGGGAAACTATAGGCCAGTCAGTCTAATGTCAGAGAAGGAGAAACTATTAGAAGCAATTCTGAGGGACAGAACTAGTCTGATTTTGGAGAGCCAGGGACCATTCAAAAACAGTCAACATGGTTTTGTTAAAGGGAGATAATGTCTGACCAACTAGTTTGAATTATATGAAGAGGTGACCAGGTGTATAGATGAGGGTAATGCATTTGTCATATTCTACTTGGACTGTAGCAAGGCTTTTGATAAGGTTCCACATGGAAGACTGATAGTGAAGATAAGTGCCCATGGGATCCAAGGAAATTTGGAAAATTGGATTAAGAATTGGCTGAGTGGCAGAAGGTGATAGTCAAGATTGTTTTTGTGTCCACAGGGGTTCCACAGGGACCAGTGTTAGAACTCTTGCGGTTGATGGTATGCATAAGTGATTCAGATTTGAATCTGGAATGTTGATCAATAAGTGTGAGGATGATACAAAAATTGGAGGGGTGGTAAATATTAAGACAGATAGTTTTAGATTTCAGGAAGCTGCAGATAGGCTGGTCAGTGGCAAACAGAATTCAGTCTGATAAGAGTATAGAGTCATAGAGATGTACAGCACGGAAACAGACCCTTTGGTCCAACTCATCCATGCCGACCAGATATCCCAACCCAATCTAATCCCACCTGTCAGCACCCAGCCCATATCCCTCCAAACCCTTCCTATTCGTATAGCCATTCAGATGCCTTTTAAATGTTGTAATTGTACCAGCCTCCACCACTTCCTCTGGCAGCTCATTCCATACCCACACCACCCTCTGCGCGAAAAAGTTGTTGCTTACGTCTCTTTTAAATCTTTCCCCTCTCACCCTAAACCTGTGTCCTCTAGTTCTGGACTCCCACATCCCAGTGAAGAGACTTTGTCTATTTATGTCTCTCATGATTTTATAAATGTCTATAAGGTCACCCCTCAGCTCCGGCACTGCAAGGAAAACAGTCCCAGCCTATTCAACCACTCCCTTTTGCTCAAATTCTTAACTCTGGCAACATCCTTGTAATTCTTTTCTGAACCCTTTCAAGTTTCACAACATCCTTCAACCAATGTCCTGTACAGCCGCAACATGACCTCCCAACTCCTGTACTCAATACTCTGACCAATAAAGGAAAGCATACCAAATGCCTTCTTCACTATCCTATCTACCTGTGACTCCACATTCAAGGAGCTATGAACCTGCACTCCAAGGTCTCTTTGTTCAGCAACACTCCCTAGGACCTTACCATTAAGTGTATAAGTCCTGCTAAGATTTGCTTTCTCAAAATGCATCACCTCGCATTTATCTGAATTAAACTCCATCTGCCACTTCTCAGCCCCTAGGTCCATCTGATCAAGATCCCATTGTAATCTGAGGTAACCTTCTTCGCTGTCCACTACACCTCCAATTTTGGTGTCATCTGCAAACTTACTAACTCTACCTCTTATGATAAGTATGAGGTAATGCACTTAGGCAGGACCAAGAAGACAAGGGAATACATGATTAACTTCCAGGACCCTGGGAAGTACTGAGGATCAGAGGGACCTTGCTGTGCATGTTGACTGGTGTCTTGAGGTAGTGGGGCAAGTAGATAAAGACAAGTGGTTAAGAAGGCATATAGGATACTTGCCTTTATTAGTCAAGGTAAAGAGTTTAAGAACACGGATGTGACTCTGTAACTGTATAAAACGTTGGTTCAGCCACAGCTAGAGTATTGTATCCAGTTTGGAATCCACATTATAGAAGGAGTGTGATTGCACTGGTGAAGGTGTAGAGGAGATTTACCAGAATGTTGCCTGGGCTGGAGAGTTTTAATTAGGAAGAGAGATTGTATACACCGGGGTTGATTCCCTTGGGACAGAGGAGACTGAGGTACAGTCATGATTGAGATGTAGAAGGGACATTGATTAGGGTAGACAGAAAGGAACTATTTCCCTTGGTGGAGGGATCAGTGACCGAGGGAAATAGATTTAAGATATAAGATTTACAGACAATGTGAGGATTTTGTTGTCATTCCATGGATGGTTGGAATCTGAATTCATTGTCTGTAGGGATTCTCATGTTAGAAACACTTATAACATTAAAGAATTATTTAAGTGTGCACTTGTGATGGTAGGACATTCAATGCTATGGGCCAAATGCTGGAAAATGGGATTAGAATAGTTCGGTGTTGGTTTTGATGGTGCCAACTTGATAGGCCATAGGGGCTTTTTCTGTGCTGTAGTCCTCTGTGACTCTATGATTCTGAAAACCAATCAAATTGTTGTTGGCAGGTAGGAGGCCTTTATCATTGATAACTGGTCGCTAGTCCATAGACTGATGAGCTACCCGGATCAATCATAGCTCCATGTCTACAGAGACCCTTGGCTTTAGCTTGTCTGTGGCTACACTTCAACAGCTGCTGGGACCAGCAGGTGTGCAAACAGTGTTTACGATGAGTTTCTTCAAAACTTGCTTCAATTATCCAACAATATTTGGGTTTAAAACTGTTCTCATTTCAGTCCACAAAACTAAAAATAAAAAGACACATTCTTTCCACTATGAATCTTTTCACTGCTTCACTCTCCCTCTGAGGGAATAAAAGTGTATAGAAAATGCATGAAGAAAATTAACACCGAAAGAAGTCAGAATAATACATTTAAATGAAACAAACCCAGAGGTTATGTGCAGTTTTTTAGCATCACCGGGAGATTTATTGGCATATCCCACAACTTCTTTCTAGGGCTCTTAGCTATGGACTCAGCAAACTTCAGCTTTCATCTGTCCCTGGACAGCAAAAATTAAGAATTAACACTAGAAGGATAAAGGAGATATTTGTAAGAGTTTTCTTCACACAGAGGTTTATTAGAAAACAGAGTTCTTTATTGCAACTAGTTATTAAGACAAAGTCCAGTGCTGGGACTTCAATATAAACCCTATGTACATTTATGAAGAGATACAAATAATGCTGCACATTATTGTTTGGGATAGAAATGCAATATATAGCAAATTTTTTATGAACCGGCACCTACTGGACCATGGGTGTGCTGGCTGATCAAATATTTCAGATAATCAAGAGGTACACATAACAGCAGTAAACCCTGAGCAAGCAAAGTCAGAAGTCACACTACACCAGGTTGCAGTCCAACAGCTTTATTTGGAAGCACTAGCTTTCAAAGTGCTGCTCCTTCATCAGGTAGCTGAAGAAGGAGCAGCGGTCTGAAAGTTAGTGCTGCCAAATAAACCTGTTGGACTATAACCTGGTGTTGTGTGATTTTTAACATTAAAGGCACAGTACCATTGTACTGTGAGCTTGTAATATGGTGTCAGAGTGGAGTTCAGATTGAGTGTTGTAAAGCTGTAGAGAAGCACTGCTACTAAAAGGAGGAGACTCTTTCAAAGTGTATTCTGCCCAAAATATCTCTGCGGAACAGAACATAAAATGGCTGCAGAGATGTTGATAGCCTGAAAGAGTGCATTGATCAATACGTGATTGTATTAACACAGCTCAAAGAATCCTGTGAATCTGTGCTCCTGAAAGATAGATTAGATTAGTTTCCCTACAGAATGGAAACAGGCCCTTCAGCCCAACAATTCCACACCGACCATCCGCAGAGTAACCTGCCCAGACCCATTCCCCTATCCTGTATTAACTCCTGACTAATGCACCTATGGGCAATTTAGCACGGCCAATTTACCTGACCTGCACATCTTTGGATTGTGGGAATCACGGGGAGAATGTGCAAACTCCACACAGACAGTGGCCTGAGGCAGGAATCGAACCCGAGTGCCTGGCGCTGTGAGGCAGCAGTGATAACCACTGAGCCACCATGCTGCCCATATAATTGAATTAAAGACAGGATTGTATTACACCTAAGAGATCCTGCATTGGGAGCAAATTTCCAGAGAAAGGAGGGCCTTGGTCTCAGAAAAATAATCAACGTGACAGAAGTGTTGAAGTTACAAATCAGCATTTAAAACAAGGTCAAGCAGATCAATTCTTGCAATATGTTACAGACATTCCAGGCTGAAAGCGCAGAAAGACAAAGAGGAGGTTGCAAATACTATGAAGGACAAGATGGCATGTCCAGTATGGGGAAAGCAGGATTCTCAGTCCAAGAACTCAACTCATTTTGCATACAAGTGTTTGAAAAGAAGGAAGAAGAAAGAAGGAAATGCAAAAGGCAAATTAAGATGGTCATGGAGGACATAACAGTTGATGTTCCTGACAAGTTAGTACATATCATCAGGCAGTCGTGTCGATAAATGATAAATACATAGTTTGTAACTGTTGGAATGATGACTGCCAGAAGAAGAACATAAAATCAACATAAAGAATCAAATAGATATAAAATAATAAATATCAAACAAGTGCATCACGCAACATCAGGACAATTACAGTCCTATGCAAAATGGTACAACATGATAATTGAAAAATGACACTCAGAAAAATAAGCTTGAAACTATGTAGTCATAGAGTTGTACTGCACAGAAACAGACCCTTCGCTCCAACTCATCCATGCCATCCAGATATCCTAAATTAATCTAGTCCCATTGCCAGCACTTGGCAGATCTATCTCAACCCTTCCTATTCATATACCTATCTAGATGCCTTCTAAATGTTATAAATGTATCAGCTTTTACCACTTCCTTTGGCAGTTCATTCCATAGACGCATCACCCTCTGCGTGAAAAAGTTGCCCTTTAGTCCCTTTTAACTCTTTCCCCTCTCACCCTAAATCTGTGCTCTTTCGTTCTGGACTCCCCATGCTGAGAATGTAGATTATTTTGAGAATCTAATGCGACTGTGAGAATGAAGATCTGGAGTTCCAGATCATCGGTGGTAAGCAGAAGCCACTCCCCATAGTTGAGGCAAGTCAAAAGTTTCCATTGGTAACAATCCATGTGTCAAAAACATTTGCATTGTATTACAACACACCAAACCATTGAATGCAGGATGGATCCTGGAGGAGTACAATCATGTGATTACAGGTTTAGAAGATCTACCTGAAGGATAATTTCTTGAAGGAAATAGGAGGGTAATGCCAATTTAGATTAGATTCCCTACAGTGTGGAAACAGGCCCTTCGGCCCAAGTCCACACCGACCCTCTAAAGAGCAAACCCCCCCCCGAACCCATTCCCCTACATCTAACACTACAGGCAATTTAACATGGCCAATTCACCTAACCTGCACATTATTGAACTGTGGTAGGAAACCGGAGCACCCAGAGGAAACCCACGCTGACAATGTGCAAACTCCACACAGACAGTTGCCTGAGGCAGGAATTGTACCCGGATCTCTGGCGCTGTGAGGCAGCAGTGCTGACCACTGTGCTGCCGTGCCGCAGATTTAGCATCTGCCTTGCTAAGTTTCAATTGCCCTCAAAGTCAGTTGGAAGACAAGACAGAAGAGCTGGCAAACAAAGGAGCGATCAACAAAGTGACCACTCCTACAGAGTGGTTTAGCATGATAGCAGTGGAATAACCTGGATATCTGAGGGCATGCATCAATACAAGGGATTTAAATAAAGCTCTGAAGAGATCTGACTAGATCTTACTGGATCCATTAGTTTATGGAGGCACAGACACAAAAGCATAAGCTATTATGACTATAGTCAAACTCTGGAGTGACTGCTAGACAGAGCTTGCCAGATCAAGGAGCTGAACAAGAAATTATTTCGACTAAAGATGCCTAAAGAAAGTAAAGATCTTCACTCGGATCGTAATGATGTGTGAGCTGTAGCAGAAAGAGGCAACTGACAGATGAAAAAGCTGTGCGGATGCATCAACTACTTTGCAAAATGCTTTCACAGTTTGTTGTCGGTTTGCCAACTCGCTGCCAAGAATGTGCAATGTTTTTTGGCAGAAAATGAAGAACAGTATGCACTAAATTCAAGCCACTAGTGATGGTGTTGCCAGTGCTGAAGTCTATGATATAAATGATGAAGTCGCCCTGTAGTGTGACATCATCAAGATAGGAATTGGAGCTACCCTAATGCAGCAAGGGTGACATGATGAATTTGCATCTTGGCTGTTCATGCAAATGAAACAAATCCAACAATGTTCAGATCAAGAAGCTGTCGAGCGATTGTCTATCCTTGTATGCTTTTTTATCAATACAGACTTGGAAGAGACAAAGTAACAGTTGAGTCTAACCACACACTGGTTCAAAGCATTTTCCTCAATCTTCAAAAACACCTGCAATGAATGTTATTCCAGTTGCAAAGATATCTGGTCAGGACATACAATCAAGGAAGACAGGTAAAAACAATGACTGCAGATTCTGGAAACCAAAGTCTAGATTAGAGTGGTGTTGAAAAAGCATAGCAGTTCAGGCAGCATTCGAGGAGCAGTAAAGTCGACATTTTGGGCAAAAGCCCTTCATCAGGATGAGGGCTTTTGCCCAAAACTTCGATTTTACTGCTCCTCGGATGCTGCCTGAACTGCTGTGCTTTTCCAGCACCACTCTAATCTAAAATCAAGGAAGACAAACCGTCAAGAATAGTGTCCCCTCTGAAGAAATTGTAAGAGTGGTAAAGTGTTGTTGCAACTGTACAACAACAGACCTTATCTGGAGTACTGTGTTTGGTTTTGGTCCCCTTACTTGAGGAAGGACGTAACTGCATTGGAGACAGTTTAGAGAAGGTTCACTAGATTAATTCCAGAGATGGAAAGCTCATCTTATGAGGAGAGATTGAGCTGTTTATGCCTGTAATCGCTCGAGTTTAGAAGAATGAGAGAGGATCAAATTGAGGCATATAAGATGCTAAAGGGAATTGACAAATTGGGCACAGAGCAGATGTCTCCCCTTGTGGGGCAATCTAGAATGAGAGATCATAATCTTAGGATAAGATTTGGTGGATTTAAAACAGAGATGAGCAAGATCTTTCAAAGGGCTATGACTCTGGGGAATTCACTACTCCAGAGTGTGCATTGGATGCAGGACACTGAATAAGGTTTAGGATGAGGTAGGTAGATATTTAGTTTGCAATTAGTTAAAGGGGTATGGGGGCCTGGCAGGAAAGTGGAGTTCAGGCCGAGTTGAGATCAGTCATGATTGTTTTAAATAGCGGAACAGACTCTAGGGTTGAATTGTCTACTCCTGCTCCTTGTTCTTATGTTAAGAAAAGGACGCCACAACAGTATGTGAAATCTTCTGGGTCTAATGTGAAAGAATAGTTCATCGTACTCTGAAAGTCATCAACTCAACACACGCTGTATCTAATATTCAAGCGCGTTTCCCTGCAAGATGCATGTCTCTAAATTTGCAAGATGTACTGAAAGGATGGCCTGAAAACATCAAGGATAGCCTTGGAGTGACAAGGGCATGTTGGGCAAAGAGAAATGAATTGATAGCTCCGGCTGCCATATTGTACAAATGGAATAGTGTTGTTAGCTGTCATGCTTTGAGGGAAGAGATGTTAAAATGCACCTACACAAACCAAGGAAATGAATTGAGTCTGAAGAAGGCAAGGCATTTTCTTTCCTACTGGTGAAACATGAGCAATGAAATCAAGGACCGTATCAGCTTTTGTAGTGAGTATTGAGCTAAAGTAGCTAGAGAACTGCCGATGACCATGACACCCCACACATCCCATGGATGAAAACAAAAAGCAAAGAACTGTGGATGCTGAAAATCAGAAACAAAAACAGAAATTGCTAGGAAAACTCAAGCCGGTCTGGCAGCAACAGTGGAGAGAAAGCAGAGTTAACGATTTGGCTTCAGTGACCCTTCTTCGGTTGCTGCCAGACTTGCCGAGTTTTCCTAGCAATTTCTGTTTTTGTATCCTGTGAATGAAGCTGGGGGATAATCTGCTTCTCTCTTTAAGGAACTGGTTATCACTGTACACTGCTAATTTGACCACTGCAAGGCAGACCCGCTGACTTATATGACTAATGGCGTGACTGTGGAATGCCTGAAAGCATATTTTGGATTTTACAGCATTCCAGACATTGTGATGAATGCCAATGGCCCTCAGTCATGTGTAAAGAATTCAGCTGCTTCATAAAGGATGGAGAAGTTCACCAATGGAAAGGCTGGGTGACAGTGAAATGACCAAAGGAACTCTAAAGAAATTGAGCAAATCAGGCACAGAAGGATCCAAGCCTATCTTTGAGTGGATAAATGTATCTACCGAAGGTATGGAAAATAGTCCAGTGGAAAGTCTAATATTACACCAAACTGAACTGCTCTCCCACTAGCAAAGTTACAGAAACTAGCAGTAGTAAACAGACATGATTTACAGAATCAAAATGAAACTGCAGAAAATCAAACTTCAATTGCCAAGATTGCCAAACCATTTCCTGAATTGACAGCCAGTCAGGGGGGCAAAGTTTAAACATGATTAACAAAAGTCAACCAAAGGGGTAACATGAACCCAAGTTAGAGCAGTTGTCACCTCAGTCATTTGTGGTGAAAGGGAATGACCAGATAAATCATTACAGCTGCACGGAAAAACATGTAACTGCAGAAACAGCTCTCACTGCATCACAGCTGGCCAATCAGGAAGAACACACCATCTGCACAGACCATTGGTCAACCATCTATTCCAGACCTCCTCATTGTCCCAAAAATGAGAATGAAAAAGCAACAGGTTCCACTGGAACAGCAATTTTTTTTCTGATCAAAGTGGGTATCTTCATAATTCTGCACTTTAAATTCTATCTCCTGCATTCATACCCATTTAACCTGTCTAGATCTTCCTGCAGTTCACCGCACAAGTTATCTACCCACTTCCCTTTCTGTCTTCATCAAACCTGAACACATTGCACACAGTCCTCTCATCCAAGTCATTGATATGGATTAGAAAGAGCTTATACTCAAACGTTGAACCTTATTATTTTCTGCCAGATATAGCCTGCCAATACAATGATGATCATTCCTGCTCTCTTTCTTCTATTCTTTAATTAATCTTCATTATAATATATTACCCCACCCTCCCCCACCACCACCAATTTCAGAATTCCAGACTCTTAATTTTCTGTAATAGGTTCTTGTGCAGTACCTTAACAAATGCTAACTGATATAGAGTCATAGAATCGTGGAGATGAACATCACGGAAACAGATCCTTCGGTCTGACTTGTCCATGCTGACCAGATATCCTCAATTAATCTAGTCCCATTACCAGCACTTGGCCCATATTCTTCTAAACCCTTCCTATTCATATTCTTATCCAGATGCCTTTTAACAGGTGTAATTTGTACAAGCTCCCACCACTTCCTGAAGAAGGGTTGCACCTGAAATGTTGACTTCTCCACCTCCTGATGCTGCCTGGTTTGCTGTGTTCTTACAGCCTCCTGCCTGTCTACTTTAGATTCCAGCATCTGCAATTTTTTTTTGGTCTCCATGACTCATTCCATACATGCACCACCCTCTGTGTGAAAAAGTTGCCCCTTAGGTCCCTTTTAGATCTTCCCCCTCTCTCAAATAAACTCAGGCTGTCCTTCCACTTGTTCTCCCCCATGGTCTATGATTCTACCGTCATGAGAAAATCAAATTGTGTTTGTAATTTCATGGAATTGCTGCTGGTGTTTTACAGTTCCATCCATAATTCCCTGAAAAAGAACAAATGTTGATTTATATGTAGAATAATTTGTGAAACAACACAACTACATAGAAATACTCACCCATTCTGAAGAAGAGTCACTGTACCCTAAATATTAACTCTGCTTTCTCTTTCCAGATGCTGCAAGATGAGTTGAGTTTTTCCAACAATTTCAGTTTTTTGTTTCTGATTTCCAGCATCCATCATTTTTTTAAAAAACATCTCTGGGGTGAGAAATCCATCTTCCTGATTATTTTTAAAATTTGTTCAAGGGAAGTGGAAGTTGTTTCGTTTCCCATTCATATTTGCTCTTGAGGAAGTGGTGGTGAGCTGCTTTCTTGAACTGCTGCAGTTCATGTGGGATAGGGATGCCCACGGTGCTGTTGGGAAGTATGCTCTGGGAGTTTGATCACGGGATAGTGAAGAAATGAGGATGCAGTTCCGCATGTTGAGTGGCTTGAAGGGGAACTTCTTGGTGGTGGCATTCCCATGCATCTGCTTCCCTGGAATTCCTGATGGATTCACTGATGAGAAGGATGGATGTCCTCTTCCTCCAGATTTGGCAGAGGTACCCACACCACCAGACCTTGCCAGTCCCATTGAGATTGTCACCTGGGTCGATGTAGCATCACATGGGGCACTGAGGGACATGCGGCAGAGCAAGAGGAAGATCAATGACATTCTCTGCCTTACCAGGCTAACTGCCATCATTTTCTCTCTGCTACCTCACACTCACTCTATCCCTGCTATACTTCCTCCTCCTATCAACTCTCATATTCTACCACTCTTATTGTCTCATGCAACAACTGCCCTCAACCACGCTTTCACCCACCCAATCCCCTTAGAAGAGTGACCCTGTATGGACTGCAGGTCTCCTTCTCACTCACTCGGTACACCTTATCACCTTTGGCCTACCTGCATCAGTCCTTCCTTGAGTGAATGTATTGAGACCACCAACTGATAGCAGCACCCCCAATGTGACTGAGGACTAATCCCTTTTGACTTTTAGCCACAGTATTTATATGGCTGGTCTAGTTCAGTTTTTGGTCAATAGTAGCCACTGTCCTCCCCAGGATAATAGGGGATTCATCAATAATGTAATTGATTTCCAAGGGGAGATGGTTAGATTCTCTCATTGTAGATGGCTGTTTCCTGGCATTTGGCTGGCACGAATGTTAATTGCCACTTTTTAGCCCAAGCCTGCATGTTGAACAGGTCTTTCTATATAGATTAGATTCCCTACAGTGTGGAAGCAGGCCCTTCAGCCCAACCAGTCCACACAGACCCTCTGAAGGGTAACCCACTCAGACCTATTTCCCTCTGACTAATGCATCTAACATTATGGGCAATTTAGCATGGCCAATTCACCTGACCTGCACATCTTTGGACTGTGGGAGGAAACCCACGCAGATACAGGGAGAATGTGCAAACTTCACACAGATAGTCGCCCGAGGCTGGAATCAAACCTGGGACCCTGGTGCCGTGAGGCAGCAGTGCTAACCACTGAGCCACTGTGCCGCCCATAATCCTACCATGACAGAACTAAACATCTGGAATTAAGAGTCCAATGATGGCCATGAATTCATTGTCGATTGTTGGAAAAATCCATCTGGTTCACTAATGTCCTTTCAGGAAAGAAACTGCCATCCTTACCTAGTCTGGCCTGCACATGTCTTTCGACCCACTGCAATGTGATTGTCTATTATCTTCCCTCTGGGCTATTAGGAATCGGCAATAAATGTGGCCTAACCAGTGGCACTCACATCCCGTGAACGAATACAAAAACATAAACACACTGCTTCTGTATCTGAGGAGTCCCAAGTGGTGCTGAATATTAAGAAGGCAGCTAAAGGTCATTGGCCTGAGGAAACATGAGGAACTAGCTCTTGTGATACAGTGTTAGTGTCCCTACCTTTGGACCCAGGTTCAAGCCCCACCTACTCCAGAGGTATTTAATGACGTTTCTGAGCAAGATTGATTAGAAGGTATCTCCCCTGAGAAACTCCTGCAGAGATGAGTTGGGACTGAGACGATTGATAACCAACAGTGATGGCCTGAGACCTGGCGGGGTACATCTGGGCCCAATAGCCAGTGCCTGTGGCTCATGGGGCACAGCTCTGCTCAGGTCAGGTGCAGGGCTGGGAGCTCAGGGCAGGAGAAACAGTGCAGTCTGTGATTCCTGTCTCTGGTCCTGACAACAACAATGACAACCTATCTTTCGTCTTGATTTCCATTGACTCCAGTTCCATTTGGGTCCCTAGTTTCTATATTCCTATATTAAACTCTGTCTGTTAATTTATTTGAGGAGAAAATGAGGTCTGCCGATGCTGGAGATCAGAGCTGAAAATGTGTTGCTGGAAAAGCGCAGCAGGTCAGGCAGCATCCAGGGAACAGGAGAATCGACGTTTCGGGCATAAGCCCTTCTTCAGGAATGAGGAAAGTGTGTCCAGCAGGCTAAGATAAAAGGTAGGGAGGAGGGACTTGGGGGAGGGGTGTCGGAAATGCGATAGGTGGAAAGAGATCAAGGTGAGGGTGATAGGTCAGACTGGGGTGGGGGCGGAGAGGTCAGGAAGAAGATTGCAGGTTAGGAAGGCGGTGCTGAGTTCGATGGATTTGACTGAGACAAGGTGGGGGGAGGGAAAATGAGGAAACTGGTGAAATCCGAGTTCATCCCTTGTGGTTGGAGGGTTCCTAGGCGGAAGATGAGGCGCTCTTCCTCCAACCGTCGTGTTGTTGTGGTCTGGCGATGGAGGAGTCCAAAGACCTGCATATCCTTGGTGGAGTGGGAGGGGGAGTTGAAGTGTTGAGTCACAGGGTGGTTGGGTTGGTTGGTCCGGGTGTCCCAGAGGTGTTCTCTGAAACGCTCCGCAAGTAGGCGGCCTGTCTCCCCAATATAGAGGAGGCCACATCAGGTGCAAAGGATGCAATAGATGATGTGTGTGGAGGTGCAGGTGAATCTGTGGCGGATATGGAAGTTTCCTTTGGGGCCTTGTAGGGAGGTGAGGGGGGAGGTGTGGGCGCAAGTCTTGCACCTCCTGTGGTTGCAGGGGAAGGTGCCGGGAGTGGAGGTAATTTATTTGCCCACTCACGTACCTTATCTAAATCCCTCAGTAGACTGTTTATGCCCTCTTGACCACTTGTTTTGTCATCTTTGTTTCATCTTCAAATTTGAAAAGGTGTCTTTGAATCAACAAATTTACGAACCACTGCTCCAGTTAAAGCACTAACATTGACAATGGTTCCCACACAGGCAAAACAGACTAATGACCTCCTTTTAATCCTGCACATTCTGTTAAAATATGTATGGGAGGCTGGAGATTGATCACATAATCAAAGTGAACGATACAATCAGGTCAAATGAATCATGGCAAAAGAAACAAAAATAGCATTGACAATAAATTATTAAGGTAGCATTTATACTGTAACTGTAATTTCAGTGCAAAATGTTTTTACTTTTCAGCAAAGCTGGGTTGTCATGCAAATCAAGAGTCAAGGCATGACCTGATTCTGGAGTGAAATGGAGTTTGACTTTTTGCAAGTGCCATGTCAGGCTCAAGGAGAAGGTGAGGACTGAAGATGTTGGAGATCAAAGTCAAGAGTGTGATGCTGGAAAAGCACAGCCAGTCAGACAGCATCTGAGGAGCAGGACAACCAACATTTCAGACATAAGCCCTTCATCAGGACTGAGGCTTGTGGGCCAAGGGGGCTGAGAGGGGGCGGAGGGGCATGGGTTTTGGGGAAGGTGGCTGGGAATGTGATCGGTAGATGAAGCGATAGGTAGGTGGTCCCCACCTATTACATTCCCAGCTACCTTCCCGCCCAGTCCCACGCCCTCCCATTTATCTCTCAGCCCCCTTAGCCCTCAATCTTCATTCCTGATGAAGGGCTTATGCCCAAAATGTCAATTCTTCTGCTCCTCAGATGCTGCCTGACTGGCTGTGCTTTTCCAGCACCACACTCTTCGACACCTGTCAGATTTCTGAATGGATTTATTCTACAATGTCTTGTCAATGATACTCCTTGTCAATAGTCATAGAGTCATAGAATCATACAGCATGAAACAGACCCTTCAATCCAACCAGTCCATGCCGAACATAATTCCAAACAAAACTAGTCCCACCTGCCTGCTCCTGGCCCATATCCCTCCAAGCCTTTCTTATTCATGTACTTATCCAAATGTCTTTTAAATATTATAACTGTACCCTCAACCACCACTTCCTCAGGAAGTTCATTCCTCACACAAACCACCCACTGCATAAAGAAATTTACCCTTCGTATCTTTTCAAAATCTCTCTTCTGTTACCTTAAAAAACGTCCCCTTGTCTTGAAATTGCCCACCATAGGGAAAATGAACCAACCATTAACCCTATCTATACCCCTCATGATTTTATAAACCTCTATAAGGTCACCTATCAACCTTTTATGCTCCAGTGTTCAACATTTAAGAAGGACAGTCAAAAAGGAAAAAGAGATTGGGTTGTGCCAAGAGAAGATTCTAAATCCAAAAAGATGTAGAACCTGTTTGGGTGGAGTTAAGAAAGAGAAAGGTTACGAATTGTTTATTGACCATCAGAAGTAGTGGAAATTAGGGCATGGCATATATCAGAAATTAGAGGTACATATAACAAGGGTGACTTCAATATACATTTGGACTGGGATCAATGCCTCAACATGCACAATTTATATCATTTGCTTATATAATAACTGGTTCACCAAACTTGCTCCTATGATGGAGTACTGTCCTATGAAGAGAGGTTGGGAAAACTGGGACTTTATTCTTTAGAATTCTGAAGAATGAGAGGCGACCTCACTGAAACCTACGAAATACTTAAAAGGATGCATAAACAGAAATTGCTGGAAGCGCTCAGCAGGTCTAGCAGCATCTGTGGAGAGAAGTCAGAATTAACATTTCGCGTCCAGTAACCCTTCCTCAGAACTTAAAACAACACACAGAGTAGAGGTAGGTGAGATGTCCCCCGTGGTTCAGTGTCTGGAACTAGAGGGCGCAGTTTAAAAATAAGGGAGTGCCATTTAGTGCTGAGATGAGGAGAAATAATTTTTAGTCAGAGGTTTGTGAATCTCTGGAGTTCTGTACCCCAGAGGGCTGTGAAAGCTCAGTCTTTGAGTGCTTTGACTGAGATTTCTGATTACCAATGACATAAAGACTTATGGGATACTATGAGTAAAATGCATTGAAATGTTCAATTGCCATGATCATAGTGAAGGATGGACTAGGCTGAGCAGGCTGAGTAAGTGTATATAAACCATATGTCCATCACTCTTCAGAGAAAACAAGTTTAGAGAGCTCAACTAGGGCTGAAGGGATATTCAACTCTCTACACGATTTATATAAATGCTTGAATTCGAAAATCAACAGACAGTGTCAAGGTCTTTATTCAATCTCCACTGTGCCAATTTTTTCCTTTCTTGACTGTCTCTCAGCAGCACATTATGAGCAAATCTCCAGCCAGGTACAAGAGATCATGTGCAAAATCTTTGGTGACCCAACATTACATTACTTTTAAAGTAACAGACCAATCAGCATTAAAATGGCATTGCCTGGTTAAAATGTATGCATTTTTACAACTCTCTCTCTCTCTCTCTCTAGCAGTCCCTTAAATCGAGGAAGAAAATTATTATGGAGTCTTTGGATCAGACCTTCTAGCGAGTAGAGGCTGCTGTTTTATGGGCCTACCACATGGTTTTGGCTAACCAGGGAAACCTTCCTTCTTATACTTCACCCTGCCATTTTCACAACAGAATGACAATTAACCTAGGTACATCATGATGTGGAGATACCGGTGTTGGACTGGGGTGGACAAGGTCAGAAGTCACATGACACCAGGTTATAGTCCAACAGGTTTATGTAAAATCATAGCTGTGCCTACACGTTTCTTTCCATTTCACCTGATGAAGGAGCAGCACTCTGAAAGCTTGTGATTTCAAATAAACCTGTTGTACTATAACCTGGTGTCACGTGACTTCTGACCAAGTTACACCATGTCATGGGTGTGCCTTCCATGGTTTACAGATCTTTGGGTGGGACTCAAATCCAGAATATCTGGCTCAGGTATATGGATGCCAGTCACAGTTCCACATTTCCTTCTACACAATGCTAATAATTCCAGTATGACCTATTCATAGAACATAGAACAATACAGCACAGAACAGACCCTGCGATCCTTGATGTTGCGCCGACCTGTGAACTATTCTCAGCTCGTCCCCCTACACTATCCCAAAATCATCCATGTGCTTATCTAGGGATTGTTTAAATCTCCCTAATGTGGCTGAGTTGACTACCTTATCAGGTAGGGCATTCCACGCCCTTACCACTCTCTGCGTAAAGAACCTGCCTCTTACATCTGTCTTAAATCTATCACCCCTCAATCTGTAGTTATGTCCTCTTGTACAAGCTGACGTCATCATCCTCAGAAAAAGTCTTTCACTGTCTACCCTATTTAATCCTCTGATCATCTTGTATGTCTCTATCAAATCCCCCCTTAGCCTTCTTCTTTCCAATGAGAACAGACCCAAGTCTCTCAGCCTTTCCTCATAAGACCTTCCCTCCAGACCAGGCAACATCCTGGTAAATCTCCTCTGCACCTTTTCCAATGCTTCTACATCCTTCCTGTAATATGGAACCAGAACTGTACACAATATTCCAAGTGTGGCCGCACCAGCGTTTTGCATAGTTGCAGCATGCTATTGCAGTTTCGGAACTCCATCCCTCTACCAATGAAACCTAACACACTGTTTGCCTTCTTAACAGCACTATCCACCTGGGTGGCAACTTTTGTAGATCTATGCACATGGACTCCAAGATCCCTCTGCACATCCACACTACCAAGAGTCTTTCCATTGACCAAGTACTCTGCCTTCCTGTTATTCTTCCCAAAGTGCATCACCTCACATTTAACTGCATTGAACACCATTTTCCACCTCTCAGCCCAATTCTGCATTTTATCCAAGTCCCCCAGCAACCTGTAACGTTCTTCCAAACTGTCCACTACTCCACCGACTTTAGTGTCGTCTGCAAATTTACTAATCCATCCACCTGTGCCTGTGTCTAAGTCATTTATAAAAATGACAAACAGCAGTGGTCCCAAAACAGATCCTTGTGGCACACCACTTCCTCCCTGCCTGACTTGGACATACCTATCAAGGACATGCAATATCTGTTCCTTAAGCCAGCTCCACATTTCGCTTGTCTGCATCCCCTGCATTGTGCAACCCATTCTATGCATCCGAATTCTTGACTAATTGCATTATAATTGCCCTTGCCCCATCGATAACTCTTGACCTGTGGCATGTACCTATCCTTTTCCATCGCTAAACTAAATGTAACTGAATTATGGTCACTCTCTCCAAAGTGTTCACCTACAACTAAATCAAACACCTGGCCTGGTTCATTACCAAGCACCAGATCCAGTGGGGCCTCCTCTCTTGTCGGCCCTTTGACATACTGTGTCAGGAAACCTTCCTGTACACATTGGACAAAAACTGATCCATCCAACGTATGAGAGCTATAACATTTCCAGTCAATGTTGGGGAAGTTAAAGTCCCCCATAATGACCACACTTTTCCTTTCAGTCCTACTCAGAATAATTTTGCTAATCCTCTCTTCCACCTCCCTGGAACTCTGTGGAGGCCTATAAAAAACTCCAAACAGTGTGACCTCTCCTCTCCTGTTTCTAACCTCAGCCCACACTACCTCAGTCGACGAGTCCTCGTCAAAAGTTCTCTCAGCCACCGCTATACTTTCTTCGACTAACAAGGCCACGCCTTCCCCTGTTTTACCACCTTGCCTGTTCTTAATGAAAGATCTAAACCCTGGAACCTACAACATCCATTCCTGACCCTGCTCTATCCATGTCTCCGAAATGGCCACAACATCGAAGTCCCAGGTACCTATCCATGCTGCAAGCTCACCTACCTTATTTTGGATACTTCTGGCGTTGAAGTAGACACATTTCAAACCACTTCACTGTCTGCCAGCACATTCCTGTGATTCTGAAATCCTGTCCCTGTTCTTCCTACTCTCATCTTCCCGTGCACTGCAACTACACCTCTGGTCCCCATCCCCCTTCCGAGCTTGTTAAAACCCACCCGAATAGCACCAGTAAATTTCCCACTCAGGATATTAGTACCCCTCTGGTTCAAGTGAAGACCGTCCTGTTTGTACAAGTCCTACCTTTCTCAGAATAAGCCCCAGTCATCCAAAACCCTGAAACCCTCCCTCCTGCACCATCCTTGCAGCCACGTGTTCAGCTGATATCTCTCCCTATTCCTTGCCTCGCTATCACGTAGCACGGATAACAAACCAGAGATAACAACTCTGTTTGTTCTAGCTCTCAGCTTCCACCCTAGCTCCCTGAAATCCTGCCCTACATCCCTATCCCTCTTTCTACCTATGTCGTTGGTACCTACATGGACAACAACTTGAGGCTGGTCATCCTCTCCCTTCAGGACGCCAAAGATACGATCCAAGACATCACAGACCCTGGCACCTGGGAGGCAACACACCAACCGCGAGTCTCGTTCGTTCCCAACAAACCTTCTATCTGAACCTCTAACCATTCAGATCAGTATGCTGAGTTCTTAACTATCTTCTATTTACTTAATCCAATTATTATCCTGAAGAAGGGTGACTGGACCCGAAATGTTAATTCTGATTTCTTTTCACAGATGCTGCCAGACCTGTGGTGTTTTTCCAGCAATTTCTGATTTTGTTTCTGATTTCCAGCATCTACAGTTTTTTGCATTTTGTATTTATTGTTATTCCTGTTAATTACTACATCAAATGTTACTCAGCCTTTTCAGCCTCCATCTAAATGCATTGTCTCAAAAGCTGAGAACTTGTAATAACCTTTACAAAAAAATGCTTTACTTCAATGTCATGGGAAAAAAAGATTTTCAGTGAATCACTGTTTCTATTACAGTATTTATTCCTTATAGCTTTGAAGTTAGTCTGTATTTTAAGTGCATTTATTTGACACCACCTCTTCACCAGTTTAATGACAAATTAAACTCACTTGTTTTAATTGATTTGATACCTTTATTAAAATTGCAAATACTTCAAGCACTGTCACACACCAGGTTTACTTGGTTTTCAATATTTAGCTAGGCCAACAGTGAAGTAAACATTTTCATTTTTAAGTGTTAAATGAAAGGTAGTTAACTTTGAAGAAGGCACTTGCTGGGGTGAGAGTGCTTAGATTTCTTTTTCAAATATATATAATCAAGGCATCTGTATTTTGAAGTGTAATGCCTACATTATAAGGCAAGAAAATAACAGCTCATTGCAACTTTGCAGTGTGATCTGAGAGGCAGAAAGGTATAATTGAACAGACACTCATAACCATGTAAGTTCAGGTCATGTGCAAGTGCAACTGAATAAAGTGTAAAATATTTGGTGACTGGAGAGTCCATTTAGTATCACACGCAAATAAATTTGGCATTTTACCAAAGGAGCTTGTAATTTGAAACGGGCTCTATTCCTAAAAATACATTTTTAAAGGATCTGTTACAGAGCCTGGCTATGTAGGCTCAATGTTCTTCAGAATTCACATGAGGAAATCAAGAACCTGGCTGTTTGAACCAATAAGAAAGTGCACCAAGTTTCTATATCGGTTTCCACTGTGGTGACTCTTTGGCATGCAGTGCCATTGATTCTGTGAGGATACTGGATTTTGGCTGTGTCTCTCCATTCAACAGTAAAAGTCTACTGGAATCTAATAGGCACAGACCGTTGCACTACTATCTCCACAGCTTATGATTGCAATGGCAGAGGCTTAATGAAAATAAAGCTGTGTTTGAGCTGCTTAAATAACATCAGTCCACATTTTGCAGTGATAATGACAGTGAAACTGAGCAATTGCATTTGTTACTCTATTGAGACCATTAACAACTTCAAGATAAATAATGCGGAATTGGGTGCAGGGAGTGCAGGCCAGCAACCAGACATATCTAATAATGGGGTGTTAACCTGGTGAAACGATAGTGCACTACTTGCGTAGCAAATAGACAAAGGTAAACAATTCCACAACCAACTAGCAAGATTTAAGCTCTATAGTCCTGCCACATCCAGAGGAGATTGATGATGGACAAATAAACAACTTAATGGAGGAGGAGGTTACACAATCACAATCTTCATCCTCAGTGATAGAAGTCCCCAACAGTGCATAAGACATTTGCAAGCTTTTTCAGTCAGAAGTGTGAAGTGAATGATCCATCTTAGCCTCTTCTTGAGATCCCCTCTATGAAAAATATCAATTGACAGCAAATCCAATTCGCTTTATGTGATATCGGGAAACTGAAGTCAAGACAGGAAGTGGAGATAATTGCCCTTGACATCAAGGCAACTTTTGACTGAGTGTATCATCAAGGGGCTCCGGCAAAACTGAAGCCAGTACGAATTGGGGGTGGGGGTGGTGGTGGGGGTGGGGGAGGGGGTGTTGTGGGAAATGGTCTCAATTGTTGAAGTCACACCTGCCACATAGGAAGATGGTTATAGTTGTTAGAATTCAATCATCTCAGTAGTAGAACATCCCTGCAGGAGTCCCCCACCATAATGTCCAAAGCCCAGGCCTCATCAGCTCCCTCATCAATTACCTTCTCTTCATCATAAGGTCAGACGTGTGGTGTTCTCTAATGGTTACACAATGTTTAGCCATAAGATACTGAAGCAGTCCAAAAAAAAAATCGCACGGTTTTTCATCGCATTCAGCTTTGGTAACAAGCTGCGAGTAGCATATGTGCTGCACAAGTGTCAGGTGGTGACTGTCTCCAACAAGACAGAATCTAACCATTGTCCTTGACATTAAATTGCATTCCCATCCCTGAAACTCCCACTATCAACATCCAGAGTTAGGGGTTGGGTAGGGGGGAACCATTGAGCAGAAACTGAGAAGCCACTGAAATACTGTGGCAACAAGAGCAAGTCAGAGGTTGGGATTTCTGCTGTGAGTAAATCAGAAAGGCTGTTCAAAGTACCAGTAAAGAGTATGATAGAATACTCTCCACTTAGTACACTTCCAACAACACTCAAGAAGCTCAATGTCAGCCAAAGCAGCCTCTTTGACTGGCACCTCATCTAACATTCACTCTCTCCATCACCAACACACAGTGTCACCAATATGTATCATCTACAAGATTCACTGTGGCCACTCATCAAGGCTCCTTGGACATGACTGTCCAAATTCACAACCTCTACCACCTACATGAAAAAGGACAACAGATACATGGGAACATAAGCACCTGTAAATTCCTCTCTCAAATCACAGACCTTCCTGACTTAGAGCAATATTGCCATTCCCTCACTGTGAAAATCTGTGCTGGGTGAATATCTTGGACGTTCCTCCCTAACAATACAGTGCCTATTCCTACATCACATGGATTGCAGCAGTACAAGTAGGCAGCTCACCACTGTCAGAATGACTACGAGGGATGGGCAATAAATGCCCAAATCCTGTGAATGAATCAAAAAATGTACAACCTGTTGTTAGTTAATCTATGTTCCTCCAGAAATTACACTGTAGAGATTTTCCTAACTGCAAACTTCATTACAATTGTGATTTGATGGAAACCTCCACTCTTACACCATTAGTTTTATTGTAAAACGCCTTGGAATGTTTATGTGTTGTTAAGGTGCAATTGTGATTATTAACAAAAGGATTAACATCATGATTACGGCTAATCACCCTCATTGGCCCAGAAAAGCTATTTATATTTCAAAATGTAAAATTCATCTTCTACAAAAATAATTACTTTATTATGTAACTTTTAAAATTTTTATTGATCCTTAATTTTTATCTTAATGCAACTACAAAACATTAATTTTGCTCTTTGAAAATGTTAATCTAAAAAATGAAGCATGCTGAATGTGATTACTTCATTTAATTGGCTCTCTCTGTGTTTGGTGACTTCACTGCTGTTACATGCCAACACATCCCCTAACTTGGCATCGGAGTTGGACTGCTGACAGGAAAGCCGAAAGATCTGCCACAGCAATTGTTGGAACTTTTAGCGCAGTTATCTTTGAGCTTAGCAGTGAGTCTCATTGCTATGCTGCTGACTGCAAAATCCAGGCCACTACTCATTCTCTCTCACTCCAACATAATTTGCAAATGAGTCACTCCTCCACAAAGTGGGAGGGTTAGAACAGCAAACAAAATTCAACTTTTAAATGCAATAAAATGCAATTAAATATGGTCAGTTACATGCACACGTCACTAATGAAAAACCTTTGTACTTTCCCTTCCTTGGGCACTATGTAGTGGAACATCCGTCAAAAATATGGACATTTAAAGGTT
This sequence comes from Chiloscyllium plagiosum, assembly GCF_037043375.1. NCBI lineage: Eukaryota > Metazoa > Chordata > Chondrichthyes > Orectolobiformes > Hemiscylliidae > Chiloscyllium > Chiloscyllium plagiosum. Next base: position 13,876,411 of record NW_028270142.1, read on the forward strand.
AACGTTGCAAAGTCCAAGAAACATAATTCTCAACAGTGCTGTGCATTAATGTGCAAAAGTTGCTGTATCTTCAAGTACTCTTAAGAGCCACTTGTACTAGAATGTGACAGACACAAACAGGTGGAGCTTCAATTTCTTGTGTTGGAGCAGCTGACTGCGCTGCCTATTGACAGTAAAGATTACCTCTGACCCCAGTTGACTATTAATCTTGTGCTAATGGCTGTAAGATGAAGCAGAGTTAATTAAAGAACTTCTAAGAGATGTGGTAGGGATGCCAGGTGGGAAGGTGGTGGCTGGAATGTGCCGACACAGTTTGCATGGAAACAGCTGCACTTTTTCTTTATTTAGAATGCACTTAGAGATTAGAATAAATAAGCAGTCATTTTTTTTAAGTGCCACTATCTTCAAGTGATCCATTATAGCCCAGGGTGACATTTTAATTTGAAAAACATAAAATGTAAGATTGAATAAGTGCATCACACCCAATTATATGCAGCAGTTTTGCTTTTAATTAGATTTAATTTTAGTTGAATAGCAAGATATCTCCAGCTGCAGTTTATTTTAGCTGATTCTAAAGCTGTCAGATACTCAGCAGCAACAAAGCATAATAACACAGTCTGAGACACTTGCAATAAGAGCTCTTGAACTGTTGGAGAGGAATGAGATTCAGCTTGTACATGTTGAACAATGAACTTCTATTGACATACTTTTTGTTGCACCTAAGTTTGTCAACTGTATAACATATTTTTTAAAAATGGCACATTGTATTTACTCTTTGTTCCTCCTCTGAAGGGTCAAAGATAAGTCCTCCCAAGTGAAGTGGTTAGAGCATCTAGCTCACATTTTTCTTCATGTCTAAGGTTTCCAATCACTCTTGACTCTTGAACGAATGCAGAGCTTTTCCTTCTGTTATTCTGCTCTGAAAACCACTTCATACTGTAATTGCTTTTTGTGCAATGAAGTGGTTCCTGTTTCAAATCTGAGTGTGAATGTTCTGCTAGTATTGACTTGTCCTACAGTTGTGTAATTTGTCTGAAAATAATGCTGAATATTTAAGTCTTGTTAAATCTCAGGATTTGCAATCATTTTGATCTACATTGAAAGGATTTTGGATTTCAGTTATTGTAAAAAGGATTTTATATGAATCAATTAATTTACGTCTGTGTGAAAAGGAAAGTCGCAACCTGCTGATATTAAAGGATGCATGGAACAAAATAAAACAATTTGGGAAAGTGGATAGTCACAATTCACAGTCTGCTTCAAGCTGATTCGATGGGGATACATTATTTACCTCAGTTAATCTGTCGGACAAATTGACATTATTTTGTTTATGACATTTCATATGCATTTTGGTTGGGCCAATTATGTTTATGTGTTTAGCACTGCTGCCTCACAGTACTACAGACCTGGGGTTCAATTCCAGCCTGAGTTTGCACATTCTCCCTGGGTCTTTATGGATTTTCTTCCATAGTCCATAGATGTATGGGCTAGGTGGATTAGCCATGGGAAATGTGCGGTGCTGGGTATGAGTGGGATGTTCTCCAGAGGGTCAGTGTGGGCCAAATGGCCTCCTTCCACACTATAGGGATTCAAAATTTGGCTGATGGGCAATGATATCTTTCTCTTAATAAAGAGTCGTGACTTGGCTGAACCTTTTACCACATTTCACATCCTGACTGCTTTGCTCAAAATTCCTACCTTTGTCACCGAATCATATTTAGGACTGTCCACTAACTTTCCCAGCACCTTCCCCTCCTTTAATGCTCTCACTCTGTTCCACCCTGTTTTAAAACTCTTTGGTCATGGTTTGATCTATCGTGGTCTAGATGTGGAGAGATAGGCATCTTTAAGGATACAGCATACCCCACCCCCAACTGTAGGAAATCCCAGGAGTTCAAGTGCCAATTAGGCACTTCAGCTGTGTCCCAATGAGTTTTTCAAACAATCAGGTCTCGGCACAGTGATTTCCTGCAGCTTCTCTTTTCTCTTCTCATGGGACCTGGCTTTCTCTGGTAAGGCCAACACGGATTGCTCTCGTTCCCAATTACTCTACAACTAAATGAGCTGCTAGGCCATTTCAGAGGATGCATTAGAACCAAGAACTTTAATTTAAAGTCACATGTAAGTTAGATCGGACCAGGTAAGGTTGGCGTAAAGGACACCAGTAACCCAGAATTTTAAAAAAGACCACTGGTCATTTCATAATGCCTTTATAGAGACTAGCTTATCTGTATTCCAGACTTACTTAACTCAACTTGTATTAGCTGCTATCATGGGATTTGAATCCATGCTCCAAGACAGAACAAATCCAGGGATAATCCATGGGCGGCACGGTGGCACAGTGGTTAGCACTGCTGCCTCACAGCGCCAGAGACCCGGGTTCAATTCCCGACTCAGGCGACTGACTGTGTGGAGTTTGCACGTTCTCCCCGTGTCTGCGTGGGTTTCCTCCGGGTGCTCCGGTTTCCTCCCACAGTCCAAAAAATGTGCGGGTCAGGTGAATTGGCCATGCTAAATTGCCCGTAGTGTTAGGTATGGGGTAAATGTAGGGGTATGGGTGGGTTGCGCTTCGGCGGGTCGGTGTGGACTTGTTGGGCCGAAGGGCCTGTTTCCACACTGTAAGTAATCTAATCTAATCTAATCTAATCTAATCTGTAAGTAATCTAATCTAATAATTGCCCCTGTCTAGCTGTCCTCATTTCCAGGCCCCTTATAGCATGTATTCAAATTTTGTGCCAATTCACAAAACTCACCAGCACCTTTGCCTTTCACCCTCTAGGTCAACTCATCCAGTATCCACATCTCAGGAGTCAAAAAAAGTTTTAAAATTTATCACAGAATTCACTATATTAAAAAAAGTACTTTTATTAATGAAGGCCTATGTAATAGATCTGAATCTTCTCAAGTATTAATCCCTTGTAAAACACGAATTTGCATTCATGACCAGACTTTGAAGGAAGTTAATTCTTTAACAACCTCCTTGAGCTGTGACTCACCTCTTTTTGTTGTATGCAAACTGTGCTGTAGGAGCCGGAACAGGGGCCCTAGAAGAGTCAAGCCTAATCACAATCAGTTATCGAAGGCAGGGAGAGAAAGACAGGAGGGCACTTCATACAGAAAAGAAGCGGTTGGCTAGGTTACTGAATAGGCAATAAACAACATTATATCTGGAGCTCACTCAGAGGGTGATTAGTTGGATAGCTTCTTTAGATTGGACCATGTTCCACAAATTAAGTAAGCAACTCACTATTAAGAATTGTGGCTTGAAAAAACTCTATGCATAATGAATGGTTCAGTAGGTTTGAGAATAGGCATTGAAAGCCAACAATCAGTAATTGCTCTATGCAATGAAGCCACAATGGAGCTCAGGAAACAAGCCCAGTGACAGCATTGGCTTGGTGAAGCTTGTTAGTTGTGAAACATCTGGATTTCTTCCAGTAAGTAGGTGCTAGAATGTAGTTTTTAGAAACTAGGGGAGTGTAGTTCCAGGAAAGAAAGGTGAACTATCAGAATATGAGTAATCATTAAGGCGACCATGATTGAGTGGTTCGAGGGTGTTTCACAGCCAGATTGTCAAATATAGGAATCCCTTGTGAAATTTTAATGAGATTTGTCACATTGAATTCTTGTGAGGAGGGTGGTTGGGGAACTGCTAAGAATGTGTTTGCGCAGTTTTCTGCAATAGTTTCTCTAGTCTCCATATTTGCCTCAGGGTAATTTTGGGATGTTAGAATATAAGCTATATGTGTCTTGGCACAACCTAAAATCTTTTTTATTTGCCAATATCTCCGTGTATTTGTTTGAAAAAGGTAAGAGAGGTAGGCAGTTAGTGCAGGAGTCTTCTGTGGCTAATCCCATTTCAAACAAGCATGCTGTTTTGGAAAATGTAGGGGTGATAGATTCTCAGGGGAACATAGCACGAACAGCCAAGTTTCTAATGCAATGAGGGGTACGTCGGCTTCCAAGAGATCTATTATGTTAGGGGATTCTGTAGTCCTAGGTACAGACAGACGTTTCTGCGGCCAGCAGAGAAAAAGCAGAATGGTGTGTTGTTTCCCTGGTGCCAGGATCAAGGATGTCTCAGAGAGGGTGCAGAATGTTCTCATGGGGGAGAGGGGCCAGCAGGAGATTGTTGTCCACATTGGAACCAACGACATAGGAAGGGAGAAGGTTGAGATTCTGAAGGGAGATTACAGAGAGTTGGTCAGGAATTTAAAAAGGAGGTCTTCGAGAGTAGGAATATCGGGAATACTCCTGGTGCTACGAGCTAGTGAGGGCAGGAATAGGAGGATAGAGCAGATGAATGCATGGCTGAGGAGCTGGTGTATTGGAGAAGGATTCACATTTTTGGATCATTGGAATCTCTTCTGGGGTAGAAGTGACCTGTACAAGAATGATGGATTGCATCTAAATTGGAAGGGTACTAATATACTGGCAGGGAGATTTGCTAGAGCTGCTCGGGAAGATTTAAACTAGTAAGGTGGGGGGGGGGGGGTGGGACCCAGGGAGATAGTGAGGAAAGATTTCAATCTGAGACTAGTACAGTTGAGAACAGAAGTGAGTCAAACAGTCAGGGCAGGCAGGGACAAGGTAGGACTAATAAATTAAACTGCATTTAATTCAACGCAAGGGGCCTAACATGGAAGCCAGATGAACTCAGGGTATTGTTAGGGACATGGGACTGGGGTATCATAGCAATTACAGAAACATGACTCAGGGATGGGCAGGACTGGCAGCTTAATGTTCCAGGATACAAGTGCTACAGGAAGGACAGAAAGGGAGGCAAGAGAGTAGGGAGAGTGGCATTTTTGATAAGGAATAGCATTACAGCTGTGCTGAGGGAGGATATTCCTGGAAATACATCCAGGGAAGTTATTTGGGTGGAACTGAGAAATAAGAAAGGGATGATCACCTTATTGGGATTGTATTATAGACCCCCTAATAGTCAGAGGGAAATTGAGAAACTAATTTGTAAGTAGAACTCAGCTATCTGTAAGAATAATAGGGTGGTTATGGTAGGGGATTTTAACTTTCCAAATATAGACTGGGACTGCCATAGTGTAAAGGGTTTAGATGGAGAGGAATTTGTTAAGTGTGTACAAGACAATTTTCTGAGTCAGTATGTGGATGTACCTACTAGAGAAGGTGCAAAACTTGACCTAGTCTTGGGAAATAAGGCAGGGCAGGTGACTGAGATGTCAGTGGGGGAGCACTTTGGGGCCAGCGACCATAATTCTATTAGATTTAACATAGTGATGGAAAAGGATAGATCAGATCTAAAAGTTGAAGTTCTAAATTGGAGAAAGGCCAATTTTGACGGTATTAGGCAAGAACTTTCAAAAGCTGATTAGAGGCAGATGTTTGCAGGTACAGGGATAGCTGGTAAATGGAAAGCCTTCAGAAATGAGATAACGAGAATCCAGCGAAAGTATATTCCTGTTAGGGGAGAAAGTGAGGACTGCAGATCAGAGCTGATAATGTGTTGCTGGAAAAGCGCAGCAGGTCAGGCAGCATCCAAGGAGCAGAAGAATCGACGTTTCGGGCATGAGCAGTTCTTCAGGAATGAGGAAAGTGTGTCCAGCAGGCTAAGATATCTTAGCCTGCTAGACACACTTTCCTCATTCCTGAAGAAGGGCTCATGCCCGAAACGTCGATTCTCCTGCTTCTTGGATGCTGCCTGACTTGCTGCGCTTTTCCAGCAACATATTATTCCTGTTAGGGTGAAAGGAAAGGCTGGTAGGTATAGGTAATGCTAGATCATTAAAGAAATTGAGGGTTTGGTTAAGAAAAGGAAGGAATCATATGTCAGGTATAGACAAGATAGATCAGGTGAATCAGGAGGGCAAAAAGGGGACATGACATAGCTTTGGCAAATAGAATTAATGAGAATCCAAAGGGATTTTACAAATACATTAAGGCCAAAAGGGTAACTAGCGAGAGAATAGGGCCCCTCAAAGATTAGCAAGGCAGCCTTTGTGTGGAGCCACAGAAAATGGGGGAGATACTAAACGAGTATTTTGCATCAGTATTTACTGTGGAAAAGGACATGGAAGGTATAGAATGTAGGGAAATAGATGGTGACATCTTGAAAAATGTCTATATTACAGAGGAAGAAGTGCTGGATGTCTTGAAATGCATAAACGTGGATAAATCCGCAGGACCTGATCAGGTGTACCCTCGAACTCTGTGGGAAGCGAGGGAAGTGATTGCTGGACCTCTTGCTAAGATATTTGTATCATTGATAGTCACAGGTGAGGTGCCGTAAGACTGGAGGTTGGCTAACATGGTGCCACTGTTTAAGAAGGGTGGTAAGGTCAAGCCAGGGAACTATAGACCAGTGAGTCTGACGATGGTGGGCAGGTTGTTGGAGGGAATCCTGTGAGACAGGATGTACATGTATTTGGAAAGGCAAGGATTGATTCGGGATATTCAACATGGCTTTGTGCATGAGAAATCATGTCTCACAAACTTGATTGAGTTTTTTGAAGAAGTAACAAAGAGGATTGATGAGGGCAGACTGTTAAATGTGATCTATATGGACTTCAGTAAGGCGTTCGACAAGGATCCCCATGGGAGACTGGTTAGCAAGGTTAGATCTCACAGAATACAGAGAGAACTAACCAATTGGATACAGAACTGGCTCAAAAGGTAGAAGACGGAGAGTGGTGGTGGAGAGTTGTTTTCAGACTGGAGGCCTGTGACCAGTGGCCACAAGGATCGGTGCTGGGTCCTTTACTTTTTGTCATTTATATAAATGATTTGGATGTGAGCATAAGAGGTAGAGTTAGTAAGTTTGCAGATGACACCAAACTTGGAGGTGTAGTGGACAGTGAAGAAGGCTACCTCAGATTACAACAGGATCTTGGTCAGATTGGCCAATGGGCTGAGAAGTGGCAGATGGAGTTAATTCAGATAAATGCGAGGTGCTGCATTTTGGGAAAGCAAATCTTAGCAGGACTTATACACTTAATGGTAAGGTCCTAGGGAGTGTTGCTGAACAAAGAGACCTTGGAGTGCATGTACTTAGCTCCTTGAAAGTGGAGTCACAGACTGGAGGCCTGTGACCAGTGGCCACAAGGATCGGTGCTGGATCCTCTACTTTTTGTCATTTATATAAATGATTTGGATGTGAGCATAAGAGGTACAGTTAGTAAGTTTGCAGATGACACCAAACTTGGAGGTGTAGGATAGTGAAGAAGGTGTTTAGTATGCTTTCCTTTATTGGTCAGAGTATTGAGTACAGGAGTTGAGAGGTCATGTTGCGGCTGTACAGAACATTCATTAGGTCACTGTTGGAATATTGCATGCAATTCTGGTCTCCTTCCTATCGGAAAAATGTTGTGAAACTTGAAAGGGTTCAGAAAAGATTTACAAGGATGTTGTAAGGGTTGGAGGATCTGAGCTACAGGGAGAGGCTGAACAGGCTGGGGCTGTTTTCCCTGGAGCGTCGGAGGCTGAGGGGTGACCTTATAGAGGTTTACAAAATTATGATGGGCATAGATAGGATAAATAGGCAAAGTCTTTACCCTGGGGTGGGGGAGTCCAGAACTAGAGGGCATAGGTTTAGGGTGAGAGGGGAAAAATATAAAAGGGACCTAAGGGGCAACTTTTTCACACAGAGGGTGGTATGTGTATGGAATGAGCTGCCAGAGGAAGTAGTGGACGCTGGTATAATTGCAACATTTAAGAGGCATTTGGATGTGTATATGAATAAGAAGGGTTTGACGGTTATGGCCGGGTGCTGGCAGGTGGGACTAGATTGGGTTGGGATATCTGGTCGGCATGGACAGGTGGACAGAAGGGTCTGTTTCCATGCTGTACATCTCTAAGACTCTATGATTCTACGAGTAGATTTCACATGTAGTAAACTCCTTTTTCCTTGTTAACTTATTTCCAATACAACCAGATACATTTCTTGACTTATACAATTAACCAAATTAACAGCTTGGTTAAATTTAGCATTTGTTATGATCAGTGCAGGAGTGGTATTATGATTCCAGCTGTTGGTAATACTGGACAAGCCAATCTCAGAGTGAGACCTGGCTTAATTAATCAAAATTATTACTTTTGCACTTTGGTTGCCACAGTGGTCAGAACATTTTCACAAAAGGTTCTATCAATGATAAGAAACAAGTTTATTACATAAAACAAAAAAAAAGCATTGTTCTACATAGATCTATAAAGTATAGTCATAGAGGTCTATAGGATGGAACCAGGCTCTTCTGCACAACATGCCCATGCTGCCCAGTTTACACAATTTAACTCGTCCCATTTGCCTGTGTTTGGTCCATATCCCTCCATATCTAACCCATCCATGCACCTGTCTAAATGTTTCTTAAATGACAAAATCGCACTCACTTCCAACACTACCTTTTGACAACATGTTATCATCCAACAGGTTTATTTGAAATCACAAGCTCATGGAGTATTGCCCCTTTGTCAGGTGAAGTGATGAAGGGACAATGCTCTGAAAGCTTGTGATTTCAAATAAACCTGTTGGACTATAACCTGGTATCATGTGACCTCTGACCTTGTCCACCACAGTCCAACGACGGCATTTCCATGTCATGACCATCACCTCTAGCAGCCCATTCCAGACACTCACCACCCACTGTGTGAAAAGATTGCCACTCTGAATCCTTTTGTATCTCTCCCTTTTCACTTTAAACCTATGCTGTCTACTTTTAGACTCCCCTACCATGGGGAAAAGCTATTGATTAGCTATCGTATCTATGCCTCTCATGGTTTTACAGACCTCTATAAGCCTGCCTATACAACCTCTCTTCATAATTCAAATTGACAGTCCAGGCAGCATCAGAGTAAATCTTTTCTGCAACTTTCTAGTTTAATAGTATCCTTTCAATAGTAGGGCAACCAGAACTGCATGCAGTACTCTAAACGTGGTCTCACCAAAGAATGAACTTCCAACCTCTTACCAACAATATCCTTCCCAATCACTCAATGTCAGTGAAGAATCAACCCTATCTTAGCTCTGTTGTGTTTTACTCCAATGAGTCTTGCCAGTCTTCTCCTTGGACTGTTGAAGCATATTCTGACTGTTATTCAGCTTTGGTGGCCTGAAGAGGTTTTTTGAATTCTGATGAACTGGATACATTTTTTTCCTGGACATTTTTTCTAGCTCTCACAACCTGGAGATGGCTACAAGCTGAAATCTCACTGTTTGGAGTCTTCTGCAAAGTGGCTGAAAGACCTTTGTCTAGAATGACCGTTCCTGAACAGATCAGTGGCTCCTGATCATCTATTTCTGAATCATCAATCAGAACTTTGTAAACATTCGGCAATTAAATCCACATGTTTAACTTAAGTTACATTCTTTGTTTGAAAAACTGCTTTTAATTAACTGCGCAACATAAATTTCTGATCTTTGTTAAACAAGTCAGCTTCACAGGACTGAAAACTAAAGTCTATTTTCCTCCAGTTCTGAGTCTACATTTTTAAATAAAATCAATAAACTACAAATTTACATCAGCCTTATTCCCTAAAAAAGAAAGGTATCTTTAAGAAATATTTTCATTTCGTATCAAAATTTCCACTGATCACTAATACTATATTATGTTGACTGTAATAATATATTTGCATTAAACACAAGGATTTTCAACCAGTTATATTTTACACAAGACCATTTTGATCATGGCATTCATTTTATTTCTTATTTGCTCTTGACAGAGTGTCTGCTGTAATGTTGTCTTTCTGTACAGCATTCAAAGTTAGTGAGAACAGCATAAATTACTTTTGTATGGTTATAGCATTAAACCCCAGCAAAACATGTTCCCTTCCTAAGGGCATTGTGGGTCAATTTACAGCAGGTGGACTGCAGCGGTTCAAGAAGGCAGCTCACCATCACCTTCTTAAGGGGCAGCAAGGGATGGGTAATAAACATGCTGGTCCTCCATGAAATGAATATGAAAAATTAAATTCTTATCATGAATCTTTCCAGAAAATCCAAACAATAAAGTTTGTTTAAATTTGTTTATTAAAGAATATGGGCCAAAGGGATATGGAATTAAGCCATAGATCAGCCATGATCTCATTAAGTGGTGCATCATTAAATGGTGCAACAGGTTCCAAGGGCTGAATGGCCTACTCATGTTTCTACATTCATATATTAACAGTCTCTACAGAGTTGGTGGATATGGAGATTTCAAAATTTTGCAGAGTCAAGAACAGTCTCAGGGTGTCTTTCTCCACTGTTAGTATTTCTGTAGATGTGCATTAATTTATTGGAAAAGTAACTAACAGACCATTCAATCTGCATTTCATCTACTTGTAATGAACACTGCACCAATAGTGTTGTCACGAGCTTCCATTTGATTTGCTGCTTATTATTAGCTGCTGCTAGAACCAGTGTGGTAGTCAGGGCAGTTTTTAATTTGTCAAAGGCACTTCTGACATTTCTTTGTTCATTGAAATGTTTTGCCTTATTGCCTTATGTTTATGGGGTGACACAGTAGTTGCACTGCTGCCTCACAGTGCCAGAAACCCAGGTTCAATTCCCGCCTCAGGCAATTGTCTGTGTGGAGTTTGCACATTCTCCCTGTGTCTGCGTGGGTTTGCTCCGGTTTCCTCCCACAGTCCAAAAATGTGCAGGTTAGGTGAATTGGCCAGGCTAAGTTGCCCATAGTGTTAGGTGAAGGGGTAAATGTAGGGGAATGGGTCTGGGTAGGCTGTTCTTTGGAGGGTCGGTGTGGACTTGTTGGGCTGAAGGACCTGTTTCCACACCGTAATCAGTCTAATCAATAAACATTTCAAGACTCCGTACAGTGCTGAAGTTTGGAACAATAAAATCTACTTGTGTTAATGATTCGCCGAAGTTTATGTTTTGTCCTAGACAAAAAAAAACAAGATATTCTTTATTTTTGCTACCCTAGGTGCTATTTAGCACATAGTGTTGCCAATAATTCATTTTTGCTTTAGCAATCTCATTTCGCAGGAAATGTGGTGGCATAACAGTCACTGGATGTGTAATCCAAAGGCCCAGACTTAAAGTCTAAGGACATGGGTCCAATCACCTATGATCGATGGTGAACCTAGAATTCAATGAAATCTGGAATTAACACTTAATCTAATGGCAATCATTAAATCATTGTCAATTGTCATAAAAACACCTCTGGTTCACTAGTTGCGTTTATTGGTCAGTGCATTGAGTATAGGAGTTGGGAGGTCATGTTGTGGCTATGGAGGACATTGGTTAGGCCACTTTTGGAATACCACATTCAGCTCTGGACTCTCTGCTATAGAGAGGATGTTCTTAAATTTGAAAGGGTGTAGAAAGGATTTACAAGAGTGTTGCTGGGATAGGAGGATTTAAGATATAGGGAGAGGCTAAAAAGGCTGGGGCTATTTTCCCTGGAGCATCAGAGGATGCAGGGTGATCTTACAGAGGTTTATAAAATCATGAGGGGCATGAATAGGGTAAATAGACAAGGTCTTTTTCCCAGGGTGGGGGAGTCCAAAACTAGAGGCCATAGGTTCAAGGTGTGAGGGGAGAGATTTAAAAGACACCTGATGGGCAACATTTTTGCACAGAGGGTGCTGCATGTACGGAGTGAGCTGCCAGGGGAAGAGGTGGAGGCTGGTACAATTTCAACATTTAAAAGGCATCTGGATGGTTACATGAATAAGAAGGGTTTAAAAGGATATGAGCCAAATGATGGTAAATGGGACTAGATTAATTTAGGACATCTAGCCAGCGTGGACGAGTGGGACCAAAGAGTCTGTTTCCATGCTTACATCTTTATGACTCTATAATGTCGTTTAAGGAAGAAAGTCTTCTGTCTTTGTCAGGTCTGGCCCACAGGTATCTCAAGACCCCTCCCCCAACCCCACTTTCATCCTTGGAATGAAGGCATGACCTTAATACACTTAGAGTTCCCAAATATTTAGCTTCTAGTCTTCCATTCTCCTGATATGCCAGCTCATCACATCCTCCTCTTCATCTTTAATGGGTTTGTCCCCATTAAAAGCATGACTCTCCCTTTGTTTCCCTGTTCTGGAGGAGAAATTTCTTTCAGTCAAATAGTAGAAACCCAAAGCAATTGAGTTTGGTCTCTGGCACAGATGCCATTCTCACTCTAGATATTGTTTGAAGTTCAACCTGACTGCTCACACTTGGTATCCCATTTGATCTTGAGCTGAGCTTCTGATCACATATCTACTACAATTCCAATGCTGCCTCTTTCCATCTGTGAGACGTTGCCCAGTGTTGAGCTTGCATTGTCTCAAATGGTGCTGGAGCCCTTGTCTGTGATTTTTTTTGCCTTGAGACTTGACTATTTAAGTTCTCCTTTGGCCGAATTCCCATCCTGCACCCTCTAAAAGGTTAAAGCTATCCAAACCTTTGATGTTCACGTTCCAACTTGCATTATGTCTCTTTCATTCCTGTGTTCAGTGACTCATATTATTTTCAAATCCATCTATTGTCTCATCCTCTCTTTAAATCTGTCCTCCACTCCTATGACCTACAAAAATCTGCACACACCTTCAGCTGTAATCTTTTGTTCATCTTTGATATTTATGTCTCCACTGCTCATAGCTACAACTTCAGCTCTGGGCCTCAATCTCTTAACCTCCGTGATTCCACCTCTTTCTCCTTTAAGACAGTTCTTTAAAAACTACTGTTTTGCTTGTCCTACTATCTCCCTGGGTGGCTTGGGTTTTGATAATGCTCTTGTAATGTTCCCTAACTTTGCCCTAAAATTTCTCTACAAATGCAAATTGTCATCTTTGGGTTGGCAGACTGGAGGGAAGATCTTTCCATGAACAGGCGTCACTATCCCTTTGCTTCTGGGTGCCAACATTAACAGAAAAGTAGGAAAATCCATATTTGAGGTAGTCATGCTTTGAACAAATTGCAGGATTTGGACCAGAGCTGGATGATTAAAATTCAAGAAAGCAGAGCTTGTGATTTGATGGAGTCTCCAGAGAAAGGCACATTGGGCATGAATCAATAAATCCACAAACTGGGGCATGTGGTGAAGTATCTCTTTTCTCTAGTTCAACAAAATGAATGAGAATCAGTTTGTTCATGCGATAAAAGAGTCAAACAATTTGTAACTGCTGTCATCCCAAGTGATTCAGTCTGGCTTTGGAAAGGTTTGGAGAAGTCAACATGTGGTGAAAAACATGAAAATCCCGTTCAGGTGACAAAACAGTACTATCGATAAGGAATTGGATTGCACTATTATGTAGTTAAACGTTGTGCGGTATGGCTGCATTTCTGATTATTTGTGGAAGTAATCAGCAGCCCTGGGAAAGTATATCTAAGGGAGGCCAGACGCTTGAAACATATTTAACATTCTCCATTTACTTCATAGAAAACATAGAAACATAGAAGATAGGAGCAGAAGGAGGCCATTTGGCCATTCAAGCCTGTACCCCACCATTCATCACGATTATTGCTGATCGTCCAATTCAATGGCCTAATCCTGCTTTCTATCCATAACCTTTGATCCCATTCACCCCAAGTGCTATATCAAGCAGACTCTTGAATACATTCAATGTTTTGGGCATCAACTACTTCCTGTTGTAATGAATTCCACACGCACACCAGAGAAGAAATGTCTCCTCATCTCTGCCCTAAATGGTCCACCCCGAATCCTTAGACTGTGACTGTTGGTTCTGAACACACTCAACATCCTCCATGCATCTACCCTGTCTGGTCCTGTTAGAATTTTATAAGTCTCTATGAGATCCCCCCCCCCCCCCTCACTCATCTGAACTCAAGTGAAAACAATCCTAACTTAACCAATTTTTCCTCATATGTCAATCCCAGAATCAGCCTGGGAAACCTTCACTGCACTCCTTTGAGAACAAAATCATCCTTCCTCAGAAAAAAAGATCAAAATTGCCCACAGTATTGTAGGTGTTGCCCCACTAAGGCCGTGTATAACTGCAACAACACATCCTTGCTCCTGAACTTGAAACTTCTTGCAGTGAAGGCCAAAAGACCATTTACCTTCTTTACTGCCTGCTGCACCTGCATGCTTACTTTCAGTGATTGGTGCACAAGGACACCCAGATCCCACTGCAGACTCCCCTCTTCCAATTTACAGCCATTCAGGTAGTAATCTGCCTTCTTGTTTTTGCTTCCAAAGTGAATAACCTCACATTTATCCAAATTATACTGCATCTGCCATTCAATGGTATCACATTTCATTTGCATTAATACCATCACTAAGATCTACCAATGTCTTCTACAGACCACGAAACCAAGCTATGATTAACTAATAAGCATTTATTGGTTACATAGATGAGTTGACAGCGAGGTCTCCAGATGCTGGAGATCAGAGTTGAGAGTGTGTAGCTGGGAAAGCACAGCAGGTCAGGCAGCATCCGAGGAGCAGGAAAACCGACTTTTCGGGGCCATTCCTGATGAAGTGTTCCGACTACATACACTAGTTATCAGGAAAACATTTGCAACACTCTATTCTGGATTAGTGGTGCTGGAAGAGCACAACAGTTCAGGCAGCATCCAAGGAGCTTTGAAATCGACGTTTCGGGCAAAAGCCCTTCATCAGGAATCTTTCCTTCTCAGGTTCTAGTTATGAGTGATCTTACATCACTGATGATGCACTTTGACATTAACCTAATAGCTATTAACCCTTATATCCTATCTTATGCATTATCCATTTTCATATTTGATCTTTTTATTTTCCAGTTTAGTTATCTCTCTAACACTGTACCAGTCAGCAGCTCCTGTTAAAGTATGAAGGATCTGCTAAGTCATCAATAACTAATTCTTGTCTTTTGTGCCACTTGGGAAAAGTACCTGGGAGTGTCTCTCATCCTTAGAACATCAGCTGGTCGAAGAGTTAATGGTGTCAGGAAACCAAAGAAATTAAACTCAGAAATTGGAAAAATAGAGATATGAAAAGATTATATATAGATTAATACCACATTTAAAAATATTGAAGGATGCAGTATTTCATTGATTTTCACCAGAAGGAAAGTGATATTTTCAAAATAATTGACCACAGTTGGAGACTATGGTTTCCATTGTGTATGTGCCAGCTCTTTCAAAAGTGACCTAATTTGTTGCACTCTCCCGCTCTTTCCTGACAACCCTGCAAGTGTTTCATTTTCAAGTGTATCTCCAAATTTGCGCTGTGCGACGAGGCCTTTTAAATGTTAAATCCCATCTCTATTTCCTTACCAGTGTTGGATTTCAAGAATGCATAGGGATTTCCTAATGGCCAGAATTGCTCAAGTCTTGAGCAATTATTCCACAAGTATTGAGTTCAAGATTTGGGGTGGCTTGGTGGCTTAGTGGTTAGCACTGCTATCTTACAGCGCCAGGGAACGAGATTCGATTCCGCCTCGGGTGCCCGTCTGGTGTGGAGTTTGCGCATTCTCCCTGTGTCAGTGTGGGTTTCCTCTGAGTGGATGAATGATGCTCCCCTTCCGTGTGCTCTGGTTTCCTCCCATAATCCAAAAGATGTGCAGGTTAGGTGAATTGGCTATGTTAAATTGCCCATAGTGTTCAGGGATATGTAGGTTAGGAGAATTAGTCAGGGGTAAATGTAGGATAATATGGGAGGGGAATAGTTCTGGGTGGGTTACTCTTCAGAGGGTTGGTGTGGACTTGTTGGGCCGAGGGACCTGTTTCCACACAGTAGGGATTCTATTAATAATGGCCAGTATGTTGTCAAACTCTTAACATAGAGAGGAAAGTCAAGCTGTTGCCCAGAAACCACAAGAAAACGTTTGCATTTACCGTCCTGCTTTTCGCAACTTCATGTTGTTCCAAAACAGCAAAGTGAATAGTTTTGAAGTGCAGTCACTGTTGTGTTGTTTGAAATGTAGGAACCAATGCAAGATGCTGCAAGCAGAAAGGTAATAATGTCCAGATAATTCATTTTAGGTGTTATTTGGGGAATAAAATTGGATAGAAAAATCCAAATAGCTCTTGTCATCTCAATGGTGGAATCCTCACAGTGTGGATGTGGGTCGTTTGACCCATTAAGTCTACATCAACCCTCCAAATAGCATCCTTCCCAGATCCACTCCACTAGTCTATCCCTATGACCCTGCATATCCTATGGCTAGTCCACCTAGCCTGCACATCCCTGGATGCTATGGGCAATTTAACTTGGCCAGTCCACCTAATCTGCACATCTTTAGACTTTGTGGGAGGAAGCCACACAGACACGGAGGGGTTGGGGAGAGGGGGGATGGGAATGTAGAAACTCCACACAGACCATTGCCCTGAGGCTAGAATTGGATTTGGATTCCTGGCGCGGTAAGGCAGCAATGCTGACTATTGTGCCACTCCATGGACAGAAACTTCAGATTTTTGGTCTTTTCTATCACAGATGTTCTGCACTCTAAGTAATATGTAACTCTTGAGGAGTTATGTGTGTGTGTATATATATATATATATATATATATATAACTCCTCAAAACTAGGATTCTATCAAAAGAAAATTAGCTAAGAATATGATGGAGCAAAGCTATGTGTTTTCATCTGAAAAATCTTCATCTAGAACCTTCCAGGGAAGCTGCACTGAGTGAGATATAATCAAATTATTAATGAGATGTCAGAATTGAGCAATAGCTTGAATAAATAAAAGTATAAGTCACAAGCCATTTTCAATTAATCATTGTACGCAGGCTGGTAAATTTTAATCAACTTATATGAATAGTAACTAATTTAATGGAGAGAAAATGATCTCATGGAAATATAAAATAATTATGCATGAGGATGAAGCATAAATGGTAACAGTAATTTCAAATATATATTAATGCAACAAGTCAGAAGCAGAAAATTTTGAATAAAAGAACAATGTTACAATGGTTGATAATGTTTCAACATTTGCAAGATTGGGTTTAGTTAAATAAAAGTTCTTTGTGAAATCCTGTGGTGACAGAGCCTGCGTTCACTTGATGAGCCGTATAACAGTCCACTCCTCGGCCTGATGGTTGATAAAGTACCGAATGGGATTGGAATAGCAATCAAAAACATCTTCCTAATAAAACAACATTGGAATGAGGTCAGATCAAAGGAAGGTGGCACAGTTGAGGATAACTAGTGCTGGTTAACTAGTAGAATTAGCCCAATGATGCATGTTAGCTGCAGGCCTCACTTCCAGTTTTCAGTTGACCTGGAACTTATGAAGTCAATTCCACAAAGTAATTGTTACTTTGCAGCTTTGAAAATTAATATGGGTTAATATGCATACAGCCTGCCTCACCTGCAAATTCACCTGTCTAAGCATTCTTCCTGTCCTGCCTTCAAAAACATGCCTGACACCAGTAGTAGGGAAGCTGCTGGAGAAGACACGGAATAGGATCTATTCCCATTTGGAAGAAAATGAGCTTATCTGTAATAGACAACACACTTTTGTGCAGGGAAGGTCATGTCTTACCAACTTAATAGAACTCTTTGAGGAAGTGACAAAGTTGATTGATGAGGGAACGGCTGTAGATGTCATATACGTGGACTTCAGTAAGGCCTTTGATAAGGTTCCCCATGGTAGGCTGATGGAGAAAGTGAAGTCACATGGGGTCTAGAGTGTGCTAGCTAGCTGGATAGAGAAATGGCTGGGCAGCAGGAGATAGAGTAGTAGTGGGAGAGAGTTTCTCAAAATGGGGAACTGTGACCAGTGGTGTTCCACAGGGATCCGTGCTGGGACCACTGTTGTTTGTGATGTACATAAATGATCTGGAGGAAAGTATAGGTGGTCTGATTTGCAAGCTTGCAGATGATACTAAGATTGGCGGAGTAGCAGATAGTGAAGAGGACTGTCAGAAAATGCAGCAGAGTATAGATAGATTGGAAAGTTGGGTAGAGAAATGGTAGATGGAGTTCTATCTGGGCAAATGTGAGGTGATGCATTTTGGAAGATCCAATTCAAGAGCAAACTATACAGTCAATGGAAAAGTCCTGGGGAAAATTGCTGTGCAGACAGGTCTAGGTGTTCAGTTCCATTGTACCCTGAAAGCAGCAGCGCAGGTCGATAGAATGGTCAAGAAGGCATACAGCATATTTCCTTCATCGGATGGGGTATTGAGTACAAGATTTAGCAGGTCATGTTACAGTTCTCTAAGAATTTGGTTCTGCCACATTTGGAATCCTGCATACAATTCTGGTTACCACATTAGCAAAAGGGAAGCTGCCAGAGGGCAGTGGAGGCCCACTCTCTGGATTCATTTAAGAAAGAGTTGGATAGAGCTCTCAAAGATAGTGGAATCAAGGGTTATGGAGATAAGGCAGGAACAGGATACTGATTAGGAATGATCAGCCATGATTATATTGAATGGCGGTGCAGGCTCGAAGGGCTGAATGGCCTACTCCTGCACCTATTGTCTATTGTCTATTGTCTATTGATGTGGATGCTTTGGAGAGGGTGCAGAGGGGTTTCACCAGGATGTTGCCTGATGTGGAGGGCGTTATCTATGAAGAGAAGTTGAGTAGATTAAGATTATTTTCATTAGAAAGATGGAGGCTGGGGTGCGGCCTGATTGAAGTGTACAAAATCACGAGAGGCATAGACAGAATGGAATACAAGAAGCTTTTTCCCAGAGTGGGGGACTCAATTACTAGGGGTTACGAGTTCAAAGTGAGAGGGGAAAAGTTTAAGGGAGGTATGCGCGGGAAGTTCTTTGCGCAGAGGGTGGTGGGTGCCTGGAATACATTGCGGAGGTGGTAGAAGCAGGCAACATAGCATCATTTAAGATGTATCTAGACAGATCCACAAATAGGCAGGGAGCAGAGGGGTACAGGTCCTTTGAAAATAGCCGACAGGTTTAGATAGAAGATCTGGATTGGCGCAGGCTTGGACGGCCGAAGGGCCTGTTCCTGTGCTGTAATTTTCTTTATTCTTTGTTCTTTGTAACATAAGTACTGGAAGAATTCCCATTGGGAAAATAATTGTTCCATATTGAGAACATTTAACAAAATGGCAAAGAACTAACAAATTCTGTTGGTCAATTTTATGGAAACCAAACAAACAAGATGATAGATTCTGAAATAATTTCACCATTCTGCTACAAAGCTCGTTGAAGAAACCATTAAATGCAGTTCCATAAATAACACTCACCAAAACCTAAATCTTTATTTTTGTGTAAATGGATTGATGACAGATTGTTGCATGGGTGTAAGCATCTATTGATACCGAGAGGGTATAATTTTAGCATAATTAACTGCAAACTGCAGTGATTCTGTTGTATGTACTGAAAATGACTAAAACGACTGGATTGGATGCTAATTGGGCAGAAATCTAGCAAAGTAGATTTCCAATTATATTTCCAATCCACAATGACCATGATACATCATTTAATTAGGTATATTGCAGATAAATCTTCCTTAGTCACAAATGGATGTGGAAGAATGATTGTTGAGGAGACTATATGAAACTGCATTAGGGATTATCATCAAACTTGACCTTGGAACAAAGGGAAGGTCATCAGTGAAGAAGCTAAAGATGGTTGGGCCAAGGATGCCACTCTGAGAGGCTCCAGCAATCCTGGGGTTGTTTCAACTGATCTTTGCAGTTACACTGACTTGAATAATATAACTTGAATGGATGCGATGGAGAATTACACCTGTACTTGCTCAGCACATTCCCTGCTCTCCACTTTCATATTTGAGACCTTCTGCTGAAAGGGAAGTTGACATCGACTATGTCTGCCCTGATGTAGACAGCAATTTTGGAAAAGAATGGAAATGACATGGAACACAACACATGATGTTTAAGTTAATCATCATTGGGTTCCTCTGGTTCCTCTGTGTACCTGCAAACACCCCTGTTCCTCCATCCTACACCATTCCCACCCCAAAATGAAAATCCCGTTATTTGAGGCACTTTCAGGTGGGTGTGGCAAACTGGGAATATTTTGAATCTGTGCACTCATCTCAGGAGGGGAAGTTTCAACCATAGAGACTTTTACTGCACTGTCTGAACTCATTTGGTCTATTGAGGTCATTCTAGCTCCCAATGGATCAACCTAGTCAGTCACACTCCTTCGTTCACCTGCAAGTTTATTTGCTTCAAATTCATGTTCAATTTCCTTTTGAAACCATTGATTATTTCTGCACTGACCGTCCTCATGGACAGAGTTCAGGGTCTTTGCATAAAAAAGTTCCTTTCTTGTTTTCTCCCGGCATCCCTTGCTCAAAATGTTAAGTCTGTATTCCCTAATTATTTTACAGTTAGCTAATGGGGTGATCTTTTGTCTTGTCTGATTTATCTAAGTCTATTAGAATCTTGTACACCCCTGTCAAATCTCCCCTCAAGTTTCTTTGTTCCATGAGAAACAATTCCAGTCTTTTCCACCTAACATTATAATTGTAAACCCCCCAACCCCCACCCCGTTCCGGTAGATCTCCTTTGCATCCTCCCAAAGACCTTCACACATTCGCTAAAGTGTGGTAGCCAGATTGGACGCAATTCTCTTGTTGAGGCCTAACCAGGTTCAGTACAGCTTTTTTGCTTTTATACTCAATGCATTTATTTATAAAGCCAAAGATCACTCATGCATCATTGATCACACTCTCAATAGAGCTCGCTACATTCAAAGAACAATCCTCATGCACCCTCATAGTTCTATTGCTGCTCCATCTTTAGGCAGCCATTGTCACAGGACCTTGAGACCTGGATGGTTTCTGCATTGGAGATGCCTGAGGGATGGTCCCTACATTAGACTTGGTCCTTTGATTGTGCCCAGTAGCTAGGATGCAGTTGATATCCACTCTATGCAGAAGTGGGTATTGTAGATGCTGGAGATTAGAGTCAAGACTAGAGTGGTGCTGGAAAAGCACAGCAAGTCAGGCAGCATCCAAGGAGCAGGAAAATCGATGCTTTGGGCAAAAGCCCTTCATCAGGAAAACTGATTACACTGATATCCACTCTATATCCTTCTTGTTATAAATAGCAACACTAAGAACGAAGATGTGACAGAAAGTGTCACTGTTTCTAATCCTGCCACTGTGTTGCTGCTGCAGCCACTCACAGTGACACTGTATACAACTTCTATTGGTTGGCTATATATTCAATGAAGGATTGCACTGCATGAATTTCATTGTTGTCTGCCTGTGGCTCTGAAATGCCAGAGGGATCTCCAGTTTTCAATAATTCATCTGCCTCTAATGCTCTAAGAGACTCCTTATTTGTGAACCAAGCCTGAACATTTCTGCCCTGCTAAACGTGGCTGTGCCTGTCCTCCTCTACATGGATGACTCTCCCCCTCCTCATGCTCACGCAGGAGGTGCTGCTTGTCCAATGTATCCCACTCTAAAGCAGATCAAGGTCAGACTGAGATGAGTCGTAAGACCATAAGACCATAAGACACAGGAGTATTCATTCAGCCCATTGCGACTGCTCCGCCATTCAATCATGGCTGATAGGTTTCTCATCCCCATTCTCCCCCTTTCTCCCCATAATCCTTGATCCCCTTGACAATCAAGAGCCTATCTATCTCAGTCTTAAATATACTCAATGACTTGCCGTCCACAGCCTTCTGTGGCAGTGAATTCCATAGATTCATCACTCTCGGGCTGAAGAAATTTCTGATTAGATTAGATTACTTACAGTGTGGAAACAGGCCCTTCGGCCCAACAAGTCCACACCGACCCTCCAAAGAGCAACCCACCCAGACCCATTCCCCTACATTTACCCCTTCACCTAACCTGCACATTTTTGGACTGTGGGAGGAAACCGGAGCACCCGGAGGAAACCCACGCAGACAGGGGGAGAATGTGCAAACTCCAGTCAGTCGCCTGAGGCAGGAATTGAACCTGGGTCTCTGGTGCTGTGAGGCAGCAGTGCTAACCACTGTGCCACCATGCCGCCCACATCTCCTTATCTCCTTATTTCTCCTGATCTCCATTCTAAAAGGTCTTCCCTTTTAGAAGTCAATAGCCAGAGACTTTTCTCCAGGGCAGGATTGTTGGGACGAGGGGTCATAGTTTTAAGATATTAGGGGAAAGGTATAGAGGAGACGGTAGGTTCTTTACGCAAAGAGGTGTGAATGCATGGAATGCGTTGCCAGTGGTGGTGATGGAAGCAGAGTCACTGGGGACATTTAAGCGACTGCTGGACATGGATAGCAGTGAGTTGAGCGGTGCATAGGTTAAGATTAGATTGGACTAGATTACTTTTTTTTAGATTACTTACAGTGTGGAAACAGGCCCTTCGGCCCAACAAGTCCACACCGACCTGCCGAAGCGTAACCCACCCAGACCCATTCCCCTACATTTACCCTTTCACCTAACACTACGGGTAATTTAGCATGGCCAATTCACCTAACCTGCACATTTTTGTGGGAGGAAACCGGAGCACCCGGAGGAAACCCAGGGAGACACAGGGAGAATGTGCAAACTCCACACAGGGAGTGATCTGAGGCAGGAATTGAACCTGGGTCTCTGGCGCTGTGAGGCAGCAGTGCTAACCACTGTGCCACCGTGCCACCCAGAATTCTCAACTGTTTCTCATATTTTATATTAGGATTAAACCTCGGCACAACATCATGAGCCAAAGGGCCTGTTCTGTGCTGTACTTTTCTATGTTCT
Organism: Chiloscyllium plagiosum; assembly: GCF_037043375.1. Lineage (NCBI taxonomy): Eukaryota > Metazoa > Chordata > Chondrichthyes > Orectolobiformes > Hemiscylliidae > Chiloscyllium > Chiloscyllium plagiosum. The sequence continues at coordinate 13,898,939 of NW_028270142.1, forward strand.
ATGTTCTTCACTTGTAAGGCTGTGCCATCGGATCATAGTCTCTCCTACCAATGGAAACATCTTCCCAACATCTACTCTGTCCAGCCCATTTCATATTCTGTAAGTTTCAGTTAGATTCCTCATCACCTTTCTAAGGTCCATCGAGTATAAACGCAGAATTCTCAAATGTTTCTCATAGTTAAGCTTTTCATTCCTGAGACCATTCTCGTGAACCTCCTCTGAGCCTGCTCCAGGGCCAGTACATCCGTCCTGAGACGTGGGGCCCAAAACTGCACACAATACTCCAAATGTGGTCTGACCAGAGCCTTATCGAGCCTCAGATGTATATCCCTGCTTTTATATTCAAGTCCTCTCAACATAAAGGCCTCCATTACATTTGCCTTCCTAACTACTGACTCAACTTGCAAGTTTACCTTGAGAGGGAGTCATGGGTTAGAACTCTCAAGTCTCTTTGCACTTTAGACTTCTGAATTTTCTTCCCATTTAGAAAATGGTCCAGGCCTCTATTCTTCCTACCAAAGTGCACGATCTCACACCTTCCCACGTTGTACTCCATCTGCCACTTCTTTGTCCACTCTCCTAAAATGTCCAAATCCTTCTGTAGCCTCCCCGCCTCCTCTGTGCTACCTGCCCCTCTGATGCTGTACAAGCAGATGGTGGGGAGAACTGATGAAATGCTGGCTGTGGAACATCACTACCTGGTGAGGAGGCCAGCAATGACTGCGTTGGGACATTCTGCTTCCTCTTGGGAACTGATCCTGTGGGAAACCTAATAAAATGGTGAAGAGAGCTCAGGCTAGTCAGCAGGTCCCTCAGCTCACTCGACAGATAATAGCAGTTCTATAGCACAGCACACGTTGGGCAGGGGTATACTTCAAACCCTTCCCTGTATTCTTCACATCCTACCATTTCACCAATATCTGAGGCAGATTGTGATTGCGCTCTCAAGATCTCACTGGGGCCAGTGAGTGATGCTGCAGCACTCTATCACTAGTCTACGCCAGTTCTCGGGAATGAGGTGCTCTCTTCAGGATAAAGAGAGACAGGTTTTGAGAAGGCTTTACCAACATGATACATTCCTGCAGGTTTGTATTCTTCATTGATGCCCTTTGCTCAGATATTTGTATCAATGATAGTCACAGATGAGATTGGAGTGTGGCTGTGACATGATTTAACAATGGCTGCAACAAAAACCAGAGAACTACAGACCGGCAAGCCTGAGTCAGTAGCGGTATGTTTTTGGAGGGGGATCTGAGAGACAGGATATATGTGGAAAGGCAAGGACTGATTAGGGATTGTCACTGTGGCTTTGTGCATGGGAAATCCTGTCTCACAAATTTGATTGACTATCTGGAAGTGATCACCAAGAAGATAGATGAAGCCAGAGTGGTAGACGTTGTCTAGATGGACTTTAGCATGGCCTTTAACAAGGTTCCATATGGTAGACTGGTTAGTAAGGTTAGATCACATGGGATCCAGGGAGACCTAGCCAATTGGATTCAAAATTGGCTTGATGGCAGAAACAGAGGGTGGTGGTACTGGGTTGTTGTTCAGGCTGGAAGCCTGTAACCGTGCTGCACCACAAGGATTAGTGCTGGGTCTGCACTTGTTCATCATTTATATAAATGGTTTGGATGAGAATATAGGAAGCATGATTAGTAAGTTTGTGGATGTCACCAAAATTGGTGGTATAGTGGACAGCAAATAAGGCTATCTAAGAATTCAATGCGATCTTGATCAACTGGGCCTCTGGACTGAGGAATGGCAGATGGAATATAATTTAGATAAATGCGAAGTGTTGCATTTTGACAAATCAGGGCAGGACTTGTGCAGTTATTGCTTGGGCCCTGGGCAATATTGTCAAAAGAGAAACCATGGGGTGCCGTGCAAAATTTCTTGAAAGTGATATCACGGGCAGACAGGGTGGTGAAGAAGGCATTTGGCATATTTGCCTTCATGGTCAGAGCATTGAGTACAGGAGTTGATATACCATGCTAAGGCTTTACAAGACTTTGGCAAGGCCACATTTGGAGTACTCTGTGTAATAGGAAGGATGTTATTAAACTGGAAAGGGTGACAAAAATATTTGGAAGAGTGTTTCTGAGACCGGACGGCTTGAGTTATAAGCAGCGGCTGGACAGTCTGGGATTTCTTTCCCTTGAGCATGGGAGGCCGAGAGGGACCTTATAGAAGTTTATAAAATCATGAGGGGCATAGATAAGGTGAATAGCCAAGGTCCTTTCCCCAGGGTAGGTGAGTCTAAAACTAGAGGACATAGGTTTAAGGTGAGTGGGGAAGGATTTAAAGAGACCTAAGGGGGCAACTTGTTTTACACAGAGGGGCTGCTTATATGAAATGTGCTGCCAGAGGAAATGGTGGAGGCTGGTGTATGTTGGGATCCCTGCCTGTCACATGGGAGACTGGGATTTAATTCCCTGACGGGAGTATGTGTTCTATATCTGAGGTAGGCAGTACACAAGTAAGGGTATGTTCTTTTATGTAAAGGGCATCAGGATAGGTACAGTGGTTTAGAGGGATTTGGGTTAAATGCTGGCAAATGGGACTAGATGAATTTAGGATATCTGGTTGGCATAGGCAAGTAAGACTGAAGTTTCCATGCTGTACAACTCTGTAACTCCATGTGGGCCACTCCAGGCAATTCTAATTGGTGATGAACCAGTCCCAGGCCATTTAATGCCTTTGCATTTCAAAATTGCAGGATGTCACTGATGCTGGCTTGGTGCAGGGTTGGCTCAGGAAATAATCGACTTGTCGGCTTCCCAGTGGATTAAGGATCCAGCCAATGGTGTCAATTTATACATTCTTGTCCTTTCCTAAGAGTAGGCTGTACTGCATCCATGTTTGGCTTCAATGTGTTATGAAATTGTCTTTTCCTAAAGAGAACTAATATTTAAAACCCATACTGTTATTTGTGAAGATATACTAATACAACTTTACAACAACCAACTTAAAGTCATCGTGCATACTTTGCAAAATAATTTTGATATAAAGATCAGTCACTTTGCTATTGGCTTACTTGCCATATTCAAACTCAGGCAAATATAAATACTTTGGGAAAAAGTTGAATGAGGAAAATACTATAGCTAGTTGAAGTTTATTTAGTCTGCATCTATATTTTGAAATCTCTCTTGTAATGTCTCAGTATATTTACTTGCAATTGAAATAAATTGACTTGAAATAAACGAGTGAAAATGGCAATATCCTCTGGGCAAACCAAGTTGGATGTCACAAAATATAAACAGAAATAATTTCAGGATACAGAATTACGAGTGTGACTGCACAAAAGAGAAAACTTTCAGGACTCGGGAGGCTGAATTTTAGCCAAGTGTCAATTTCATGGAACTTCAAGGAGCATTTCCCCCGTGAGGAAACATTTTGCGTGTCATCCTCACTGCCCACCTTGGTAATCATGTATCTCACCTCCAGGGCACCGCTCTCGTGCAATTTTGCGCTAAGCAACGGTGGAAGTGCCCACAGGTGCTGGGACCTTATGATGTCCACATTGCAGCTGTCATATTTAATATCCAGCCGTGTGTCACTTAAAACACTACAAGCCAGAAGCTGCCCTTAGTGTGTTGCTGCACATTTGGAATGACCATGGCGGAGAGGGGCAGGTTGGCACCCTGCTTTGCCAACAGGGATGTGGGTGGACAGGAGGGCTGTTCACTTTCCTCAAGGCAGTCAGAGGAGACCTTGGCTTTAAGCCTGGGCAGCTCAGTCAGAAGAAGCCTCCTGGATCAATGTGTTGCCAATGGTCTGGAGGGACATGGAGCAATGCCACCAGGAGATTAATAAGTAAATGTACACTGCAATTGTTGATGCCAGCATTGTCTCTCTGCTCGCTCACACCAATTCTCACTCAGCTACCACTTACCAAGATTCATGGTCTATAACTCTCAAAATTGCATGCAACACCTTTGCTCAAATGACTCACATCTACTTCATCTCCCGACATGACTAAACATTTCTGCACTTTCTACTCACACATGTGGGATGCCTCACCTTTTCTACATTCATCACAGCCATCTCTTTGCCTGCTCCATTTGTGCAGAGCATTGCATGCTCAGATTACGCAGAGCACTTTGTTTGAGGTGCACTGCAATGTACCTCCAGACTAATCCAAGTATCAGCCCAAGTGGAAGAGTAGGCTGTACTGCATCCATGTTTGGCTTTAATGTGTTATGAAATTGTATGTATGCTATACCTTAAAGAGAGTTGAATGACTTAGCAAGCACACAGAGTAGCAGAAAATTAAAAATGTAACTTTTAGTCCAATAGCTAATGGTACCTCGGTTGCTATGAGACAAAACCAAATTCAAATTTGGCTATGCAGTTTAAATTATGCCCCAAGATACCAAACTCCAATCAAGTTTGAATTTAGTATTTTGACAATATTAAAACCAATGAAACGATCTGATGCTTTGCAGCATAAATATCAGACATTTTGAACAGTTACCCAGAGCAGCAAAGAGCACCAACAAAAACACAACAATACAGACTGCCCACAGAACTGCTCACTTAAAGGTACCTTTATCTATCAAAGACCTGTGAAGCTGAATCCCTTAGAAGAAGAAAAGAAGACAGAGGAAAATCTATAGAGGACACTCGGCAAGGCTGCCTGATTTTGAATCGTGATTATATATTTTTTTGTAAATCGTAATCGGGATATTTTATCAGGCCAGTATTGTAGAGGGGAAGGTAAAAGATAGGCTTAGAGAAAGGAGTTGTAAATAGTTGTCAGTTAATTATGCTCTATTAGACTTAAAAACATAAAGTTGTTAATTTTTACTTTACATAGTGACTTTGGGATAGTTCTTTGCCTCTTGAATCCTAAGAGATTACAGCACAGGGTGAATCTTTTTTGTGTTTTTGATTAAATTAGCGGAGGCGGTTACCCCATGTGGTAACAGATTGGTGGCTCGTCATTGGGATTTCAACAGTGTGGGTCTCTGATTCATGATTTGAACTATTGTTTAGACAGATTTGAATAGATTTGGGGATATGAAAAATCCCAGCAGATTTAAACACTTCCAGATTAGTGTCCTAGATCTTTAAATAAACATAGGTGAGATGATTTGTTTAATTTCAGTGACCTGTGGTTGATTAAATTAAAAGCAAGAGACATGGCTCTTAAAATTGCTAAAGAGGTTCTGGGATTTGAAGATGATTCTCAGATTTGCCAAGAAAGTTTAGAAGGAAAGAGAAAGGCCATACTTTTATAATTAGCAAAGAAGTTAGATTTAGGTTTAACCAAGGACAAAAGTAAATTTGAAATTGTAAGGGAGTTATTCAAGCACTCAGGTGTGTCAGAGAAACAGACAAGTGCAGTAGAGTTAGAAAAACTTAAAATACAATTGAGGAAAATGGAGTTAGAAGATAAACAAAGGGAGAGAGAAAAAGAGAATGGAGGAAGATAAAGAGAGAGAGAAGAAAGAGAGAAGAAAGAGAGAGGGAAGAGAGAAAGAGAGGAAAAGGAGCGAGAGAAGGTTCTTAGCTGAGCAAAAAGAGAGAGAATTTGAGCTTGAGAAGCAAAGTCAAGTTAACTGGATGGAGGTTAAAACAGAAGGTAGTGCTACATACAAACATGTCAAAACTCTGCCACATTTTGATGAGAAAGATGTTGAAGCCTTCTTTATTTCATTCGAAAAATTGGCTAAGCAGATGGTGTGGTCCAAGGAATTATGGGTAATGCTAGTTCAGACTAAACTAGTGAGCAGAACTAGTGAGGTATTTACTGTGCTGTCAGATGAGGTGTCAAGAAATTATGAAGAGGTCAAACAGGCTATTTTAAGTGTTTATGAATTGGTACCAGAAGTATATAGACCACGGTTCAGAAACATAAAGAAGGGACCAGGTCAGACTTATGTTGAGTTCAAAAGAATTAAACACAGTTATTTTGACAGATGGGTGCATGCTTTAAAAATAGATAGGACCTATGAGGCTCTAAAAGAGATTATTCTGCTGGAGGAGTTTTAAAACACTTCCAGAAATGGTAAGAATTGACGTGGTGGAACAGAAAGTTCAGGAAGTGAGAAGGGCAGCAGAATTAGCAGATGACTACATGTTGGTGCATAAGACAAGCTTCTAGCCAGAATTTAGTCCTGTGAGGGATAGAAGTTGGGATAAGGGGAGATCCTACACTATGAAACAAAGAGTAAAGAACACAGGTAGCAGTTTACCACAGGTTAAAAAAGAAGCTCAAGTGGGTAGAAAGGAGGTGGAAAGCCTCAGGTGTTTCCACTGTGGTAAAGTGGGACAGGTAAAGACACAGTGCTGGTCGTTAAAGAAAGGCTGTGGGAAAAGTTATGGTAAAAGAAGCTAAAGCAGTGGCATTAGTGAAGGTAGTAAAGGAGACCCCAGAAAGATCTGAGGAGCTGCAGGAGAGTGCACAGACTAGGCAGGGGCTGGGTATGGAGTTAGTACCTGCTCTCTACAAAAAATTGTTCTCCGTGCGTAAAGTTTACTCAGAAAGAACAGGGGATCAGGGGAAGACAAGAAGTTATAATTTTGAGAGATACAGGGTCTAACCAGTCGCTGATAGTAAGGGATGAGTGAATATGTGGTCTTTCTGATCTGTTACCTGAGATTGTGGTAATTTGTGGGATAGATGGACAGAAATTTAGCGTTCCCTTATGTAAGATCAGGTTGGAGTCTGAACTTAAGACTGGGGAAGTTACAGCGGGAGTGATTGACAGAGTGTCAGTTCCAGGAATTCAGTTTGCTCTTAGAAATGATTTGGCAGGATCAAGGTGGGGGTGACACCCCTTGCCCCAGGAAGACTAAGAAACTGAGGAGTTAAAACAGAAATATCCTGGTATTTACCCAGACTGTGCAGTAAACAGATCTCACTACTATAACTCACAGCACAAAGTGAAAAGTAAAGAGAAAGATGAAGGACTGAGGTTCAGTTAGCAGGCACCCTGTTTGATGTAATGGTGCAAGAAAAACCTGAACAGGCAAAGAGTCAGACAGAAGTGTTTAGTCCTGAAAGGTTAAAAAGCTTGCAACAGCAAGACAAGATGATAAAAGATATATATGTGGATATGTACTCTGAAAAGGAAGCAGCGAAAATTCCAGATGTTTATTATCTGAATGATAGAAATGGAGACTCTGGCAGGTTAGTGCAGAGGAGAAATGGGCCAGGATGCATTAGATTATGTTGCCGGTCGTGTACAGACAGGAAGTGTTATGGGTAGCACATGTAGGAGGTTACCCAGGGGTATGAAAGACTCAGGCTAAGGTACAAAAACATTTTTGTTGACCTGGAATGCACAAGAATGTGGTTAATGTTTGCCATACGTGTCATATGTGCGAAATGGTAGGTAAGCCACAGGCTCTGATAAAGCCAGCTCCTTTGTTGCCAATTCCCACATTTGAAGAACCTTTCATGTAGATTGCAATTGATTGTGTAGGTCCCCTCCTGAGAACTAAAAGTGGGAGCCAGTACATGTTAACCATAGTGGATGTGTCTACCAGATTTCCGGAGGCAATTCCATTATGGAGTATCAAGGCAAAAAAGGGTAGTAGAGGTGTTAATAGCTTTCATCACACGGTAAGGGCTACCCAGAGAGATTCAGTCAGACCAAGGGTCAAATTTTACTGCAAGGCTGTTTAAGCAGGTTATGGATAGCTTAGGTATACAGCACTTTAGATCCAGTGCATATCATCCTGAATCCGAGGGAGCTTCAGAAAGGTGGCATCAGACCTCGAAGACAATGTTGACAGCATACTGTCAGGATTACCCGAATGATTGAGATAAAGGTATCCCATTCATATTGTTTGCCATTAGAGATGTCCCAAAAGAATCTACTCAGTTCACTCCCTTCGAGTTAATATTTGGACATAAAGTGAGATGTCCTTTGAAATTAATTAAAGAGAAATTGACAGGACCAACGTCAGAGATCTCACACTTAGATTATGTATCAGAGGTGAGGGAGAGACTAAATTGTGTAGGTGAGTTAGCTAAACAGCACCTAAAGAAAGGACAGTATAGAATGAAGCAGCTGGCAGGTAAAAGCTCTGAGACTCAGATATTTCCCCGAGGGGATGACGTGTTAGTACCGCTACCAGTGATAGGAGATCCCTTCAGGTTTAGTGGTCCCTATCAAATGAGAAAAAGTTGAGTCAGGTGGACTATCTAGTAAAGATGCGAGGTAGGAAAAACCGGTATCGGGTATTTCATGTGAACCTGTTGAAACCATATTATACTAGAAAGAAAGAACTGGAGAAACAGGTGTTAGTTACTGCCCCACAGAGTGAGGAATCAAATCCAGATGATGTGGATTTTGATGTGGCTCAAAATCGAGTAAAAAATGAAAATGCTCTTGAGGACTGGGATAGGTTAGTAAGCTATCTGTCTCAGGAGTATAGAACACAGTTGGAAGGTTTGTTACTGCAGTATAAGGACATATATAACAATCAGATGGGGAAGACTAATGCTATAGTACATGAAGTAGATGTAGGGAATACTGCTCCAATAAAACAACACCTCTATCAGCTTAATCCTTTCAAAGCCAGACAGGTTCAGATGGAGGTGGAGGCTGTGCTCGACGAGGACACCATTGAACCAAGCCAGAGTGAATGGAGTTTGCCGATCGTCTTAGTTCCCAAACCGGACAGGACTCAACGATTCTGTGTGGATTATCAGAAGGTCAACGCTGTTACAAAATCAGATTCATATCCAATTCCTAGATTGGAGGTCTGTATTGAGGAAATCGGACAAGCCAGTTACATCACCAAGTTGGATTTAATGCATGGTTACTGGCAGGTACCTTTATCAGGGATGGTGAAAGAAATTTCCGCATTTCTAACCCCAAGTGGGCTAAATCTGTTTAAAGTGATGCCCTTCAGAATGAAGATCGCACCCATCACATTCCAAAGACTCATGAACAGTGTTGTGGCTGGATCAACAAACTGTGCTGTCTATTTGGATGATGTAGTGATCTTTAGTAAATCCTGGAAAGATCACATGGTACAGTTAGAAGAGTTCTTTGAACAACTATGAGAGGTAAAAGTGGTGATAAACTTAAATAAAGCTAAATTCGGGAAAGTAGAGTAATGGTCTTGGGACATAACATCGGTCATGGAAGATTGACCCCACAGAACGCAAAGATGAAGGCCATCGAGAAATTTCCACGACCAACCTCGAAGAAAGAGGTGCTTCAATTCTTAGGACTCAATGGATTCTATCTGGAGTTTGTTCCAAACTTCAGCAGTGTAATGGTACCATTAATAAAGATGGACAGGTAGGACTGGTAAGTGGTCTTGAACTGTCCTACCTGTCCATCTTCCTTCCCACCTATCTGCTCCACCTCCTCTCTGACGTATCACCTTCACCCTCACCTTTATCTACCTATCACATTCTCAGCTACCTTCCCCATACCCCCATCCCCCTCCCATTTATCTCTCAGCCCCCTTGGGCCAAAAGCCTAATTCCTGATGAAGAGCTTATGCTTGAAACATAGACTCTCCTGCTTCTTGAATGCTGCCTGACCGGCTGTGCTTTTCCAGCATCACATGTTTTGACTCTGATCTCCAGCATCTGCAGTCCTCACTGTGTCCAGAATAGTGCACACTATACAAGGCCTTCTCTCTGCTTCTCTTCCTACAACTTGATTCCAGCAAATAATGTAGTGAAATGGCAGCCAAAGTTACAGCGGGTTTCAATTGGATGCATCAGACCCCTTTTCCATTTCTCCTCCCCCGCTAATTGACCTCCTTTGACCCCCTTCACTGAATCAGGAACTCTGTCTCTTGGGGCAAGATCAGCACTCGGACAAAAATCCCAGTATCTGTTTGCCATCCCTAGAAGGAAACTAGCCTAGATACGATGGCCGAGTGACATCTTTCCCTTTCAGAGCCTTTCTATGGAATGGAAAACCTGAACAATGAGTTGGGTTGACTATGGAATCCACAATCATCAAAAAAGAAATTCATATCAAAGGAACAATTCTAATAAACCAGAAACCATTTTGGTCATTTGGGTTTAGCTATGAGCCAGTTCTCGAATGCTACTTAAATTACTGGAGAGAAAAAGGAACTTGGTATTTGTATCATAAATTTAACCATCACTGTATGTCCCCCACAGCCAACAAAGCATCACTGAAAGAGATAACTGTTGCAGGGAATCAGTGTTGCTATCCTGTGCTCAGCGTTGTCCCAGAAACAGCGTTTGACGTTAAGGTTTAAAATAACCAGATAAAAATTCCAGTCAACAACAGCCTCGTAACTTTTTTGATCTGTTTTATATTGCACTGCAGTGTTTCTGCAGTGTTCTACCTCTCACCCACTCTCCAGCATGTCACAGTGTTAATCAGCACAGAATTAAAGCAGCATTGTTTGATTTGGCCACGTTCTGGACTGACAGTTAAATGGAGGGAGTGGCCTTCAGGTGAGGTCATAGTGGACTACTGTCACCTGTGTGTCAAATAGCCAAAAGAAACTGGAAAAAAGCCTGCAATAGAAACTGTCGGAGAGCAAACGTAGGAATCAAAGCGAAGTTCCTTTTCCCATTTTAATGAAAGAAATCACAGTGCATCTGTCAGAGTGGCAAATCTTGCCAAGTGTAAAGGCACTTAGGAATATAAAAAAAATCACGGAACATTTGACACATCAAGATTCTTCCTTCCACAAACCACATCATAGTTGCTCTGTCAGTAGCTTATAGGTTAATAGCACAGCACAGAACTAACCCATTCACTGTAGCAGGTATCTGTCGACGCTATTTATTCAGCACCATTCCCCTAATCACTCCCTTTAACTTTCAACTTTGTCCTAATTCAAAATATGTACTCATTTTCCTTTCAAATTTGATTAGGTATTCTATTGTTGACGTTGATTTCAGTAAAGCTTTCCATGTTCAAAAAACTCACTGAGTTGAAAGAAAGTCTCCTAACTTTATCTTTAGCTCTCCTGATGATGTGCTTCACTTTCTAACCTACGGAACTAATCACCCTTAATTTAACGCATATTATAGCTAGGCCATGATTCATGTGCTTTTGTAAAACTTTAGTTTTAGAAATTAAAATTTAATTGTGGATGGCGGGACAAATGCAATTGGAGCACATGGACATCCAGTGTTCTTTGATTGTTGGGGTCTTGTTATTTTTCGAGGTTAGCAGCTTGGAGGATATATTTAGAAATGACGGGTAGGTTTGCTGAACTGGAGAGGTGTGTCGACACACCTTACAGTAGCCAATTCAGTCAGGTGATTTGTTTTGGGAATTAAAACTGATAGTGTTGGACTCGGGCTCAATCTACCAGCTTACTTTCCTCTATGTGTGAGCTGAGTCCTTCGTGTTCTTTCAATGAAGCAATAGGAGAAGATATTCGGTCTCAAACTCTTAGTTTATTTTAGCAGTAAGTGGATAAAGTATACAGAGCTCTGGGTCTAGGTCTTCCCGTCCCTGACAAACAGCAAAGTGTGTCAGTTCACGAAGTCCAACCTATTCCTGTCCCTGACCCAGTCTTTTATACAGTACAGAACGTCATGCAATCACTGAGGTGGGATTGTCTTCTGATTGGCTGTTGATCTGACTCCATTCTCTGCCTTCTCGCATTCCCGGATGTCTGACCCCATGTGACCTCCTTCTGCCCGCAAAACAGTCTCCACTGTTTGTTCGTACATACAAGGGTTACACTACACACTGTGTGAGTTAATGGTTAAGTATAGCATTGTATTATAAGTAACTTAAACAAATATATCATTAAAGGCTTCTGAATGCCTCGAACTAAGCCATATATTTACAATAGTTAGAAGAATTTGGTCAACTCTGAAGGGCTGTAAAATTTAACATGAAATCAGCTACACGTTTTGATGTAGTTTTATGGTACATACAAATTAGGAACAGGAGTAGGTCATTCAGGCCCTGGAGCTTGCTCTGCTGTTCAATAGGATCATGACTGACCTGATTATAATCTCAACCTCACATTCCCATATACTACTCATAACCTTTCATCCCCTTACTTAACAACAATCTATCTACTTCTGCCTTAGAAATATCCAAGATCCATGCTTCTGCCACTTATTTAGCGAGAGAGTTCCAAACAACTCACAACCCCCTTAACAGAAGAAAAATACCATGTAATCTCAGTTTTAAGTGGGTGACCCTTGATTTTTAGACAGTTACTATAGTCACAGTAATCATAATTATCATATTTATTTGTTTAGTAAGTGTCTTCTGTACCCACACCAATGCCCTGACATCATCCGTGAAGTAAGGAACCAAAAACACAAAATAAAATATTGTCAATGACTTGCTTCTCATGAGCAATATATGTTTTGTTGTGAATATCCAGTTGATAATTCACATGCATTAGAATATAATGTTTAATTTTGGGAATTAAAGTATTAACTATAGAAAACTGAAGGTGTCTGATCAGGAGGCTGATAAACTTCTTTGAAATAAATGCAATACAAACAAGTTTGGTGCTATTTACAGGTATAGGTTAACCTATGTTTACTTTCAAGGTGAGAGCTGGAAGCATAAAAATTACTGAATGATGGATTGAGCCAGGGAGTCTGTCTTTATATTCAAAGAATAATCAAAAAGCAAACAATTTGGGAGAAGGGATTTGTAAATCTCCATGAGAAATATGGATTAGTCATAAAGGCTATGGAATCAAAATGATCGTTGAAGGTGAAATAATGAATTGACATGTTTGATTTGGGACATCTCAAACTAAACCATGTTTCATACAGATGGGCTGTGAGGTAAAAGGTTATTTTTAATTTAACCCATTTGTGTGTAGTTGTAGTTTGGCTTCAGTGGAGACTGCATCTCACAGCACGTGTACTGAGAAAAATCATCTTCCGAGTCTCGATCATCTCTCACAATTGTCCTTCCCAGCAATGCTGATGGTCAAGCAATCATATTTTCCTATTGACTCCCACACAGTGTCGGACCAAATGAAAAAGCAGAGCTTCAACACTTTTTCAGATTAAGTCCTTTGTGAATTACCAAAATAAAGGCTAATGAAATGTTGGTGAAGTCTTGATAAAATATCCCGATGTGCCTCTGAATTATCTTCAGATCTCCATGATCACGTAAACAGAAGCAGTGCTCAATATTCTTTCCACTGACTAGTTTAATCCCAATCCCTGTTGGTCGCTGTGAGGGTAAAGCATTAGTTTTTATTTTGATTCACTCCTTGGATGGCTGTGTAACTGGCAAGGCCAGCATTCATTGTATAACCCTCACACCCCTTGAGAAGTTGATCAGAGAGGTGTAAAGTCATACATTGCAAAAGAGACCACTCAGTGCATCGATTCTGGACTGACAAAATAAAATCACTTCTCTACCAAAATGTTGTGCAGTTCTGAAGAAGAGTCGCAGCATAGTTGCAGCATTCACTTTGGTTCTGCCTCCACAGATACTACAGATCTGCTGAGTTTCTTTAACTGTCCTACTTGCATTTAAAATGCTTTGCTGCCTTGTTAATGAACTCTAGTGAGCAATTTAACTGATAATTAGCTTTTAACCAATCCTCTGGTGGCTGTCTACAGTACAGATTTCAGCTCCTGTATCATGATATCTTGAACTGAATATGAGCTCAGCTGCTGTTCTAGTTCAAAGTCAGTCTTGAACCTCTGTAGTGCCTAACCAATCTGGGGAAGCTTGACTATCCAGATCTCTTCTCCAGATTTCTTTTCCCACCTTTCAATATATCTTCTTCATAATTTAGAGGCTGAGTCTGGAACTATTTTGTCAGTTTTCTCTGAAATGTCTCCAAAGCAAATTAGGCTTCACAAAACTCATTCCAAACCAGCCCCACTAGCGATCCTAATGGGATAACCTGTTTCATCTATTTTGACTTGAGTTGATTTATTATTGTCACAAGTACCCAAGTATAGTGAAAAGTTTGTTTTTTAGATTAGATTACTTTACAGTGTGGAAACAGGCCCTTCGGCCCAACAAGTCCACACCGCCCCACCAAAGCGCAAACCACCCATACCCCTACATTTACCCCTATTCCTAACACGGGTCTCTGGCGCTGTGAGGCAGCAGCGCTAACCACTGTGCCACCGTACCACCCACCGTGCAGTACAGGCAGAGCATACCATTCAAAGCACATTAGAGCAATAGAGCGAGAATGCAATGTTATAGCTGCAGAGAAGGTGCAGAAAGAGAGAAGTCAATATTAAATTCAAAATTTGAGAAGTCCATTCGGAAAGCTGATAACAGTGGGGAAGAAGCTGTTCTTGAATCTGTTGGAATGTGTGTTTAAGCTTTAAAAATCACACAACACCAGGTTATAATAATCCAACAGGTTTAATTGGAAGCACACTAGCTTTTCGGAGCTAGTGTGCTTCCAATTAAACCCGTTGGACTATAACCTGGTGTTGTTTGCTTTTTAACTTTGTACACCCCAGTCCAACACCGGCATCTCCAAATCATGTTTAAGCTTTAGTATCTTTTGCTTGATGGAAGAGGTTGGAAGAGATTATAACCAGAGTGAGAGGGGAGTCTAATAGTTTAATAGTCTAATTGTCCAAGAGTCTAATAATCTAATAGTCAAATGCATTTACTCTTTTTGTGGGATCCAATTTTTCAGCTCATGTGCAGGAATAATACAGCATCCCAGATTTTTTTTTAAACCACAGAGAATCACTTTTTTAAAAAGAAGTGTTTAAATAGCAAAAGCATTTCTTGCCTTTTACAGTGAATTTGTTAGACATGATGGCACCTGAACAGAAGCAGTAATGTCTCTGTTCTCAAATCTTTATTAATTACAGTCTTCTTGTTGAGCATTGACATTCTTTTCATTTCCTTAATTCAGCTCCTTTAGTGGCAACAAGTGTGAAAGCGGACATTTAAAAACTGAACTCAAGCAGCAGGGGAGCTGATGTGTTTCAATGTTTGTGAGTTCTCCTCCAACATCATGAGTCACATCCCCAGCGGAATTGTAATATTATTCTGATGCCTATATTTACCACATGGCTACAGTGCATTTAACAGAAAATCAGCTCTAAAATAGATTGCTATACCCTTTAAAGTCCATGCTTGCTCATGGTCTTTCTTCATGCAACCAGCAATGTGGAATATTATTATAAGTAGGTAATTAAATTCCAGCACCAATCCCCCTCCCCATTACCACTGTGACATTCACAGTTTAGATTTTTAATCAAATAAACAAGATAGTAGCTTGCAGTTTAATTAAGTCAAAATACTTCATGTTGCTGTTAAATTTCACAAAAGCAGCTGATATGCATCTAATCCTGAGAGCAGCAGGGAAGAAGCTCTGGGTGAAATTGAGTCGTTGCTATAAATTATTTCCTTTTGAAATAAAGTGGAGCTCATGAAACAGGATGGTTCCCTCGAATGTACCTTACAACGATGTAAATATCAATGCACAGGGAAGGGTAGTGACAAGCGCTGTTTCATTTCCTTGATGAAACAAACAGAACTTTTAATTATTTTGCATATAAATCACTTTGCTGGGTCAAATATGCTTTCAAAGTAGAAGTTACTTGTTGGCCCTTCAGCTGTCTGTGAAATGCTTGCCAGCTGAGCGAGCCTGTCAGTTTCACAGATTGGGTCAGCGCTGAAAATAAGCAGCTGTTTGATGAAAGGCTCTGATGGCCTTTGCTTCAGTTAAAAGCTTCACAGCCTTTTGTTGCCTCTTACAATCTAACTCTACTGTTCTCTCAAATTTTCTCACATCTCCACTCTATTTCTAAAAGGGTCAGTTCTTCGGTGGCATACGATTCTACAGTTTCTGAGCATTTCTAGATGCCATTGTTTGGTTGCAATGGGCACTGCAGTCAAGCCTATCTTAGTTAGTACATGACCTTCACAACTGTATGCTACCCAGCTCAAAATCACAGAATATTATCAGGAGCCAGAACCAGATCCAATTGTCCCCTCATTATAATAAGGTACTAGGCTACTGCTGGACCTTCAGGGATCAGCTGTCTGAGAATGAAACATAGAACCAAATTATATGTGGTCATAGTTGGTCTTCAGTTATTCACCATGCCACTTCTGACAGCTAGGTCATATTACTGTCATTGACACTACAAGGCAACTTTGATGGATTTGCATCCCACTCTTGTGGAGCAACATATTGGTAACAGACAGTGTAAATATCTGCCATTTGCTTGTGATGAACATTGCTCCTTACCATGGATGATGATGGTACGCCTTCAACAAGATTATTTTGCCCTTGTTTTTTTCTGAGAGGGACTGTGATGCGAAGTGCCGATATGTCTGAACTAGCTACATTAATAATGGCTAACAGATACTGCCCAAATCAACAATCAGAGGAGTGTTTTTTGATATGAACACTTCTACAATGAAAGAGGAGTGGCCAGTTCTCCCATTTCAGGGGTTTTTCTTGATTGGTTTAGTTTTAGCTAGGGACTCTAAGAAGCTGTTGATCAAAGAAAGCTGATGGGGAGGAAGGTTGAACAGTGGTTTTTTTAGCTGGTTCTGTCTCTGGCATCTGTAAGAACCTGTGTTTGATTTTTCCTTTTTTGCCAAGGGGGGTTTCTGGGATGTTGCATGAAATCGGAACAGCTCTTTAATAAGTTAGATCGTGTCGGTCGGGTTTTCAAATAATTGTTATTCTAAATTCTGTTTTTCTTTCGATGCTTTGTAAATAACTTGTTTTACTTGAAGTCAATTGGTTTGATCAGCTGCATCGCTCCTGGGATATCCATCTTACATCTGCCTGAAACAACCAGAAACCTTAAGGTCTGAGCTACCTTCTTAAAATGTTTTGAGGGGGTCTGGCCTGGTCCAAAACACATATACTGAAAATGATAAAATTAGTTATGTTAATATTGTCCTGAGGGCACAGGTGGCAAGGTGGCACATTTGCCCATTTCTACTTGCCCTGAAAAGGTGATGGGTGCCCTTCTTGATAGCTGCAGTTCTTGTTCCAATGGCACAGTTGGATCGGGAATTCCAGAATATTATCTGGAATAGAAAGCCAGCTCAATTACTATGTAACTACTGTCGATTGTTGTAGCAACCTATACCATTCTGTAATGTCCATTCTGTCATCCTTGCTTGGTCTGACCTACATGTGACTTCTGACAAAAGTGTGATGTATTTGGCTCCTACTGCCCTTGAGCAATTAGGAATGAGCAATAATAGGGATCCTAGCATGACAGCAGCAATGTCTTGAAACCAAGGTGACTGACCTCCAAAAACCTCAACTATCTCCCTTTGTACCAGGTATAACACAACCAGTGGAGAATTTTCCCACAATTCCCATTGACTCCAGTTTTGAAAATGCTGCTTAATGTCACATTTGGTCAAATGTGGCTTTGATGTCAGTTCTATTGTCCTATGTTTCAATTAAAGCTGTAATGATGTCAGGAGCTGAATGACCCTGGCAGAACCCAAACTGGGCATCACTGAGTAGGTTATTGCTAAATAGGGATTGATAGGAAGGGTGAGGGCAGTAACAAATTAAAAATATTATATATGAATGCACGAAGCATTAGAAATAAGATGGATGAGCTTGAGGCTCAGTTGGAAATTAGCAGTTACAATGTTGTGCGGATAACTGAGACGTGGCTTCAAGTGGACAGGGCCTGGGAAATGAATATTCAAGGCTATACGTGCTTTTGTAAGGACAGACTGACATGCAGAGGGGGTGGGGTGGCCCTGTTGGTAAGGAATGATATTCAGTCCCCTGTGCGGGAGGACCTAGAATCAGGAGCTGTAGAGACAGTATGGATGGAGCTGAGAAATTCTAAGGGTAGAAAGACCCTCATGGGAGTTATCTACAGGCCCCCAAACAGTAGTCTGGATGTAGGGTGTAAGTTGAATAAGGAGCTGAAATTGGCCTGTCGCAAAGATATTACTATAGTTGCTATGGAGGATTTCAACATGCAGATAGACTGGGAGAATCAGCATGGTACGGGACCCCAAGAAAGGGAGTTTGTGGAGTGCCTCCGAGATGGATTCTTAGAACAGCTGATGCTGGAGCCTACCAGGGAGAAGGCAATTCTGGATCTGGTGTTGTGCAACGAACCGGATTTAATCAGGGACCTCAAAGTGAAGTAGCCATTAGGAGGTAGTGACCATCATACAATAAGCTTTAATCTGCAATTTGAAAGGGAGAGGGTACAATCGGTAGTGACAATATTTCAATTGAATAAAGGGAACAATGGAGCTATGAGGGAGGAGCTGGCCAAAGTTCAATCCCTTAGCAGGGATGGCAGTGGAGCAACAATAGCAGGTATTTCTGGGTATAATGCAGAAAATGCAGGATCAGTTCATTCCAAAAAGGAAGAAAGATCCTAAGAGGAGGCAGGGGTGGCTGTGGCTGTGGCTGATGAGGGAAGTTAAGAAACATATAAAGTCAAAAGAGAAAAAGTATAACATAGCAAAGATAAGTTGGAAAACGGAGGACTGGGAAGCTTTTAAAGAACAACAGAGGATTACTAAGAAGGAAATACACAGAGAAAAAAATGAGGTACGAAGGTAAACTGGCCAAAAATATAAAGGAGGATAGTAAAAGCTTTTTTAGGTATGTGAAAGGAAAAAAAAGGTTGAGACAAAAATTGGGCCTTTGAAGACAGAAACGGGTGAATTTATTACAGGGAACAAAGAAATGGCAGAAGAGTTGAATTGGTACTTCAGATCTGTGTTCACTGGGTAAGGCACAAGCAATCTCCCAGAGGTAATAGTGGCTGAAGGACCTGAACTGAAGGGAATTTATATTTGCCAGGAAATGGTGTTGGAGAGACTGTTAGGTCTGAAGGCTGATAAGTCCCCGGGACATGATGGTCTACATCCCAGGGTACTGAAGGAGGTGGCTCGAGAAATCATGGATGCGTTGGTGATCATTTTCCAATGTTCTATAGATTCAGGATCAGTTCCTGCGGATTGGAGGGTGGCTAATGTTGTCCCACTTTTTAAGAAAGGAGGAAGAGAGAAAGCAGGGAATTATAGACCAGTTAGTCTGACCTCAGTGGTGGGAAGGATGCTGGAGTCAATTATAAAAGATGAAATTACGACACATCTGGATAGCAGTAACAGGATAGGTCAGAGTCAGCATGGATTTATGAAGGGGAAATCATGCTTGACTAATCTTCTGGAATGTTTTGAGGATGTAACTCTGAAGATGGACAAGGGAGATCCAGTGGATGTAGTGTACCTGGACTTTCAGAAAGCCTTTGATAAAGTCCCACATAGGGGGTTAGTGAGCAAAATTAGGGCGCATGGTATTGGGGGCAAAATACTGACTTGGATTGAAAATTGGTTGGCTGACAGGAAACAAAGAGTAGTGATAAACGGCTCCCTTTCAGAATGGCAGGCGGTGACCAGTGGGGTAACCCAGGGATCAGTGCTAGGACCGCAGCTTTTTACAATATACATTAATGATATAGATGATGGTATTAAAAGTAATATTAGCAAATTTGCTGATGATACAAAGCTGGGTGGCAGGGTGAAATGTGAGGAGGATGTTAGGAGATTACAGGGTGACCTGGACAGGCTAGGTGAGTGGACCGATGCATGGCAGATGCAGTTTAATGTGGATAAATGTGTGGTTATCCACTTTGGTGGCAAGAACAGGAAGGCAGATTACTACCTAAATGGAGTCAAGTTAGGTAAAGGAGCAGTACAACGAGATCCAGGTGTTCTTGTACATCAGTCAATGAAGCTGAAAATGTGTTGCTGGAAAAGCGCAGCAAGTCAGGCAGCATCCAAGGAACAGGAGAATCGACGTTTCGGGCATAAGCCCTTCCTGAAGAAGGGCTTAGGCCCGAAACGTCGATTCTTCTGTTCCTTGGATGCTGCCTGACCTGCTGCGCTTTTCCAGCAACACATTTTCAGCTCTGATCTCCAGCATCTGCAGCCCTTACTTTCTCCTCCATTAGTCAATGAAAGCAAGCATGCAGGTACAGCAGGCAGTGAAGAAAGCTAATTGCATGCTGGTCTTCATAACAAGAGGAATTGAGTATAGAAGCAAAGAGGTCCTTCTGCAGCTGTACAGCGCCCTGATGAGACCACACCTGGAATATTGTGTGCAGTTATGGTCTCCAAATTTGAGGAAAGACATTCTGGCTATTGAGGGAGTGCAGCATAGGTTCACGAGGCCCATTCCCGGAATGGCGGGACTATCTTATGTTGAAAGATTAGAGCGACTGAGCTTGTATACCCTTGAGTTTAGAACGATGAGAGGGGATCTGATTTAGACGTATAAGATTATTAAAGGATTGGACACTCTGGAGGCAGGAAGCATGTTTCCGCTGATGAGTGAGTCCTGAACCAGAGGATACAGCTTAAATATAAGGGGTAGGTCATTTAGAACAGAGTTGAGGAGAAACTTCTTCACCCAGAGAGTGGTGGGTATGTGGAATGTTCTACCCCAGAAGGCTGTGGAAGCCAAGTCTCTGGATACTTTCAAGAAAGAGTTGGATAGAGCTCTTAAGGATAATGGAATCAAGGGTTTTGGGGATAAGGCAGGAACAGGATACTGATTGAGGATGATCAGCCATGATCATAATGAATGGTGGTGCTGGTTCGAAGGGCAGAATGGCCTACTCCTGCACCTATTGTCTATTGTCTATTGCTGAGCAGGTGGACTGTTGTTGACACTTTCTGTCACTTTACTGATGATTGTGAATAGACTCAGGGCAATAATTAGCAAGGTTAGATTTATCCTGCTTTATGTGTATAAGAAATGTCTGAAGTATTTTCTACTATGTTGAATAGATGCCAGTGTTATAGCTGATGTATATTATAGTATGTATAAATTATAGTCACAGTGCATTGGTGGTGGATAGGTTGTAGCTATTGCATGTGGTGACAGAGCTGGGAATAACGAATGGTCCTGAATGGTGTCAATCCTTATAAGTATAGTTGCAGCTGCACCCGATGGATGAATAGATAATCTTCCATTTCACTGCTGGATTGTGTGTTCTAGACATAGGAGAGGTTATTCACAATCAGAAGCCTTTTAGAAGTCAGGTTCTTCTTGAACTGCTGCAGTCCTTATGATGAAGATTGTTCTACAATGTTGTTCGATGGAGAGCCTTAGGAATATGACTCAGTGATGTTGAAGGAATATTGACATACGTCTATGTCAGGATGGCGAATCTAGAGATGTCCATGTTTTAACGTACCTGCTACCTTGTCCTCAGAGATGTTGGAGGTTTTTGAGATGCTGATAAAGTAATCTGTGTGACTTATTGCTCATTCGCTTCACTGATTTCAAGCAAAAATGCAGTAAAGTTTCCCTTACAAGCGTAATGTATAAAGGCACAGCCAGACAGTATGAAGTCATAATGTTTCCTAGTTCAGTTCCCAGGCTGAGTTAATTTAGCTGATGGTAGTTGGAACTATAACTACCTTTATTCTACTGGTCAAGGAGAGGGCAAACCCCTAGTGTTTCTGCCCACTAAGGGCTTTACTGGAAAGTGCATGTGTGGTAAGGTGAGGACCAGAATATCTTAATGCAGAGAATTTACAGAAACAGGTCATTCAGCCCAAGTAATCCACGTGGTTGTTTATGCCTAAATGCAGTTTCCTTTCATATTCCTCATTCATCAATTAAATAACTAATTACCTCATTCTCAATCATGAGATATTCTTTTCCCAGTTGTACAAACTAAGGTTTTATCCAACGGAACATAGTTTTACACAGCCATTTATAAAACAAGTTGCAGGTATCCTTTTTTCGATATCATTCCCCTTCCGCTGAGAGCAATGTTTAACTAATTGTGTGTCAACATGATTCCAGCCTCTCAATGCAGAGATGGTTCCAGCTTTATCTAACTGGATTGCTGGTGACCCTGGCTGATTCTCCCATTCCCTAAGCCCATTACCACAGTCTGCAGAAGCTAGTCATTGAAAACAGAGCACTCCTCTTGGTGTGACACTTATTTCTAGAAATTGCTGTTCGTGCTAAATGAGAATGGACTACAGATAAAATTGGACTCAGTAATTCCTGTTTCTTTGGTACTATGTGATCCCTCAGGATGCCATTGAGGATGGGCACATTAACTTCCAGTATGAACTGCACCACCCTGAATTGAATTGAATTGAATTGAATTTATTGTCACGTGTATGGAGGCACAGTGAAAGGCTTTGCCTTGTGAGCAATACAGGCAGATCACAGAGTTAAGTAGCATAGATAAGTAAATAATAAGTAAACAGCAGCAAAAGCAAAAACACAGGTATAGGCAAATGTTAAGAGTTTGTGAATCCATTCAGTATTCTGACATCAGTAGGGTAGAAACTGTTACGAAACTGGTGGGTGTGTGCTCAGGCTTCTGCACCTTCTCCCCAATGGTAGAGATTGTAGAAAAACATTGCCAGGGTGGGATGGATCTTTGAGTATGGAATGATGGGAAGGCAAATACAACAGCACAAAAGCAAGGCTACAGCTAAAAGAGTTGAGTGATTGAACCAAATCTGTCACCTCCAGAGCTTCCCAGGATCACAAATGCCAGTTTTCAGCCAATATCATGGAACAGCTGAAGATACTGGAAACTGTTAAAGTGCTAACAACAGTTGGATACAGTCCCGAATGTTAGTCTCCAGAATGAGCTGCACCCAAAGCCAAGCTTAACATTCATCTTAAACATTCATTGACTCTGCCACTGGTGTGCAGTGGTTTGTAAGACAAGGTCTACAAGGGTCTTTGTCATGCACATGTGCAACTTACTGAGGCTCTCCAAACAGCAGCTAACAAATCTGTAATCCCTACCACCTAGAAGGACAAGAGAAACAGATGCATAGAAAACCCATCAAGTTCTACTTCAACATCCTGACTTGGAACCATATTGCAGTTCATTTACTGTCATTGGATCAAAGGCCTTCCTAATGGCATATTAGTTATACAGGCATCCCAGCATTGCTGCTGTTCATGATAGTGACTTAACAGTACCTTCTGTGAACATTTATGCCTCACCTTTGGCAGCACTCAGGTGTTGGATAGGTGTTGCTTCAGTATTATAGAAGCAGAGTCATTGACCATCACATGCTGTGTCATAGTTAGTTCCACACCTATACTAATGGAGTTGTCCATCCAATCCATATGATCAAAGATGGCTCCAAGATTTGTGCTAAGTCCTGTGCCAAGCTGGTGCTAGATTGGTCCATGCTCCACAACATTGGATGCAGACTCTCTAGCAGGTTTTATCATGATTCAAAGATTTGGCTATGCACATCCACCAGCACTTTTCTGCGACCAAGCCCATCAAACTCCTCGTCGAAGTTCATTGCACAGGAACTATCATGCAACCTCAGTCTGCACTGAGTTGTCTCCTGCACTGTCTTTTTGTGACTGCTATGTATATTTGCTTACTGTTTTATCATATGTACAGAACAGGTTGCATCAGTTTCTGACTTGGTACTTGCAAGAATAAAAAGAGGGGTTCATGTGTCTTCATCTTCATTGTATTCCTGCCTGAACCTATTATACTTCCTGGTTAGCTGAAGTGAAAAACCTCATTTTGTCGTGAGGGATGAGGAGAAATTAAGAAATGCATTCCTACACCACCTCCATCTTATTAACCAGAAGACCATGTGGCATGAGGGAGAGACGAGATGAGAGAGGACAGGATAGATTCATGAACAAACTAATTTTCAGTGGCCACAGCACTATTCCTCCCATAACAGCTAAAACAGTCTTCTCCATGTGAGTTAGAACATGTGGGCCTATTGCCTCTGGTTAGACACCACTGTCTCCTGCAACAGAGAGGGAAGTGCGTATCTTGCAATCTTTTCAAATGGTATGGGACAGCAAAAGTTTCTTTAAATATATAAAGAATATAGAAGAAGATTATATCTGTCATTGAATCAAAACCTGGAGCTTTCTTCCTCATGGCCCTTTTGGGTAAACTGGCATCACATAATTGCTGGCAAGATCCCAAAGTTAAGTCAAAGTGAATATGGGCCCCTTAGAGAATAAGGCTCGAGGAATAATAATGGGGAGCCAGGAAATGGCGTGGAGCTGAATGAATACTTCACATTAGTTCTCATAGTGGAAGGCACTAATGGCATTCCTAACGTTTTCAACATTCAAAGATCTAACAGAGAAGAGGGAATAAATATTTAAAATTTAAAATTCCCAGAGGATTGGAAAACTTGCAATGTAACACCTGTATTTAAAAAGGGAAGGGGATGAAAAAAAACACAGATAACTATCAGCCAATTAACCCAATGTCTGTTGTTGGGAAAATGTTAGAGTTAATGTAAAGAATATCACAGCAGAGCATTTAAGAAATACTTAATCTGATCAAGCACAATCAGCATGGTGTCATGGAGGTGTCTCAAATTTACTTTGAGAAGCTAATGTGCAGGATAGATAAAGGGGAAGTACTTGATGTCATATTTAGATTTTCAGAAGATAGTGATTTTTGAGAAGATTTCTTGCTCAGGTTGATGATAAGCATTTCACTGGAGACTCTCACTGATGATGCTGCCGAGTATGGTGACGAAACGTCTGAAAACAAACTTTACAGTTCAGCGAACAAACTTACAGAAGATGTTTGATTCGGTATCACAATTATGCAACTTAAGAAAGTGAGAGCCCATGGTATTGAAGGTAGTAAATTAGCATGGATAGAGGATTGGATTGGCTAACTAATATGATATATGATGTGGAGGTGCCGGTGTTGGACAAAGTTAAAAATCACACAACACCAGGTTGTAGTCCAACAGGTTTAGTTGGAAGTACAAGCGCTGCACCTTTGTTAGGATCCTGTCCCACTAGCTACCTGACAAAGGAGCAGTGCTCCGAAAGCTTCCACTTCCAAATAAACCGGTTGGACTATAACCGGGTGATTTTGTGATTTTTTTTAACTTTAGTAGGATATAGAGAGTTGGGATAAGGAGCCATTTCAGGATGGCACCTGTAACAAGGATTGTGTCACGGGAATCAGTGCTGGGGCTACAATTATTCAAATATTTATTCATGACATGGATGAGGAAAGTGAACGTATTACAGGCAAGTTTAGGGATGACATAAAGATAGATGAGAAAGCATGTAGCCAGAATTATACAAAGAGTCTGCAAAAGGATATTAAGAGATTAAGAGAATGGGCAAAAACTTGTTAGATTGAGTACAATTTTGAGAAATATGCAATTTGGCAGGAAGATTAGAGGAACTGAATATTATTTGAATGGAGAAATATTGTAGAAGGCTGCAGAACAGAGGAATTTGGGAATGCTCATGCATGAAGTTATGAAATACTTTCAAGGTTGAGTTAGACAGATTTTTACTCAATAAGGGAATCGAAGGTTATGGGGAATTTCAGGCATTATCAGATCATTCAGATCAGGATCAGATCAGATCATATAGGCTCGATAGGCTGAATTACCCACTTCTGTTGCTATGTCCTATAGTCTTATGGCTTTATGGTCGTTACATTTGAATAGCTGCCAGTGTGTACAAACTGTGAGCTGTGGATTTAAGATTTGTATTAATATGAAATGTATCATGGTGACTGGATTCATGTGGATGTTAGTAATGAGTTTTGATAGAAACTATCAAGAAATGATGAATGCAGGTAATACATTATATATTGTATGAGATTGGTGACACATTTCATCGGAAATGGTATTCAATGATGTATTCACTGAGCTTGACCACTCACTTAAAGCCATTTAACTTCTTTGGTCACTGTATCTAAATCCTTGGACCTCACTCCTGGTTTGATCTCGACAGATATCTATTTTCTCTGCTGTAACACCATGTGTTTCCCGTTTTGCTGTGAGTATAGGACATTTCTCTTTATTTCCACCTCTTCAATCAAGTCATCCAGTGCAGTAACCAAAGAGCTGGGGCCCCACTCTCAACCAGGGTCAATCCCAGGTCAGATACAGGCTTGTAGAACCTGGTCTCGACACAGGTGTGGTAGGCTTGGTGTGGTGCTCCTGGTGGTGATGTTTAGGCACAGGAACTATAACTGTGGTGCTAACCTCGCCCCCACCGATGACAAGCAGAACAGAGCATATTTTTACTTATATTTTAATATCGTCTGTAACCCAAAATGGCGCCGCAGCATGGCAACATATTACACTCTTCACTGTGTTTATTTGTTAAATACAACTGACAATAAATCATTCAATTCAATTCAAGTTGATTAGCAGGAACTGAGTGGAAAAAGTTCAATTTTTAATAAATGTTATTTTAGAATCTCTGCTGTCGCTTTCAAGATCAAAATTCGCATCTCAGTCTGTTATTCTGTGTTAATTATAAATGAATCACTTTATTAGTTTACCTGTTTGTTAAATTTTAGAACTAATTTTTAATTTGCAAAGTACGATGTTGCTATGAAAGAAATTGTGGAGAATGTCACCTACTGTATCCATTGCTCCTGATGTGGTTTCCTCTACATCGGGGAGACAGGACGCCAACAAGCGGAGTGTTTCAGAGAACACCTCTGGGACACCTGCACCAACCAACCCCACTGCCCCGTGGCTGAACACTTCAACTACCCCTCCCACTCTGTCAAGGACATGCAGGTCCTGGGCCTCCTCCATCGCCAGACAGTTACCACCCGACGCTTGGAGGAAGAACGTCTCATATTCTACCTTGGGACCCTGCAACCACATGGGATCAATGTGGATTTCACCAGTTTCCTCATTTCCCCTTCCCCCCGTCTTATCCCAGTCCCAAGCCTCCAGCTTGGCATCGCCCTCTTGATCTGTCCATCATCTTTCCCATCTATGCACTCCGTCCTCCTCTCCAACCTATCACCTCTCCCCACCTTCTTCTACCTATTGCATTCTGAGCTACCTTCCCCCCAGCCCCCGCCCCTTCCCATTTATCTCTCAGCCCCCAGCCCACAAGCCTCATTCCTGAAGAAGGGCTTATGCCCGGAACGTCCATTCTCCTGCTTCTTGGATGCTGCCTGACTGGCTGTGCTTTTCCAGCAGGAGAAAGTGAGGACTGCAGATGCTGGAGATCAGAGCTGAAAATGTGTTGCTGGAAAAGCGCAGCAGGTCAGGCAGCATCCAGGGGACAGGAGAATCGACGTTTCGGGCATAAGCCCTTCTTCTGCCCGAAACGTCGATTCTCCTGTACCCTGGATGCTGCCTGACCTGCTGCGCTTTTCCAGCAACACATTTTCAGCTGTGCTTTTCCAGCACCACACCCTCGTCTATGAGAGAAATTGCATTCGGAAAGGGGATTGGGTTTTAACTGCATTGTGCTGAGGCAGTATTTGCACAAGGATAAGATCTTGTCCTTTGATAATACTGGGGAATGAGATGGAATTGTGGAATCAGCCTAGACTTGGTCTAGGTTTTGCTAGGACTTTGAAGTGGTCCTAGCATTTGATAATTCTGGCATGTGGATCTTGGAGTCTGACTGCATTGGTTTGGCAACATGGAGTTGTTCTTTGAGTAGACAGTGGGTGTGTGGCTGGAGCTGTGGTTGCACCAGCAAATGTTCTTGGAAAAGGGACTGAAGACATCTTAATGGCCAGGTCATGTTTCATTCTACATAACTCCTGAGTGTGTATTTATGATATTATGCATTTGGCGAAGAAACTAATCTGTCTTTTTATAATGGATAGCCAATGGCTTCTAGAATATTCACAACTGCACTTGTTGATTTGCCACAGTAAAAATAAAGCAGACAACCCAATGTGTTCTCTCAGCATTAGTCATGAAGGGAGACACTCAGAATTAACTTAACATTTGGGACATCACAATGAGTCCTTCTGCACGTGAGGGAATTCAAACATTTTAAGACAGCAGAAGAATGGAAGGACGCTACAGGGGATTTCCAATTAATTGACCTTGCTTTGTGGAACAATGTTTCCTCACATAGCCGCCATTTTGTTTCGGTTGTGATAAGATGGACCACGTGGCACCATTTTGGCTGAATGTATTAGGAAGGACACTGGGAGAAGCCTGTGGCAAGAGAGCTCTCAGCCAAAGGGGAATGGTTTTTAGAAATCAGCTGCTGTTCTGCTGAAAGTGTCCAGGCAATCTACATGTGTTGTATCCTCAGGAACACCGAGGACCAGGAACCTTCTCTCTCTTGCTCTCTCTCTTTTCCTGTCTCTCACGCACATGATGGATGTTCTCCCTTAAGACCCCACCTGTGGAAGTGGCCTCCATTTTGGCGAAGGAAACCATCGCGGTTGCTAATTCTGACTTCAAATTTTTCACCACCTTCACTTCAGAAATGTAATTATTCAAGTAAAGCAGGCTTCCAGAAATCTCAGGGTGATTTTATTTTCACCATTATCAACCTTTGATCTCTGAATACAAGTAGCTGTACCACTTTTTACTCAGTATTGTCCAGCAGTAGGTTTGCGATAAACCAATCTGTGTGGTCTTTAAGAATAAAGCATTGCAGCTGGCTATTTTTAAATTCGAACACTTGATAAACTGGAGGAGAGCTGAGTGAGCCAGGCACATTCATAGTTCATGGACCTCATGCACGTCCACATGACAAACTAGAAATATTGAACCAGCCTGCCTTTTGGATTAGCAGCAAAGGCAATGCTTGTTGTGTGGAGTTGAGCTGAAATGACAGCTTCAAGGCAGATGGGTGGCAGAGATAATTGTAGTGAGGAGAGTGTTGATGTGTTAGCATTGGGTGATGTAAGCCTCCTCCAGTTCCTCAAACCTTTGGAACAGACTAACCTTTTGAAATGATTACTTTACACAGTGCTGAATAGACAATCTATACCAATGGGTGGATTATGAAAGATTCAGTCTCTGTCCCTTGGTATCTCAAACTCTTGTTGGAATCTTTTGTTTTCCAAGTGTTCTAGATTTATATATTCCAACAGAATCCAGGCTGTTCTAGGGAATGGACGTTGGTGGACAGGAAGGAGTGCAACTGGACCTCTCATGTGAAAATCCCACACAATGGAAGATGGTCCTGGTTGCTGGAGGTCAGTCATCTCAGCTCCAGGACATCTCTGCAGATGTTGCTCAGGGTAATGTCTCTGACCCAGTCATCTTCAGCTGCTTCATCAGTGACCATACCTCATTCATAAGCTTACAAGCAGGGATTTTCTGATGGGTGCACAATAACCAGCATCTCCTCAGATACTGATGCAGTCCAAGTTCAAATGCAACAAGGCTTCAGCTGACAAATGGTAAGTAATATTTGCACCACACAAGTGTTGGATAACGAGTACCTCCAACAAGACAGAATCTAACCACTAGTCATTTTTTTTGGTATATTTGTTTATCATATGTTAGTGCCACTGGATGGGCCAGTGTTTATTGCCCACCTCTAAGTGCCTTGAACTTAATGATAAGACCATTTCTGAGGGCTGCTAAGATCAAGTACATTGTGTGGATCTGGAGTCATATGTAGGCCAGACCAGGACACTTCTGTGTCTTCCATTGTGAGGTCAGATACAAAATACTTGTTCTAACTTCCTGACATTGGCTTTATTTTTCATTCGTAATATCTTGGTCTCAACTTCAAAGGGACTGATGTCATTTTAGTTGACAGTGTAGTGCTGGAAAAGCACAGCAGATCAGGCAGCATCCGAGGAGCAGGAGAATCGACGTTGCGGGTAAGAGCCCTTCATCAGGAATGATGTCATTTTTGCTCATCTATTCATTTTTATATATCATTTGAAACTCTTTCTGTCTATTTTTATATTTTTTTGCTATTCTCTCTTATTTGTCCCTTTTTTTGTTTAACCACTCTTCAGTGAAGTATAGTTTTTCCAACCTTCAGGCCTACTACTAACCTTCACAGTATTTTGTGCCTTTTCTTTCAATGTGATGCAATCTTAACTTCTTTTGCTAGCCACAGATGGCAGCTTTCCTTTTCAATGGAATATAACTTTGTTCAGAATAATAAAATATTTCTCTCAATGTCTGCCACTACAGAACAATCTCAATTATCTGAACGAGACGGGTAGGGAGTATTTTGTTCGGATAGCTGAGAGTTCGGATAACGGATTGTTCGCATAATTGGTAGTGTTTTTACAGGACCTTGACATCTTGTTCGGATAATCCAAAATTTGGATAATTGATGTTTGGATAATCAAGGTTGTTCCATATTTCACTCTCATTTGCTGCTTTAATCTATTTTCAAAGTCTACTGTGGCCATAGTTTTTCTCTTCACAACTTTATCATTTTCCTCATTTAAGTTTAACACACCAGTTTCAGATCAAGATTGCTCAACTGAATAACTAAACATGAAATGATTTCCATTGTCTCAAGGATCCTTTACTATGACAGCATTAATTAACCATATCTTGATACATGTTACCAGGTCCTTGGTTGGTCCAGAGCATACTGTTCTCAGAAACTGTTCCAAATACACTCTCTGAATCTTGTCAGTTTGATTTATCCAATCAAACGCGGATTAAAATGCCCATGATTATTGAAGAATCTTTCTTACAAGCCCCCATTATGACCTGACCCGTACTTTGTTCTATAATGTTGCGACTGTTAGTGGAACTAGAAATCACTACTGACAGTGACTGCTTTCTCTTCTTATTTATTTCTATTCAAACTACTTCCATATTGTGATCCTATGTGTTATACTGATCTCATCCATCATTTTCAAAGCTACCTCCTGCTTTCTCTTCTTATTTATTTCTATTCAAACTACTTCCATATTGTGATCCTATGTGTTATACTGATCTCATCCATCATTTTCAAAGCTACCTCCTGCATTACCTTTCTTCCTATCCTCCCAAAATGTCAAAGTCTCTGGAATACTCAATTGCCAGTCTTGGTCACCTTGTAACCATGTCTCTATAAATGACTATCCTTTCATATGCATTTATGTTTGTTTGCAATATCACTTCATCCAACTTTTTTCTTGCTATGTGCATTCAAATGAAGAATAGTAATTCTGTCATTTTGCCATATTTCCTGATATTGTCTTAATTTGCTGAGGCACCGTTATCTTTACACTACCTGTCATGTCCTGGTTCTCAGTTCCTGTATCGCTACCCTATCCAGGTAAGTCCCATTACCTCAAATGTGTCACATTGTCTGATTCATAGACTACAGTTCGTCACCTCTAAATTGAAGCTCCTTTAGCTGCAGACACTTCTTGCAAAGCTGGCTGCTGTGGGTCATATGGATAACCATCATTTCCTACTCACCACAACTTTAATGCATCATGTGCCCTGCCATCTTCTTTGTGGTTGATTAATTAATTAGGATTTACGTTTAGAAGTACCACTTAATAATAATTTGTAGTGAAATTAAGTACTTTAATTGGTTGAGGATAAACATCATACAAAATTAATATCTCCTCAGAACCACTTTAGCCTGCTATAGACCCAGTTTAGAGAAAAAAGCAAATTAAAGTTACCAATCACTTACTTACGTACTTAACTAATACCTCCGGACTTCATTTCACAGGCCTGCAGTTCCTTGCTCCTTCTCTCAGATTACTCCTTGTTCTGTAAAAGACCAGAATAGCTTCTCTTCCCTCATTATGCCAAATTCCTTCACTCACTAAATTCTGAAGTTCAGTTTTGTTTTTAAGTGTGTTCTGTTGAGCTGCCTGCCATGCTACTAATCGCTGTAGTAACAGGTTCAACTTTCTCACCAGACTTTGATGAAAGACTCTTCCTTGGACTATCCTACTGCATTTGTTTGCAACAATCCTATTCCTTATATTATTTTCATTCTATCAGACCTTTATAAGGTCCCATGTGACGATGCTGCTCCTTAAACAAGGTTGGTTTTGGTTCGAGAGGGGTCATAAAGACAGAGGTGCTGAAATGTCTGAACTGGACACTTTAATAATAGCCAACAGATGCTGCCTAAATTACCAATCAGAAAGGCTTTCAGATAAGTTTTTTAAAAACACTTGTACAATGAAAGGGGAAGGCCAGTTCTCTTAGTTGAGGGTTTTCTTTCTAGTTTTGGGTTAGTTTTAGCTGGGGACCCAAAGACACAGCTCCATGCTGATCCTCTCTCTGTCTCTGTGACCTCTCTCTCCTGTAAGAACCTGTGTTTGAATTTACTGTTTTGCCAAGGGGTGTGTTGATGGGATGTTGCAGGAAATTGGAGCAGCCTTTTGCTAAGTTGTATTTTTGTGTCGATTGGGTTTTCAAATAGTTATGTTATTCTAAATTGGGTTTTCTTTTGTTCATGCATAAATAAATTCTGTTTTGTTTAAAACAGAATGGTTTGACCAGCTGCATTGCTCCTTACACCTGCTTAAACCAAAGAGAAAAGTCAGGGTCTGGGTTACTGTCTTAAAGTATTTTGAGGGGGTGTGGCCCAATCCATAACACACACCTCAGTCTTCATTCTTCAAGAGAAAAGAAACCTTACCTGCTAATCTTTTCCTGAATTCGAGCAATATAATCCTTTTAAATCTTCCTTGACGTCTCTCCAGTACCTTTATCCTCTACATTATCAAATCAAAAATATCAATAAGTTGCTCAAGCAAAATGTCCCCATTTGAAGTCCACAATGTTTATTTATTAGTACTTTTCCTTTACAGATTTGTTTTATTCTCATTTTTTGGTGTTCAGCTGACTGGTCTATATTTCCCTGGACATGTTTTCTCTCTCTCTCTTATTAAATCAGATAATTCAATTAGCAATCCACAAGGTTTCTGTTACTACATATTTTTGTCTCTGCTATCGCTTCCCTAGATTCTATAAAATATATGGATATAATATAGGGGTTGAGATATCATGTTGCATGATGATATACAGGACATTGGTTGGGCTGCTTTTGGAATATTATGTACAGTATTGCTTGCCCTGCTACAGGAATGATATAAATAAATTGGTAAGAGTGCAGAAAAGATTTACCAGGTTGTTACTGGAAGTGGAGGGTTCGCATTATAAGGTGAGGTTGGATAGGCTGGGACATTTTTCACTGGAGCATTGAGGGCTGACCTTTATAAAATCATGAAGGGCGTAGGTAAGTTGAATAGCAAAGCTCTTTTCCCTGGAGTAGGGCAGTTCAAAACTAGGGGGCATATTTTTAAGGTGAAAGGAGAAGGATTTAAAAGGACCTGAGGGGTAATGTTTTCACACAGGGTGTGGTTTGTAAATGGAATGAACTGCCAGAGGAAGTGGGAGACGCAGGCACGGCTGCAACATTTAAAAGACTTTTGGACAGGAACATGAATAGAAAAGGTCTAGAATGATATGAGTCAAATGCAGGCAAGTGGGAGTAGTTTAATTTGGGAAACCTGGGTGACTTGGGTGAATTAGACTGAAGGGTCTGATTCTATGCTGTATGCCTCTGACTCTAACACATCCAGACCTGTTATTTCAGCCTCTTTCAACTTGTTCAGTACCATCAATATATTTTAGTTTTTATTTGAAATGAACTTATTACACTGCTCATTTATCTTTAAACATCAAATCCACCTCTTTGAACTCCCTGGTAAATATCAAATTAATTAATTAATTAATAGTTCTGCAATCTTTCTATTATTATCTGTCGTATTATTCTGTCTGTTGCTTAATTATCCACATCCAATTGTAGGTTTTTTTTAAAAATTGATGCGCTGTTTAATATTTTAATGTATAGCGTTTTGTTTTATGCTCTTTCAGAATGTAATTTATGTCAGTTGTGACAGAGGCAGTTTCAGTCAAAGCATCCTGCAATGAACTGGATAATTATCTGAAGTGAAGACCTTGCAGGTCTATGAGAGAAAGGTGGGGAAATGCAGTTAGGTGAGTTACTCTTCCAGAAGACAAGCCTGGATTTGATAGGCTGAATTTTTCCTTTTGACTTTCAGGACATTGGTGTTGCTGGCTGGACCAGCATTTATTTCCCATCATTACTTGCCTTTGAGGAGATGGTGGTGAACTGCCTTCGTGAAACGCTGCATGGCCTCTTTCTGTATCATAACTATTCAATGGTTCTATAAGGATGAAGTTTGTTGCACAGCTGGATAAATTTTATCTTCATCAGGCCTGCCAAATCCTTTTTCCTGTACATTTTTAGCTCAATGATCAGTGTCCAGGGACGTTCAGGCTAGGTGGATTAGGCATGGGGTTATTTGGATAAGTTAAGGGGTTGGGTTTGGGTGGGATGCTCTTCGAAGGGTCAGTACGGAGTCGATGGGTCAAATGCCCTGCTTCCCCACTATAAGGATCCTATGATTCTATGATTTAATTTACCCAGCAAGCCTACATGACTGTTGTTGTGAGCAAGATATTCGGTTTCCTCTTCCCTCAGTTATTCTCAGTGGAAATTAACTCAACCCATTCAAATGGATGTTTTGTTAAGATCTTTGCTTGGCTGAGCAGAAAATAATGAGATTGATTCATGTTACTTATAAAGTTAAACATGCAAAATCCTTGACTATTTTTTTCCCATGCACTTTGTTAATAAATAACACGGTGCAGTCATTGAGAAAGAGGGGAAAGAAATGAATCAGAATTCCTTTCACATGAGTTACTGTACATCTCTTGGCAATAGACTATATCAATAATCAGCTTGTGGAGACACCTTAGTAATCTTTCTTTAGACAACAGTACCCTGTCATTATTGGTCAAGATAGCAGAAAATCCCAGAGAGAATTGAATTGCACTTTGACCTTAATAGTTACTGGATGGATATATTAAAAATATTGTCTCTTTATGCTGGATTCCACACTGTTTTTATAAAGTGCACGTGCACATTATGGCTTGCCTTGTAGCAAATTAAAGGGATTGTTGCTTCATCAGCCATTAGGCATTAGAGAAACAGATCTCTTGCTGACAGAGGAAGAGCATTTAGTGACAGATAATAATGCATTTGCACATATTATGCCTTTAATCATCCATTTAACAGCACAGCATAGTATGCAAAAAATAAGTTATGTATTGGTAATTGTGACAAAACAGCTGGCTATAATGACAATGATTTTATTTTAAAGCAAAGAGGGGAGAGACTATGATAGGGACCAAAGATTTGGTGGCTTTGTTTATTTTGTCTCCTTTGTCTACCTTGTTTATTTCAGGCAGTTTTAAACAGAGGAATAGTTCAAGAGGGAATGGGAAAGAAAGCAGGGCCCAGATCAAGACTTCTGTATGAATCTCTCAAATTTCAAATCTAATGTTGGTCTTGCTTTTTGTACACCTTCTTTGCAACAGTAATTTGTATTCCTCACTCTGTTTAATCATCCTATGATCTTCAATGGTATGATCTGTCTGTACTGCATGCAAAATAAAACCTTTCACTGTTCCTCGGTGACAATAATAAATCAAATAAATGAACATATTTTGAATCTCTTTGGTTCTGTATTATCGAGCTGGAGTTCTAACTGGTGACTTTCCAACGTTAATGAAGGGGGAGCAGTACCTATTAACCCACCTCTCAACCTGTCCTACCATCTTCAATCCACGGATACAACAAGGTCAATCTGCTCCTGCAACCCGTTAGAATTATATCTTTTATTTTATATTTTATATGTGTTCTTCCTACTACAATGAATCACTTCACACTTAGCTACACCAAACTTCATCTGCTATTTGTCCACCTTTTCCACCAAGTTGACTATCTCCTTTTAAAGTTCTACACTATAGTTCCTACAGTTCACAATACTTCTGAGTCCTGTACCATTTTCATGTGTTGAAATTGCAGATGAGGGCTTGGTCATTAATATATATTAGGAAGAGCAACATTAAACCCTTGAAAACTCCACTAAAAACCTTCATCCAGTAACCATTACTCAAATAAAAGCAAAAATACTGCAGGTGTTAGAAAGCTGAAATAAAAACAGGGAGTGCTGGAGAAACTCTGCAGGTCTGGCAGAGTCTTCTTCAGAGTCATTTCAGACAGAAAACATTGACTTTATTTCTCTCTCCATCATTGCTGCCAGACCTGCTGATTTCCCCACAATGCCTGTGGGAAGTCCATGCACACAATGCCAACCGCATCACTCTTTTTGACTCTTCAAAACCCCCCAGTTAAATACAGTCTGCCCTTCATAAATCCATGCTGGCTTTCCTTAAAATACCTGACCAAGAGACTAACAATCATTTCCCCATCATTGATGTTAAACTGATTGGCCTTTTGATATTTGGCTTATCTTTATCCCCTTTTTAGAACCAATAAGAAACATTTGTAATTCTCTGGCATCAATTCTGTGTCTAATGAAGATTGAAAAATTGGGACCAGTGTCTCCCTAATTTCCAGTCTCAGTTCCCTCAATATCCTTGGCTGCATCTTACTGAATTCTAGTGGCTTAAACAGAGACAGCCCGTCCAATACCATCTTTTTATCAATTTTAACCTTTTCTAGTGCTTGAACTATCTTCTCTTTCACCTTGACCTGAACAGAATCTTCTTCCTTTATTTGGACAGATGCAACATATTCATTTAAAACCTCAGCTACGTCACCTGCCTGATTTTTTGGTGCCTAATTCATCATTTGACCATCTTTATACTATTTGTTATGATCCTACTGAGGACTATTAGAAGTTTAAAGAAGAAATCCAGATATCCATCTATAATTGACAGAACAACACAACTAGGTTTCATGTTTTTCAGCAAAAATAACTTTATTAAATATCAGAAAGAATTTAAAAAAGTAAGCACAATTAAACTTTTTCACAATAATTTATAAAAACTGTTGGAATAAACTCTGTCCCACTCTCACTTTCATTCTGGAGTTCCCTTATCATAAGTGATCGCAACTTGCATTTGCTATTCCCAAAACCAACTCAAAAGGTATGTCACCACTCTCCAGGATTCACTCTGATCTCTCTTTAGTATGTCATTTGTTCGCCAAGGTTCCAGATTTCAATGGGTTTTTCTATTAGCTTCTGGCTAAGTGATGCTCCAATTTCTTTCTTGACCTTGTGACACTGAGCTTCAATTAGATTAGATTACAGTGTGGAAACAGGCCCTTCGGCCCAACAAGTCCACACCGCCCCTCCGAAGCGCAACCCACCCATACACCTACATTTACCCCTTACCTAACACTACGGGCAATTTAACATGGCCAATTCACCTGACCTGCACATCTTTTGGACTGTGGGAGGAAACCGGAGCACCCGGAGGAAACCCACGCAGACACGGGGAGAACGTGCAAACTCCACACAGTCAGTCGCCTGAGGTGGGAATTGAACCCGGGTCTCTGGCGCTGTGAGGCAGCAGTGCTGACCACTCTGCCACCGTGGTTCAAGCTTCCCAGCAACTTCCATGCAATGGCTTAAAAGTTCAGAAAAAGCCCTTTGCTTTCAACAGCCCACTGCTATGGTTTTAAACTGCAAACAAGCTGTTCACTTATAGATCTCCAACTTCGAAACACAAACACGATCTTTTTGAATGGCAGGGCAGGCTTGAAGAGTTTACTTTTGCTCCTATTTTGTGTGTTTGTATATTTGAAAGAAAGGTTAGCTTTTATTTATAACTGTGCTGATTACTATAGATTCCTTGGCTGCAACTAAACAAAACTTCCAGTCATTTACTCCTTTCCAGTTCTGCCTTATACTGAAGACCAGCTCCCATTCACAGGTTGCATCATGGATGCTAGATGTAGCATTTACTCTCCTTCAGAATGGAACATGGTCTCCTCCTGAGGTCCACAGCATCACAGATGTCAGTCTGAAGCCAATTCAATTCACTCCATATGATACCAGGAAACAGCTGAAAGGAGTAGATATTGAAAAGACTGCAGGCCCTCACAACATTCCAGTGATAGAACATAGGACGTGTTCCAGAATCAACCATGCCCTGTTCCAGTGCAGCTACCTGTCCAATCAATTGGAAAGCTGCACAGGTATTTTCTGTGCACAAAAAGCAGGGCAGGTCCAATCTGGTTAATGACCATCCCATCAATCTCTACTTGGTTATCAGTTCATATATCAACCAGGAGACATCGACAATGCTATCAAGCTACATTTGTTCCACAACAATCTGCTCACTGATGCTCTTTATAGGTTCTACCAGGACAATTCAGCCCCTGACTTCTTTACAGCCTTGGTCAAAACATGGACAAAAGAGCTGAAGTCCAGAGGTGAGGTGAAATGCCCTTGACATCAAGAAATGCTTTGACTGAGCCAAGGGGCTCCGGCTATGGGAGTAGTCGGATTGGGCTAGGATCAGAGTGGAGAGGTAGGTATCTGTTGGAATATGAGGCAGGTTTGTGATGGTCACATGAGCAAACTCCCTCAGCTTTGCTGGGGAGGTAATAGCCTATGGGAATTAATACTGGACTGCTAATCCAAAGATCCAGGGAAGGTTCTGGGGAACCAGGTTCAAATCCTGCCACCGCAGATGGTGGAATTTGAATTCAATAAATTAAGGGTCTAATGATGTTCATAAATCCATTGTTGATTGTTGGAAAAACTCATCTTTTTTTTAGATTAGATTACTTACAGTGTGGAAACAGGCCCTTCGGCCCAACAAGTCCACACCGCCCCGCCGAAGCGCAACCCACCCATACCCCTACATTTACCCCTTACCTAACACTACGGACAATTTAGCATGGCCAATTCACCTGACCCTGCACATCTTTGGACTGTGGGAGGAAACCGGAGCACCCGGAGGAAACCCATGCAGACACGGGGAGAACGTGCAAACTCCACACAGTCAGTCGCCTGAGGCGGGAATTGAACCCAGGTCTCTGGCGCTGTGAGGCAGCAGTGCTAACCACTGTGCCACCGTGCCGCCCACCGTGCCATCTTGTTCACTAATGATCTTTAGAGAAGCAAACCACTATCCTTCCCTGGTTTGGTCTATATGTGACACCAGATCATAGCAATGTGGTTGACTCTTAACTTCCCTCTGGGCAATTAGGGATGGGCAATAAGTTCTGGCCTAGCTAGTGGCACCCTCATCCCATAAATCAGTTCAAAAACCCTTCATGAAACTCAATGAAAATGAAATATAGTCAAAATATTAAGTTTCAGACCATTGTTGCAGCAAACTATTCCAGACAGGAAATTTATTGTTCTGACATGAACATCATCCAAAGGCAATGTGTTAACAAGCTGATAACATCCACCTGCCTGCCACCGCCTCCAATATTGCTAAATTATCAGACTGTGTATCCAACTTCCAGGCTGAACATAAGCTTGCCGAGATTAGTCTGTCCTCCCCAAATGCTGGCAATTGGTGCGTAGGAAGTTTAAATCTTTTTCTAGAAATGTATTTTTTTGTAATTTATCTGAAATCTACAGTTTAAATTCTGAAGTTCCCAGCATTAAGTGTCGCTTTAACAACTGTTTTAATTAACTAAAGAAACAGCAGAAACAGATTACAGTCTGTAACTGGGTCAGCTAGACCTTTTGTCTTAATATGTGGAGGTGCCAGTGTTGGACTGGGGTGGATAAAGTTAAACACCATGTTATAGTCCAACAGGTTTATTTGGAAATCCTAGCTTTCGGACTGCTGCTCCTTCGTCAGGTAACTAGCTACCTGATGAAGGAGCAGCACTCTGAAAGCTCGTACTTCCAAATAAACCTGTTGGACTATAACTTGGGGTTGTGTGAATTTTAACTTTTGTGTTAATATCAACCTTTCCAACTAAGTATGACTTAGAATGTGATTGT
Organism: Chiloscyllium plagiosum; assembly: GCF_037043375.1. NCBI lineage: Eukaryota > Metazoa > Chordata > Chondrichthyes > Orectolobiformes > Hemiscylliidae > Chiloscyllium > Chiloscyllium plagiosum. The sequence goes on from NW_028270142.1 coordinate 13,938,339, forward strand.
GACTTACAATCACAGTGCTTTAAGGAGTTAGGCAAGAGGGGGAAAGAGATGCTCCTTTCATGCTGCTTGTTTTTAACATTTTCAGCCTCTGAAAATTGTTTCTTACTCTGCTACAAGAGAAGAAGCTAATTATTTGGTGGAAGTTTATTCTATCCCTAAGCAACATTCCCCTTCAGTTGAATGCACAGCTCTAATGTTCCATGCACAGTTGTGGCTTTAACATCCAGTTCTGGAAGTTACCACAGTGCAGGGACCTCAGAGATCCTCAGAACTGGTACAAAACTTAGAAGGAATGCTGTCTTGCAGGATCAAAATAATTTGGTGACAGGTAACAAGATTTAGTTTGCTTTTATTCCCTTGTGGGATGTGGGTGTCACTGGCTGGCTAGCATTTATTGCCCATCCTTAGCTACCTCTGAGAAGGTGGTGGTGAGCTGCCTTCTTACAGTCCACCTGCTGTAAGTTGACCCACAATGCCATCACGAAGGGCGTTCCAGGATTTAGACCCAGCGACAGTGAAGGAACAGCGATATGTTTCCAAGTCGGGATGGTGAGTATCTTGGAGGGGTATTTGCGGTGTTGGTGTTCCCATGTATCTGCTGTCCTTGTCCTTCTGGATGGTGTCTTCAGTACAGAAGATTGAAACAACATCCCAGAAGCAGCTGTAAATCAGGAAATGGAAAGGAGGGAGAAACACAGGAAAAATACAATCATCAGAAATTATTCCTTTCTCTTCTACATTACTAGTCTACGTTTTATGACACCATGATCGCTCTGACCTGAATGTCAAACACTTGGTCCATTCAGCCCATCTCATTTCTCAGCATAAGATCCAGCAATATTCTTGGTAGTATGGATGTGCACAGGGATCTTGGAGTCCATGTGCATAGATCCCTGAAAGCTGCCACCCAGGTTGATAGTGCTGTTAAGAAGGCACACGGTGTGTTAGGTTTCATTGGTAGAGGGATTGAGTTCCGGAGCCGCAATATCATGCTGCAACTATACAAAACGCTGGTGCGGCCACACTTGGAATATTGTGTACAGTTCTGGTCGCCCCATTTCAGGAAGGATGTGGAAGCATTGGAAAAGGTGCAGAGGAGATTTACCAGGATTTGCCTGGTCTGGAGGGAAGGTCTTATGAGGAAAGTGTGAGAGACTTGGGTCTGTTCTCATTGGAAAGAAGAAGGCTAAGGGGGGATTTGATAGAGACATACAAGATAATCAGAGGATTAGATAGGGTAGACAGTGAAAGACTTTTTCCTAGGATGATGACATCAGCGTGTACAAGGGGGCATAATTACAAACCGAGGGGTGATAGATTTAAGACAGACATCAGAGGCAGGTTCTTTACACAGAGAGTGGTAAGTGCGTGGAATGCCCTACCTGCTAATGTAGTCAGCTCAGCCACATTAGGGAGATTTAAACAATCCTTAGATAAGCACATGGATGATTTTGGGATAGTGTAGGGGGACGAGCTGAGAATAGTTCACAGGTCGGCGCAACATCGAGGGCTGAAAGGCCTCTTCTGTGCTGTATTGTTCTATGTTCTATGTTCTAATACCACCATTTTCATTAGCCTGAGAATATGCTGACAAAGGGAGTTCTCCTGAATGTGTTTCAGAAATTCCTCCCCTTCTATATAATTAATTCTATCAAAATTCCAATTAGTATTTCGTAATTAAAGTGCCCCAATATCACCTCAGTACAGTTCTTGCAAATTTCACTGCTGATTTGCTCCTCTGTCTCTTCCTCACCATTTAGAACCATATATGATATTCCTGATAGCATAACAATATCCATTTGTTTCTCAACGCTAACCAAATGGATTCTGTCCTTACATCTTCAAGGATACCTCTGCTTTCCAACGACATCTCTAACCAATTCAGTCACTCCTCTTCCCTTTTTTCCCTTTCTTGTCTTTATTGAAAAATTTGCTGTTCATTTATTGAACAATTGCTGAACCATTGTATCGTTTTGAATGTAAGGTCCACAGTCATCACAGTTTTAAAGTCACATTTCTGTTATTGCCAATGCTTCCTATTTCCACACTTGCAGCTTCCTAGCTTATTCAGAACTGTTGGTATTAATATGCGTTGTAATTGTTTCTTGATTCCTTGTATTCTTCTATCCAGTATGGAATAATTCCACTCTCTTGTACAATCTAGCATTCTCACTTTATGTAATTTATGTTCATTAATAATGGTTGTGCCTATTCCCCCCAACAATTCAGTTTAAATGTTCTTATCCACATGAGAAAGCATGAAAGAGAGCCCCCATCCCCATTCCCCACAGTGAGGCTGCTCTAGTTTAACAATCACGTGTTGGATGGCTGTCTCTACTGATTATAAATGATGTCAGAAATGGGAAGAGGGGCTTAGTCGACCAATTACTTGGCTCGATTGACTCTTCGGTAGGTGAATTCTCTGCCATCCTTATGGCTGTTAGTCAGATGTATCAGTGAGAAAGTGGGAAACAATAGGTACAACCACTTGCTTTTCCATACAATTTTACAGCACACCCCATCCTGCCCATTTGTAGATGCCTGGTAAAATTCAGCTTTATTTTTGTTTTATTTGAACAAATACAGAAAATTAGAAATTTCTCTTCAGTTCCAACCATGCAGTTGGAACTGGGCCATGTTCCTGGATCACAGCTTCCTTTCTGTTCTGAAATCAGTGCAAGTGACAAGATCTCATCCTTAGGCTCAACAGATGCTGACATATTAAGCCAGAGGCTTCTTGGGTTGAATTTCACCACTTGGGTCCCATGGCACCACGAGCTTCACTTTAATTCCCAATACACCATGTGTTCAGAAGACATTGTGTACAGCTGTATCAAGATAGTAGATCACTGGGTCACCACTGTGGACCATCACACCATTGACAAGTTACTGGTCTTGGCTCTCTATCCAGTTGTTAACTGTATGGCCAGACCTTCAGGGTTTTCCAACATCTTCTGTTTTTATTTCTATTCCTTTGACTTTGCTTATGGAAATCATAGCTATCGGTCAACACACTATCTTCGAGTGCTTCATGCTTTCAGTTGTATCAGAAAACACAAATATTCAATTTATTCAGAATAAAGTCCAACTCTAGGGCATTGGGATAGGCTGAAGCTTCCTAGTTAAATTTTAATGAAGGCAATAAAAGTTACACCAGGCACTTCCATGGACAGTACAAACGTTGTTATTATGAAAGTTGCAATTGTTTACTTTAAAAACATTTTCTGAAAACCCCAGTTGCATTTCTGAAAAGATACACTGGGAAACAATTTGCAGTCAATTACTGGGGGCTCCAGACCAATGTATTTCATAAGTTGAATATCTGTATACAATGCCTCTGCTTTCTTGCTGCTTTGATAATTAAAGGCTGTAATGGCATCTTTTCAACGTAATGTTTTTGAAATGCCTCATTGTCATTAAACTAACACCTTTATCAACATGCTCTCTAATGTTCCTTTTGATAAGATGCTAATTAAAATAAGCTGAATAGCTCTGTGGGTGAGAAGGGGAGGGGAGGAACTGATCTAAGAAATGATACTTGGAATCTGTTGTGCATGAAGAACCACATACATGTCAAATCAGCCTTGATATCTGAAATTTATTTTGCTGAAAGCATTGAAGTAACATTCTTTTAAACTGGCATTGCATGTAACATTGTGATGGTTAGAACCTATAAATAGATTGGAATAGAGACACTGTCTTACCATCAGCTTTTAAGCATTCCAATAAATTCTCAATGAAATTAAATAGCTGGACAATAGTGCTTGGAAAACTAAACCTATAAATTTTGATATTAAACTTTTGGTGAAAAATTATTGATATGCAATTTACTTTCCTTATTTTGTATTTATACAAAAAAATGTTTAGATTTTTGGTGGGGAACCAGGAGATCTGTTAGCATGGGCTTCAATTATTGTTCAGAGTTGAGAGCCCAACTCAAGGAAGATTAGGGTCCTGACTCTGCATCAAATAAATATCAATGATACAAAGCCGTTTTGAAATGTAAAGAGTCTAATGAGATATAAAGTGTGCTGGGAGCTGCATAAAGATGGGACCCAGATATGGATGACCCTCTGACAAGACAAGCCGTTCTCCTGTGGGCACATCATTCACTGAGGAGATGGCATAGGAGGGCAATGGGCATCCCTAACGTTCTCAAATGCCTTTCTCAAAATGATAACTGAGGTGATTGCTAAACCATGAGAGTTACTGGTCCTGGCATGAAATCCACCCAGTGACACCAAAAAGGGCCTGGATGGAGGTGGTGTTGAAGATCACCAATCAGCAAGTGACTGCTACCAAGTGTTGGAAAAGCTGCTAAGATCTGGAAATATAAGTAGCAAGCAACACCTTGGTGACAGGCCTCTTACCCTCTACGCAGTAGCATTCAGAAAAGCTCAAGAGACTGATTTTCCAAAGATTGTCCCCAGCACTGGCAAAACAAATGGTGAGATGTATCACTGAGGAGTCAGCTATCCTCACACACAGGGTACAGTGGTAAGGGGGTATCATTGATGACTCTAACAGAACGCAGGACGATGTCAAGCTGTCATAGTTGAGAGAGGCCAGGTTACTCATACATCATTCTCAACAATTAGGAAGAGGGAGCTCAGAACAATCAGGAGATGTTCCATAACGTAGGTGGTGAGGCAGACACGCATAAACTGACTCTGCTGAAGTGGGCATTACGAGAATGCCAGGATGGTGGGCTATCACAGCTGGGGAGAGAAGGATCAATGAGAGCAAGATCATTTGATAGTAGTATTTTTAGCTGAAGGGTATGGGTGAAAACCCCTCCCTCATGTTGAGGCTCTTCAATAGTTGCATGATTAGGGGCTTCTGAGGTGCCTGTGTTCTTCATCACCTCTGCTTTGGTTTCCCCCAGGGGGCTGAAGAGGAGGGGAGGTGAGTGCCCAATCATCAATGAGCTCCTCGCTGGGCAGAGATGTTTCAGAGAAACATTGTCACATTATTCCTCTGCACCTTATGCCAGTGCAGAGACGTTCATCTCAATTGGATCTAAATCAAGATCACAATTAGGAGGAATGGAAGCTAAACACTGCAGATACTGGAGATCTGAAATAAAAAGCAGAGAGTGCTGGAGAAACTCACCAGTTCTGGCAGCATCTTTAGGAGATAACCTTTGTGAGCACATGCTTTCATAACTTTATCCCCAGCAGCCACCAATGGAACCTGGAATTTGTTCTTAAGAGGTCTGGCATCTGGGACACTTGCAAGATATTGCCACTGTGAATGCTACCCAGAGACTGAGTGAGACCTGCAAGATATATTTCCTGTGGTCACAGGTCACGAGGAGGTTGAACAGTTCATCCACTTTACCAACACCTTCCACCCTGACCTCAAATTTACCTGGACCGTCTCAGTACCAGAGCATCACTTCAGGACTTCCTCAGGATAGTGTCCTAAGTCAATCCACCTGCTTCATCATTCATCAACCTCCACTATAAGGGAAGAAGTGGGATACACTCTGATGATGGCACCACAGTCAGCAATATTTGTGGCACTCAAATACTGAAGCAGTCCATGTCTATCTGAAGCAAGAACTGGACAACATTCAGACTTAGGCTGAGAAGTAGGAACTAAAACTATGCTGCACATTGTCAGGCTAAGACCATCTCGAGCAAAAGAGAATCTAACCATCTCCCATGGACATTTAGTACCATTAAAAGCACTGAATTTCCCACAATCAATATCTTGAGGTTTATAATTATAACTGTGATCAGTTTCCAGATCAAAAACTGAACTGGATCTGCCAATTAAAATACTGTATTTACAAGAGCAGTTCTGCTGTGAACAGAACTGTTCCAACAACATTTAAGATGCTTATCACCATCCCAAACAAAGCATTCTGCTTGATTGGTGCCTATATAACACGAAAATCATTTACTCCTTCCACCGCTGATGGACTGTGGCAGCAGTGTCATGTATATATATGACACACAGCAGCATTGCACTGCATCTGCCAAACCATTACAAGGACAAGGGTGCAGATGAATGGGATGCTGCAAGTTCCACTCCAGTATCTGGATCATCCTGGAGCTCTCTTCCTAACAGCACTGTGGGAGTACCCACAGGACCAGATGGTCCTTAGAGGCTCACAAAGGCGGATCACCATCACCTTCTCAAGTGTAATAAATGCTGGCTTTGCCAACAACTCCCAAACCAGATAAAATACCAGCAAATATCTGTTCTCCTTGCACGCATTGATCAGCTGTCTAGTTTTCAATTGACACATGCATTTACACACCAAGTTCATCCCGAGTGGGTCTGGATGGGATACTCTTTTTAAGGGTGGGTGTAGACCTAATGGGTTGAATGGCCTCTGTCTGGACTGTGGGCATTCTGGGATTCCATGAAATATATTTGCTGGGCCTCCAAGTTCAAATCTGTGGCACTTACAGTGGCTTTGCTGAATTAAAATGATGCGCTTGTTCTAACACCTTGCTGTGTATTAAAAAGCACTTATTTTCCTTCAAGAGCAAGTTCCTTCAATAATGCGAGGATGTGAGCTTGCTGTTTAGCAATCTGTTTATGGCCTTAAACCTATACCTGCTTGTGTTGCCTTGTGCTCTCTGAATCACTTCATGCAAATTCCCAAACTCAGCAGCTGTACCACCCACGGAGCTGAATCTTTGCCAGTGCTTGGAAAGATATAGCAACCCATATATATCTCGGTCGAGAGAGTAGTGCTGGAAAAGCACAGCAGGTCAGGCAGCATCCGAGGAGCAGGAGAATCGACATTTCGGGCATTAGCCCTTCATTAGGAATGAGGCTTGTGGATCGGGTGCTGAGAGATAAATGGGAGAGGGTGGGGTTGGGAGAATGGTAGCTGAGAAAGTGATAAATGGATGAAGGTGAGGGAGAAGGTAATAGGTCAGAAGGGGAGTGACGGACAGGTTCAGAGGGCGGTGCCGAGTTGGAGGTTTGGGACTGGGATAATGTGGGGGACAGGAAATGAGGGAGCTGTTGAAATCCATAATGATCCCGTGTGGTTACAGGGTCCCAAGCGGAATATGAGGCGTTCCTAATCCAGGCGTCGGGTGGTAACGGTTTGGCGGTGGAGGAGGCCCAGGATGTGCATGTTCTTGACAGAGTGGGAGGGGGAGTTGAAGTGTTCAGCGACGGGGCGATGGGGTTGGTGGGTGCGGGTGCCCCAAAGACAGTCTCTGAAACGATCTGCAAGAAGGCGCCCTGTCTCCCCGATGTAGAGGAGACCACACCGGGTGCAATGGATGCAGTAGATGACATTGGTCAAGGTACAGGTGAATTTCTGATGGATGTGGAAGGATCTCTTGGGGCCTTGGATGGAGGTGAGGGGAGTTGGTGCGGGCGCAGGTTTTGCAGTTCCTGCGTTGCAGGGAAAGGTGCCAGGAGTGGGCTGGTGGGGGGTGTGGACCTGACGAGGGAGTTGTGGAGGAAATGGCCTTTTCAAAATGCTGATAGGGGTTGGGAGGGAAATACATCTCTGGTGGTGGGGTGGATTTGGAAGTGGTGGAAGTGGCAGAGGATGATGTATGCGGAGGTTGGTGGGGTGGAAGGTAAGGACTAGGGTGGTTCTGTCCTTATTGCATTGGAAGGGGTGGTGTTCAAGGGCAGTGATGTGTGAAGTGGAGGAGATGTTCTGGAGGGCATCGTCAACCACGTGGGAAGGGAAGTTGCGATCGTGGAAGAAGGAGGCCATCTGGGACTTTCTGAGGTGGAATTGGTCATCCTGGGAACAAATGCGGTGGAGGCGGAGGAATTGAGAATAAGGGATAGCATTTTTACAGGAGATAGGGTGAGAGGAGGTGTAGTCTAGGTAGCTGTGGGAGTTGGTAGGTTTGTAGTAGATGTCTGTGGTTAGTCGTTCACCAGAGATGGTGATGGAGAGGCCTAGGAAGGGGACGGAGGTGTCTAAGATAGTCCAGGTGAATTTAAGGTCAGGGTGGAAGGTGTTAGCAAAGTTGATGAACTGTTCAACCCCCTCGTGGGAGCACCAAGTGGCACCGATACAATCATCGATGTAAAGGAGGAACAGGTGGGGGGGGTGGTGCTGATGTAACTGCGGAAAATGGACATTCCACGTACCCGACAAACAGGCAGGCATAGCTGGGTCCCATCTGGGTGCCCATGGTCATCCCTTTGGTTTGGAGGAAGTGGGAGGATTGGAAGGAGAAGTTGTTGAGGGTGAAGACCAGTTCAGCCAGGCGGATGAGGGTGTCAGTGGAAGGGTACTGGTTGGGATGGCGTGAGAGGAAGAAAATGGATATCATTCATCTCTATGAAGGTGCCGTATCAGTAAAGGAGACCTGAATTTTACATTGAATGCAGTGTTTAGTGCAGCAGAAACTTGAACAGCTTTCAGTTTTAATATTACAATGACATTCTTTGTAACGACAAAAATTCAACAACAATGTTAGTCAACAAAGCCGGGGTTACTTTATTATTTGGAAATTTTAAATGGATCTGAATATTACACAAACATCAGTGATCAACATTAAAGTGAACCTTATGGATGGAGACCAGGTCATTGTTGAAGCAGCTGAAAACATTTGGGTTTGGATGCTACATTGGTAAACCCCTATATCAATGCTTAAGTTCTGGCACAATTGCCCTCTAATACCCAGAAAACTTTCTTTTTGAGCTATGTACTCCAATCAGTGGAGTCATTTCCCTCATTAACTTCAAATTAGCCAGGGTATCTTCAGGGCACATGTTGTCAAACGCTTTCTTGATGTCAAGGGCAGAAATACTTGGTAAACCTTTTCTTATCGATGTTTGGCTCAAGGCTGTAATGAGATCAAGGTACTGAACAACCCCAGAGTAACCAACTGAGAATCAGCGATCAGTGGTGGATAAATAAATTGTATTTGACAGAACTGTTGAGAATTCTTCCATTACCTTGTTGATGTCAGGGAGTAGACTGATTGGACTTTAGTGGATAGGACATACTTACGCAATTTTCCAGACTTTGCTGTGCACGGAAAACAGAGCTTAAATAATGTACTGGAAGTTTCTATCCAACCGCTGGTAGATTTTGCACTGATCTTTTGACCAACTGAACAGCTGTCAGCAAGTAAGTGCTATTTAACATAAGTTTAACATGGTGCATATCCTTTATGCTGGTGATTAAAAAAAAAACCCATTAAGTCTAATATTGAAAGTGTACATTAAAGACGAAGAATTGAGGATGTACCAGTTGTTTTACAAGGATTAAGTTTTTACTCTGGTGTTGGGAAGTCAATATAAATTAAATCAATGTTTATTATTAGGAAGAATGAAGCACTGAAGGTGTATCAGTGAAGTGTCGAGAGGAATCATGGACCATCCTAGATGAGTGACATGTTAATTATTGAGCAATTTGAGATGCGCAACATAATCAGGACATCAGTAACTCTCACTTTAGGGATTAGTGGAATACTGTACTAGTACACTGTGGACTGGCCACCTGATACATGCATGTCTGATTTTGCTTCCAATTGGCTTAATCTTAAAGGGTATCTGGACTACAAACCCCACTTCTCAATGGAACTCCAAAATGACAATTTTTTTCTCACATTAAATAATCTCTAGTTATTCATGTAATACCCTGTCAAAATGCACAGGACTTGGTTATATGTAGGAAATTATAATGTTCATCTTCACCCTTCACTGGGATTCAGGTAAAATTCAAGGGGCTTCCAGATACCTTTGTTTTAGAATGTGTGACAGTTTCAACATGAAAGGGCTGGTTTAACTCCCTCGACTCAGTAGAAAGATGCCAATGGCAGAGTTAATATTGATCTACTGCTCCACTGCTGCTTTGGCACCACTTTAATTCAGGCCTTTAGCCCCGACATACTTCAATGCAACTGGGTTCTATGATGTAGAAGCATAGAATCATAGAATGGTTATGACACAGAAGAAGGCCCTTTGTGTTCATGTTGCTTCTCGAAAGCAGTTTATGAAGTGCCAGTTCCCAGTCTTTTCCCTGAATCCCTGCACATTGCCTCTTTCCAGATGATCCAATTTTCTTTTGAATGCTAAGACTGAACTCTTCTCCTCCACTATTCTCTCAGACAGGTATTCCAGGTTCGGACCACTTGCTGTTTAAAAATATTTCCTTCCGCTTTGCCCATCGCCCGTTCCATTAATTATCTTAAATCTGCACCCTTTAGTTCTTGATCCTCCCAACAATGTGGATTCATTCTCATGATTTTGAATACTTTTGTTAAACCTCCTTTCAACCTCGTCTTCTCCGAGGAGACGTTTTCAGATTCTCCAATCCACTACGTAATTGTAGATCTAGTGGTTTTTCTTTTGTCTGCGCTCTCTCTAAAGTCTTCATTATCTTCTAAGGTGCAGTTTGTCCATCTTTAAAAAGCTCAGGATGCTGTTCACTTTATTAATTAATCTCTTGCCCAGTTTGCCACCCTCAATGATTTGAGCACATATACCCCAGGTCCCTTTGCTTCTATACCCCTCTTTAAATGTTCTCTTTACATTATATTGTCTATCTGCATTCTTGATTCTGCAATTGGTCACTTCAAACCTCTCTGCACTAAATTCCATCTACCACTTATCTGCCTTTCCACCAATCTATGTCCTTTTGAAGTTCTACATGGTGCTCCTCACAATTCTCAATACTTCCAATTTTTGTGCTCTGTACAAAGTTTTAAATGTACTCCATATGTCATTTAGCTCATGAATATACACCAACAAGTGCATGAGTCCTAACATCAAAACCCGAGAAACACAAATCTTCCTCTAGTTCTAAAAGCCACTGTTTCCTACCACTCAACTAAATTTGTGACCAAATCGCTCTTGTCCCTTTATTACAGGAGTTTTAGCTTTTATTCACAAATATGCTTTGACCACGTTGTTGGATGCTTACTTGAAAATTCATGTAGACCATAACAGCAGCATTACCCATATCAATCCCTCTCTGTTACCCTTTCAAAACCTCAAGCAAGTTAGTTAGACATAATATATCCTTACCAAGTCGGAGCTGATGTTCCTTGAGGACTCAATATCGAATTCAATAATTGTAGGGTCCGAACACCTTCTTGCATGTCCTTCTCCCACACATGGGCTGCATTAACCTCATCCAATCTATTCGCAGCTACTGATTCTTCCAGTGTCAGGTTTGATGATAATCCCTGCTGCAGTTTCATGTGTTCTCCTCAGCAAACATTTTTCCACATCCACTTGTGACTAAGGAAGATTTAGCTGTATTATTTCTAATTAAATGATGTATCATGGTCATTATGGATTGGAAATATAATTGGAAATTTACTTTGCTAGATTTCTGCCCAATTAGCAGCCAATCCAGACTTTTGAGTCATTTTCAGTACATACAACAGAATCACTGCAGTTTGCAGTTAATTGTGTTAAAATTATACCCTCTCAATACATGTTTATATCAATGCAACAAATTGTCATCAATTCATCCACATAAAAATAAAGATTTAGATTTTGATGAGTGTTATTTATGGATCTGCATTTAATGGATTCTTCAACAAGATTTGTAGCAGAATGGTAAAAGTATTTCAGAATCTAACGTTTAGATTAGATTACCTACAGTGTGGAAACAGGCCATTTGGCCCAACAAGTCCACACTGACCCTCCCAAGAGTAACCCACACAGACACATTCCCCTCCCCTGTATTTACCCCTGACTAATGCACCTGACACTATGGGCAATTTAGCATAGCCAATTCACCTAACTTGCACATCTTTAGATTGTGGGAGAAAACGGGAGTACCGGGAGGAAACATGGGGAGAATTTGCAAACTCCACGCAGACAGTCACCCGAGGTTGGAAACAAACCCAGGTCCCTGGTGCTGTGAGACAACAGTGTTAACCACTGAGCCACCATGCCCCACCCATCTTCTTGTTCATTTGATTCCTAAATGATTGACCAGCAGAATTTGTCACATTTTTGCCATTTTGTGAAATGTTCTCAATATGGAGTAATTATTTTCCCAATGGGAATTCTTCCATTACTTATGTTTTTGAAGGAAGCACAGGAAGAACGCTTAGACAGGTGAATTTGCAGGTGAGGTAGGATGTACATATATTAATCCATATTCATTTTCAAAGGTGCAAAGTAACAATTACTTTGTGGAATTGACTATAAGTTCCAGGTCAAAAATAACTAGAAGTGAACCTTTAGCTAGCGTGCATCATAGGGTTAACTCTACTAGTTCCAGCACTAGTTATTCTCAACTCTGTCCTCATCATTTGATTTGGCCTCATTCCAATGTTGTTTTATTAGGAGGTTGGTTTTAATTGCTATTCCAGTCTCATTTGGCACTGTCTCCTCTTTGAGGAGAAAGTGAGGTCTGCAGATGCTGGAGATCAGAACTGAAAATGTGTTGCTGGAAAAGCGCAGCAGGTCAGGCAGCATCCAGGGAACAGGAGAATCGACGTTTCGGGCATAAGCCCTTCTTCAGGAAAAGGGCTTATGCCCGAAACGTCGATTCTCCTGTTCCCTGGATGCTGCCAGACCTGCTGCGCTTTTCCAGCAACACATTTTCAGCACTGTCTCCTCTTTATCAATCATCAGGCAGAGGAGTGGACTGTTATGCTGCTCATCAAGTGACCGCAGGCTCTGTTCCTGTATCACCACAGGAGTTCACAAAGCATTTTTATTTATCTAAACCCGGTCTTGAAAATGTTGAAACATTACTAACCATCGCAAAGGCTGCAACATTTTTAGAGTCATAGAGTCACACAGCCAGGAAACAGACCCTTCATTTCAACTCATCCATGCTGACCAGACATCCCAATCTGACCTTGACCCATTTTCCAGCATTTGTCCCACATCCCTCTAAACCCTTCCTATTCATATACCCATCCAGATGCCTTTTAAATGCTGTAACAGTGCCAGCCTCCACTACTTCCTCTGGCAGCTCATTCCACACATACTGTGAAAAACGTTATCCACAGGTCACCTTAGATCTATGCCCTCTAGTTTTGGAACCGCCTTACCTGGGAAAAAGGTTTTGTCTATTCACCCTGTCCATGCCCCTCATGATTTTATAAACCTGTTGAAGGTCACCCCTCAGCCTCTGATGCTCCATGGAAAATATCCCCAGACTATTCAACCTCTCTCTATAGCTCAAATACTCCAGTCCCAGCAATATCCTTTTCTGCACCGTCTCCAGTTTAACAGCATCCTTCCTATAGCAGGGAGACCAGAATTGTACACTATATTTTATAAGTGGCCTCACCAATGTCCTGTACAGTCACAACATAATATCAGTTATATTTCTACCTGACATCTGTCACAAGCACACTTTTTCTTCAATTTCAATTTAATTTCTATCACTTTTGACACCCAGTTTGCTATGGACTTCTTTGCCTGATCTATCCTCTTAGTGAACTATTCCCAAGAACCAGGTCTAGCAAACCCTACTTTCTTGTTGGGCTGTGAACATATAGAGTCATAGAGTCATAGAGATGTACAGCACGGAAACAGACCCTTCGGTCCAACCCGTCCGTGCCGACCAGATATCCCAACCCAATCTAGTCCCACCTGTCAGCACCCGGCCCTCCAAACCCTTCCTATTCATATACCCATCCAAATGCCTTTTAAATGTTGCAATGTACAAGCCCCCACCACTTCCTTTGGCAGCTCTTTCCAAACATGCACCACCCTCTGCGTGAAAGCATTGCCCCGTAGGTCTCTTTTATATCTTTCTGCTCTCACCCTAAACCTATGCCCTCTAGTTCTGGACTCCCCCACCCCAGGGAAAAGACTTTGTCTATTTATCCTATCCATGCCCCTCATGATTTTATAAACCTCTATAAGGTCACCCCTCAGCCTCTGACGGTCCAGGGAAAACAGCCCCAGCCTGTTCAGCCTCTCCCTATAGCTCAAATCCTCCAATCCTGGCAACATCCTTGTAAATCTTTTCTGGACCCTTTCAAGTTTTACAACATCTTTCTGATAGGAAGGAGACCAGAATTGCATGCAGTATTCTAACAGTGGCCTAACCAATATCCTGTACAGCTGTAACATGACCTTCCAACTCCTATACTCTGACCAAGAAAGGAAAGCATACCAAATGCCTTCTTCACTATCCTATCGATCTGCGACTCCACTTTCAAGGAGCAATGAATCTGCACTCCAAGATTCAGCAAACCTCCCTAGGACCTTACCATTAAGTGTATAAGTCCTGCTAAGATTTGCTTTTCCAAAATGCAGCACCTCACGTTTATCTGAATTAAACTCCATCTGCCACTTCTCAGCCCATTGGCCCATCTGATCAAGATCCCATTGTAATCTGAGGTAACCTTCTTCACTGTCCATTACACCTCCAATTTTGGTGTCATCTGCAAACTTACTAACTATACCTTTTATGCTCGCATCCAAATCATTTATATAAATAATTATCATGCAGAAAATTCTCCTGAACATATTCTCGACCCTCTCAGCCCTTGTATGATTTTCTCTACACTGAGTGATGTAATTGCAGCTTTTTGTTTCTTAACTTGAACCAAATGTATTATATTCTTGACCCATCAGGTACATGGTTTCTCTCCAACATTGCAATGTTTTACTGAATAAATACTGTCAATCGTTACCCTTATCTATCTTGAAACCCAGGTATCTGGGAATATTTGATACTCAGTGCTGCCCTTGTTTGAGCTTGTTTGTCTGTACTATCACCAGAACATTGTATTTCCATGTGTTTATAGAACATAGAACATAGAAGAATACAGCGCAGTACAGGCCCTTCGGCCCTCGATGTTGCGCCGATCCAAGCCCACCTAACCTACACTAGCCCACTATCCTCCATGTGCCTATCCAATGCCCACTTAAATGCCCATAATGAGGGAGAGTCCACTACTGCTACTGGCAGGGCATTCCATGAACTCACGACTCGCTGAGTAAAGAACCTACCCCCAACATCTATCCTATACCTACCCCCCCCTTAATTTAAAGCTATGCCCCCTTGTAATAGCTGACTCCATACGTGGAAAAAGATTCTCACTGTCAACCCTATCTAAACCCATAATCATCTTGTACACCTCTATCAAGTCACCCCTAAACCTTCTTTTCTCCAATGAAAACAACCCCAAGTGCCTCAGCCTTTCCTCATACGATCTTCCTACCATACCAGGCAACATCCTGGTAAATATCTGTGACTGCAACTCAGCAATTATTCTAACCGCTTTATGCATTCACATATATTCACAGTAAACCAAATTTAGACTTGGTACTTAACAATGAAAGCATCTAACACCTTATTTTTCATACTATAGTGCTATCTCCTACTCTCAACATTCTGTTCTCCTTGATATTACTCCCTAGTATTATCCCCTGGCTCCCTCTCTCTGCTAAACTAGTTTAATCTCACTCCAAAAGCACATTGTCTTGAAATTGGGCCGGACTGTTCAGATCTGACTGGTACAAGCCTCACCTCCTCAAGAAGTAATTCCAAGGATCTAAAGCCCTCCTTCCTGAATCACCTTCCCTAGCCTCTGCTTTATGTTTACGACCTCAATGCAATTTATGAGGTGGAGTATAAGCCATGGACGTCCCACTGAGTATAAAATGTTGTGTTTGATTTGCATGGCCAATATGTGCAGGAACGTTTCTCTAACTTTCACACGTTTAAGACAGGATGGTCATTGCTGTTCAAGACTTCTTCACTGCAGGATTGTCTGCAATCTTGGATCTACTTTTCTACCGACTGTTATATGTATCCAATGTAGCACTGGCTTAAAGATAAGCAGCAATCATGAGAAGCCATTCAGGGTGTGGAGTAAATTATCACTGAGGCTATGGCCTTCCACTGGAGAAACTGAGCAGTTGTTGAGTGCATACAAGATGCCAACTACAGGAAAATTGAAACCCACTTCAAATTCACCATTCGTAACATTTCAAGTTACATTTTGATTGAAATATCCACCTGTTGACTTAAACTACTGCAGAGCTTTGAGTAGTAAAGTGATTCATTTGAAACACATTGCGCAATTCTGGAATTTTTCTCTGTCACAACTGGATTTTCCTCATTTTGTTAAATTCAAAATAAGCAGAACCATTTCAAAGCTCCACCAATCCATTCCTGGAACTCAGCATTACTCATTGCTGTCAGCGTCAGCTAACCAAAGTAACTCCTGCTTCAGGGTGTAACTAGTGAGACACTTTAATTGGAAGAATGAGTAAACTTTTATCTTTGTTGACATCCACACAAAGACATTGACCCTCAGTTTACCGGACTGACATATACCAGAAATATGAAACTAACATCAGTAATATGCTGTAGAGTATTTGAATTCTGCATATTTGGAAAGGAACAATGCAGGGTTACAGGGAGAAGGTGGGAGAGTGGCACTAGTTGATTTGTTCAGAGCCAATGCAGAGTGGGTCAAATGGCCTCCTTCTGCACTGGAACAATTCTGTGAATTAACCAAAAAGTTCACCATAAAACAGGAATAGTTGATGAGTTTTGTTTTAAAATTGTGACTAGGGCTGGTGTTTTGTTCTGCGATGGGAAATGGGGCACTTCATTGTGCTGGAGGTATACTGTCAGCTCACCAACACTGGGATGAAAGTAGGTAATTAGAGTTACAGTGGATTGAAGACAAGAACGAGTTTTGTGAAGGCAAGTGACAAAAAACCTATTTTTAATGCATTAACATGTCATGCCTACACATTAAAACACTACTTCACCAGATTAAAGTGTACCTTAGCAATTAACTCTGCAGCAAATGAAAAACCTTTTCCTTCAGATTCATGACTGGTTAAAGGTGGCATGTAGTAGGAAATAATGCTGCTGGTGAAACTTACAGCATACTGAGAGGCCTGGATAGAGTAGATGCGGAGAAAATGCTTCCACGAGTAGGAAGAACACTAGAATCCAGGGGCACAGCCTTGGAGTGAAGGGATTGACCCTTTAGAACTGAGATGAGGAATTTCTTCAGCCGAGGTTGGTTAATCTGTGGAACTCATTGGTTTAAGGAGGTCAAGACTTTGAGTGTATTTAACACAGATTTACATAGGTTCTTGATAGGTAAGGGCATCAAGGGTTATGGGGAATGGGGTTGAGAAACATCTCAGCTATGATCACTTAGCAGAGCAGACCCGTCGGGGTGAATGGCCTATTCCATTCCGACATTTTCTAGTTTTGTGGATTTGGAGAGTGCAGGACCTTTCCTTCTTCCACCAGGGTTTGTTTTTGGATGCAGGAGAGAAGGCATTGATACACTGAGTGTGATCGCTAGTTGTGTGAGAGGGATTAGGATGTGTGCTACTGAGGGAGACAGAGGGAAGGCCGATATGATGTTGGTTTTAAATTGTTAGGGAATGGAGTACAAAAGTGGGGAGATTTTGCTAAGACTATACAAGGCACTAGTCAGACGACACTTGGGAAACTGTGAACAGTTCTGGATCCTTTATCTGAGTCTTTCGAAGCAACCCAGAAAAGGTTAATGAGGCTGGTACTAGGTATGGAAGGACTGTCTCATGAAGAGATACTGAGTAAATCTAGGCCTTTTTTCACTGGAATTTAGAAGAATGAGAGATGACCTTATTGAAATGTACAAAGTTCTGAGGCGACATGACAGGGTAGGTGCAGAAAGGTTTTATCCCCGTGTGAGAGAATCCAGGACCAAGGGCATAATCTCAGAAGGAGGGGTTGGACATTTAAGACAGAGATATCAAGGCATTTCTTCTCTGAGATGGTAATGAATCTGTGAAATTCTTTACTACAGAGGGCTACTGAGGTTGGGTCATGAAGTATATTCAAGCCTGAGATAGACAGGTTTCGAATCAGGAAGGGAATCAAGGGATTATGTGGAAAAGGCAGGAATTTGGAGTTTAGGATCATCAGATCAGCCATGGTCTCACTGAATAATGGAGAAAACTCGATGGGCTGATTGACCTGCTTCTATGCTTTATGGTCTTTCCCTGGCCTTGCCCACTCTCTGATGTTATGCATCTTTTATCCCGCCAGCAGCAAGGAGAACTGTGTATTATTTTCATGGAACCGTAACTCCTTAATGAGCATGCGAGCTGGTGCCAGTAACTGCCTCTGACATGCTAGTCTCGATAGTTTATCTAGTATTCAGACCCAGAACACAAGCTCCTATCTGGCAGCCCTCTACCTTTTGCAGTGTCCACATTGTGCCATTTAACCTTGTATAGTTCAGGAGAACATTGACCTCCTTTTATTGCCCTGGAGCTGCTCCTATTCACGTACCCCACAGCTGCTAACTCCATTGCAGTTTACAGGCTGCCTTGGTCAAACAGGAGGGAGGTCCTGCTGTCATCACTGGGAAAGTGGACCTCCTGCAGATCACAGAGCTGCCTGGACCCAGCAGGGAGGTGTCGCTGTACTGTGGGGCCACTCGCTGCCTGTTCTGAGACATCACTCCAGAACAGCAGGTGGCATTGGCAGTTGAGGCGATGCAGTGAAGAAATATCACAAATTTTTGGCAGGAGCTGTAGTCTCACGATATCTACTTTCACAGCCAGGTGGATGCTGCTGGATTGCAGAGAATTATAGCGTAGGGTGCCTTTTCAGTTTGGACCCCGGACGATCAAATCAGTGAAACTATGGTGAGATCATTGGCCTCATGCCATCTTTGTTGCATGACTGACATGGCAGCTGGCTCATGAAAAATCTAACATCTAGCATCATGTGATTATGTGTGGCTAACCATCCTACCTATGATATCCTCCAGGCTTCTAGCCCATTGTGGGTTGGTTAGCTCATTTGGCTGGGTGTCTGGCTTGTAATATAAAATGACACCAACAATTCCTCCACTGACTGAGTTAAAAATCACACAACACCAGGTTATAGTCCAACAGGTTTAACTGGAAGCACACTAGCTTTCGGAGTGACGCTCCTTCATCAGGTGATACTTTTCACCTAGAGGGTGGGGGTTTGGAATGAACTGCCTGGGAGAGCAGTTGAAGTGGGAAACCTCACAACTTTTAAAAAGTACTTGGATGAGCATTTGCAATATTCAAGGCTATGGGCCTAGTGCTGGGAAGTGGGACTTTGTGTAGGTTTGGCAATATAGAAGCACGGTGGACCTGTCCGCATTGTATGATTCTATGAATCAGCTTGAGAAGGTGATGGTTAGCTACCTTCTCCAACGCCTGCAGTCCATGTGTGTAAGGAAGGGAGTTCCAGGATTTTGACCCAGTGACAATGAAGGAACAGCAATTTAATTCTAGGTCTAGATTGTTGGAAAAGAACTTGACAGTGTTAGTGTTCCCAAGTAGCTGAAGCCTTTTAGTCGGTAGATGTCAAAGGTGTGGAAGCTGGTGTCAAAGCAGGCTTTACAAACTTTAATGACTTTACTCATAATCTCCAATTCTACTTCTTCCCTGCTGTATCTCAATATTAATCTCCTGACTAGACATGCAATACACTCACAGGAAGGAAGTGGTGTGCTGCTTTAGATTTGCCGATGACAGCACCACCCTGTTCTGGACCTCATTCCTGACGAAGGGCTTATGCCTGAATCGTCGACTCTCCTGCTCCTCAGATGCTGCCTGAACTGCTGTGGTTTTTTCCAGTGCCACACTTATCGACTCTTCTGTCAGAGGGCTTCTGTCAGATTCTTGTCCATTGTATATAATTTTAATGAAAGCATTAGTCAAAAAGGATTAGATCAGGAAGGGGAAAGGTCAATTTAAGGAGAAGGAAGTCAATTATCTACACCTTTCGTATTCTATGGTAATTTTAGATGGGGCCACCTATCTCACTCAATAAAGTGGGGGATTCATATCAATACACATCTTGATCCAACTGCATCAACGCAGCACTGGTGGGAGTTTTAATTAGAATCCCTACAGTGTGGAAAGAGGCCCTTTAGCCCAACAAGTCCACACCAACCCTCCAAAGAGTAACCCACCCAGACCCATTCCTCTACATTTACCCCTGACTAATAACCTACACTAAGGGCAATTTAGCATGGCCAATTCAGCTAACCTGCACATCTTTGGACTGTAGGAGTGAACTGGAGCACCCGGAGGAAACCCATGCAGACGTGGGGAGAATGCGCAAACTCCACACAGACAGTTGCCTGAGGCGGGAATCAAACTGGGGACCCTGGTGCTGTGAGACAGCAGTGTTCACCACTGGGCCACCATGATGCCCATACCTGTTGATGAGATTTGGGACCTAAAATAGCCTGGCTTTCAAACTAATGATAAGTGCACGCGATGTTTGCCTGGCACTTCCTCCTGCTCAAAAATCCAATTCTTGTTTTAAAACAAAAAAAAACCCTCTTGATTCAGGTTGACTTGCTACTCATTCAAAACCCACTCTCAATTAAGATCTTCTCCCTTGATTCCAGTTAGACTTTCATTACCATCTTGATGCACTTATGAAACGGGGGCAGCATAACTTGGGATTTAGGTTGCGATTGAAACTTGGAGCAAAAAGATGTAATGTCACTTATATTTTAATGTACGAGCACATTCTTGGCAAACTTGCTCACACAAGTTGATTTGGAGTGCTCAAGTGTTGAAGAGAAATTTGAAAGAATTGTTTCTCACCTGAATCCCACTTCATCCATATTTCTGGACTGTGAGATGTCAAGTGCTCATTAAACAACTAGCTGGGGTTGATGGTGTTGGAACTGATAGCATTTAAAAAGTCCAGACATTTTAAAGGTACACTCATGCATGACATAAACACCCTATTTGTGTTTTTTTTGTTATTCTGAACTTGAACTTAAGTTTTCATGAGTTTGTGGCTGCTGTAGTTATTCACGTACACTTCTAACTTCCTCTACTGGCCTTAGAGTGTCATTAATCTTGTGAGCTGATACGTTTGATGAAAAAAGGGACTAACTGAAGGAAGTCAGATCAGGGTCAAACCACCTGTCCCTCCACCCAAACAAAGTTAACATTTCCAATCCAGCAACCATTTGTCAGAATGACAGCAACTAGGGAAAATGTGGTCTTTCTCTCCATTAACTGTTTTCTCTCCACATATGCTGCCAGATCCACTGAGGTTCTCCAGCAGTTTGTTTCAGATTTCCAGCATCTGCAGTTATAGAGTGACACAGGGTGGAAACAAACCCTTTAGTCCAACCACTCCATACCGAACATAATCCTAAACTAGTTCCACCTGCCTGCTTCTAGCCCACATCCCTCCAAACCTTTCCTACTCATGGTCTTATCTAATTGTCTTTTAAACAGTGCAACTCTACCTGCATCCACTTCTTCCTCAGGGTGTTCATTCCACACACTAACCTCCCTCTGTGTAAAAAAATGCTTCTCAAGTCATGCTTAAATCTCACTCCTCTCACATTAAAAGTGTGACCTTAGCTTTGAATCAAAAAAGACACCTACCATTGTTTTATTTTAATGAGGAAGGTAATCTTGTTTCTTAAAGTGTAGACTGAGGAAATGCTATTATGTAAAATATATTTTGTGTGTGCGCAAAAATGTTCAAACAGGAGATTTGCTCATGATCACTTATTCATAAGCTGAGGTGGAATACATGTGTCAGCCTGCGTTGCTGATGAAGCAGAAAGCTCTGTCTGCATTTGATCAGAAAAGACAGCCTCTTTACTCCTTGTCCCATAGTCCAGCTAACTTTTATGAATCTGCATCGAAAATGACAGGTACAAAGCTGCAGATTATATTCTGTTTCATTTTGCATGGTACTCAGGTAGTGCACCTTAAAAAAACCCCAAGGACAATATGAGATGACGTCCTTTTGTAAGTTCAGTGCTGACAGTTGTATTCATAAGTGGTCTGAATTACTTATCACAGTAACTTAACCATGGTCTCTGCAATCGAATTGTATGGTACATAACAATAGCACCCTCTTGCAATCTGAAGCAGATATTTGTACCCTTTGCACAGGAACTTTTTCACTCACTCTGACAATGAAACATTTAATCACTTGGAGACACTAAATTTGAGGCGATGAAGCTCCTTAAGAATGTAACTATGTAGAAATATACACAGCCAACATTATAATTAGATTCACTTGGTTTTATGAGCATAAACTTGTCTCTACATAATCATCCAATTGTGAAATAACCACATTCACTACATCAAAGTATAATTTGGCTTGAATTAACAAAATGATTTCTTAGTATTCCCTCTTGCAGTCCAACCTTTAGCACCCAACTCTCTTGCAATGTTCTGTTTCAAAACCTAGATTACTACATCAGTCTGTGTTTCAGCATTTTCTTTTCAAACTAGCCCCAGCCCGATAATAGACCAAAGGCCTTCCTGAACAATGGGTTTTTGGTATTTTTCAATCATCAGAATAGTTAATGGATTAGGTATTAGTTATGGTCAATGGAGAAACAATATTAACTCTTCTTGATTAACATTTTGATTATCTGTGGTGTCGGAGATCTCTCGCAAAGAATTGGGGTAGAAATGGGTTAAGTCATGCATTCAGGGTCATAAATGATGGAGCTTATGGGGGAGCATATACCAACTGATTTATCGAAAACTGTGCTTCAAGCACCTTTCAATCATTTAAGCACAAAGTCAGTGTGCACAATGTTATCAGTGATAGCCCACCTATATGAAGTAGTTGTGCCTCTTGCTGCAGGAACAGGCTCTCCATTGCTTTGGGACAGGCTGAAATGAGTGGAAGCCCATTGTTGGTTGACAGTGACTCTTAGGATCCATTCCTCTTGGTTCTACAGAGCTCTAACAAAACATTTTCTTGCTGGACTCCATCCGTGTTCAGAAAACCTGTAGCTCTGTGGTCCCAGTGTCTACTTCATTCAAAGGTGGCCACATTTCTTGCTGGGAAATGAAATTCGATTCACTCCATGTGGAAGGGGCTGGGCCTCCTCCATCTCCAAACTCTAGACACTCGACGCCCGGAGGAAGAACACCTCATCTTCCGCCTTGGGACCCTGCAACCACACGGGATCAATGTGGATTTCACCAGTTTCCACACTTCCACCCCCCCCCCCCCACCCCCCCCGCCTCAATCTTACCCAGACCCAAACTCCCAACTCGGCACGGCCTTCTTGAACTGTCTTACCTATCCATCTTCCTTTCCATCTATCCGGTCCACCCTCCTCTTCAACCTATCACTTCATCCCTACCCTCACCCACCTATTGCATTCCAGCTACCCTCCCCCCAGCCCCACACCCCCTCACATTTATCTCTTAGCCCCCTTGGCCCACAAGCCTCATTCCTGATGAAGGGCTTATATGCCCAAAACATCGACTCTCCTGCTCCTTTGATGCTGCTGACCAGCTTGCTTTTCCAGCACCACACTCTTCAACTCACTCCATGGAAGAACAAGAAATGGTCAGAGACACTGAATACAGGAAAGGCTATGGGCCCTGACAACTTTCCAGCAATAGTACTGAAGATTTTTTTTTAGATTAGATTAGATTACTTAGTGTGGAAACAGGCCCTTCGGCCCAACAAGTCCACACCGACCGCCGAAGCGCAACCCACCCATACCCCTACATTTGCCCCTTACCTAACACTACGGGCAATTTAGCATGGCCAATTCACCTAACCTGCACATCTTTGGACTGTGGGAGGAAACTGGAGCACCCGGAGGAAACCCACGCAGACATGGGGAGAACGTGCAAACTCCACACAGTCAGTCGCCTGAGGTGGAACTGAACCCGGGTCTCTGGCGCTGTGAGGCAGCAGTGCTAACCACTGTGCCACCGGGCCGCCCTTAACTTGCTGCTCCCCTAGCCAAGCTGTTTTAGTACAGTTACAACACTGGTATCTACCTGACAATGTGGAAATTTGCTGATGTATGTCCTGTACATAAAAAGCAGGACAAATCCAACCCGGCCAATTACTGCCCCATTGGTCTACTCTCGATCACCAGTAAAGTGATGGAAGATGTCCAGTGCTATCAAGCAGCACCTGCTCAGTGACACCTAGCTTAGATTCCGTCAGGGCCACTCAGCTTTGGACCTCATTACAGCCTTGGTTCAAACATGGACAAAAGAGCTGAATTCCAGAGGGGAGGTGAGCGTGGCAGCCCTTGACATTAAGCCTACATTCGACTGAATGTGGCATCACGGAGCCCGAGCAAAACTGGAATCAATGGGTATCAGGGAACAAATTCTCCAGTGACTTGAGTCAAACCTGACACATAGGAAGATGGTTGTGAGTTTTTGGAGGTCAGTCATATCAGCTCCTGGACATCTCTGCAGGAGTTCTTCAGGGGAGTGTCCTAGTCCCAACCACTTTCAACTGCTTCATCAATGACCAACATAAGGTCAGAAATGGAGATGTTTGCCAATGGTTGCACAATGCAACTCCTCAGATACTGAAGCAGTCCATGTTCAAATGCAACAGGATCTGGACAACAGCCAGAATTGGGCTGACAAGTGGCAAGTAACATTCACACCACACAAATGCCAGACTATGATCATATCAATAAGATTCTGGATCAGTGGTGCTGGAAGAGCACAGCAATTCAGGCAGCATCCGAGGACAGGCAAAATCGACGTTTCGGGCAAAAGCCCTTCATCAGGAATAAAGGCAGAGAGCCTGAAGCGTGGAGAGATAAGATAGAGGAGGGTGGGGGTGGGGAGAGAGTGGCATAGAGTACAATAGGTCAGTGGGGAAGGAGATGAAGGTGATAGGTCAGGGAGGAGAGGGTGGAGTGGATAGGTGGAAAAGGAGCTGGGCAGGTCGGACAAGTCCGGACAGGTCAAGGGGACAGTGCGGAGCTGCAAGTTTGAAACTAGGATGAGGTGGGGGAAGGGGAAATGAGGAAACTGTTGAAGTCCACATTGATGCCCTGGGGTTGAAGTGTTTCGAGGCGGAAGATGAGGCGTTCTTCCTCCAGGCGTCTGGTGGTGAGGGAGCGGCGGTGGAGGAGGCCCAGCACCTCCATATCCTCGGCAGAGTGGGAGGGGGAGTTGAAATGTTGATTTGGTTGATTGGTGCGGGTGTCTCGGAGATGTTCCCTAAAGCGCTCTGCTAGGAGGCGCCCAGTCTCCCAAATGTAGAGGAGACCGCATTGGGAGCAACGGATACAATAGATGATATTAGTGGATGTGCAGGTAAAACTTTGATGGATGTGGAAAGCTCCTTTGGGGCCTTGGATAGAGGTGAGGGAGGAGGTGTGGGCGCAGGTTTTACAGTTCCTGCGGTGGCAGGGGAAAGTGCCAAGATGGGAGGATGGGTCGTAGGGGGGCGTGGACCTGACCAGGTAGTCACGGAGGGAACGGTCTTTACGGAAGGCGGAGAGGGGTGGGGAGGGAAATATATCCGTGGTGGTGAGGTCTGTTTGGAGGTGGCGGAAATGTCGGCGGATGATTTGGTTTATGCGAAGGTTGGTAGGATGGAAGGTGAGCACCAGGGGCGTTCTGTCCTTGTTGCGGTTGGAGGGGTTGGGTCTGAGGGCGGAGGTGCGGGATGTGGATGAGATGCATTGGAGGGCATCTTTAACCACGTGGGAAGGGAAATTGCGGTCTCTAAAGAAGGAGGCCATCTGGTGTGTTCTATGGTGGAACCGCTCCTCCTGGGAGCAGATACGGCGGAGGCGGAGGAATTGGGAATACGGGATGGCATTTTTGCAAGAGGTAGGGTGGGAAGAGGTGTAATCCAGGTAGCTGTGGGAGTCGGTGGGTTTGTAGAAGATGTCAGTGTCAAGTCGGTCGTCACTGATGGAGATGGAGAGGTCCAGGAAGGGGAGGGAGGTGTCAGAGATGGTCCAGGTAAATTTAAGGTCAGGGTGGAATGTGTTGGTGAAGTTGATGAATTGCTCAACCTCCTCGCGGGAGCACGAGGTGGCGCCAATCCTCAGCCCTTTTTACCTCATATCAATAAGAGACAATCTAATCAACGCCCCTTAACATTAATTGGTGTTATCATCACTGAATTCCCCACTATCAACATCCTGGGGTTATCATTGACTAGAAACTCAACTGGACTCACCACATAAACACAGTCGTGACAAAAGCAGGTCAGAAGCCATGAATACTGTGGCGAGTAACTCACCTCCTGACTCCTCAAAGCCTGTCCACTATCCACAAGGCACAAATCAGGAGTGTGATGGAATACTCCCCACTTGTCTAGTTGAGTGAAGCCCCAACACTTGACATCATCCAGGACAAAGCAGCCCACTTCACTGGCACTACATCCACAATTATCCATCCCTCCACCACCAACATTCAGTCGCAGCACTGCATCAATTTACCATAGATCCTCAGACAGCACCTTCCAAACCCATGACCACTTCCATTTAGAAGGACAAGGGCAGCAAATATAAGGGAACACCATCACCTTCAAGCGCCCCTCCAGTCACATCTTGACTTGGAAATATATCGCTGTTCCTTCACTGTTGCTGGGTCAAACTCCTGGAAGTCCCTCTCTGATGGCATTGTGGGTCAACCCACAGCAGGTGGACTGTAGTGATTCAAGAAAGCAGCTCACCGCCACCTTTTCAAGGGCAACTGTGGATGGGCAATAAATGCTGGCCAGCCAGAGACACCAACATCCCAAACATGAACTTTTTAGAAAATTGGTACTTATACTGGACTGTCAAATTAGTGCTTTCGATCCCCATCTTTACTTGAGAAATGCAAATATTCAATGTTTTTTTTAAAAAAATTATCTGAAAGTAATCTCTTTCACCAAAGTATTCCTCTGCAAAATTGATCAAAATATCCTTAAAAATATAACAGCAATAAAGGAGCTACCTGAGTACCATGTAGCTGGCATACAGATAACCAGTACACACGCAGCATGACTGTAGGAACAAATAATAGTTTTATTCTCAAGCAATTACAGTCAAGAAAACTGTACAGAACAAATAAAATATTTTAAGTTTACAAAGAACAGAATTAAATAATTCTGTCTTAAAACACCAAAAAAGGACAAAGTATTAGAATATATAACAATTTATTGACAACTGTCAAGTGTTATCCACTTGAAGCATCATTAGATAAATATAAAGCAGTATATAGCATGTCATTTATTAAAAAAAAAGAAAAAGGGTTCATGCTAAAATAGAGTTGTGTACAATTAGAAAAAACCCAACAGTTTCTGGCTCATGCTCCTTAGAAAAGCTCATGATTTTAATATATAAGTAAATCCTTTTCTTAAATTAAATTACTAAAATGAACTTCATTTCCAAAAAAAAACATTCCCAACTACTCTTGATTTTTGTGCCAGACAAAAAGGTTTACATAAGCTTTTATTACATTTGCACTGACCCAAACACATATTGTGTTAATTTCCAATTAAATCACAGTCAGATTTGCTGTACATTGGCAACAATTTGTCTTTCATTCTCTTTATTTCATCTTTTTGATTT
The DNA here is from genome assembly GCF_037043375.1 of Chiloscyllium plagiosum. NCBI lineage: Eukaryota > Metazoa > Chordata > Chondrichthyes > Orectolobiformes > Hemiscylliidae > Chiloscyllium > Chiloscyllium plagiosum. The sequence goes on from NW_028270142.1 coordinate 13,965,578, forward strand.
TTCTCCTTCACACTTTGTACTGGATTCAGAAAATACCTCTGCAGCAAAACACCATCTATTACTGACCTGAAATCACACTGATTTCAGATAATGAATTATGTAGCATCTATACATTCCACAAACCGCCAACTTCCATGTTGCAAATTTAATTTGGGTATCGATGACAAAGTTCTGCAATAAAACCATGCAAACTAACATACAGTTTACATTTAAATTCAGTACTCATGGAATACGAAATCATTCTTCAACACATATATATAATTTATTTTAAGTTATTCAGCCCTTGCATTTTTATGATTAAAATAAATCTAGAGTATTCATCTAAAATTACTCACACCAAATACTCAACCCTTTGAAATAAACATGCCAACACAATAACATGAAATGTAATACAAGGTAATGGTACAGAAATAATCTTTAACTACATTAATTAGTGTCATTTAAAATGATTAAGACACAAAGATTCAACCAGCATTCCAAGAAAAAAAATATGTTTGAGGTAAACATTATAATTTCTGAAGACTTATAAAGGCATCAGTTCTGTTAACATTAAAATTACAATGCTCTACCTGAATGTACAATAAAATTTACTTCACTTTGGAAAAGAAAATCTACATGCAAAACAAATTCCTTCCTTAACTGGTGGTTTCTCAGTGTTGACATATATGATAATTTGGGTTACTGGTCACCAGCATTTCAGTAATCACATAAACTGAATGTAGGCTCCTCATTTGATCACTGAATGCAAAGGAAACCAATTCAGATTGATCTTAGTAAATGCTGTAAATGTTGGACAGAAAAGTTTAATCTGTGACAAAAAAATCATAATTTTCATGCATAAAGTGTGTGAACATTTTCAAAATAATCTCCCAGAACATTGTACACGATGTTAGGAGCAGCCAGTAATGGAATAAGACTGGTTGAGTGATGCTGCTAATGTACGTCTAATGCGATAGGAGAGACGACTGGAAATTGCATCCACAGCACAGAATCGTCCAACCACATTCCTCTGGCAGCGGTTCCCTTCTCCCAACTAAACGTTGAGACAGTAAAAAAGTAAGGCAGCTGTTAATGTCCATCAACAAAAGTGCAGTCTGTACATTTCCAGTTAAGTCACACTCCACTAGAGCAGATGGAGCAGCCATGCACTTCAGTGGTTAGGCTGGTTCAGCAGATATTTTCCAACGACGTGGCCACTTGCTTCAGTTTTCAGAGGATCCAGAGCCGCAAATCATCACCGGGGCCCACATCAGCCCCTGACTTAATTTCCATGTCTCATCTTTCCTGAGTCCCACTCCAATTCCAAGACTCTTTCCCTGTATCTCAGCAGGTCTGGTGTCAATAATAAGGCTGATGGCACAACTGGACAGAACTGTGGGCTAATACCCTTAGTTTTCATGACTTCACTGAAGGGTCAAAACAGTTAGATTATTAAATAACTATGTTCCATCACATTCAGGCCTAGCTAAAGTTAGACAAGAGAAAACAAACAGTTTACTGGCTGATAAGAGATACTGTAAATGAAAAATTTCTAGTACCAATCTTTGACAAAGAAAATTAAATTCTTACCTTGGCAAATTCTTGTCAAGTTAGAAAATGGACAAAAAGAATAGCTAACCCAATATTCAACAGCATCACCAGGATGACCAAGATGGTATTTGGACTCTGTAATTTTTGTAAAAAGGGATATTATTAATGGGAATGATACAAGTTATATTAATGTTGCAATTTAAAAACAAAAATAAAACATCCACCAATTTTCACTCCAAAGAGCTTTTACTCAAATTAGCAGTGAATTATTAAAAAATTAAAACTATTCAAGGTGCTATAATTATTCAACATGAATTTTTATGAGACCTTAATAACGTATTTGAATACGCAAGGACTACAAATAGAATGTAGTTCAATATTGTATGATGAGAGACATTTAGACTAAGGCTGGAAATTAACTCCCATTTGATAAAAGTAGAACACATTTAAAGAGCTGGTTGGTCTCCGCTAACTGGAAATAATGGCTAATGTGACAAGACTTGTGTGGAGACTTTAGCCAAATACATTTTAAACCAAGTAACTTTTACACCATATTTTGATTTACTTGTCATAGTCCTTAGAATATCTGTGCCTTTTTAAAAACATATAATTCCAATATACAGGAATAGTCAACCGATGTGCCTCTTCATTATTTACAGAATAGGGACTTTTTAACATTCATTTGTGGGACTTGGATGTCGCTGGCTGGCCAGCATTGATAGCCCATCCCTATTTGCACTTGAGAAGGTGGTGGTGAGCTGCCGCCTTGTATCACTGCAGTCCACTTGCTGTGGGTTGACCCACAATGCCACTAGGGAGGGAAATCCAGGGTTTTCACACAATGACTGTGAAGGAATAGCGGTGTATTTCCAAGTCAGGGTGGTGAGTGGCTAGGAAGGGAACTTGCATGGGGTGGTGTTCCCAAGTACCTGCTGCCCTTGTCCTTCTAGATGGAAGTGGTTGTGGGTTTGGAAGATGCTATCTAAGGATCTTTGGTGAATTTCTACATGGTACTCCTCTCAGTGAAGATGGCGAGAAGGACAAACAATTAGGTGGGGTTTGCTCTCAAGAGATACTCACCTCCTGCCTGCAACCTCAGCAATAGGTTCTGTATGAGAAAGATCATGAGAAAGACCTTCTCAACTTCCACCAATTCAGACCCCTAATCAGGTAAGAAAAGAGAATGGGGAAACCAGGGTGATTTTTGTTTTCTGACGGTAGGTCAATAAGGTCAACGGCACAGAGGTTTGGTACTAGCAATGGCACATGGGGCAAAGGGCTGGGGCGGGTGGCATGTGAGGGAGCTAGTGATGGGGACATCTGCCAACGTAAGATAAATAGGGGCCTAAAGGACAGTGTCAGAACTGTTCAAATCGGTGTCCGTCTCGGAGCGAAGGCTGACAAGTACTTATCGGCCTCTGAACTCATCCACAACATTTCAAGTACGGCTGCAGAGACTGCCCTCAGATAATATTCTTCAGGAACCATCAAATAAGATGCAGAAGTAGGCCATTTGGCCCATCAAGCCTGGCCCACCATTCAATACGATCATGACCAATCTATGTTCTGAATTGCACATTCCCACCTACCCCCTTTGATAACCTTTGAATTCCTCACCTAACAAGAATCTATCCAGCTCCAACTTAAAAATATCCTCTGACACTGCCTGCACTGACCTCTGAAGGTTGCACAACACGCAGAAAAAAAGTCCCCTTTTGTCTCTGTCCTAAAGGGTTGATTCTTAATCTTTAAACATGTCTACCCACTTGGGCTCAGCCACAAGAGGGAACATCCTTCCCACGTCCACCTTGTCAAGATCTTTCAGGATCTCATACATTTTCAATCAAGATCACCTCTTGTTATTTCTAAACTCCAGTGAAAACAAGCCCAGTCTGTTCAAGCTATCCACACAAAACAATTTGCGCATTCCATCAATCTTAGTAAACCTCCTGTAAACTGCCTTCAATATAATTACGTCTTTCCTTAAATCAGGAGAATAATGTTGCACATGACATTTAAGCTTGGGTTTCACCAACATCCTGCACAGCTAAAACATCACAGAATTGCCACGGCATAAAAGAAGTCTATTCAGTCCATCGTACCTGCCCCAGTTCGAATTCATAGTGCCCACTTCTGGCCTTTTCTTTAAAATCCCTGCACACCATTTCCATCCAACCATCCTTAATTAGAAATAGGTTTGATAACATCCTTTCTATCATGTTCAATTCCATTTGTAACAAAAGTCTAACATCCCACCAGCATTCCAGATTGAGTGCTGTGAATTCATACTAATCTCTGGTGACTCATGCACTAGGGTCCTTTTGCACCTCATAATTCTGCAGCTATTCTCTAATTAGGTCAGACCCTGCTCTTTCATTCTTCCTATCTGCCAAAATGAACAAATTCACATTTTCCCATATTATACTCCATCTGCCAGACTCACTTAACCTACCCAGATTGGTCTGCGTCGCTGTAATGTCATCTTCACAACAAACTTTCCAACCAATTTTTGTGCCATCTGCAAATTTAGCCATCCTTCCTTCATCTAAGTCAATGATATAAATTGTAAAAAGTTGAGGGCCCACCCCACATCCCTGCGGAACTTTATTTGTCACACCCTGTCAATCTGAACCAATGTATACATCATCTCTGTTTTCTATTGTCCAGCCAATTGTCTGTCCATGCTAGTGTGTTGGCTCCTATATCAACAGGGGTTAGAGAAAGAAGGGTTAGCTGAGGTCACATGTTCACCTAGGTCCCACAGTACTGGAGGTCCCAGAGTACAATACTGGACTCAAACATTCAATACAGAGTAATGGTCCTCATCACTTTGTAACCATCAATGTCTGCCAACTATGGGGCCATGATTTGGAGATGCCGGTGTTGGACTGGGGTGTACAAAGTTAAAAATCACACAACACCAGGTTACAGTCCAACAGGTTTAATTGGAAGTACTAGCTTTCGGAGCGCTGCTCCTTCACAACCACCTGTGTGAATTTTTTTAACTATGAGACCAGTTCACTTTGCACTCCAAGATGGTTTCAACAGATAATGATGATGCACTCATCAATAAAGTGGAACCAATGTAAAAGTGAAATATTTACAAGTGAAATTTCATTGTGAAAATCACCTTTTGTGGCCTCAAATCTTATGTTACTAGCTATTGAGTAGGGCAAGGTAAGCTATGACCATGATGCAAAGCCTCATTGTTGACCAGGAGACCTTTTAATAGAATAAAAACAGAAATTGCTGGAAAAAGCTCAGCAGGTCTGGCAGCATCTGTGGAGAGAAATCAGGGCTAACATTTCGAGTCAAGTGACCCTTCCTCACTGAGAAAAGGACATTTGTCCCGAAACATTAACTCTGATTTCTCTCCACAGATGCTGCCAGACTTGCTGAGCTTTTTCCAGCAATTTCTGTTTTTGTTTCTGATTTACAGCATCTGCATTTCTTTTGGTTTTGATTTAGATTTTCTCAATAGGTTGCCTGTCGTTGTAGTATTGTCAGCTTATGGTGTGTTTTATCAATGAGAAGCTACGCTAGCTAAATTGCGTGTGTTTTGCACGCATACCACAAGGACATCGAATTTTAATGATAATCGTACGTGAAAAGGCAATGAGAGAGAAAGCAGATGTGTTGCAACGATTCTAGTCATGACATCAGGAACAGCAAGTAGTTTACACAGTCCAGACCATATTCTCTCCATTCAACCTAGTTAAGTTCCCTCAGGATCTTAAATAAAAACAAAATACTGCGGATGCCAGAAATCTGAAACAAAACAAAAAATACTGGAAGAACTCAGCAGATCTGAAAGCATCTGTGGGAGAGAGAAATGATATTTCGAGTCCAACATATTTCTTCTTTCAGGTATTTTAGTCAGGAATCATACCAGACTTGAAACTTGGGGTGGCACGGTGGCACAGTGGTTAGCACTGTTGCCTCACAGCGCCAGAGACCCGGGTTCAATTCCCGCCTCAGGTGACTGACTGTGTGGAGTTTGCACGTTCTCCCCGTGTCTGCGTGGGTTTCCTCCGGGTGCTCCGGTTTCCTCCCACAGTCCAAAGATGTGCAAGTCAGGTGAATTGGCCATGCTAAATTGCCCGTATGTTAGGTATAGGGGTAAATGTAGGGGTATGGGTGGGTTGTGCTTCGGCGGGTCGATGTGGACTTGTTGGGCCGAAGGGCCTGTTTCCACACTGTAATGTAGTGTAATCTAATCTAATCTAATCTAATCTAGAAACGTTGACCCGGTTTCTCTTTCCACAGATGCTAGCAGACCTGCTGAGTTTCTCCTGCATTTTCTGTGCTTGTTCCCCTCCAGATCTTCAATATGGCCACTTCAATAAAGTCACTCCTCATGTCAATGAGAAGAAGCACAAACTGTTTCACCTTTGCTCACAAAACAACCACCTCATTCCGGGAATCAGCCTAATGAATCTCCTCTGAACAACTTGCGATGCAGATAAATTGCTCCTTATCTAAGGAGTTCAAAACTGAACAGAGTACCCTACATAAGGTCTTAACAATGTTCCATAAGTTGTAGGAAGATTTATCCTACTTTTATACACCACCCTAGTTCAACAAAGGTCACTATTCCATTTACTCTCCTAATTACTTGCTTTACCTGCACACTAATTTCTCGTGATTTAAGAACATCCAGATCCCAACGTATCACAGAATTCTGCAGTTTATCCCTATTTAAAATACTTATTTTTTCTGCCGAAGTGGACAAACTCTCAATTTCCCATATTTTGCTCCCTTTGCCAAATTTTCACCTGTTTACTTACTCGATCACTGTTTACAGACTTTCCGTATCCTCTGCGCAATTTGTTTTCTATTTTCATATTGTCAGCAAATTTGGCTTCAAAACAGTTGGTCGCTTCGTCCAAGTCATTAATGTAGACCAGAAACAAGTTCAGGCCCCAGCACTGATCCCTCAGACTCCACAAGATACATTTTGATAACTTGGAAATGACTTGTTTACCCACAGTCTGTTTCGTGTTCGTTAGCTGATCATCTATCCCTCCTAATATTTTATCCCTACTGTCATGAGCTCTTCTCTTGAGGCAATCACTGTGGCACCGTTTAGAAATCAAAACACAATAGTGTACATCGATTGATGCCCCTTCATACTTAATACATCTTCAAGGAATCATGGGATAGCAAGGGCAATTTTTCAATTTGGTCTGCTGTAGATTAATTTTCTGGGATTTTGACTTTTTATTTCGCACATATACCATTATTTTAAAAATTACGATGTTTATAAACATGTATGTTTGTGCGGTTTTAACAGGCTGATTGGCCTTCTTCTGTATTGTAATAATTCAGTGATAGGTGCATGCTATGTTATGAAGCACTTAAACATAGAAGCTTAGCTTCCCTGATAGTGTGGATCTCCCATGAGCTGTATAGGAGAGCCAGCAAGCAGCCATGCTGTCAACCAATAGTAAGCCTTCATCCATAACCAGTAGGAAAACACACTTTTGAATCCATCTACCTGTCCCAGGTCACAGTTACTTAATGGATTAAAATTAGTCAAATCTACTGCTATGATGGAAAAATATCAACAAACATTGCCTTTCCATGTAGCCTGCTTTCTCTGGTCGTGGAGCTAGAAGATTTGCAAGGAGAGCCCAGGAACCAGATGGATAGGTAGATGGAAGGATTGAGGATGGAGTGGCTGTGCACAAAATCTGTGGGACAAGGTCACTTGTTGCCCCATACAAGTACTCTTAGGTAATGTGTTTGGTAATCTGGTTTTACCAAAATGTGCCAAGGCATATTTCATGTAGCTCTTGAGGGTTACCCTTTGCTTGTTTTACATTCCTGGAAATATTACTTGAAGTACTTGCAGGTTTAGAAGGTCTCTCTTCTCAGGTGAAGCCTCAAAGACATGAACAAAACTGATTGGTAATGTATGATATGCTTAGTTTGTGCCAACTAACAGCAACTAGAGCAGGATTAACCTGATTAATCTTTCTATTTCTCCTTCCGTTGTACATCTCAGGGTGTGATGGAAAACTGCAATAACAAGTGGATACATACCGACTCCACAATTTCTTCGACTTCTTCCACACTGACATCACGCGATTGAGATTTCAATAGTTTCTTTGGTTCGGGTACAATAACAGAAAACTGTTTCTTCAATTTTGGCTCAGGTTTAATCTCCTTGACAGGTGACTTTGTAGGCATTGGCTTTGGCGGTGGAGGTAACCTCCCAAGCGCAATGGGTGAAGGATTCGACTCTTCCTCTGGCTCTTCTGGTGGCAGTTTTACGTCTGTGCGCACAAAGTAACTATGGTAAGCACTATGTAATTGTCCATTGCCAGCAGTTGTGACAGGGTAAACTGCTGACTTGGGCTGCTTCCACTCATTCCCTTGCTTTGTCATCATCTTGGCAGTACCTTTCGACGATGATCTATTCCCTGACGCTCCCAAAACATCCTTGTTAACGCTGCTGGAAGAGCCTTTATTCCAGGTGGTATTTGACGTCTTCTTGTATATTGGTGGTGATGGAGGTGGGGTTGGGCCAGGACTGTGTCCAGGAGTATGAGGTGGAGTTGTACCTTTCCTGTAGAAATGAGGACTGTTATTTGCTGAAGAAGATTTCTTCTCTTGTGGAGGTGGAGGCTCTTCCTTCTTTTCAGTGTATCCCATTGCCTCCGGCATTCTCTGTTTAATGTAATCCAGTCCTAGAAAAAGACAGAATTATTTGTGATGCAACAACAGAATTATTTGTGATGCAACAATAATTAGGAAAAGACTGACTGATAGAGGAGCAAGTGTCAATGAAAGGAGTAAATATATTTCAACCTAATTAAAGAACGTGGAACAGACCTCTTTAACCATTTTCAGTTGTGAAAACAATCACTGTGATAGACAAAAGCAGAATTTGCTGAGAAAGCTCAGCAGGTCTGGCAGCATCTGTGAAGAAACATCAGAGTTAACGTTCTGAAGAAGGGTCATTACACCTGAAACGTTAACTCTGATTTCTCTTCACAGGTGCTGCCAGACCTGCTGAGCTTTTCCAGCAACATCTGCTTTTATTCCTGATTTACAGCATCCACAGTCTTTTCAGTTTCTAATCACTGTCATAAAATGGATAAAATCAGAAATCACACAACACCAGGGTTATAAGTCCCAACAGGTTTATTTGAAATCACAAACTTTTGGAGTGCTGCTCCTTGGTTACTTGACGAAGGAGCAGCGCTCTGAAAGCTTGTGATTTCAAATAACCTGTTGGGGACTATAGGCAAAAGTGGGTACTGCAGATGCTGGAGATCAGAGTCAAGATCAGAGTGGTGCTGGAAAAGCACAGCAGGTCAGGCAACATCTGAGGAGCAGGAAAATCGATGTTTTCAGCAAAAATCCTTCATTAGGAATGAGGGAATGCTGCTTGACCTGCTGTGCTTTTCCAGCACCACTCTGATCTTGACTCTGTTGGGATTGTAACCTGGTGTTATGTGATTTTTGACTTTGTTTGCCCCAGTCCAACATTGACACCTCCACACCATAAAATGGATAGTCAACAAAAACTTGCATTTGGAAAATGTTGTAACAAAATGTTGGAACAGCCAGTGGCTGTTATAATTTGGTGGATGGGGCAAGTTACCTTTTACATTTGGTTTCTAACAGACATATTGTTGGAGGTCACAGTCTCAAGCAATGATTTGCTCATGGGCTGCTCTTAGAATTTTGTCAAAAGGTAATAGTAGGCACCAGTTAACACTGACTGATGTCGCAATGCCGTCCTTTTTGAAATTGAGACAATTAAAAGTATTTTTGAAATGTATTCTTTTTTAAATGTTGAGTTGCAGAGAGTTCACCATTCTGTAGTTGAATGGCTACTTTGCTGATAAAAGTTTATCTTTCAGGACCCTTAGAGACAACAAAGCTTAGAAACATAATAGAGACAAAGAAAGGAAGTAAAATAGAAAGAGATGCCATTAAGTATTGAGAAATAAGGAGAAAATATAAGATAGTGAAGAAAAAGTAGTGAAGAGAAGAGGAAGACCAAATGCTACATGTGAAGATTGGGTTCAATAAAGAAAATGACATGCAAGGAAACTTTGAAAAGACGTACGTATTAAAGAAAACGTCTCCAGCTTACTATTGGGCAATAAAAAGGAATGCACACAATCAAATACAGAATCAAAAGAGCCTGAAAATTTCATAGCAACACCATTTAATTCACGGCCTGAATTTTCTCCCTCTATTTTAAAGTATTACCTGTTCAACACAAATAGGGTAATACTAAGAATCATGGATTTTTTACAGCAGAGAAAAAGGCTACTCAGCCTATCGTATCTGTACATAAAGAACTATCCAATTTACTCCTACATCTTTGGTTTACCCCCATAACCCTGTAAATTACTTCTCTTCAAGAACATTTCCAATTGCATTTCAAAAACTGCAATGGAATTTGATTCCACTATTTTTCTCATCATGCTTTCTGCATCTTAACCTGAAAGCAAAGATACTTCTCACTTCCTTTCTAGTCCTGTGTCAATTATTTTGTATCTCTGACCTCTGATTTGTCAGAGGAAGTGGTATCTCCCGACAGAATTAAAGTCTCTACTTATTTTGAATATCTCAATTAGTTCTCCCCTTAAACCTTCTCTAATTCAAGAACAACAATCTTGGCTTGCCCAATCTCTTCACTTAACTGAACTGAACTCCCTCCATCTGAATGACTACTGTCAATCTACTCCCTACACTCTTGACATCCTTCCAATTACCCAGAATAGCATTCAATACTCCAGCTGAGACCTAACAAAGGCTTAAATGCTTACATAACTTCCATGTGTATTCAATGAATGGCCCTATTTACAAAGGCAAATATCCTATACATTTTCTTAACCACGTTATCAGATTGCCCAGTCAGCTTCAATGATTTGATGAACATGCACCCCACATTGCCCTGGTCTTGCCCCTTCTCAGAATAACACCATCAAGCTTATACTATTGCCCCACTCATTTGTATCAAAAAGTGTGGTGCTGGAAAAGCACAGCAGGTCAGGCAGCATCCGAGGAGCAGGAGAGTCAACGTTTCGGGCGTAAGCCCTTCACCAGGAATGATCTCCTGCTCCGTGGATGCTGCTTGACCAGCTGTGTTTTTTGACTCTGATCTCCAGCATCTGCAGTCCTCAATTTCTCCCACTCAATTGAATGTCAAGCAACTGTCTATTTTACCAAGATAGATCCTGGAATCTGTAAATATAATGTGTATCATTACTAAGTTTTGCACTGCCTAGTCTAACGCTAGGGTATCTAAACCTTAGAAAATGCTCAGATTGCTAATCTAGGGAGAACCCAAATGCTCTTCAATCCGAAGAACTTTCACCACCATTCCCTTCGCCCTATACTGAAGCCAATCTTAGCTAAAGTGACTGCTTTCTCTTAAATACAATCTGATACTATTTTATGAGTTAATCTGCCATGAGGAACTTCATCAAATACCTGAAAACCCATACATCTCTCTGGCTGTATTTCACACTGCCCATCCCCCCACAAATGGGTTTGAAGAGAGGAGGTGCGAACTAAACTCCAACATGCAGTCTTCTTGCTCCAACCTGCCTGATATTTTATCAAGGGCTTATCATACAATCACTACATAGCAGAAAGAGGCCATTCAGCCCATTGAGTCTGAACTGACCCTCTGAAGAGATTCCTGTCCAGACTCAGCCCCATCACCCTTACCTCGTAACCCCACATTTTCCATGGTCAATCCACCTAGCCTGCACATCCCTGGTCCCTATAGGGCAATTCAGCATGGCCAATCTACCTAACCTGAACATCTTTGGATTGTGGGAGGAAACTAGAGCACCCAGGGGAAACCCACATAGACACAGGGAGAACGCACAAACTCCACGCAGACAGCCACCCATGGGTAGAATTGAATCCAGGTCCTGGAGCTGTGAGGCAGCAGTGATAACCACTGAGCCACCGTGCTGCCCCATAAGGGTTGAGAGTGGTGTTGCTGAGATTAGACCTGCTGGCCATAAAGTAGGACTTTGTACTGAGACCTTATGTAAAGATTGCCATGCTCCCATCTCATGTTAAATCACGGTGGGCCAACTGTTGAGATTGTGGGCAGGCAGTTCCTAACCTTTCAGCTGGCATACCATAAAGTCCTCTCTCCTACTTCAGATTTGGTAGATTTGCCTTCAATAAATCCATGCAGGCTATCCTTTAGTATCCCATGTTTTGTTTAAATTAAAGTTAATTGGGTCATTGATAATAGTCCTAAATGTTCTCTCCACTTAGACTGACTGGCCTATAGGTACCAGAATAATTATTGAACAGGAGCACAGTGTTTACAATCCTCACTTCTCTATTGCCATTCCAATATCCAAAGGGATTGAAAGATTGCAGCCAGAGCTTATAATATCTCTATCTTGGAAAACTGGATGTGGCAAACTCCTTTCTATCTATTTCTGATCCTTCTCTAGATTTTTATTCCCTACTCCACTACTTTGACAATGCAAGACAGATGCACACCTTAATTCAGTACCTCAGTATTTGCCTGGGCTTTGAGAGGATTTTGTTTTTTTTGTCCCTAATCAACTATATTATTTAATTATCCTTTTTATAGAATCATAAAAGAATGTTAGGGCCCCTTTTATTTGATCTTTGTTTGTTCTTTCTCATATTCTCTGTTTACTCAGCATTTACCATCTTTCAATGTCCCTCTGCAATTCTCTGTATTCCATCTATTTGACCTTTTTACACCTCAGTCATGAGGAGGTTCCAAAGCAGAGAGTAGCCATGATCTGACAGGAGTCCCCAACAATAGAAAGTACCAGATGAGGGCTGCTGGTGATCAGGTCTGGAGAGGAGGACCTGGATGGGCTCATAGTTGACAAGTCAGGAGAAGGGTCGGGGGTGTACTCCAGTTTTGATTAGATTCCCTGCACTGTGGAAACAAGCCTTTTGGCCCAACCAGTCCACACCAACCCTCCGAAGAGTAACCCCCCAGACCCATTTCCCTCTGACGAATACACCTCACACTATGGACAATTTAGCACGGCCAATTCACCTGACCTGCACATCTTTGGACTGTGGGAGGAAACCGGAGCACCCGGAGGAAACCCACGCAGACACGGGGAGAACGTGCAAACTCCACACAGACAGTCATCCAAGGCTGGAATCGAACCTGGGACCCTGGTACTGTGAGGCAGCAGTGCTAACCACTGAGCCACTGTGCCACCCCAAATGCTGGAGGCACCTTTTTATCCCCCATCCGTGGCTAGGGCAGGCTTAACCCAGATTCGAACTTTATCTAAAAGATGATTACCAAAAGCATCTGAGACACTTCAAAACTTGAAATCTAAATAAAACTGCCACAGCCTTTATTATCTGAATAAATTGGTTCTGGAGGTGGGCTCGATTTCTTTGTATTTCTAGTCAATGGAGAAAAGGAATACAGACAGTGGGTGACCAGGTAACATCACTGATACAGGTTACTGGATATCACATGAAAAGCATCTAGATTATTTACATAACACATCGAAAAATAGGTACAGAGATGTACTCCGACATGGATTTTAGCTGATTGCTTAATCAATGATTATGAATCTAGTTACCCGTCTTTCTTTCACCCTAACTATAATCAGTAATTATAACAGCTACAAATCCTCTCTAATCCTTCTTAAAAGCAAAAAAAAAAACTTAAGCATCTTTATGCCATCTGAAGCAGCACACACTTTGGAACGTTTCAGAGAATTACTATTAAGAAAACTACCTTATTGAGAAAATGAAATGTTTGTTTTCAAAATCCTATGGGAACAGTGAACATGATCTTATGTGGTGTACTTTTGCAACGAACAAAGCTTAGCAATGTCCACTTATAACTGAAGGTTATTTCAGAATGCTGTTCGCCTGTTGAACATTGATAATGTTTAGAAGGAGATATCAGGTGACAGTGCAGCTACCAGATTCATTTCCCACTAGAGGTAGGTTCAGACAATGACGGAAAATATGAAAAAAGTGGTCAATTAATATTATTTTAGCAAACTAGTTAACTATGGCACATCCTGGGAAATTTCAGTTAGGCCTGGAGGCAGCAGAACATGATTTAGTTATTATGTGACATGAGGTGCAATCTTTCCCTCTCCTGAAGGTGGTGAAAAAGAAAATAAGTGAAAGTCTTCGTCCCCCAACAATTAATGCTGAGCAAGGAGGTCTTTTGGCAACTCTCATCTTGTTGGCAATTAAGACCCTTAAATGGTTAATTAATGGCTTGTATTGCATAAAACAAAGTACTTAAAGCTAGCATAGGGAAATAGGGCAAAAAATAGGGTTATGAATGTACAAAGTAGGCAATTCAGTCCCTCCTACTTCTTCCGTCTTTCAATAATTTCATCATTTATCTCATCATGACCTCAACTCCACATTTCCATCTATCCTGATCATCTTTGGGACACTGACAGAATGTCAAGGCTGCTGTATTCAAAGTAAAGAATGGATTAATTCTAGAGCATTACTTACTCCTAACTTGTAAACCTAATATTTTTTAATGTCCTATATAAGTCTTAATATTTGTGAATAACACTTGAAACAAAAGTGCAAGGAACCTCTTGGCTAAGTTGGCGATTATCATGGAGTAAGATTGTGACCATTGTTATGGACCAGACCAAACCCCCTCAAAACACATTGTGCAAATAACCCAGATGCTAATTTTTTCTCATTTTAAAGGCAAACAGCAGATGTTGCATTCCAGATGCAATTCGACTGGTCAAATTATCACATTTGAAGAAAAACATACTTTATTCATACAATGTAGTTAAAATACATCAACAGAAAGAAGAAATTGGAATAACTTAAACGCTATTGAAAAATTAACCAAATAATGGATTAGTTAATTACTAAACAGTAACTGTTCCAATATAGTAACATCCCATAAACAGACCATTGGCAAAGGCAAGTTCAGAAAAAATAGGTTGTCTCACAGGCAATTCTCCAGTCCAGAAGGTAAACCATCAAGAGTAAACTCACAGAGAGAGAGTAGCAGGGAGAGATGTACTGCAACTTCCAAACCCAGCTTTGAGTCCCCAGCAACCACTACTGAAATTCCTGGTTCTGTGGGAGCTTGACCCCACCCATTCAGGCTGCTTGTATTGTTCCAGCTTTTTTTAAAAAAAAGGCCTCACAAACTGTTAACACTAGTGGCTCTGAGTAGACTAATCGGCACCTCTGACTTAACCTTTCTTCATAAAAACCCTGGGACAAAATACATCTCTTCAAGCCACATTGTGAATAAAACTTAATCCTCTCCTGTTAAAAGGTGAACTGGTAATTAAAACACACAACAGAATGAGTATAAGGCACTGAATAAGTTTTGCACAACGGGGTAAAAATTCAGCTTCCGCTCTCTTGGCAAGTGACGGGAGAATAAATTCTGTAATCACTGTTTGATTTTTGTAGCCTTTAATTTTCATGTATGGAAATCAGCTGGGAGCATGCAATTTCAGGATATGTGCTTTCATGGAGGGCAGGAACAAAATTTCTATCTCCAGTTTCCTGAGGAAATTCATCAGAAAATATAGGCAAAGTCACAAAGATCTGATTGATTGTGACATATCATGAACAGCAGCCAGATACCGTACAGAAATACCAGTAAGAAAGATGCAATGCAGTAAAGCTACAAAATATTTGTTGGATATCCTCAAAATCTGTGAAGCACGAAAAGTAGGACATGTTACAGCACATATTATTAGGCTGTAAACAGGCTAAATGAAAGTCTCCTTAGCAAAAAGCTTTTAGAAAATAAACATCATTATAAAAAAATAGCTAAATTGTAATACAACAAAAGACAGCCAAAAACAGACTTCTGGAATTGAAAATCTAAAGGATAACTTTAATTGATTTGAAGGAATTCTAATATAATTGTATTTCAAAATGTAATTAACATTATTGTCGTGAGAAAATGAAACCATGACAACAGCTATTAAGTCTTGGCTCTGCTGCACATATTTTGAAAACAGGGCTGCTGTTAAAATTTATTTTAGCTCCATTTCAATATTCCTTCCAATGTGTAGTGTAGGACACACACACACACACACTCTCTAGTGGGGGTAGTTTAAATTGAAAAACAATTCTTCTTTCTAAATTCCCACCAGTAATACAGCATTAATTTTGGGAATCAGGGTGGATTATGGTGGTAGTATTTGTTTCTGTTTACTGACATGATGCTGTCAACCAACAGTTATAGTCACATCAAAACACAGTGCAGGCAGGTGATGTTCTACTGCCACTATGTCTAAGAATTATAACCGAACATGTAAATAATGAACTCTGGATGACTGAATACAGTGATACATTAGAGGTTATCTCATCATGTTGAAATGGGGTCACATCATTATAGTTGGATTGAAGGAAAGATACGCTGCATATGGCTGGAGGGTTACTTAGCCTGGAAGTGTTTGATGCCTGCTCTGGATGCCAAAGATGTCAAGATGGTGTACTTTAGGCACTGTTTTTTCATTTTGAAGTTATTTTTCGTCCAAACCGATGGGTTGGAATTTGACTGAGATATAATTAGACTGGAAACTTAATATTCTTTGGTACAAACAGTCATTATTAATACAGAACTTGAATACTGTTAATAAATCCATATTTTGTCAAACATTTTTTGTTTTCATGCATCAGGACAATTCACAAGAATACCAAAGTAAAAGGAAACAACATTTTAATACTGAATGGGAAGAGCACACGGGTTAGCAAGTGGACTCTAATTGATAGAGGTCTGTTCTGCCCTTGACAGGCGTACTTTTTGTGCATTGTCTTGAAGAGTGCAAGATGGAAAGTTTTAACAATGTGTCTTTTGATTGCAATATTCAAATTCCTTAACATATTTTCAGGACAGATGGGGAGAGAAAGAATGGTTACAGGGTAGCATTTTTAGCAAAGAACACTGAAAAAATGCTAAACTGCGATTGTGTTAAGGCAGAACCCACACAATTGTTTTAAGTATTGTTACTCACAACTTTGTGATATACCTCAATTTTGCCTGACCGTATTTATCTTCAACAGTAGCCAGGTGGCATTTGAAGATTTTGAAATGATTATCTATTAACCTGTCTATCCAGTTATTTTGGGAAATATCCCATCATTCCTCACTTAGCTTTAGTCCTTTTCAAGTCCAGGACCCTCATCATGGCCTGCTCATAATTCATTTTCAATTTTACACTGAACCTAATGGAACATGGCAAGCATAAACCATAGAATGCCAACATTGTGGAAGCAGACATTCAGCCCGAGTTCAGACTGACCCTCTGAAGAGCATCCCATCCAGATCCACTCCAGCCCGGTAACCCCGTTTCCCCCATGGCGCATCCACCTAGCCTGAACATCCCTGGATACTATTAAGCAATTCAGCATGGCTAATCCACCTAAACTGAATATGCTTGGACTGTGGAAGAAAACTGAAGGACCAGGAGGAAACCCACACAGACATAGGAGCTGTGCAAACTCCACACCGACAGTTGCCGAGGGTGGAATTGAACTGAGATTCCTGGTGCTACGAGGCAGCAGTGCTAACCACTGGGCCACTGTGCCGCCCAATTCTTACATCATCAATTGCCACACAGTACTAGCTGAACACTTCTACTTCTAACTCCATTGTTTAGTGGCCTGTGGGTAGTAACGTTAGTCATAATTAAACCAAACCATATCATTAAAATGTTTCAAACAAGCTTGTTGGAAAAAATGTAGTTGTCATGGCAGAAGGCAAAAAATATAGCAATATGCTGATAATGTTGGCTGAGAGACAGAAAACAATAAATTTTGTAAATGAATGTTGCTGAGGTGGGATTCTGGTGTACCAGAACAATTAGTGTCTAATGGTTAGGGAAACTAACAGCATTCTGGTACATGTTTTGTTGAATGTGCAAATGTGAATAGTTAAAGCACTAGAAAAGCCAACAATATTTGTAGTTTTACAAATAAGGATATCCAGGGCAAGGGTAATAAAGTAACAACAGATTTGTAAATAATAATTTTCACTGAACCATGTGCAGTTTTAGGTGCCCCACTACCTAAAAGAATGTTGAAGCCAAAGAGAAGTAGATTTACCAAGCTGATGTCCAGGACAGGAGATTACAGTTATGAGATGGAGGCGCAGTGTTGGACTGGGGTGGGCAAAGTCAGAAGTCACACGACACCAGGTTTATTGGAAATGACAAGCCTTCGGAGCACGGCTCCTTCATCACCCGATGAAGGGGCAGCGCTCCAAAAGCTTGAGATCTCAAATAAACGTGTTGGACTATAACCTGGTGTCATGTGACCTCTGACATAGTTACGAGGAGAGACTTGTTTCCACTGGAGCAGAGAAGGTTACAATAATTATAAAAACCTCTTCATAACGTTTTGGCAGAGTAAATGCTAAAACGATTATTTTCTTTGCTTGAAGAGTCAATAGTGAGGGTGCTTCAAATTAAAAAGAGGCCCTGGTAGAACAACACAAGATCTTAGGACGAACTTTCTCACTCAGAGTGTGATGGGGAACATCGTGAATGCATTAATTAATTCAGTAAATATTTAAAGCAAAAGACGATAAAATGGGCAACTGGAGAAACAATGGGGATTGTGCTTGGATAACTTTGGCTTTGAGATCGTGAACGAGGTTAGTCAGCTGACTCCCTTACGTCATGCTATAGCTAAACAGCTGACCATTGACTCCCTGAATTAAATCATTTTGGTTTGATATGACTCCAGAAGACAAACTACTCACAATTTGGCAGAAATCAACCCCAAATTATTAATCACACTCAGAAGGTTCCAGAAAAAAAATCACATTGTACAGCATCTCATTAACCATACAAGATGAATGGAAGCCGTATTATTTGGGTAAAACACAGGGAGCTTTACTTTAATATCGAAGTGTCAAAATGAAGTTTTCTATTTAGTGGTACTGATGTTTCTTGCCTTGATAGATTTATATGATTTAATAATACCATTTGGTGTAAATTCTCATTAATGTTACTATTTCTAACATGAATCCATTATTACTGCAGTAATACTGTCAGAATTTGATGATGGCAAGATTCTATTAGCTCTCAGCAATGAGATTAATTAGGTACCAAAAACTGAGTTGAATTGAATTAAATTAACTTTATTGTCACTAAGTACAGCGAAAAGTTTATAAGTCGCCACTTACAGTGCATTTAGGTAAAGGTGCCTAGGTACACCTTTTTCAGTGACAAGATTAGTTACAGTGTAACCATGTTACCAACACAGAGCACCATCTTAGGTACAGAGTACCTAGATTCAATCCTTCGTTACAGAATGGAGAAAAGAAGTAAAAGTTACATAACAGCTGAACACAGTATGACCAGAGGTCAGGAAAACAAGCAGCAAAGGTCAAAGGATAAACATCACATGTTTGGAGTTTGAGCAACTTTTCCCTCTACAGGTAAAGAATATTTCTATCCTGCGCAAAAAGCAATCTCCAATTGAAATCCTTAAGTATTTACACAGAGTATTCACTGAGAAATAAACTGATTGCAGTCACTGTTTGATTAGGTTAGATTTCCTACAGTGTGGAAGCAGGCCCTTCAGCCCAACCAGTCCACACTGACCCTCCGAAGAGTAACCCACCCAGAACCATTCCCCTCTGACTGATGCACCTAACACTATGGGCAATTTAGCATGGCCAATTCACCTGACCTACACATCTTTGGACTGTGGGAGGAAACCAACTAATATTACGAAATTAAAGATACAGTAAACATAACGCTAGAGTATTTTTGCTGAAGGTAGGATGGTAATAAATGTAGCGATCTTACCATCCTTATCAGCACCAAACAGTGCATTTTATTGTGCTCTTCAGCTATGGAATCGGGAGATGGGTGGAGGGGTCACGGGATGTTACAACAGTTGGTGGGATGATGCCATATGTAAATGTCTACCTGTATCTTCTATTGTTATGCTGATTTTTGGATAATGGAAATAGTCAGATCCATATAATCACATATAAGTAGGTACATGAAAACACTCACTCCCAATTTTAATGTCATAGAGTCATAGAGATGTACAACATGGAAACAGACCTTTCCGTCCAACCCGTCCATGCCGACCAGATATCCCAACCCAATCTAGTCCCACCTGCCAGCACCCGGCCCATATCCCTCCAAACCCTTCCTATTCATATACCCATCCAAATGCCTCTTAAATATTGCAATTGTACCAGCCTTCACCACTTCCTCTGGCAGCTCATTCCATACACGTACCACCCTCTGTGTGAAAACATTGCCCGAGGTCTCTTTTATATCTTTCCCCTCTCACCTAAACCTATGCCCTCTAGTTCTGGACTCCCCGACCCCAGGGAACAGACTTTTCTATTTACCCTATTCATGCCCCTCATAATTTTGTAAACCTCTATATGGTCACCCATCAGCCTCCGACGCTCCAGGGAAAACAGCCTCAGCCTGTTCAGCCTCTCCCTATAGCTTAAATCCTCCAACCCTGGTAACATCCTTGTAAACCTTTTCTGACCCCTTTCAAGTTTCACAACATCTTTCCGATAGGAAGGAGACCAGAATTTTATGCAATATTCCAGTAGTGGCGTACCGGGAGGATTTTAATTGCTCAATTTTGAAGCAATTCTAAAAGCCCTGGCTCTTCAAATACCTACTTTGAGTTCATATACAGTTGAACCTGCTGCCTCCTCCTCATTTAAAAACATCCCAAATGAAGGGAACTTCCTTTTATGGGAAATAAGGGATTTTTGGTATGGCTTCCATTATAGAAAGGACAACAACTTTTCAAAACAACATGGTCTTTTATTCACAATGGGCTGAAACTTAACTTTATTTTTGGCAAAGTCCAAGTTGTACCCAGTTTTTGGGAGGAATCTCCACTATAAAGTAGTACCTTAAATTTGCCTCATTAACTTCTTATCTTGCATCTATGGAGTCCGCAACATCTGATTCTGGCTCCATCTTACTATGTGTTGTTCCTGGAACAACTCACCTTCTCAGCCAGAACTCACAGGCAGCCCTTGCGCCCACACCATTTGTGAAAGTCCGTTACGTACCTGGACAACACTGTCAGTCGGAGCTGTGCTGCATGCTTCCTGACACAGCAGACAGGGGAAAGCCTGCAACCCGCTTTTTGGGCAGAGTCCTGGGCATTCTGCTGGATGGGGTGGTAGAGAGACAGGTCAATCTCTAACCCCAGGACCAGCAGTGGGGGGGCACAAAACCAGACCATACACGGCTGCTCTCAGGTTGCCTTGTGGGTCAGTGTGGTCTCTGCTGTCTGCAGGACTCCATTCTGCCACAATCTTCTCTCTGATACCTTACACTCTATCTCTGCCACTGCACCCACTTCCCACAAGGCTCATGCCCTACCACTCTCACTATTGCCTGCAACATTTTCCCTCAGTCACAGTCAGTTACACTGTCCCTGACACCTCAAAACCTGTGCACCCTCTGTGCTGCCCACTCACTCACTCAAGACATCTCCTCACCTGCACCAAAAGTAAGAGTTGTGCCATCCACTTGCAGCCCCCTCATTTCCTGAGGAAAGCTGCCATCCAGTGGCGCAGAGATGGGTGGTGGACTGCCCGACATTCAGCACCTCACCCCTCATGTGGAACGTCCTGACTCCGACTGCCCTGAGTGGCTGACTGACTACAACCAAATCCCTGGTCTGGTGTCAGACTGCTCTCCACGTATTGTGCCAGGAACCCTGCACCCAAGGTTATCTCTCTTGATTTGACTGAGGACTGCTGACAACTATGGCAAGCTTCTTGGCTTTGTGTCTGCACTAAATGGCACAACACAGCAGTAGAAAAATGAGACTTGTATCTCTGGCCAATGAAGAGAAGCACAATAAGACAATACAGGACAATGCTAGGCAGGGACATGGAGAGTATCCAGGTAGGTCCAGAGTTAGTGAGCACCATAACTGCTAACAAAGAACCTGGAGATGCAGTCTGGTCCAGTCTATAAGCTGGGTGCTTGTCTCTGAGTGCACAGTGTCCTTGCTACAGTATGACATGACAGTTGTCAGTGCAGCCCAAGTGACAGTATTAAGAGCAGAAGCATTCTGTAAATGGACCAGAAATGGACCGCGAGGGTTCTTAGTGATTGGCACATATTGGATGCCAATGTCCGTGGATGTGGAATCCATGTGGCTGGTGCCCACGGAGCACACTCAGAGACGGAGGTTTTCCAGAGCTGAATTTGCCAGGTATCTGCTCTGCTTTCCATGTGGAGAGGGCAATTCATGTGTCTAAAACTCAGTAGTGGTGCAATAGCAAGGCTATCTTCACAAAACTAATAAAGTATGTCTGAATTTTAAACAGATTAAAAAAAAGAGATATGTCTTTTATAAGCAAACATAACATGCTTCTTTGTTTCAAAGTGTTTCTAAAGCAACTTCTGAAAAATTAACATTTGAATGAAATTTATTTTCTAAACATAATATTACTCTCATTAGTACATCATATTGTCCAGGTTCTGAACTAGGAACTCAAAAGTTACACATCATGTTAGATCTAACCTTTGCGTTGCTGAGCTGTTGGATTGCTTTAAAATCTCAATTAGTTTACAAATGACCTATGGAAAAGGGAATCTTAATTAGTATCATAGAATCCTTACGGTGTGGAAGAGCACGCCACCCCATCCCTGCATTTCTCATGGCTAATCCACTGAGCCTGCACATCCCTGAATGCTATGGGTAATTTACCATGGCCAATCCACCTAACCTGCACACACTTGCATTGTGGGAGGAAACCCACACAGACATGGGTAGAATGTGCAAACTCCACACAGTCCGTCTTCCGGGGATAGAATCGAACTCAGGTTGCTCATGCTGTGAGGCAGCAGTGCTAAGCACTGAGCCACATGCTGCACTAATTGTTCTGGCTTCCAAGTGACTTCTACTCCACAAAGTATGATTGAGTCTCAATACCTCTTGACATTCCCTTACAAGTCACTCAGTTCTCCAGGACGATAAACACAATCTTTATGGCATCATCTGTGGCCCAAAGGAGTGGTTACTCACCCTAAGTCTGCCTTAGATCTGAGGAGTGACTGATATACCCCAGCATTTCTTACAGGCCTCTTGTAGACAAGTCTAAACAATCTCCCCTTCACCACAAGCTTTCCACTGGCATCCAGACATCTGGAAAGTTGATGTATTTAGAATTTTTCCTTTTAATGCCACCTCCACGTTAGTTCTCATTTGACTGAAGTGAAAACCACCCAACAGTATTAAAGGGGCAATGGAGTGTTTAAACAATCAATGTGCATTTTAAAACTGTGCTAAGTTAACTAAATTGCACAAACTCAACCCCAGATTTTTTATTCTGCCGCTTTAACATATCTGAAATTTTTCTGGCGTTAAAAAAAAAAGTTTAAAAATCGTGTTGATCATTTGTGAAGAGGGCGTGTTCCGTACAATACGAGGAACTGCACTGACAGAGTTTTTGAAAATTAACTCTCAGGGTGTGGGCAACATCAGCATTTATTACCCATCCCTATGCAGGCCCCAGGATAAGGTGCTTCAGTCTTCTTTAAAATGATTCATTCATGGGGTATAGATGACACTGGCCGGGTCTGCATTTATTGCCTGTCAGTAGGTGCCCTTGAGAAGGTGGCAGTGAATTTTTCCTCTTGAATCACTGCAGTCCACGTGCCTGTAGTTAGACCCACAATGCCCTGAGAGAAGGAGTTCCAGGATTATGACCGAGCAACAGTGAAGGAATGGTGATATCTTTCCAAGTCAGGATGGTGAGTGGCTTGGAGTGGAGCTTGAAGGTGGTGGTGTTGCCATGTATTGGCTGCCCTTCTCCTTCTATATGGACATGGGTTTGGAAGGCACCGTCTATGCATCTTCAGCAAATTCCTGCAATGATGCTTGTAGATAGTACACTCTGCTGCTACGGAGCGTCTCTGGTGGAGGGAGTGGATGTTTGTGGATGTGATGTCAGTCTAGTGACTGCTTTCCCCTAAATAATAACAAACATCTTGAGTGTTTTTGGAGCTGCAGCTGTCTAGGCAAATGGGTGCACACTCCTGACTTGTGTCTTGCAGCTTTAGGACAGGCTTTTGCAGACATGCTTTCATGCGTGAACATCTTTACAGATGCAATTAACACAGAAAAGATGGGTTGACTTAATTGTCAATCCTTTATGCTTAGATTAGATTACTTACAGTGTGGAAACAGGCCCTTCGGCCCAACACGTCCACACCGACCCTCCGAAGACCAACCCACCCAGACCCATTCCCCTACCATTTACCCCTTCACCTAACACTATGGACAATTTAGCATGACCAATTCACCTAACCTGCACATTTTTGGACTGTGGGAGGAAACCGGAGCACCCAGAGGAAACCAACACAGACACAGGGAGAATATGCAAACTCTACACAGTCAGTCGCCTGAGGCGGGAATTGAACCCGGGTCTCTGGCGCTGTGAGGCAGCAGTGCTAACCACTGTGCCACCGTGCTCTAAGCACACTGTAGAAATAAGTGAAAAATTAAACCTTGTTGAATGGGACACAACTGATATATTAAGAGATCTTTAAACCAGAATATTTGCGGATCAACTTCTTTGGCCCTGGGCAGTGTCATTCCTTCCATGTGATTTCATAGATATTTATGTTTATTTCACTTAATAAAATGATTAAAACAATAAGTAACAAACAGTCCTTTTTGTTTCTTGGTTTACTACTCTTAAAGATAGGCTGCTGAGCTTGTTGCAAGACTTTGATCAAGGAAGCCACAAATTCCCTCTAGCAGCTGCCAGAATCAAAGTGATGTTGAAACAGGGAAAATCACACCGAGGAACGTGCAAAGTCTCTGTGGACAGCTTTCAAGGTCAGTGCTGTCCCCTCACTGCCAGTTGCAAATTCTGGGCTCGTGATCGAGATTTTGCATTGCCACAGAAATTGGCAGACCAGTAGAGAGAGCAAACGCAGTGAAAGCTTCACAGAACTACTTACAGTAACGCCATTGGGCAGCCAAATATTAGGTGCAATTTGTTAGCAATAATGGTAAATTATTAAACCAAATTTGTTCAAAAAATTGAGACACTTAGAAATGATTAGCAGAGAAAACTAAAATAGATAGAAATAAGTCATCTAGTATAGACAAAATTGAGAAACAATTAATAAGCTATAAATATTGGGTTATATAGTAGATAGATAGTGCAAAGGGCAAATTCCAGTTATGTGAGTAGGCACCATGGAGATGAATGTAGGGTCCTGTGAAGCTATTCTCATTTGATTGGATTTATTTTTGTTACACGTATCTAAGTACAATGAAAAGCTTTGTTTTGTGTGCAGTACAGGCAGATCATAACATAAAAGGACCAACTGATCATAAGGTATATAAACAGAGCGAAGCATACTAGGTTACGGCTGTGACTTAGAATTGAGGTTTAAAAGTGCGGAACTGTTGTAAGAAATGGGAGATCAAGATCTGTTGTAGACAGCATGCAAACAGTCGCCCTGTGTAAGTGCCATTTGGAATCTGGCTTCTTTTTTGATGGTAAGAACAGTAATTGTAAGAATAGAGAAGCAGCATGTTTTTTGTTAAAACATGTAAGCCAGTAAGTGTTGATATTCTTGTAACTTGGGTTACCGCACAGAAAATCAGCGTGCAGGTGTACCATGCAGTTAGGAAGGCGGATGGCATGTTGACCTTTTCTTTTTACAAGTGTATTCAAATACATGAAAAAAGAATAGGCTTTACTAAACTTGTACAGGGTTTGACTGAGATCACACCTGGAGCACTGTAGGTTGGTTTGGTCACCTATTTATGGAAAGCCATGATGGGGAGGTGGTTGAGGTGTGCAGCTGCCTGATGAAGGAGAAGTGCCCAAAAGCTAGTACTTCCAAATGAACATGTTGGACTATAATCCGGTGTTGTGTGATTTTAAATTTATACAAAGAATATACTTGCACTGGAGGGGACGCTGAAAAGGTTCAATAAGTTGGTTCTTGGGACTTGCGATGAGAGCTTAACTAAATTTGGGTCCACATTTCCTGAAGGTTAGAAGAATGACAGTCTGAATATCGGAATACAAGATTCTGAAGGGCTCTGATAGGGTAGATGCTGAGAGATTTTTTTTTTACTGGTCAGGAAATCTACAACAAGGTTACAGACTTAAGATAAAGGGCCTGACCGTTTAGGGCTGGGAGCAGAGAAATTACATCATTCATCAGGATGTGAATCTATGGAATTCGCTAACGTGAGAGATTTTGGATATTCCGCCGTTGACTACAATTTAAGGCTGGGATTGATAGATTGATTGGCTCTCAGGGAATCTACGAGGAGAAAGTGAGGGCTGCAGATGCTGGAGATCAGAGCTGAAAATGTGTTGCTGGACCCAGCAACACATTTTCATCTCAGGGAATCTAGACATATGGGATGCAAGTAGGAAGGTGAAGTTGAAGCCCAAGATCAGCCATGATCATATTAAGTGGCAACTACAGCTCAACAAGTCATATAGCTTCTTCCTCATCCTAATTCTTCAGTGGTACTGCAGCTTTGTGATTTTGGTCATAAAACCTACATAAGGGAATCTCAAATTCTACAATGTAACAGGGGCATCACTGAGGTACATAGGATATTAGCTGACATGTACTCAATAAACCCAGAATATATCTTCAAAGTGAGCCAGTGAGGACCAGACACACTATTCAAATTAGTACAAAGTGAAAATAAGTAAGATGACAAACCTCTTTACACAAAGATATAAAACATTCAGTTTAATGTGCCAGACAAAATAGCAGTGAAAGTAAAAGTCAAAGTAAAATCATTACCAGAGTTTGGGAATTGAGTACAAAAGGAATCAGTTTTGACTGCTTTTATCATCTTGGACTATTGGACTCTTTCTAAAGCATTTAAGGTTCAAATTTTGCAAGACTTTTAATTATTCTTAATCCAATTTGAAAGGGTTCAGAAAATATTTACAAGCATGTCGCCAGGGTCGGAGGGTTTGAGCTAAAGGGAGCGGCAGAATAGACTGGAGCTGTTTTGCCTTGAGCGTCAGAGGCTGAGGGGTGACCTTATAGACCTTAATAAAATCATAAGGGGCACGGATCGGATAAACAGACGAGGTCTTTTCCCTGGGGTAGGGGAGTCCAAAACTAGAGGTGAGAGGGGAAGAGATTAAAAAGGGGTCTGAGGGACAACTTTTTCACACAGAGGATGGTGCATGTATGGAATTAGCTGCCAGAGGAAATGGTGGAGGTTGGTACAATTACAACATATAAAAGGCATCTGGATGGATATATGAATAGGAAGGGTATAGAGGGATAGAGGCCAAATGCTGGCAAATGGCACTACATTTATTTAAGATATCTGGTTGGCATGGGTGAGTTGGACCAAAGGGTCTTTTTCCATGCTGTAAATCTCAATGACTTAATGGTTGATGTACTGTTTGGTTCACAGGGCCTTTATAAAATATATTGCACAATTTCCCCCTGCACATCAAGCCAATGTTGATGTGCAGGACAGTGAACAATATTAATCTAACATGAACAAACATGAAAAGTGTTGACTTACTAAGTATCCTTTACAAAGAACTCCTGATTTTAAAACTAAATATGCTCAGTGAGATTTCAATTATTAGTATGAAATGAGTTTACAAATTGAAAAGGTTCAATTAATGTCTAACGGGAAAATCTTTTAAGAGCAAAGGATCTCACCATGAGGTTCTTCCGAGAGAGGAATATTAATTGTTCTTGACACCCCAATGGATCTATTTCCGGCTGAAGATAGTAGATTATTAATAGGGAAATCCATGGAGGATCCTGCCACTTCATTTGTTCCTGACCAAATCTTGCACAGTAGAAAATTCAGAAGTTACAGGGAAAATGTAAGAATGTGGATGTGAGGAATGTCCAATCATCCATGATCCTATTGAATCATAGAGCAGGCTCAAGAGGGGTGAATGGTCTATTCCGGTTTCTGTTTCTTATGGTCATGCAAGAATTTGGAGACAAATGCATGGAGGTGGTCCTCCCAAAAGGAGGAATGAATAACCCTAATAAAGATCACGCAGGATTGAAACCAAGGCGATAGGAAGCCTAATGCAGAATTTTTGTTTCTGATGCAGTGTGGAGGTGAAAGTGATATTTGGGGTTGCATGGTGGCTCAGTGGTTAGCACTGCTGCCTCATAGCACCAGGGACTCATGTTCGATTACAGCCTTGGGCGACTGTCTGTGTGAATTTGCACATTTTCCCCATGTCAGCATGGGCTGCCTCCCGGTGCTCTGGTTTCCTCTCACAGTCAAAAGATGTGCAAGTTAGGTGAATTAGACATGCTAAATGGGTGGCACGATGGCACAGTGGTTAGCATTGCTGCCTCACAGTGCCAGAGACCCGGGTTCAATTCCCGCATGTCTGTGTGGAGTTTGCACGTTCTCCCTGTGTCTGCGTGGGTTTCCTCCGGGTGCTCCTGTTTCCTCCCACAGTCCAAAAATGTGCAGGTTAGGTGAATTGGCCAGGCTAAATTGCCCATAGTGTTAGGTGAAGGGGTAAATGTAGGGGAATGGGTCTGGGTGGGTTGGTCTTCGGAGGGTCGGTGTGGACCTGTTGGGCCGAAGGGCCTGTTTCCACACTAAGTAATCTAATCTAAATTGCCCAGTGTCTAGGGACGTGCAGGCTAGGTGGATCAACCTTGCGGAATGCAGAGTTACAGGGTTAGGGTAGGGGGTGGGCCTGGGTGGGATAGTGTTCAATGGGTCGGTGTGTATTCAATGGGCTGAATGGCCTGCTTCCATCCCTAGGGGTTCTATGATTCTGTGCCCTGGTTTTCCCAAAGAATTACTTCTTTTAAAAATAATTACATATTCAAGAATGGGTTAAAGAGAAATTATCATCAAATATGGTTTGAAGCTACACCTGGGATCTGATGAAATGAGGGAACAGCTGCTGGATATATGAATTAAGGGCTAACTGGGTGTGAATTTGATGTATAAATAGTGGAGTTATCAATGGAGTGAGAGTTTTGGCATCCTTTACAGGATTATAACTAGTGGCATGCCACAGGGATCAATGCTGGGACCACAATAACTTACAATATATATTAGAGACTTGGATGAGGGAATTGAATGCACTTCAGCCAAGTTTGTGGATGACCCAAAATAAGTGGGAGCGAGTGATGAGGGTGACATAGAGTCTGCACAGGAATAAAAGCAAATTGAGCAACTGTGCAAGAAAAACGCCTCAGATGGAATACAATGTGGTGAAATGTGAGGTTATGCGCTTTGGTAGGAAGAAGAGGAGCTGAATGTTATTTAAAAGGAGAAGGGCTGCAGAAAACCATGGAAGAGGGGTTTAGAAGTCTTTGTCCCGGAATCACAGAAAGCTAGCCTCCAAATGCTGCAGATGACAGGGAAGGCAAATGGAATGTTGGTCTTTATTTCAAAGGGAATGGCGTATAAAAGGGAGGTCTTGCTCAACTATAATCTCAAAAGGTGCTAGTCAGATCTCAGTGGAACAGTTTTAGCCCCCCCCCCTTATCTAAGGAAAGATATACTGGCATTGGAGGCAGTCCAGAAAAGGTTCACAAGGCTGACTCAGGTATGGAAGGACGTTCTAAGGAGGAGAATTTGAGTAGATTGGGCCTGTACATGTTGGAATATAGAAGAATAAGAGGCAACCTCATCAAAACATGGCAGGTTCTTACGTGACTTGACAGGATGGCTGTAGAAAAGCTGTTTTTCCTTGTGGGAGAATCAAGGACATGACCTCAAAAGTAACGGTTGCACATTTATGGTAGAGATGAGGAGGAATTTTAACTCCCAGACAATAGTGAATCCATGGAATTCTTTACTAAAGTCAGCTATTGAGGCTGGGTCACTATGTATATTCAAGGCTGAAATAGGGTTTGATCCGGGATATGGAGAAGGAGAATGGAGTGGGAACATACAACATTCCAGAGCAGTACAGGCCCTTTGGCCCTCAATGTTGCACTGACCTGTGAAACCAATCTAAAGCCCATGTAACCTGTACTATTCCATTATCATCCATATGTTTATCCAATGACCATTTAAAAGCCCCCAATGCTAGTGAGTCCACTACTGTTGCAGGCAGGGCGTTTTGTGCCCTTACTATTCTCGGAGTAAAGAAACTACCTCTGACATCTGTCCGAAATCTATCACCTCTCAATTTAAAGCTACTTCCCCTCATTTTAGCCATTATCACCTGAGGAAAAAGGCTCTCACTGTCTGCCCCATCTAATCCTCTGATCAACTTATATGCCTTATTAACTCACCTCTTAACCACTATTGTCTGGGAGTTAAATTTCCTCCTCATCTCTAACGAAAACAGCCTCAAGTTCCTGAGCCTTTCCTCATCAGACCTTACCTCCATACCAGGTAACATCCTGGTAAATCGCCTCTGCACCCTTTCCAAAGCTTCCAAATCCTTCCTATAATAGTGACCAGGACTGTACACAATACTTCAAGTGCGACCGCACCAGAGTTTTATACAGCTGCAACATGGCCTCATAGCTCCAAAACTCAAACCCTCTACAAATGAAAGCAAACACATTGTATACCTTCTTAACAACCCTATTAACCTGGGTGGCAACTTTCAGGGATCTATTTTCTGCAATAGCCTACTGTGGGGAACCTTATCAAATGCTTTACTGAAATCCATACACACCACATCAACTGCTTGAGTGAAGATTATCTGGTCTCATTATATAGCAGAACAGAGTCAATGGGCTGAACTGTCTACTTCTGCTCCTAACTTTTATGACTTAACTGAAATGAAGCTCTCACTAAACATGTGGACATGGAGTCTGATTTTAAAAAGGCAGTTCTCTTCTAGTGCTTAACAGTGATAGCAGAGGATGGTTGAGACACAATGTAAAGTTTTAGGGTATGATTTCCATCCCTGTTTTTTTGAAAATCGGCCTATGACCAGTGGAAGGGTGAAGTTGCAATGTGGACCTCAGTTACTTCTTCACCAAAGAGGGAACAAGGAATGGCTTGTGCACTTTTGTTACTAATATAGAGACAAGATAAGAAGCAAAGATTTTATTTGTAATTGAAGCAGAACACAGATGAAGACTGGGTGGATTTTTAACTGACATGGATAAATATTATCAAAAAGATAATCTATTGACCAACTTAGGAGGCGCGGTCAGGTTTTGTCAAGTTCGGGAGATGAGGATTGTACTGTGGAAAAGTGCATGATAAAATTCACTGGGTTGCTTGCAGAAATTTCATCTGGAAATTCCCCGTTCTGTGCTGGCATTTAAGTTGTTGGCCTGTGCCAAAGTATCAAATACAGACAGATTTCTAGTTTCGATTAGAGTTAACTTTGTGGTTAAACATACATTATGGGAATGATTGATGGAGGCACTAAAAAAAAATCCTAGGAAAACATTCAATTGTAATAGAAAGGAGGCAATTGGCAATGAGAGAGAAAATAGACAACATGATGCCAACAAATTGGAGAGATCGGCTACATACAGGTCACAGGCAAAAGTACAAACGTAGAACTGCAGTTAAGAGAAATAAGGACAGAAAAGCTATTGATAATTTTGAGAAGTGAAGAGAGTTTGGGATTTACAATTAGGAAATGAATCCCAGAACTGCTTCGGGTATAATCAATGTTTCAGGTGTATTTCAAAGTCCAGCTGACATAGACTGTCCCATACAACGCAATAAAGGATTGAATTTTACGATATTACGGCTGTATTAATATCATCGAGGGTTTCTCTCCATTAGTGTGAATGGATTTTCTCATTGTATCATCCTGAATCTACCTCAGTAACCTCGTACCACGGCCCTATTGCGTATCTCTTGTCTGATGTTAGCCTAATTCTGACACTCACCAGACTGAACTGGCATCGGTGTCATCTATAAACCCCAGCTGAATGCTTGGCCAAGCACTGGGATTCCAAAGTTTCCCTTCACCAGCAATGTAACACAGGCTGCTCACATGGTGGATGTTTCCTGGCACATTATACTTCATTTCAAGGCACACTGCCCTCCACATTGCCCTCCAATTCCTGGCATACTGTACTCCTCTTCCTTGCCCCGGTCACTGTATAATCACCAGGTCACATAGCCTACCCGTCCTTAGCCACACCCCACCCCACCACACTCTCCAAATCACCCTCTTAATGTGTTCCCAATACCTATTGCAGACCAGCACCTTTTCGTTGTCCAGTGGGGCACTGTCATTGGCAGGCAGGCATTTGGACTATTTCAGAGGAGCTTTTATTTGGAGGTATCAAAAGACAACACAAACCAAAGTTACTAGAAGCTGCAGTTCTTCCCCATACTGCACATGAAAGCTGTCATGATGACCAACAACTATTTAAGTTCCATCACTGCCTACTGCAGCCAGCTGTACTGGAACCCCGATGTAAATCAGCTCCTCTCTGGCTTGTTGCACCCAGATCAATTGGGCTCTTTCAAGCACAAAGAAAGCTTCTTCCTCCCCATTATCCCTTCTCCT
Source organism: Chiloscyllium plagiosum (assembly GCF_037043375.1). Classification (NCBI taxonomy): domain Eukaryota; kingdom Metazoa; phylum Chordata; class Chondrichthyes; order Orectolobiformes; family Hemiscylliidae; genus Chiloscyllium; species Chiloscyllium plagiosum. The sequence continues at coordinate 13,997,550 of NW_028270142.1, forward strand.
CTTCCTTGGGAAACTGTTCTCATTCACCCAGTTCCTGAGCAACCATCACATCACCTTGTTGTCTGCTCCAATTTTGTACATCTCAATCATGTCCCCTCTCAGTCTCCTGTGCTCTGAGATAAACAACTCCAGGTCAACTAATCTCTCTTAAAACTGAAACTCTCCAACCCACACAGCAAACTCGTAAATCTCCTCTGCACCTTCTCCAGTGCTATCGCATCCCTCCAATAACGTGTTCCAGAACTTCACACATACCCCTAGCTGTGGCCTAACCAATATTTTATGCAGTTCCAGTATAACCTCCCTGGTCTTAAACCACTTTATCCACCTGTCGTGATACTTTAAAGGGGCTAATGTACATGCACACAGAGATCCCTCTGATCTTTGCTGCTTCCTAAAGTCCAAACGTTCATTATATGTTCCCTTGCCCTGTTTATCCTGCCCAAAGGCATCACCTCACATTTATCTGGATTGAAAACCATTCGCCCCGATTAGCTCATTTGACCACCCTGTCCACATTCCTCTTGTCATCTGAGGCTATCCTCCTCACTATTTATCACCCCACCAATTTTTGTATTATTCTCAAACTTATTGATCAACTCTAAACCATTCATATGAACCACAAACTGAACGGGCCACAAACACTAACTCTTGTAGGACTCCATTCGACAAAGGCCTCCAGTTGGAAATTCTCTCTCAACCATCACCCTCTGCTTCCTGGCATTCAGCTAATTGTAGATCTAATTTGCCAAATTTCCTGTGATCCCATTATCAAAAGCCTTTCAGAAGTCAAAGTGGGCTACAGCTCTTCAAAAGCTTCAATCAAGTTGGTCAGACATGACCACCCCTTAACAAAAGCACGTGGACGGTTCTTGGTTAACCCCTGCCTCTCCAAATGAAGATTAACTCTGGCCATCAGAATTACTTGCAGTAGCTTCCCTGTCCGTGACGATGGATGAACTGGCCTCCAGGTTCCTGCTTTATCCCTTGCTTCCTTCTTTAATAACATTGAAAACTTTCAGCCCTTGACACTGAAAGCATTTATGTCTGAACTTGCTCAATTTTGAAGAAGCCAAGTAATTAAATAGTTGTTTACTCACCAAAGATTGAAGGAAGAACTCTAGCCATCAAGTGTTGGTATTTTTAGTTAAGAACACACATGTCTAGTCAACTAAATTGTGAGGGTAATTCCAGCAGGCTAACCAATATTCACAACTTGTTGCTAAATGCAAAACCAACTCCAGACCATTGCCTGTTCTGAGGAAGGTTCCTAAAATGTTAACTTTGCTTTCCCTCTACAGACGCTGCCAGACCTGCTGAACTTTTCCAGCAATTTCTGTTTTTGTTTCTGATTTTCAGCATCCACAGTTCTTTCAGATTTTATTTAATAGACAGACCATGTCAATTCAATTGAATACTGCTGAGAACTAAAGTCTAACCAACATCATGCAACACAAGTTTTGTCCCCTCTCCAGATGGGCTCTGAAAATTTGTCTGCTCTCTCGGATTTACATGTTTGCTAAATTATGGCCAGTTACCAGCAGTCAAATCTATGTATTCCCTGACATTTTATAATGGACACAAATTTGTGAATGAGGTTTCTGATAACTGCCACACTTGCCCATCACAATGGTTGCAAGTCGAAGTTTGCCTCTACAGAATTTCAACTCTGAAGTACAAACTGAAATTCAGAGGACCGAGTTAGATTGCACTGAAAATGGTTTACTATTTGTTTTCAGTGGGCGCTGTATCAAGCTTGAAAGAGAAAGAATGTACAGCTGCTGCAGATTCTCACTGAGCTGAAGTTTATCAGTAGCATCCTCCCAGATGGGTTCCAACTCTGTGGGATTTCAGCTATGTCTCCGCTAGCCGTCATTGAAGACCTGTACTTGCCTAATATAGTTCATATTAATGTCGCTTCACCATCTGTATGAAGTTTCATCAGCTGTAACTGGAACTATGTAAATTGACAGCAAGTAAAGGTCATTCTTTCAAAGGTAAAATTATTTAGGGTAATCCCTTGCCATTTTATATCAGCTGCCATTTCTACTTTAGAATTAATAATATGTTGATTTCCTTGGAATCCAAACTGGACCCATCTCAGATCTTTTCCTTATACATTGTAGTTTTCCACATGTATAAGTCAGTTCTGTTTAACTACTGTGTCTAGTACCATTGAGAAGAAAAATGATAATTTTTATCAGCATTCGAAAAGGAAAGATGACAAATGTTAGGGGGTGGAAATGCTTGTTTTTTGGATTCAACTAGATTTACACTAACTGAAAAGCCACCAAAATATGCCCCCTTCTATCGTTCCCTACAGTTAAAGAAATTACAATGCATTACTTTTTGGTTTTTCAAATTGCATTGGATCCATGCAATATTATAAATGAAGTGTTTACCAATACACAGCCAAGTAGTGTGTCGGTACATTGGCTTCATTCCCAAAATCCCTTGCTGCTTTGGGCTAACACTGGTCTTGAATAGTAGCACAAAATGGTGATAGCAAATTTGCAGATATTTTACAACCTGTCCATTTCTCAAATTCCATTTGAAGGAATGGACGAGACAATTGGGGTGGGATGGTATACAGCATTTCAAATGATGCAATGCCCAAGACTGATTTCACTCCCTGAATGACCTATCTCAGCTTAGTTTGGATGCCGTAGAGAAATTCTGACTGGGGGAGTGGGGCATGGGAAAATATAAGCAGCTGAGAGGAGTTGAAGAGTGTGGTGCTGGAAAAGCACAGATTTCTGATGAAGAGTTTATGCTCAAAACATCGATTCTCCTGCTCCACAGATGCTGCCTGACCTGCTGTGCTTTTCCAGCACAACATTCTCGACTCTGATCTCTAGCATCGGCAGTCCTCATTTGGTCCCAGCTGACATGAGTTGCTGCAAGGAGTGAAAGGAGAATAATGAGGAGTTATTTTTGTTCAAGTCACTAGCTTTCTTGAATCTTGATGCACAAATAACAAAGATAGCTGAAAAATATAACAAATACTTTATAGCAAAGGGAAAGAAGTCCTTATTAGTATAAGAGCCAATCTGCAATAAGCAAACTTTCTCACAAATAGTACTGTGATAACGACCAGATAAATTGTTTCAGCCATGATGACTGAGGGATAAATAGAAGCCCAAAGAGCAGTGAAAAATCTTTTATTTTCCTTTTCAAAGGTATTGTGGAATAATTTTGCAAACAAAGCTTTGGTTTAACATTCAACAAAGATGGTGGCTCCAAAAATGCAGCATTCCCTCAGTACCACACTGGAACGCCAGCCTAGATTTTACACTCAGGTTTTTCAAAATAGTTTCTTAAAAATATTACATGGTACACTATTATTCTGTTGGCAAGTAATGCGAGGATGATTTTGTGTCTTATATAAAGAACAAATCCTAAATTAATCGATGTTTCCAAATAATTTTAATTTAATTCACTCTCTAAGTTTGCAACCACTACTTTTCCCTCCCTTTTCATTTATAACAAATGTTATGTGGCACTAACGAACGAAGGTCACTTTTCATATAGACTGGAACAAATAAAGTGATGTAACAGGAAAACAGCTTCCATGTTCACAAAGAAGAAAAATGCATTTGATTTGAAGTAGATTTGCAAAGTACAAGACTTCACTGGTTGCTTAAAAGTGAGCTTATTAGTAAACTAAAAAAAAACTTGCTTTTTTTTAAAATACCTTTCATAACTTTGAGATGTTCCAAAGTGCTTTTCCATTAATATAATTACTGTAAATGGAATTTTTTTTGAAGAATGGTCAGTGTTGTCATGTACAAAATGTGTTGGACTGGGGTGGACAAAGTCAGAAGTCACGTGACACGAGGTTATAGTCTGACAGGTTTATTTGATATCACAAACTTTCAGAGCGCTGCTCATTCGTCAGATGAGTCTTCACTTCACCGGACGAGGAAGCAGCGCTCCGAAAGCTTGCGATTTCAAATAAACCTGTCGCACTATAACTTGGTGTCGTGTGACTTCTAACTTTGTCATGCAAGAAATGCAAGAGCTATTTTGCACTCTGCAACCTCTCTCACAAACAGTACTGTGATAACGACCAGATAAATTGTTTCAGCGATGATGACTGAGGGATAAATAGAAGCCCAAGACCAGAGAAAAATCTTTTGTTTTCCTTTTCAAAAGTATTAGACTAGATCCCCTACTGTATGGAAACAGGCTCTTCGGCCCAACAAGTCCACACCGACCCTCCGAAGAGTAACCCACCCAGACCCATTACCCTACATTTATCCCTGACTAATGCACCTAACGCTATGGGCAATTTAGCATGGCCAATTCACCCAACCTGCACATCTTTGGACTGTGGGAAGAAACCAGAGCATCCGGAGCAAACGCATGCAGACACAGGGAGAATGTGTAAACTCCACACAGTCAGTTACCAGAGGCCGGAATCGAACCCAGGTCCCTGGCACTGTGAGGCTGCAGTGCTAACCACTGAACTACCGTGCCACCTGTGTGGAATTGTTTTGCAAACAAAACCTTGGTTTAACATCTCAACAACGATGGCACCTCCAAAAATTTTGCATCCCCTCAGTGCCACACTGGAACACCAGTCTAGATTTTACACTCAAGTTTATTAACTATTGCTTACGCATTCTGATGCAGGTGAGCAACTTACCAGTGAGACAAGGGTGACACCAAAACTAAAGATTAGTATAGCTGAATTCTCAGACTATTTGGAGCTGCGTTACTATTACAAAATAAAAGGGATTTAGTGATAGCATGACCATATGTTTGCTATACGTTAGGATATCCTGGAAGGTAGACTCCTTGTATGATGAGCATTGAATACTAAGTTGTGACTTACTAACCACTGGTGCTAATGACTCACTAACCACACACTAGTAACTCTAAGTCATGTGCCTAGGACATTGTCTATGTTGAACCCAAATTAAGTACCCAGAGGGAAATGGCCAAACATTTGACGAATTCTATATCTCTGAAACTGCAAATCAGTCCTGTTGTTGAACTGATGGATGGGAATTTAATTGTAGCTTTGGTAAACAAAAACAAATGATGGTATTATTACTAACCACCAATGGTTACTAAGTCAAAATGTAGTGCTCAGTGCTCATCATCTGGGGAGTCTACCTTCTAGGACATCCCATCACATAATAAACATATGGTCATCGCTATCACCGAGGGAGTAGATAGACAGACTGATTTCATCAGCAGCGTCCTAGAGTAAAACAAAATAGGATTTCATAGCATGTTATCTCCACAAGAAAAATGGATGCTTGCAGAAAAGCCATACAACCTGGCGCAGTTGGTATGCACTGAGCAACTTTCAGCCTTTCCATGGTCCCAAAGGATCTTACAATGTTTGTACAATTTACTGACCTCACTGTTCAATTCCGTTTGTCACTATATGACTGGTTTTCTCCTAGCAAACACAGATGTTTGCTTGAAGTCATCATTCTGGGTGCTTTACTCCCTATTCTCCTGCCATGATGAGTTCAGTATAACACAGGATGTATTTTATTTGTTGCTGATCTTGCAAAGCACGACTGCTCAATTATAAAATTAGCTGGCCTCCTGCAGTTCACAACACCCATTGGTTACCAGGGCTGTTCGACAGATGACACCACTGACATTTGTGTCGCATATGGTTTAGGTAACTGAGTAAACTGACAGACTGTGAAGCCAAATATGTTCAAGCCTTCAATTTGTGCAGATTTTGAAAAGGTATCTTTGTAATGATATCAATATAAAACAAGACTGGCTGGTTCCAATCTGTCTTGATTCTTGGCCACACTTTATTCTTTCTTGGGATCTGGTTTGTTGCTTTTCATAACTGCCGTTGAACTAGCTGACATGCTAGGCCACCAACATTTCGATGGGTCTGGAGTCACATGTAGGCCACACCAGGTATGGATGTCAGATCCCTAAAGGCATCAGTGAACCAGGTGGAATCTATTAATTGAACTTAAATTCCACCAGGTCCTGTGGTTGTATTTGAACCCATATCTTCAGATCTTTTGACAGGGCGTCTGGATTACTTAATCACTATCTCATTAAATTGTTACTCAGTGACTCAGAGATTACCAGTTGAGCTAACCAGGCTCTCTGACTTTGGCTGTGAGTTAAAGCTGGGTGGTACTGAATCAATCTACAAGGGATTGATAATGATGTTGGCCTTATCTAACTGCTCCGGACTAAATAGGATTTTGTGACAATCCATCCTAGGTACAGATGTCCTAGAAACCAATTAGAAACACGGCAGTCTATAATGATGTCTAAACATTATGAAATGCTGAAAAAAATAGAATGGTTAGTGTTAAAGAAAATGGACAGCAGCATTAAAGTGTCATCTGGGAGTATTTGCTTGATATATTAACCCTAAATATTTCTCAATGCTCCAGCATTTCTATCGGGTTATCTAGCATTTATTTGACCTAGTATAGTTTGGACGTGATTACCAACCAAGGATTCTGAACATTTGTAACTGAAGACAGCTTGGTAATCTTAGACAGCGGGAAAGACGGAGTATAAAGTTACTGAGGCGGTGCTGAAGATAACACACTATCTTTTTACAGCTGGGATACAGTCTGGCATTCTCTCGTTTATCTCATAACTCAGGCCCAACTGAATTTAGATAGCCCCTCATCCCAGCTTTCACCACTACCTCAATCTGCTTTACATGTAATATTTCTTCTCTCCAAGATTCCCTGTGCAGACCATGCACATGTCAGTTCCTTTAGGTTATGGCAAATACTGGTCACATAAAGAATTAATAAAGGCTGCATACTTCAGCAAATTTGCATGCAATAAAAGTGTTTTTCTTTGTCCTCATGCTTATATTATTATGTAACTACTGTGAAATGTCCCAATTACTTTGTCAGCAAGGAATGAGTATCCTTTCCATGATAATTAAGTTGCTATAAAATCAAAGTATTTTTCATATTAACGTATTATGATACGAGTAAGATATTAAGAGGAAAAAGTACAGAGCAAAATATACATTTCACTGTATGAGCCGCAGTCCTAAGCCTAAGCAGGTCATAGTTCATGGTATAAGCAGATCTACAGAAGTAACAGACTTGCCCAGACTCATTAGAAATGTCACTACAAGATCATCGACGTTAAGTTCAAATTTTGGCTGAAGCTGAAGTGATAAACACATTCCCATCCTTCTCTTTTCTCACAAATTAAATGTGATACTGGTATTTCTTTTTCTCTACTCATTCATGGGATGAGGGCATTGCCAGTTTGGCAGCATTTATCGCCCATCCCTAATTGCCCAGAGGGCAGTTAAGAGTCAACCACATTGCAGTGGGCCTGGAGTCACATGTAGGCCAGACCAGGTAAGGATGGCGGATTTTTTGCCCTAAAGGATATTCGGGAACCAGATGGGCTTTTTCGACAATCGTCAATGGATTCATGGTCATCAATAGACTTTTCTTAATTGAATTCAAATTTCACCATTTGCCATTGTGGGGAAAAAAATCTGGGTCCCCAGAAGATTATCTGGGTCTCTAGGTTAACAGTTCAGTGATAATAGTACTAGTCCATCACCTTGCCCTGATATGACAAGTTTCTAATCAGCTTAATGTTTTAATTGTCCAGTACAAACTATTAATTACCATTGAAACTTGTTTGCATGAATCACTTTTCCTTGTCCACTTGGACTCCTCTGAAAGAATTTGTGCAATTCTGTTGTAGTTTATTGTAAATCCAATAAATATAGGTAAAGAGTTTCATTTTGGATGCAACTGGTAATTGGGCGTAAGCTATGCGTAAAAACTATAATGATTTAAACCACAAGTTCCCACACTTTTGCCCTATCCTTCTCTTCTCTCCCACAATAGCGACAGGGACACCTTGATCCTCACTTTCCACCCACCAGCATCCACATCCAAAGGATCATAAAGCAGTCAATACTGCCAAATCCAACAGGATGTCACTACCAGACACATATTCTCCTCCCCTCCCTAGTCAGCGTTATGCAGGGACCATTCCCTCTGGCCTCCCCCTCCTCCATTCCCAACACCTTCCCATGCAATCGCAGAAGGTTCAACACTTGTCCCATTTGCTTCCTTTCTCCTCATCAAGGCCTCAAATACAACTTGCCGGTAAAGCAGCAAATATACCTGCACTTCACTCAAACTAGTCCACTGTATTTGCTGCACACATTGTGGCCTCTTTGACACTGGGGAGACAAAGTGAGGACTGGGTGGCCCCTTTACAGAACACCTACGTTCTGTCTGTAAAACTGATCCTGAGCTTCCATTTGCCTGCCACTTCAACACACCACTATGTTCCCTGACCAACTTCTCTGCCTCGGACTTGCTGCAGTGCTCCAGCGAAGTTCAGCACAAGCTGGAAATACAGCAGCTCATTTTCTGCCTGCAGACTCTGCAGCCCACAGGACTCATTGGAAGATCAATCAGTTTGGAGCCTGAGCACTTCCTTCCATGTTCTTTACCTACACCCCCCACTTCCACTCTTTATTATTTCTTTAATTAATTAATTCATTCATTCACAGAAGTCACATGACACCAGGTTATAGTCCTACAGGTTTATTTGAAATCACAAGCTTTTGGAGCGCTGCTCCTTTGTCAGGTGAGGACGAATAAACCTGTTGGACTATAACCTGGTGTCATGTGACTTCTGATCTTGTGTACCCCTGCCCAACATCAGCACCTCCACCTCATTCATTCACAGGGTGTTAGGTGTGTTGGCTTGGCCAGTGTTTACTGCCAATCCTTAAATGCCCAGAGGACAGTTAAGAGTCAACATGTAGGCCTGACCAGATGAGGATGGCAGCTTCCTTCCCTCAAGGACATTAGCAATGCAAATGGGTTTTCCCGAAAATTCACAACAGTTCATGGTCACCATTAGATTCTTTATTCCAGACGTTACTTCAAATAATTGAATTAGCATTGAACCCAGACCTCTAAAACATTACCTGTGTCTCTGGATTAACAGCCTAGCGGTAATACTACTAGGCCATCACCTCACCAATATTCAATGCCTTTGTAAACTGAAAAAGCAATCATTCAAAACCTTTCAAAATGTATTTATTTGTGCCTTATATCAAAATCAAATGAAATTATAACAGTCACTTTGAAGGTGCACAGACAGATACTACTGGTGAAACTTATGATGTTGATTATTTTGTTCTCGGGTCTTTATCTTTTGCCCGAAACATCGATTCTCCTGCTCCTTGGATGCTGCCTGACCTGCTATGCTTTTCCAGCACCACACACTTGACTATAATCTCCAGCATCTACACTACTCACTTTCGCTGTTTTGTTCTCGGGCCTCGTGAATTTGTTAGTTATACTGGCTTCCAACCTTGATTTTTTTTCAAGAAAGAGATGACTAAAAAAAATTTCAGAAATTAACTTTACATTTTAAATTCTGTAATCTTTGTGCTAGTTTGGCTACTACTTTGGGCGAATTGTATTTGGAAGAAAAGTAAACTGGCTGAAATTCTTTCTAATCTTGTGCTTGCAATGTTTTATATAAAATTCCCTGCAGTGTGGAAACAGGCCATTCAGCCCATACCAACCCACCAAAGAATGTCCCACCCAGACCCAACCTATCCTGTAACCCTGGCAATTCCCATGACTCATCCACTTAGCCTACACATCCCTGGGCACAATGGTCAATTTCCATGGGGAGAAAGTGAGGTCTGCAGATGCTGGAGATCAGAGCTGGAAATGTGTTGCTGGAAAAGCGCAGCAGGTCAGGCAGCATCCAGGGAACAGGAGAATCGACGTTTCGGGCATAAGCCCTTCTTCCTGAAGAAGGGCTTATGCCCGAAACGTCGATTCTCCTGTTCCCTGGATGCTGCCTGACCTGCTGCGCTTTTCCAGCAACACATTTCCAGGTCAATTTCCATGGCCAATCCATCTAACCTGTGCATCTTTGGACTGCGCGAGGAAACCCACGCAGAGAATGTGCAGACTCCACACAGGCAGTTGCCTGAGGGTGGAATTGAACCCAGATCCCTGGCATTGTGAGGCAGCAGTGCTAACCATTGAGCCACCATACTGCCCTTTATCTCCACAAATCTGATTAGGATGTTTCAGAATGTCCTTGAAGTCAATTTGGCCAGAGGTGGTTATGGTAAAGGGGAGTAGGAATACCACCAACAGCAATTCATAACCTGACTAACCACTTGGATTGGCCTCAAGTGAACAGCCAATTGTTACACAATTCTTCCTTTTTTATTCCCTATTTCCAGTGATTTACATTCTCTCATGTCCATTTCCTCCCCCCCGCCTGGTATGTAGGATGAACTGATTCAGTGCTGTTGTTCCTTTAAAGTTATGGTGCAATTGGCAAACAGCGTGTGCATTCTGTTCAGACTGATTGTGAGTTTCCATCTGTCCAAAGGGATCAGGTACAAGGGCTGATCCTTTCCTTTCGCATCCTCAGTGGGACGCTGCTCTCACAGTGAACGCAGCACGTGAAGCTACAGGCATGCCACCTGAGGTGTGTGGCCCAATATCACGAATGTACTGTGCTGCATAACCTTCCGTTAACCAAAATAAATTGGTTTCTAACATTCATTAGAAAATCTTTTAACACCACAAAGCAAGCATCAAAAGACAGACCAGGTTTGAACATGGAGTTCTGGAGGTATGAGAGACAAATGTTCCATTAATAGAATTCTGACTTTACATTGTCTCATGTCAATTTTGTATTTTTTTTGTAAAAGGTGACCTTTGATTTTAAGAACAGCTTTAAATGAATTTTAATATTAAAATCAGACTCTGCTTTTTACCAATACTGTCTTACTCACCTCAAAAACTTTACAATTATTCTGCATGGTACTTGAAAGCTGATGAGGTCTCATTTTACCTACTCTGCATTCTGAGTAGTAATATATCACCCCTGTGGTAGGGCAAGAATACTACATAAAGTTCATCTTAGCTCAAGGATTTGACAGAGCTGCCTAACTTTATCCTATTCAGCTTCATTGCCCGAGGTCTATATTTTAATGTTAGAGAGCCGTGTGGGACTGTGATATGTCTCCAAATGTAATTTGGTTTAAATATCCATCTATCTCACTATGGAAAATAGAAGTATTGTTGACATTTTGATAGCAAATTTCTTTTTGTTTTTGGTTAACTTTTATATTAAAGTTAGTATATGGTATATCAATCATTTGGTATGAAATTATTGCTTGCTTATTTCACAAATAAATACATTAGAATTGCCATGAGAGGTTACTAAAAGATAAATAAATGCAAATCATTTGTGCTTTATTATTCTCTTTTATTGTTTCACTATTAAGAAATATACATTATCAGTTTATACAAACAAAATGGACATTAAATTAGCTGGAGTGAGTGTAGATAAAACTGGAGATTGGGACTCTGTTTTTGGAGACTACAGCTTGTCCAAATGGAAATGGGACCTCTAATCTAGAAGTCCCACCCTCAGTTCCGACTGATCCTGTTTTCATGAGTAGGGGAAAGGGGCAGGATAAGATTCCTCATTATGGGAAACCTGAACTCGACATGCCCCCATAACATAACTAGAGTCAAAGTACACAGTGATCAGAAACAGCACTGAAAGAAATACTTGGGGGTCAAATTTTTGTGGCTCAGAGGTGGAGAGGGGCTCTTCCAAGAGTGCAGAGATGCTGTGGATTTCCTCTGCTTTTAATCACTCAATATTCCAACTGCTGTCCTCTCCAACTAGTCTCCTTCCTCACTCATGCTGTCAGGAATCATTTCCATGGGTCTCCAGTGATGGCCTGACCCTCTGTGACATTCTGCTTTTGACCAGTGGTGAAGAATCATGACTGATGTGTTCAAATAAGGTACAAGAGTTCAAACCCACTGGGTGTCTTGGTTAGATGGAATGTCAGTTGCTTTGACTGGTGCACCCGTGATTTCAGCCCCCAAAGTTAATGCAGATTCCCATACCTGTTAAATGTTTTAAAAACTAATTCAAGGGATATGGACATCACCTCTGGGCCACCCGGACGAACCAACCCAACCACCCTGTAGCACAGCATTTCAACTCCCCCTCCCACTCCACCGAGGATATGCAGGTCATTGGACTCATCCACCGCCAAACCACAACAACCCGACGGTCGGAGGATGAGCGTCTTATCTTCCGACTGGGAACCCTCCAACCACAGGGGATGAACTTGGACTTCACCAGTTTCTTCATCCCCCCTCCCCCCACCTTGTCTCAGCCGGATCCCTCCAGCCCGGCACCGCCTTCCTGACCTGCAGTCTTCTTCTTGACCTCTCCGCCTCCATCCTACTCCGACCTATCACCCTCACCTTGACCTCTTTCCACCTATCACATTTCCAACGCCCCTCCTCCAAGTCCCTCCTCCCTACCTTTTATCTTCTCCTGCTGGACACTCTCTGCTCATTCCTGAAGAAGGGCCTGTGCCCGAAACGTCGAATCTCCTGTTCCCTGGATGCTGCCTGACCTGCTGTGCTGTTCCAGCAATAAAGTTTCAACTTTGATCTCCAGCATCTGCAGACCTCACTTTCTCCTCATATGGACATCACTGGCAAGGTCAGAATATATTGCCCATTGAAAACTGCTCTTAAGATGGTAGGGAATTACTTTCTTGAAGTGCTGCAGCCTGTCGGATGGAAATACTTGCAGGCCTGATAAGGATGAGAGTTCCAGGAGTTTTGCCTCAGTGATGGTGAACAGACTGTGACCCATTTCAAAGTTAGGATGGAATGTGACTCAGAGGGGAGTTAACAGTTGGTGGCATTCCCATGCACTTGTTGCCATTATCATCTCAGGGACAGAAGTCAAATTATCCCTCCAGTTTCCATCAATAGCTTCAGTTGAGGAGACACAACAAAAATACGTTGTGGTAAAAGTACTCCGATGAAAGACCCCATGAAGTTTCATAAATTAAGAAGCGCAAATAATATCAATAATATTTATTCACGCACGGAATGTGGGCAGTGATGTCCAGGCCAGTATTTATTACCCATGATGTAAGCAAAAGAAGATTTTGTAATGAAGTTTAAAATATGGACTAGATATATGTGTTTACCACAATTGCCTCCATATGACAGAAATTGGGCTCATTCTCCTTGGAGCAGTGAAGATGAAGAGATGACCTTATTCAGCTGTTTAAAATTATAAACATTTTTGACAGGGTAAAGAAGGATGTTCTGTTTCCATTAGTTGATGTGTCAGTCACTAAGAGACACAATTTCAAGATTGTCAGCAAGAGGGCTAGGAGTGAGATGATGAGAAACTTCTTTACTCCAGAGAATTGTTAGAATCTTGGAATGGCTGCTTGAGAAAGCAGTGGAGATGGATTCCATACAAAGTTTCAAAACAGAGCTTGATATATATTTGAAAATGCAGAATTTAGAGGGCTACAGAGACACGGCTGAAGAATGGGAATAGTTGGGTAGCTGTCTCTGGAGCCAGTACAGACACAATGGGTCGAATGGCCTCCTTCTAAATGGTAAAATCTATGTTTCTATGTCCGGATAAGTACTGAAGGTCTGACATTTTAATGTGAATGCCTTCACACATCAGAGACAAGGTTAGATGAGTAATTTCACTACAATTTCAAAGCCAACTGACCAGTAAATAAAACACTTTTCCTAACAGGCTGTAAAGGCTATTATCCAATTTAAATGTTTAATTATAAACTGTTGGAACTGTTTTCATGAATCATTACATGAGAAGTCAGACTACTGCTTTGTAACTTCTGCTATCAATATAGCAATTACCCAGATTTACCTGTCACTTATGATTGTGATGCTGAAAACATGAAAGGTTTTAAAATTTGAAGTTAGAATAAAAATGGAAAAATAGAATAAAGGATCATGATATTTATGAGCAATATTTAAACCAATGCCACCTTAAATGCATGTACCACATCATTGCAAGTGTGCTTCCTTATAAAGGAAAGGTCTCTTAATTTCCAAGTACTGAACTGCTATTTTTGAAAACATGGGTTTAAATTGTCTTGCAGAATTAATTTTCTGGGTGTTTGGATGTGGACATTTACCTGGCTGGCAGAAGGTTGGCGACAGTTCCCTGGCAACTCCCCTCGCAATGTCCGATTCCTGGCTTGCAGCTTGTGCAGCTCCATCTGCTGCATCAGCTTTGGCCCTCGCGTGTGCAGTTCTAGATTAAAGAAACCAGAAGTAAACTTCAGCAATATACTGCCAGGATTATTTTATCTCTTACCCCGTACTTCGGGGAGGTGGTGGTGTGGTAATGTCACTGGACCAGTAATGCAGAGTCTCCAGGCTAGAGTTCTGAGGACATGGGTTTTAAAACCCACCAGTTTGAATTTTAAATTCAATAAAATTCTGTATTTAAACAAGTCTCAACAATGACCAGCCTTACCTCATCTGGCCGATACGTGACTCCAGACCCACTGGGCAATTAGGTGTGAACAATTGATAGCTGGTCTAGCCAGCAACATCATGGCCAAATTTTTAAAAGTACTTGGTTTATTGACTTATATGGAATTGTCTAATTGAGTAGGGTTCTCCCTATTGGAGTTCATGCATACCTAAACAAAATGATTTGAACAACAATGTAGCAATGATAATATTTGTCACATGCACAACAAATGGAAGATATTCCTCATTGATTTTACCATTTAACAAGCATTAATTCATCTGTATACAATTTACGTGACATAACTATCAAGTGCATAATCCATCAAACAGTGCATTTTCTCAAATAATTACAATGAGCCCATCCTTCATGCCATCTTGAATAAAGATAAAGGTAAATACCAGTTTCATAAATGTTGTTTTATGGACCAACAAAAGCATTATATGATAATCAATACAAAAAAAGGAACGGCATTACTTAAGATAATTTAATCACTTTTCCTGGAATAGTAATACTTTTATTCAACAAAATATTGCTTTCAACATCTAATAAATTATCTTCAACAAAAGTGGACCTTGATCATGCTACAATTAAATGTTTACAATGGACATATTTTGATTTTAAGTACCAAAATAATGATATTGTGATATAGGAATCCTGTCGAAGTGAAATAAATTCAACTTAAAGTTATTTCTAATGTTTACCTTTGATAATATTTTTAATTGTCAACTAGATTTCTGAAGGAACTATCAATTCCATTAGTTTTCCATTGAAAACTCATCGTCACTGGTTGCTTAATGAACAGGAGCCATAATACAGAAGCAAACACTTGGCCTATGCCCACCATGTTGCCCTTGTTAACATACCTGATTAGCAGAGAGAAAAAAAATCAAGTTGACAAACTGGTGAGTGCTGGAAGGATATTATACCCAGTTTTCCAAAAGGTCATACTCCCAGAGGCATGAAAGGGTAAAAAGCCAGTGCAGTGGCTGCACAGAAAGGGCATCATAACCCCACCATACATTACTTAGCTAATTTGTTTCCATGATTATTCAGAGGACGTGAGCTTCACTGGCCTTGCTCAACCTTCGTGCTGTAATCCATTTGGTGTAGCTACACCCACAATAATGTTAAGGTGGGACTTCCAGTATATTGATCAGTGACAGTGAAGGAAAGGTAATATATTGCCAAGTCATGATGGTAAGTCGTGTCCCTTTTATATGCTGCCCTTGTCCTTCTAGTAGCTGGTTTGGAAGGTATTGTAACCACCTGATGAAGTAGCAGCATTCTGAAAGTTAGTGCTTCCAATTAAACCTGTTGGACTATAACCTGATGTTGTGCGATTTTTAACTTAATCCAGTCTTGTTTCATTTGGACACGGACTGCTTAAGTATGACAGGAATCATGAAAGGCAGCACACATTTTACAATGATCATCAAGCATCTCCCTTCAGACCTTATGATGGAGGGAATGTCATTGATGAAGCAATTAGAACAGGGTGCACAGCGGGTATCTTCACTTGCTCTCTTAGCACTCAGATATTATATGCCTACTCAGAGACACCAAGCATCTCTGCATTGCTTTGCCATCTCATTCAGAACTTGAAATCTCACAGCAGTTGTATCATACTTTGCCGTTTAGCATAGACACAAAGCCAGGCAGTTTGTCGTGGTTGTCAGCAGCGATCAGTCAAGGGGCTTGGACATACCTCTGTTTGGCTCCGTGCTAGGTCAATGCACACCTGCAGCATGTGCCAAAAGCTTATGTGCATACTGCATGTGACTCAACCAAATAGCCATGTCCCAAAGGCCAAAGGGAGTGGTGCTCTGACAAGTCAAAGGGTGATTGTCTTCAGTCTGGGGAATTGCCATAGTCAAGGCAAGGATCCAATCCTCAGTCCATAGTCTGGGACAGGCCAGTCAGCGCCAGGACTCTGTATCACTGCAGTTATTGTTGTTAAGGTGAAGACTGAATGAGAGTGTTGTGTGGGGAAGCTCACGTCTGACGAGGTCAACAAGGGGTGAAAGAAAGAAAGGAACATGAGGGTTTGGAGGCCCCCATTCCCCGCCAGATTATCAGGCTGATCTTGTGAAACGTCACCTGCGTTGTCGTCCATTCTCATCTGACTTGCAAATACGAAAGAGAAATAGTCCTGGGATGTGGTGTCATAGTCAAAGAGCTGGAAAAGCACAGCTGGTCAGGAGGTAGCTGGGAATGTGATAGGTAGATGAAGGTGGGGATGAAAGTGATAGGTTGGAGAGGAGAGTGGAGCAGAACGGGGAAGGAAGATTGACAGGTAGGACCATTCAAGAGGGCACTGCCGAGTTGGAAGGTTGGGACTGGGATCGGGTGGGGGGAGGGGAAAATGGTGAACCTGGTGAAATCCACATTGATCCCGTGTAGTTGGAGGGTCCCAAGGCAGAAGGTGAGGCGTTCTTCCTCCACGCATCATACACAACTAGAGCACTCAAAGAGGGAAAAATAATGATGGCTGCTGAAGAGCTGGGAGAGTAGCAGCTGTCTTCCATGGTGGATGAGGAAGACATTAAGCAAGAGGAATATCACCTTCAGCAGGATAGAGCAAACAATGCTGGGCGCAACAAGCCAGACAGGACTTAACTAACCCTGATTCCAGTAGATGTGGGTTGGGTGAAGTGACTGGTTGAAACTTTATTAATGCTCGAAAGGTAAAAAGCCCCTTTTTATTCCATTTGCCTTTTATTTCTTCACTTTTTCTCTTGTTCAATACAAGTTAAGGTTTTAACAGTTGAGGGCTTTCCAACATGTGATGCTCCCACAGTTGAATGATAATGAGATGTTATGCTATGCCAGGCATTCAGGAAGCACTCCCTCAGACAGAGATCTAACATGGTTTAGCGTTAAAGACAGGTGGCTTGTGGAGCTTGGCTTTTGTAGCTGCAGCCACTATAACAGTCAATCAGAAAGGTGATGACGTAAGACAGCAACACATTTTCGGATGTGGGATTGTATCTGAAATGAACCACCACCTATGTGCTTTCAGAAGAGTTACCCTCCCACTATGTGTACTGTGGAGGGCTACTCATGACTCAGTGGCTGACCTGGTGCACAGCTGGTTCTTAAGTACAGCGCTGTTCTCATTTTTTTAATTCATTCATCAGATGTGGATGTCACTGGCTAGGCCAACATTTACTGTCCATCCCTAATTACCTAGGATTCACGATTCCCAGGAGGTTCTGGCTATGATGAGTACATCTGTTACGGCTGAATGCATGAAAGTGAGAGTGTGGCACTGTACAGGCATGGCATACACATTATGAGTTCAGCAGCCTAAAACTGCATGAGATAAAATGTTAAATCTCACAGAGGGACCCTCCATGAAACTCCAATTTTTGGTACAATTCAGCCCTAATTTCGAGATCTTTTTTGTCAACTTGCACTGTCTTCAAGAGTTTCTGTCGTCTTTTATGTCAAATGGCACTGACCTTTTCACGATGCAATTGGTGCAGTCTCTTAGAAATATTTTTCACAAACATTCTGACAATTACGAACAAACAATTACGGCTTTCGCCAACATTTGAAAGAAATTAAAGTTTTCCTTAGAATACTGCTTCCAGGTCAAACATCAACACTGAATTAATAATGAGGAATCTCAGTTTTGGGACAATAGCTATCGAAGCATATTATCTCTGGAGACTCAGCATAGACGCTTATCACAATTTATTGCAGACTATGGCAACTAAGACTTCACACCAACAATGTAACCAAGAGTCCAGATATATCGTACATTCATGTTTTCCTTAGGAAAATGATTTTAAAAATACACACAGACTGCATGATGAGTTTCCTTTCTCACATACTACTGGTTAATGAACTTCTGGTTCAAACTGTCCACCCAGCAAGAGCTCAAATCTTCACTTATACTACAGGGGTGATATCAACAACTTGGGTGAAATCCTATCATTAAATCAGGTGATATGACATTGTTGTTTGTGGGCAGTCAATGAATCAAGTGACTAGGTAATGCATTTCAGAGATATTGGTTGAGTGAAATATTCAGCAGGGTATCGGAAAAACGGTTCTACTCCTTGAATCATAGAATCCCTACAGTGTGGAAACAGGCCATTCAGCTCATCAAGTCCAAACAGCATCCCACCCAAGCCCGTCCCTCCCTATCCCTGTAACCCTGCATCCCCCATAGCTAACCCTCCCTGCCTGCACATCCCTGGATACAATTTAGCACGGTCAATCCACCGAACCCGCACATCTTTGGATTGTGGGAGGAAACCAGAGCCCCTGGAGGAAACCCATGCAGATGCAGGGAGAATGCAAACACTACGCAGTCCCCTGAGGGTGGAAATAAACCCGGGTTCCTGGTGCCGAGGCAGCAGTGCTAATCACTGAGCTACCGTGTTGCCCGCTTCACAGGATTTCAACTGAAGATGACATTGAGTAGTTCTTGTAAATGACATTTATCCAATAATGCAACTTGCCTTCAGTATATTACTCAAGAGTCTAGTATATGCTTAATTCACAGCATAATGTGAGCCCATGCTGTTTGGATCTATGGAGAGAATAAGTAATAGCCCACTCACTGATGCTCAGTTTGTGTTCGGTTAGGATTACTCAGCTTTTGACCTCCTTGCAACTCTGAGTCAAACATCTCACATTGACATTATCATTGTAGAATATCCCAGTATCAATATCCTGATGGTTACCATTGACCAGAAACTGAAATAGACCAGCCATATGGTCTCTTTGTTCAGCAACACTCCCTAGGACCTTACCATTAAGTTTATAAGTCCTGCTAAGATTTGATTTCCCAAAATGCAGCACCTCACATTTATCTGAATTAAACTCCATCTGCCACTTCTCAGCCCATTGGCCCATGTGGTCCAGATCCTGTTGTAATCTGAGGTAACCCTCTTTGCTGTCCACTACACCTCCAATTTTGGTGTCATCTGCAAACTTACTAACTGTACCTCTTACATTCACATCCAAATCAGTTATGTAAATGACAAAAAGTAGAGGACCCAGCACTCCACTGGTCACAGGCCTCCAGACTGAAAAAAAAACCCTCCACCACCACCCTCTGTCTTCTACCTTTGAGCTAGTTCTGTATCCAAATGCCTAGTTCTCCCTGTATTCCATGAGATCTAACCTTGCTAATCAGTCTCCCATGGGGAACTTGTCGAACGCCTTATTGAAGTCCACATAGATCACATCTATTGCTCTGCCCTTATCAAACCTTTTTGTTACTTCTTCAAAAACCTCAATCAAGTTTGTGAGACATGATTTCCCACGGACATAGCCATGTTGACTATCCCGAATCAGTCCTTGCCTTTCCATAGATGCTGGAGATCAGAGCTGAAAATGTGTTGCTGGAAAAGCACAGCAGGTCAGGCAGCATCCAAGGAGCAAGAGAATCAACGTTTCGGACATGAGCCCTTCTTCAGGAATGAGGAAAGTGTGTCCAGCAGGCTAAGATAAAAGGTAGGGAGGAGGGACTTCGGGGAGGTGCGTTGGAAATGCGATAGGTGGAAGGAGGTCAAGGTGAGGGTGATAGGCCGGAGTGGGGGTGGGCGCGGAGCGGTCAGGAAGAAGATTGCAGGTTAGGAAGGCAGTGCTGAGTTTGAGGGATTTGACTGAGACAAGGTGGGGGGAGGGGAAATGAGGAAACTGGAGAAATCTGAGTTCATCCCTTGTGGTTGGAGGGTTCGTAGGTGGAAGATGAGGCGTTCTTCCTCCAACTGTCGTGTTGCTATGGTCTGGCGATGGAGGAGTCCAAGGACCTGCATGTCCTTGGTGGAGTGGGAGAGGGAATTGAAGCGTTGAGCCATGGGGTGGTTGGGTTGATTGGTCTGGGTGTCCCAGAGGTGTTCTCTGAAACGTTCCGCAAGTAGGCGGCCTGTCTCCCCAATATAGAGGAGGCCACATCGGGTGCAGCGGATGCAATAAATGATGTGTGTGGAGGTGCAGGTGAATTTGTGGCGGATATGGAAGGATCCCTTGGGGCCTTGGCTGAAGAGCTTCTGGGCAGAGGAGATGACATCAGAGGAGATGACCCAGTGACATGACTAACCTGTACGACCACCCCGCCGCTTGCGTCTCCGCCCCCACGCCGATCTCCGTCACCATGCCTAACCCCGCCCCCACGCCGATCTCTGTCACCACGCCTAACCCCGCCCCCATGCCGATCTCCGTCCCTGCCCCAACGCCCAACCCCGCCCACACGCTGACCTCCGTCCCCGCCCCCACGCCCAAACCCGCCCCCACGCCCAGCTCCAGCCCCACACCAGGTCCTAGCTCCCAGCCCTGCCGTGTTTTCACCATCCCTCCAGAACTACCCCTCTCGCTCCCGGATTAATGAATTCAACACACGGCGAGACATCGAACAATTCTTCCGCCGCCTTCGCCTCCGCGCCTACTTCTTCAACCAGGATTCTCGCCCACCCTCTGACGACCCCTTCTCCCACCTCCAACACACCCCATCCACCTGGACACCCCGTGCTGGCCTCTTACCTGCCCTCGATCTCTTCATAGCCAACTGCCACCGCGACATTAACCGCTTCAACTTCTCCACCACCTCTCACCCACTCCAACCTCTCACCCTCGGGAACGTGCAGCCCTCCACTCCCTCCGTTCCAACCCCAACCTCACTATCAAACCAGCAGACAAGGGAGGCGCGGTAGTAGTTTGGCGCACCGACCTTTACACCGCTGAGGCTAAACGCCAGCTCGCGGACACCTCCTCCTACTGCCCCCTTGACCATGACCCCACCTCTCACCACTAAACTATCATCTCCCAGACCATCCATAACCTCATCACCTCAGGAGATCTCCCATCCACCGCCTCCAAACTCATAGTCCCACAACCCCGCAACGCCCGTTTCTACCTCCTGCCCAAAATCCACAAACCTGACTGCCCCAGCCGACCTATTGTCTCAGCCTGCTCCTGCCCCACCGAACCCATCTCTGCATACCTCGACACGGTCATGTCCCCCTTAGTCCAAGAACTCCCCACCTACGTTCGGGACACCACCAACACCCTCCACCTCCTCCATGATTTTTGCTTCCCCGGTCCCCAACGCCTTATCTTCACCATGGACATCCAGTCCCTGTACACCTCCATTCCCCCATCACGAAGGACTCAAAGCTCTCCGCTTCTTCCTTTCCCGCCGTTCCAACCAGTACCCTTCCACTGACACCCTCCTTCGACTGACTGAACTGGTCCTCACCCTGAAAAACTTCTCTTTCCAATCCTCCCACTTCCTCCAAACCAAAGGAGTAGCCATGTGCACCCGCATGGGCCCCAGCTATGCCTGCCTCTTTGTAGGATATGTGGAACAGTCCATCTTCCGCAGCTACACTGGCACCAACCCCCACCTTTTCCTCCGCTACATCGATGACTGTATCGGCGCTGCCTCGTG
This sequence comes from Chiloscyllium plagiosum, assembly GCF_037043375.1. Classification (NCBI taxonomy): domain Eukaryota; kingdom Metazoa; phylum Chordata; class Chondrichthyes; order Orectolobiformes; family Hemiscylliidae; genus Chiloscyllium; species Chiloscyllium plagiosum. The sequence continues at coordinate 14,019,298 of NW_028270142.1, forward strand.
CTCCCCCGAGGAGGTTGTACAGTTCATCCACTTTACCAACACCTTCCACCCCGACCTCAAATTCACCTGGACCGTCTCTGACTCCTCCCTCCCCTTCCTAGACCTTTCCATTTCTATCTTGGGCGACCGAATCAACACGGACATTTACTATAAAACGACCGACTCCCACAGCTACCTAGACTACACCTCCTCCCATCCTGCCCCCTGTAAAAACGCCATCCCATATTCCCAATTCCTCTGTCTCCGCCGCATCTGCTCCCAGGAGGACCAGTTCCAATACCGTACAACCCAGGTGGCCTCCTTCTTCAAAGACCGCAATTTCCCCCCAGACATGATCGACAATGCCCTCCACCGCATCTCCTCCACTTCCCGCTCCTCTGCCCTTGAGCCCCGCCCCTCCAACCGCCACCAGGACAGAACCCCACTGGTCCTCACCTACCACCCCACCAACCTCCATATACAGCGTATCATCCGCCGTCATTTCCGCCACCTCCAAACGGACCCCACCACCAGGGATATATTTCCCTCCCCTCTCCTATCAGCGTTCCAAACAGACCACTCCCCCCGTGACTCCCTTGTCAGGTCCACACCCCCCCACCAACCCAACCTCCACTCCTGGCACCTTCCCCTGCAACCCCAAGAAATGCAAAACTTACGCCCACACCTCCCCCCTCACTTCCCTCCAAGGCCCCAAGGGATCCTTCCATATCCACCACAAATTCACCTGCACCTCCACACACATCATTTATTGCAGCCACTGCACCCGATGTGGCCTCCTCTATATTGGGGAGACAGGCCGCCTACTTGTGGAACGATTCAGAGAACACCTCTGGGATACCCGGACCAACCAACCCAACCACCCTGTGGCTCAACACTTCAACTCCCCCTCTCACTCCACCAAGGACATGCAGGTCCTCCTCCATCGCCAGACCATAGCAACACGACGGTTGGAGGACAAGCGCCTCATCATCCGCCTAGGAACCCTCCAACCACAAGGGATGAACTCAGATTTCTCCAGTTTCCTCATTTCCCCTCCCCCCACCTTGCCTCAGTCAAATCCCTCGAACCCAGCACCGCCTTCCTAACCTACAATCTTCTTCCTGACCTCTCTGCCCCCACCCCTACTCCGGCCTATCACCCTCACCTTGACCTCCTTCCACCTATTGCATTTCCAACCCCCCTCTCCCAAGTCCCTCCTCCCTACCTTTTATCTTAGCCTGCTGGACATACTTTCCTCATTCCTGAAGAAGGGCTCATGCCCGAAACGTCGATTCTCCTGCTCCCTGGATGCTGCCTGTTGTTTTCCTTATGGCTTAGCAACTTGGCAGCAGAAGAACAGTCAATTTCCACTTATCCCTGCAGGCAAGAAGAGTCTTGCAGCCTGTGATGGAGCCAGACTGACTGAACTCCACAGCCAGCTGCGCTCCAGATAAGTAAATGTACACAGCTCCGACATAAAATACTATGGCCTTCTACAGCAGGACACTGACCACGGCTACAAAAGCTGGAACATCAGCAGCAAGTAGCTTATCTTTTGTCTCTCCAACATCTGGCCACAAGGGGCAAATCAGGAATGCCTTGGAATATTTTTCACTTGCCTGGATGGGTGCAGCTCCAATTACAGTCAAGGAGCTCAACTCCATCCAAAACAAAGCTCTCAACTTGATTAGCCTCCATCTTCAACATTCACCTCTGTCATCCCCAACACACGGTTACTGCAGTGTGTAGCACCTACAAGGTGGACACGTGCCTTCAACAGTACCTTCCGAACCCACCACCTCCACCACCCAGAAGGACAAGGGCAGCAGATGCAGTGAGAACATCACTAGCTGGAGATTCCCCTCCAAGCCACACACCATCCTGGCTTTGAATGATATTGCTGCTCCTCCACTGTCACAGGGTAGAAGTGCTGGAACTCTCTTCCCAGCAACACCGAGGGTGCATCTGCCTCCCAGGAACTGCAGAGGCTCACCACCACCATCCCAGAAGCAATTAAAGAAAGGCAATAAAGGCTGCTGATGCCCGCTTCTCATGAACAAATATAAGAAACACCATTGAGCCAAAGCTGATATTAATTAATGGACTCCGTCTTCAGGGAACTACACTGGTCCTATCACTAACATCTCCTGGGTCGGGAACTTGCTACAGATACTAGGAAATCCTGGTGCAGATAGTGAAATTTTCAGCTCTGATCAAGAGTCATCTGGACTCGAAATGTTAGCTTGCTCTCTCTCCACAAATGCTGCCTGACCCGCTGTTTTCAGTGAGAGCTCAGCCTTCATTTACATGCAGGTGAACAGTCTCAGTGCACAATTGGGCTTTTGAGAAGAAAATTGGGATGAATACTGTTATGGCAGAATTCCAGTGGCTTCCTGCCCTTTTGTCCTTTACCTGTTTCGTGCCACTCAAAATCAGACATGAAAATCCAGGTCTTATTAAATCTTTGAAAAGCATTTTAACAGGACTCCTATTCTTCCCTTCACGTGTGCTCTACCCAAATGCGGGTAATTGCTTCATTGTCTGATGTTTTATCCTGAACCATTGCTTTCCGCCCTCCTGACCAGGGTAAGGAGACAGGCCCCAGGTCTATTTCAGTCAGAACAGGAACTGAACTGCCCACTTAGTGTTAATCTAAACCACACATTACCCATCTGACCGATTCAGCTAACCGACCCCCCATTAGGTTTCCATTACCTCCCAGAATTTAGCAAGATGAGAAAGTGCTTAGGTTTGTGATATGGCCCTGATATAGCTATAGTTAGGCTCTGAAATTTGATCAACTACATATCACACTAAAGCAGTGAAACACTAGGAGAAAACAGCTGCAAGTTATTGTTGCATATTTTTTTATTACATTTCTGAGACATGTTTGAGAATTTTGGGGATACATGTGTTAATCCACTCAGTGTTTGCAAATGTACAGCAATTACCAAGAGGAGCTGGTTCTCCTGCTTTGAGTATCAAAAGTTGAAGTTCTGGAAGTTAAGAAATGAAACGTAGCAGAATTTGTTTGGTTTGTTGTTTAATCGTCTATTCACATTCTAGCAGACTCTGTAGAATAGAGCATAATCTGCATAATATTTCAAATATGCTGCAAAACTCTCGTACTACAGCAGGATCTAGTCAGATGGGTCAATGGGTCGAGGAGTGGCAGATCAGGTTTAAGTTAGATAAATGTGAGGTGCTGCATTTTAGTAAGGCAAATCAGGACAGGGCTTACACACTTCATGCTAAGGCCCTGGGGAGTGTTGCCCAATAAAGAGACCTTGGGGGTGTAGGTTCATAGTTCCTTGAGGTGTGAGTGCCAGGTAGACAGGGTAGTGAGAAAGGCATTTGGTACACTTGCCTTTATTGTTCAGTACATTGACTATACGAGTTGGGACATCACATTATGACAATACAGGACATTAGATTAGATTAGATTACTTACAGTGTGGAAACAGGCCCTTCGGCCCAACAAGTCCACACCGCCCCACCGAAGCGCAACCCACCCATACCCCTACATCTACCCCTTACCTAACACTACGGGCAATTTAGAATGGCCAATTCACCTGACCTGCACATCTTTGGACTGTGGGAGGAAACTGGAGCACCCGGAGGAAACCCACGCAGACAAGGGGAGAATGTGCAAGCTCCACACAGTCAGTCGCCTGAGGCAGGAATTGAACCCAGGTCTCTGGCGCTGTGAGGCAGCAGTGCTAACCACTGTGCCACCGTGCCACCCACATTAGTTAGACTACTATTAGAATACTGTGCTCAATTCTGGTTTGCCTGCTGGAGGAAAGACGTTGTTAAACTTGAAAAGGTTCAGAAAAGATTTACAAGGATGTTGCCAGGGTTGGAGAGTTTGAGCTATAGGGAGAGGCTGAATAGGCTGAGGCTTTTCCTTGGAGCGTTGGAGGCTGAGGAGTGACCTTGTAGAGGTTTATAAAATCACGAGGGACATGGATAGGGTGAATTGCCAAAGTCTTTTTCCCATGTTAGGGGAGTCCAAACTGGAGTGCACAGGTTTAAAATGAAAAAGGAAGGATTTAAAAGGGACCTGCGGGGCAACTTTTTCACACAGAGGGTGGTGCGTGTATGGAACAAGCTGCCAGAGGAAGTGGAAGAGGTGGGTTCAATTGCAACATTTAAAATGCATCTGGATGGTATATGAATAAGAAGTGTTTTGGGGGATATGAGCCAAGTGCTAGATTAATGTAGGATATCTGGTCAGCATGGACGGTTTAGACCGAAGAGTCTGTTTATGTGTTATATAAAAGTCTATGACTCACTAAGCAAACATTGAGGTTCAGGCTCCTCCCCTCCAAAACTATATACAATAACTTTTATTTGTCAATAAACATGCTAGGATGACAAGTATATTATCTGGGAATAATTGGAAATTAAATGACTTGATGAAGTTGAAGCAGTTTCTAAATGCCATCTGGATTCAGAGCTAGAATAAAGGCCACAGACTTTACCTCAACAATGCCTTTAATAATCCAGACAAAAAGTTGTGACGTTCATCGTGATTGTAAAGGAGGAATATTATTGCTAAGTGCAGAATTAAAGTGACATTATTGCCTGAGGGTCTTCAGGCAGGCCACAGCTGACTTCTGTAGATATTCCACTCAGTGCACCACAGCGGCCTGAAAACTTCATCCTGCAGAATTCTGTCACCTGGACTTTTCACTGTGCATTTTTGTATCATGCCCACTGCAATTGTATCAAATTCTCTTGTCCTTTGCTGAAGTTACAGCAACTTGGATTTCTCAGGCTAAGACGCTCTTCATTGGTACATAAATCTGATAAATGTTGACATCAACCAAAGGTTGATCAAAGATTTAATGACAGTCTAAAAGGTTCAGAGGTGGCCAAGTATAGTGAGGACGTTTCAGAGTTCTGGGCCACCATTGCTAAAGGTCCAGCAATAATGGTGGGACAAAGGGGCAGAATTCTAGATCTCTGCTTGATGTACCAGTTTTCCACTGCCAGGTTATTTTCCTAGGAATGGGATGAGGAAGATGGCAAGGATACCTGCCATCCGGTATCCAATTCAGCCGATGGCCTTTTAAGGACTATCGTTGACACGGGAGTTTACTGGAATTTTCTACCCAGCTGTGAAGTCGTCCAGGATGTCCGTAAAGACTCTAACCAATCTTTATAGATGCATCACAGCTCAGTACGGCAACTGCTCTGCCCAGGACTGGAAGGAACTGGAGAGCTGTGAACACAGCCCAATCTATTACGCAAGCCAACCTTGCATCCATTGACTCAATCTATACTTCTCGCTGCCTCTGGAAGACCCCTCCTGCTGCCTCGGGAAGACCCCCTCCCACCCTGGCTATAATCTCTGCAAAACCCCTTCCGCAGAAGATACGAAAGTGGAAACACAAGTACCATCAGATTCAAGTACAGCTTCTTCCTCGCTGTAATTGGACTTCTGAATGGACCTTTAAAATTTCAAATCTAATGCTGATCTCGTTCTTTGTGCAAATTCTCTGCAAACGTAACGTTGTATTCCTCACTCTGTTCTATTACTCTTGTGCACTTTGTATGGTAATATGCCTGTACTCCACACAAAACAAAAAGCTTTTTACTGTACCTAGGTATATGTAAAAATAATAAACCAAATCAAATCAAAGTTCCCAGAGACAAGGAACAGTATAGCTGCCGAGAGGTGGGCACCCAGTGTCAGTACCTGTTGGACTATAACCTGGCGTTGTCTGACTTCTGACCTTGACAGACCGGGTGGGCAGAGTCGAAGAGTGTGGCGCTGGAAAAGCACAGCCGGTCAGACATCACCCGCGGAGCAGGGGAATTGATGTTTTGAGCGTAAGCCCTTCATCAGGAAGAGACAAGCTGAGAAGCTCTACAATTGTAACCAGCAGAGTTTTGAAAACCTACATGCCGTCCTTAATTGGACAGCAAGCTGGTGCTTTGGCCATTATTTGGGGGAATTCAGGGCCAATCACAACTGGGTTATCATTCCCTGCAAAGTGTGGGTTTCTGCCCCTCGATGGAATTCTGTCATCTGTGAGGAAAACCCTACTCGGCCTAATTGAAAGCACGGAGGGGTGCGAATGAGATGGTGAGAATTTTAAACTGTCGTGCATCAGTGCAATGCAGGCATTTAAAACCAAGGCTAGTGTTGATCTGAGTTTGAGAATGTTGATGTGCAATGCTACCACAGTGTCAACAAATCTCCAGGTTTCTAAGGTAACACAACTTGTAATGTGACAAAATTTCAACAAGCAGGGACTGAGCAAGCATTACTGAGGATCAGTATAGGCAGCAGTTGCTGGAAATGGGTCATAACTGGGGAAAAAGCCAACAGATAAGATGGTGAGATGAGCAAGAAGATCCCAATAGAATGATGACATCAGATGGTCAACACAGAAGCCAACAGGAAGGGTAATTACTGATAGGCTGACTGTATTTGAGACCAAAGAAACAGTGGCTGATATTGTTGCCATCTATTAAAGTCAGTTATTTATTTGAACAACAATTACTGACTCCATTTCTCTACAAGTTCAACTATTACGGAGTTGTTGAGATTTAATCAGATAGGTCAATATTAGTGGAACTACCTGAGCATCAGAAGGTATGTTTTTTGAAAAATACCAGGCTGTAATTCTAATGGGAGCATAGCATTTTACTTGGGAGGAAGCTTGAATGAAGACAAGTGAAAGAAAAAGACAAAAAGAACAAAAAAAAATTAACATTTCAAAATGACCTAATACAATCCATAACCCAGGAGAAAGTGACTCCACATTATAATAGCTAGTTTTCAGATCCACAGAGCTTGACTGGCAATTACTCACACTATCATCATGTCATTAAAAGGATACTTAGGAATTACTAGCACAAAAATGTGTGTGGTGGGTTCAGCTATCTAAATAAAACTACATTTCCCCCATTAAATCAATTTTGTTGGTGAGGCAAACAGTGAGGGACCATTTTCACAAAGTTAATGATGGAAGAGAATCATTTGCACAGCAATTTTTGGAGATTTGTTTTTGCCACTTTTCTGCATTCACCTTAAGTTGCTTCACTGTTTTGTGCACTAAAAGTCCTAAGTGACGACACAATTACGCTGATAGAAAAATCTGTCCCTACATCCATCATGAACTCTCAGCCAAGTCAAATTTAATTTGAAGAGGCGAAATCATTATACACAAGGCAATTTGATGCCTGCATTCATTTTTTTGTTTGCTTTCTTTTTGTGTTGAAACTTTACATAAAATATTGGTCAGCAATATTTATTTAATGGTAGTAAATAGAATGGTATAGATACCAATACTTCACAGATATCAGAAATGAAATGAAATGCTAAATCATTCTGAATCAGCTGCAGAATGCTGGGAGGGATAACCCCATATTGGCAATATGTTTTCAATCGCATTGAATACATCAAGACTGACAACTAAGCAGGGTTATCTTGCGTTTTTAAGTGATATACTCCTTCAGACTGGTACAGCAGGAATTTTGACATTTTAAGTAGTCACTGTGCAATGTCGTGAATGCTGATTATCCCTCTTTATAATTCCATGCTTCTAAAATTAGCAAAACCAGAATTAACATTTTGTGTTGATCCCAGACTCTGCAAAATGGTCCATCAAGTTAACACACTGCATACCATTTTCAACTGATTGTATGTACTTCCACATTTGGACTTGAAGACAGGAGTATAAGGGGGTAATATTAAAACAAAAACTCTTTGGCATAGCACTAAGTGGAAAGTGCCACAGACTGCTAACTTCATGGAGGTCTTCAATGCTATTAAATGAAGAAAGTTGAAGTGGCCATGAAGATAGTTTGTGGCATTGCCTTTCTCCAGGAATCAACGTATGTGCTTCATAAGCAAACATGTTCCTCATAGCGGTCATTATTTGGCTCAACCGGTCCATGCCAGTGATAAAAACAGAAAAACTCAACAAGTCTGTGGTAACAGAAACAGAGGTAATATTTTGAGTCACAGAACTGTTATGGTGGAGAAGGGGGTTAATGGACCCATCACGTCTGCAATAGCTCTCCGATGAACTATATGACAATGCTATATTCCTGCCTTGCTCTCATACTCTTGCACATTGCTTCTATTCAAGTAATGATCCAATGCCCTCTTGAATGCCTCAATTACACCCATTTCTGGCACACTTCCAGACAGTGCATCCCAGACCTGATACACTCATGTGATAAAGTTTATTCTCACAGTAGATTGCCCTCTCAATTGTGATTCTTTTAAGAGCGGAACAGTTTATCCCCATTGACTTTATCCAAAGCTCTCTCAATTTTGGGAACCTGTAGGTGATCTGCTCTCAGCCTTCTCCTCTCCAAGCAGAACAACTACAAACTCTCGAACCTCGCCTCCTAACACAAGTTTTCTCATCCCTGGACCAATTCTTGTGAATCACATCTGTACCATCTCCAATGCATTAGCATCCTTCCTATAGTTTGGCACCCAGAACCATACATGATACTTCAGCTGAGGTATATGAATGGTCTTGTATAAGTTCAGTATAACCTCCTTGCTCTTGTACTCTATGCCTCACAGTCTATGCTTTATTAACTGTCCTATCCATTTGTCCTGCCACCTTCAGTCAGCTATGCACACATACACCCAGCTCCCTCTGCTCCTGCACCCCGCTTAAGTATTTAAGTCCCTAATTTATATTGTCTTTATATATTTTTCCTACTCAAGTGCATCACTGCACTTCTCCACATCAAACCTTATCTGCCATATAACTGCTCATGACACGCCTGTATCTATGTTCTTCTGCAGATCTTCACTATCCTCTTCACAGTTTATAATCTTTCCAAGTTTCAGATCATCCTCAAACATTGAAGTTGCATCCAGCATACCAGGTTCTAGAACATTCATTAATCCTGAGGAAGAGCAAGGGTTCCAATACCCTCCCACTACAAATTTCCCTCCAGTCTGAAAAATATCCATTGACCATGGAGTAGCCAATTCTGTATCCACATTACTACTGTCCTCTTATTCCACAAGCTATAAATGTTCTAACAAATCTGCTGTGTGGCACTGTACTTTTTTTCTTCATGGGATGTAGACGTTTCTGGTTGGCCAGCAACTATTGCCAGTTCCTTAGTTACCCTTGAGAAGGTGGTGGTGAGCTGCCTTCTTGAACCGCTGCAGTCCATGTGCTGTCGGTAGATCCACAATGCCCTTAGGGAGGGAATTCCAGGACTTTGACATTACGACACTGAAAGAACAGCAATATATTTCCAAGTCAGGATGGTGAGTGGCTATGAGGGGAATTTCTGGTGGTGGTGTTCCCATGTATCTGCTGCTGTTGTCCTTCTAGATGAAACTGGTTGTGGGTTTGGAGGTTTTTTGGTGAATTTCTACACTGCATCTCGTAGGTACTGTCAGTAGTGGAGGGAATGGATGCTCATATACCTTTTCTAAGTCCAGTAATACACTCATTGGATTTGAATATTGACTGTTTCTCACTCCCCAGATGCTGCCTGACCTGAAGAAGTCGAGTGGCACTTTTGGTTTTATTTCATATTTTCTTCTCATAGCTGTAGTTTTTCACTTTAAAAAACACTGCAGTGCGTGTGCTCCATCACAACCTCCTCCCTTCCTACCACTCCAACTCAGATATTCTTCAGTTGTCTATGTATTGATACAATATGCACTGAAAATACCATAATTCTCAAGGGACCAGGAATTACTTATCATTAATGACCTCTTATCAAGTTACTTTCTACTGATAAACTTGGTCACCAATGAACAAAAAAATGACTTTGTGTTAATGATACTTAAAATATGGTCATTGGCTTCCAGCAAATGCATACAGAAGTTCTGAAGAAGTGACTTTTGACACATACAATTCCACATTTGTTGGTTTTCCTTGTCAAATCAGGTCTGCAATCTTACTCGGTGAACTGCATTTCGAAAATAGCAAACCAAGATCTGCAAGGGCTGTCACCTTTCTCACAACTTCACCAAACATTGAAGATTTAGTTAGTCCACATCAATTCAGTGTTTTAGGATGTTTATTAGTATGCATCTCCCTTCAAAGCAAAATAATCGTATTGGTATCCATTTACAGACCTGAATATTAAAAAGCAAAATCTAATTGAACATGCACATTTTTCCAGTAAGGTCAAACCTGGAAATTATTGAAATAGAGATGGTATTTGTCCAAAATGTTGTTCCATTTGGTTCACATTTTTCCACTGTGAAGAGGACAGTGAAGATCTGCAGAAGGACATAGACACCTGTGTCTATGTGCCACTGGGCGGCACGGTGGCTCAGTGGTTAGCATTGCTGCCTCACAGTGCCAGGGACCCGGGTTCAATTCCTGCCTTGGGCAACTGTCTGTGTAGAGTTTGCACATTCTCCCTGTGTTTGTGTGGGTGTGCTCTGGTTTCCTCCCACAGTCCAAAGATATGCAGGTGAGGTGAATTGGCCATGCTAAATTGCCATAGTGCGTTAGGTGCATCATTCAGAGGGAAATGGGTCTGGGTGGGTTAATCTTCAGAGGGTCGGTGTGGACTTTTTGGACCGAAGGGCCTGTTTTCATACTGTAGGGAATCTAATCTAAACGAACCAATGAAATTTGTAGAAGATTGATGTTTTACAGGTCCTTTCCTGCACTTCTGATGTACCCTGCATGTCTACCTATGTTACAATCCTTTTCCATTCAGCACCCAACATAGAACATAGAACAATACAGCACAGAACAGGCCCTTCGGCCCACGATGTTGTGCCAAACATTTGTCCTAGCTTAAGCACCCATCCATGTACCTATCCAATTGCCGCTTAAAGGTCACCAATGATGCTGACTCTGCCACTCCCACAGGCAGCGCATTCCATGCCCCCACCACTCTCTGGGTAAAGAACCTACCCCTGACATCTCCCCTATACCCTCCACTCTTCACCTTAAATTTATGTCTCCTTGTAACACTCTGTTGTACCCGGGGAAAAAGTCTCTGACTGTCTACTCTATCTATTCCCCTGATCATCTTATAAACCTCTATCAAGTCACCCCTCATCCTTCACCATTCCAATGAGAAAAGGCCTAGCACTCTCAACCTATCCTCGTACGACCTATTCTCCATTCCAGGCAACATGCTGGTAAATCTCCTCTGCACCCTCTCCAAAGCTCCCACATCTTTCCTAAAGTGAGGCGACCAGAACTGCACACAGTACTCCAAATGTGGCCTTACCAAGATCCTATACAGCTGCAACATCACCTCACGACTCTTGAATTCAATCCATCTGCTAATGAACGCGAATACACCCATAGGCCTTCTTACAAGCTCTATCCACCTGAGTGGCAACCTTCAAAGATCTATGAACATAGACCCCAAGATCCCTCTGCTCCTCCACCTTACTGAGAACCCTACCGTTAACCCTGTATTCCGCATTCTTATTTGTCCTTCCAAAAAGGACAACCTCACACTTGACAGGGTTGAACTCCATCTGCCACTCCTCAGCCCAAGAGGATAGTAACCACAGTGATCAGTATAACAGCTATTAAACAGTCCCAAACCAGCACCATTCACTCTTCATATCACAGCAGCCTGATCTGTTCTGCCACCAAACAACTACCATTTCAACACTGTGTTTTGTGTATTTTAGTAAACACAGACTTGCAAACTCAAGGGGCTAATTTTGACAAAAGGAAAGTTCATTTCTCACGCAATTGAAAATTCAACTCGCATGGTGGAACATTCACATAACGGCCCGAATTCTGCCGACCAGCCAATCATGTGCCATTGGAGATGGGAGGTGTGCGTGTGGATCCTACAGAATCCCCATCGATTCCAGATGGTAGTGATTCTGGGTTTGGAAGGTGCGATCCAAGGAGCCTCGGTGAATTTCTATAGAGCATTTTTCAAATTGTACACTCATTTAAATCAGCTGCTTCTGAGGGTTCTGATGAAATTAAGTACAAGAGTTACTCAGCAAGAGTTGGACAGTCAAGTACTTAGTCTAACTCCTGAGCAAACATTAAACTGATCTCACACACACACACACACCTCCCCAGAGGCCCCATGCCCCCATCCCTGCTGCACCAAGCCGAACTCCCCTTTCCACCCACTTGACAGACCTGGCATCAGCCCTCACCCAGGACAACACACACTTCTACCAGCTCAATGCCACCCCCATTGGACCTTAACCTGACATCTCACCTCAACTGCCAGATTTAAGATGAACACCCTAGTGGAGACCCGATGGGCCTTTTCTGTGCTGTATGACTCTATGGCTATGATTCCCAATAATACCTGACCTGAGCTGATTCATACTTCCACCTACAGCCATTGGACCAGGCCTGAATCAGTTCCCCCCTCCCCCCACCACCCCTCACCACCTCTCCAGGTGCTACCCTGGATCCCTGGCAGAAACCTTCCCACATGCAACTGTCTGCCGCTCTCCCTTGAACGACCAACGGCCACCTGAGGCCTGTGACAGAAAAGCCAAGTTAGCTGCTCAGCTCCAAAAATGGGCAATCTGTCCAAGAGTGCTAATTCAGCACCAAACGAATGTACAAAAATGTTGTACAAGAAATGATTAGTTGGACCATTGAGTCTTGCTCAAATAACAGAAGAGGCATTATCATCACAATACAAATAAGCCATATCCACCCAAACCTGTTAATCACCTGTGTAAGGCAACAAAACACAAAAACTCAAGGGTTAGGAATGGGGGTCGGGGGTGTACGGGATGGAGATCAAGAAAATTCCTTTCAGTATTCTTTAAGTGAACTAACAAAGGCACTGAACTGACCCTGACTTACATTTCAGGATATTTCCTTTTTAATATGGTCTCCCTAATCTATTTGAAATAATTCCTGCACTTAAAACGTACTTTCATCATTTTAAGGATGATTAGGGATAGTCAACATGGCTTTGTGCATGGGAAATCATGTCACACAAACTTGATTGAGTTTTTTGAAGAAGTAACAAAGAGGATTGATGAGGGCAGAGTGGTAGACATGATCTATATGGACCTCAGTAAGGTGTTCGGCAAGATTCCCCATGGGAGACTGATTAGCAAGGTTAGATCTCATGGAATACAGGGAGAACTAGCCATTTGGATACAGAACTGGTTCAAAGGTAGAAGACAGAGGGTGGTGATAGAGGATTGTTTCTCAGACTGGAGGCCTGTGCCCAGTGGAGTGCCACAAGGATCTGTGCTGGGTCCACTACTTTTCGTCATTTATATAAATGATTTGGATGTGAGCATAAGAGGTACAGTTAGCAAGTTTGCAGATGACACCAAAATTGGAGGTGTAGTGGACAGTGAAGAAGGTTATGGGATCTTGATCAGATGGCCCATGGGCTGAGAAGTGGCAGATGGAATTTAATTCAGATAAATGTGAGGTGCAGCATTTTGGGAAAGCAAATCTTAGCAGGACTTATACACTTAATGGTAATGTCCTAGGGAGTGTTGCTGAACAAAGAGACCTTGGAGTGCAGGTTCATAGCTGCTTGAAAGTGGAATCGCAGGTAGATAGGATGGTGAAGGCGGCGTTTGGTATGCTTTCCTTTATTGGTTAGAATACTGAGTACAGGAGTTGGGAGGTCATGTTGCAGCTGTACAGGACATTGGTTAGGCCACTTTTGGAATATTGCATGCAGTTCTGGTCTCCTTCCTATCGGAGGGATGTTGTGAAACTTGAAAGGGTTCAGAAATGATTTACAAGGGTGTGGTCAGGGTTGGAGGATTTGAGCTATAGGGAGAGGTTCAATAGGCTAGGGTTGTTTTCCCTGGAGCATCAGAGGCCGAGAGCTGACCTTATAGAGGTTTATAAAATCATGAGGGGCATGGATAGGATAAATAGTCAAGGTCTTTTCCCGGAGATGAGGGTGTCCAGAGCGAGAGGCCAGAGGTGTAGGGTGAGCGGGGAAAGATATGAAAGAGACCTAAGGAGCAGCCTTTTCACGCAGAGGATTCTGCATGTGTGAAATGAGCTGCCAGAGGAAGTGGTGGAGCTGGTATAATTGGAACGTTTAAAAGGCATCTGGATGGGTATATGAATAGGAAGGGTTTGGAGGGATATGAGCTGGGTGCTGGCAGCTAGGACTAGATTGTGTTGGGATAGCTGATCAGCATGGATGAGTTGGACTGTTTCCATGCTGTACATCTCTATGATTACATTAACAATCTCAATAAAACTGTCAGCACCTACACTATTGTACATTATATATGCCCAGATCTTTCAAGTATTTAGTCATTATCACTTCTGTGCTGTTGAGGATGTAATTGTTTGGAGTTTCAATATTGCTCTTCACTTGGACAGAGTAATATGATAACACATTGTGACTGTTTCATCCACCTGTTGTCTCCATAAAATGATCATACAGGCAAATAATTAGACATAAGTTGGCTTTGTAAGACAGAAAAATATCGTTAAACATTCTGTGCATAAAAAAGAGAAAGGAAAAATAATAAACTAGTAATACAAATTTATTGCATTAAATAATTGAAATAAAAGGTTAAAATACATAATATATGCAACTACATAGCATTGACTGGTGAACTAAGTAACCTTTGCTAAGAATCCATTCATCTATGTTTAATAAAACTGATCAAAGCAATCACATGCAGTAGGCAGGCTATTATACAACTAGTGAAGAGTATTCTCATGTTGGCTGAAATGGCTATTGTTGAATCCAAAACAATAATAGAATTACTCTTTACAGGTGATAATTTCACATTGAAAACCAACCATTGTTCATAGACAATGAAATAGGAGTAATCTCTATGGCAACCATCTGCAATGCATAATACTTGAAAGTGAGTAGGCAAATCACTTCCCAGTGGAAACACTTTGTTCAGCTACCTACCTACATGCTGTGGTACAAAAATGGAATTACAAACTTTGATGTTGTGTGATTTTTAACTTTGTTTTATCAGCTTCCTTGGTGCATTTCCTGGTGTCCAGGGACTCTGACACCCCATGTAACAATTAAATTCACAATTCCACTGAATTGCAAGTATCTTAAGTGGCTGATATTAAGAGATGTGGATTTAACTCAAAGAAAAACCTTGCACAGACCTTCTGGGATAGAAACCTCCCAAAAATCTATAATAAACCTAAAAATTAGAAATACATACATAAAAATAATTGAGCTAATTATTGGGACAAAATATCAGGAGTTGAGTGTGTGAGGTTCTTTAGTTGGAGCAAATATCATATTGGAAAACTTGCTGCTCTTTCTGATCTTCACCTTGAACAAATAGATGACAAAATATGGAGCTCTTTAGTTATATTAAATTTAGTGAGTTTTGAGAAGATTTGTAGCTCAGGTTGAGGTTCTGGATGTAGGTTTGCTCGCTGAGCTGGAAGGTTCGCTTTCAGATGTTTCATCACAATACTAGGTAACATCTTCAGTGAGTCTCCAAATGAAAAGCACTGATGGTGTCGCCCACTTTCTATTTATTTATTTGATTTTCCTTGGGTTTGTGATGTAATTTCCTGTGGTGATCACCATAGGAAATGATGTCACCACAGGAAATGACATCGCCAACCCTAGGAAACTCAAACATATAAATAGAAAAAGTGAGCTTCATTCGGAGACTCACTGAAGATTTTACCTAGTGGTGAAAGTGAACCTTCCAGCTCAGAGAGCAAACCCACATCCATTATATTAAATTTCTTTGTATGTGTGAATAATCCTAGTTTTGTGTCTTTGTTATTAGCTCAAGACACTAACAAGAGTGCTGTGTAAAATTTTAAAGCAAGCATTTTGTGCTTTTTGGTGATGTTAATTGTAAGATCATCCTTTGTATACATTCACAATATATTGTCCAGTAACAAAATCAGCCAAAGTTGCCATGGTATAGTTGTGAAAATTAATTTGCTTTCCAATGATAGACAATGATCTTAAAGCTAATGATTTGGAAAGAAGAATTTAAATTGCTACTTTCATTACTTTTCAATCAGAGGTATTTACCAAACATAGCTAGTCATATTAAAAATATGTTGCGAATATATTTCACAATATTATATAAGACAAGCAAACTATTTAATAGGATACAAAAGAGTAAATGCATAATATAACTCAGGCATCAGTGTAAAGGTGTTTCACTTCATAACACAACACTGACTTTGTCATCAGATCAGAAACCTAGAGCGAAACATTGATATTCCTCGAGGAGGAAGCCCTAAATTAGTTTCAGAGTCAATTCAGACCAAGTATTCAATTTACAATCTACACGTTTCCTCCCCACATCATAGAGATGTGAAGAAAACCTGAAGAAGCACATAGAAAATAAATATAGCAATGTACAAAACCCAAGAACTATGATCTATCCAGCTGATTCTATCCAGCTATATTTTTGTCATTTTTCACTGAAAGATTGTGCTTACTCTGTATTGAAATGCTAGTATCAATGAAAGGCTTTGTAAAAATTAATTTGTGGGATATGGGTGTCACTGGCTGGGCCAGCATTTATTGCCTATACCTAGCTGCCCTTGAGAAAGTGGTAGCAAACTACCTTTTGAACTGTTGCAGTCCATGTGCTGTAGGGAAGAAATGCCAAGAATATGATCCAACGAAGCTGGAAGGACAGTGATGTATCTCCAAGTCAGGGTGTTGATTGGTTTGGAGGGGAACTTGCAGATGGTGGTTTCCCCATGTACCTGCAGTCTTTGTCCTTTTAGCTGGTAGTGGTCATAGGTTTTGAAGGTGCTAAGGATCTTTGGTGAATTGATACAGTGGTATCAGTGCAGATAGTAGCAGCAGTATGCACTGAGTCTCAGCGATGAAAGGAGTGGTTATTCATGGATGTGGTGCCAATCAAGTGGGCTGCATTGTCCTGGATGATGTCGAACTTCAAGTGTTGTTGAGGCTACATCATCCACATAAATAGGGAGTATTCCATCACACTCTTGACTGGAGCCTTGTAGATGGTGGAAAGGCTGTGGGGAGTCAGGAGAGTTACTCGCTGCAGTATTCCTTGCCTCCGACCTGCTCTTGTAGCCACAGTATTTATATGGCGAGTCCAGCCAAGTTCTGGAATAGTTACCCCTAAGAGATTAATACTGGGGGATTCAGCGATGGTAACGCCTTTGAATGCCAAGAGACGATGGTTAGATGGTTTCTAACTGGACGTGGTTATTATCTTGCATTTGTTTGCCGCAAATATTACTATTTGTTTTTCAGTGAGTGACAAGATAAAAGTTAGCATAAAAACGGAATAGATTTCAGTCACCTATATTCCTTCCCATTTTCAATATTCATTTTTTGGCAATAGAAGTGCAGGTATACTTTGTTTGATATCCAATGCAGCATAGAAATGACATTGCAAGTAAAGCTAGAACAAATGATTTTAAAGAATGGTGTTTGCTCTCTTAGTGAAGGGGTTAACAAGAATTATTAAACAGTTTTTTCAAAAAAATGGACATAAAGGTGAGATCTATGGGGGAGGCAGTTCCTCAAGCAGACATGGGGGTCAGATTCACCATGATAAGTAGGGGAACCATCCAGCAGCACCTGCTCTGACATCAATGTAATGCTTGGATTCATCCTTTCATCGCTGAGCCTCCGTGCACACTGCTGCTACTATCTGTAAGATTCATCAGCTCCCACCCTCAGGGAACAATTGGTGGTAGTGGGATTTTATGTAGAGACACAGTCTTATCAGCTGGTAGCAGGACACTCCTCCCCCACACCCTCTCTCTTTCACTCTCTGGCCTTTTGCACCTGTCTTGCCTGTAGGGATCAGAATACTCATGTTTAAAACCAGCCCACCAACTATGTTCTAAAGTGCTATTTGGAATGGAGCTCATTCCACAGCAATAAAGAACTCCACTTATGGAAAAATTATAGTGTCTTTAGGCAGTAGGCACACGTCTTACAACAAGAGGCACTTGAAAGTCTCAAGAATAAGTCGACTTAGAGAATGAATAGTGCTTCAATTTCAGCATGATCCATTTCCAGGCCAAGTGTCATCATGGAGAGAAATCAGATACCAGGTTATGAAATTGAAGAGCAAATATTTGTGTGCAAGTACACACAACACTTCATTTGAAGAGAATGCCATACCACCAACATCAAGATTTTGCTTAGGGTTTGTCCCAGCTGAATATTGCAATTAGCATGAGAAGGTAAACAGAACCCTATTTATGCAGTCTATCATGGGAAAGACTTACACCCAGGAGTGTTCCTAGATCTTCCTATATCATAGTTTAACCTAAGATGGCAATAACAGGACCTGCTTGTCACTTTGAACTGGTTATTGTTGCCCTGAAATTCCAAAGAGTTTACACTATTTACTACAGCAACCTGATTACAAAGATTACCGAAATGGTCTTGGTAGAACAGTTAGACCTTGGTGCCACATTGCCAGGGATTCTGCTGAAGCTTTGCCAGAGAATGTCAGTAAACTTTCTGGGCACACTGCTTTGCACATGCCCTCCTGCACATTTCTCCAACCTATTCCCACGGTAAGCAGGGAACCTGATGGTGAGATCAACCCAGATGTGAATTGAAAACTCACTTTATGAAAAAAACAGCGTGTGAGAGTATAAAGTAATAGATGGTCTGGCATCTTTCTTTGATTTAATAAACCACAATAACGCAGGGAAAAATAATAAAAACACTGAATCATTCTTTGTAGTGGATTTGCAAAAGCTTTGTCAGCCTTCTGTTCCTTAATAGCTCAATACTATAGATGGGAGCGATCTCTGGCTTGGACAGACACTTCCTGCATCATGGTCAGGCAGCATTGGAGGGGCAGGAGAATCAACGTTTTGGCATAAGCCCTTCCTCACGAAGGGCTTATGCCTGAAAAGTCAATTCTCCTGCTCCTCGAATGCTGCCTGACCAGTTGTCCAGCACCACACTCTTTGACTCAGTCTCCAGCATCTGCAGTCCTCACTTTCTCCCACTTCCTGTATCATAAATAAAGCAATGGTGGATGCTGGAAATCGGAAATTGCTGACAAAACTCAGCAGCTCTGGTAGCATCTGTGAAGAGAAATCAGACTTGGGGTCCAGTTCTGCAGAAGGGTCACTGGACCCAAAATGTTAACTCTGCTTTCTCTTTACAGATGCTGCCAAACCTCCTGAGTTTTTCCAGCAATTTGATTGCCTCCTGTATCATTCCCATTTGGTCATTTGTCTACACAGGCATTTGTCCTTTTTCTGTGTATGTTGACAATGGGAGGGATATCCCATTGACAGTTCCCTGAATTAGAATTGAGCAGGAGATTGATAAAATTGTGAGGGGCATGGATAAGGTGAATAAGTCAAAGTCTTTTTCCTAGGGTGGGGGGGGAAATGTCCGAAACTAGAGGACATTGGTTTAAAGTGAGAGGGGAAAGATTTAAGAAGGACCTGAGGGTAACTTTTTTTACACAGAGGGTGGCGCACGTATAGAATGAGCTGCCAGAGGAAGTGGTGGAGGCAGATACAATAACAACATTTAAAAGGCAGCTGGTTGGGTATATGAATAAGAAGAGTTTAGAGGAATATAGGCCAAATGCTGGCACGTGGGACTAGGCCAGATTGGGACAGCTGGTTGGCACAGACAAGTTGGAGTGCAGGGTGTGTTTCCATGCTGTACAACTCAATGACTCTATTTACCAATAAAACTGGCTATCTCCCTTTATCGAGTTTAAACAAAAATATCTGCTATTCTCCACATGAGTAAGGCACATCTGGCTGATTGGACTTGGGATGAAACGAGTACCTTCATTGCATTATTCTGAAATGGACGGTGAACTGTAACATTCCACAAATCAATGAGTTGGGTTTTATTCCACAGCAGCATCTGCAGTTTGAAACTTCCATAAAAGTCAGCGTGATTAATTAGGTTTGACACACGTGTAAACATAACTCATTTCGTAAATCTTCATCATGACACAGAAAAGTAATGGTAAATTCCCTTAATTATGAGTGAAGCTTCAAGTTTTCTGTTTCAGTCATGGTGAATGCTTGCATGGTACAAATGTTCCACACAAATAAAAATGCATAGTTTATAAAAAAAAGGAACTGAAACATTAATAAGATTGAAAATGGAACAAATCCAGCATCTTGAGAATTAGAGCATGCAAAAAATCCCAGGGAGTGTCGAGAAGGATTAGTTATTAAAGCAGAAGTCACATGAATTCTGAGCCAATAATGTGCTTGAGCATGCCCCTCTGACAGAAAATGTCATCACTTCCTTATCTTAATCTTGCTATGATTAGGGGGAAAAAATAAACGAATGCATTCATCCCAAGTTAAGATTATAGAATGGTCATCACAGAGGCGGCCATTTGGTCTGTTAACTTCATGCTAGCTCTCTGCTGGAGCAATACCGTGAGTGCCAGTGCCTTACCCTTCCTGTATAGCTTTGTAACCTACTTTCCTTCAGGTTCTTACCCAATGCCCTTACTGAATCTGCTGTCACCACCCTTTCACACAGTGCATTCCACATCACGTCAGAAAAGGGTTTTTTTTTGTACAGAGTGGTTATGCTACTTTTGATTCTTTTGACAATGGATTTAAATATGGGTAATCAGGTTTTTGATCTTTCTGTCAAAAGGAACAGGTTCTGTCTATCCTTCAAAACATCGCAATGTTAAACACTTCTTATCAAATCTCCTAACTTGCTCTTCTTGAAGATGAACAACCCTGGCTTCGTCAATGGATTCACAAAGAGTGTGTGTGTGTGCGCATGTGCGTGTGCGAGATGCTGGTCAGTACCCATCTGCAAGGATCTCAGTCATTGTGATAGTCTTCCCCACCCACCATGACATGGCCTTCTGAAAAGGAGGATAATAAGGGCCTGGAAGGAGACAGCTCATCTAGGGAAGAATAGAAGGTGAGAGAGACAAGAGGAGGCGGCAGAAGGAGATGGCACTGAATAGAGGACTGCACTGACCGCACAATGAGGTGGCCTCCAACTTTTACTCACACTTTTAGGTAAAACAAAATGCTCTAAATTGGGAAATGGTGCAATGATTTTGAATTCTATCTGTGGATAGGCCCAGTGAAAAAACACAGAGACACAAAAGGTCAGTTTCACACTTCAGCATAAAAAATCAAGTGAATTTGGTCTGGGCTAATCACAATCTCAAACTCAGACAGAAAGACTGAGAGGGAAATGCTGTTTTATAGCGTTAGACACCAAATAGAATCTTGCTGAGAATAGACTTCCTTAAAGAGGCAGGATTTGTAGACATTAAGGGCCATTAAATTGTCAAAGGGTACCTAGCTTTTCAAAGTCATTGGGATAATGCTAAAAATGATTGAAGGAAGGGACTTTCAAAGGATATTGGAAAACTTACCCTAAGGTGACAGAGAGAAGGAATCTGTTGAAAGTCGAGAGGAGTTTGTGGCTTAATCTAAAAGGTTACTTATCTGTGAAAGAGTGGAATAGCACAGAAACAAAGTAGTTGGGTTATGTTAATTAGCTGATGGGGAAGCACCTCTTCTGTAGTTTGATACAGTAGTTGCCTATGAAGTAATATTTCTTCCAAGTTGATTTTAATTGGTTACTAGAGTGTCTTAAAACAGGAAATGTCTTTCCAGTGGTGGCTGGGAAATTCATTTTCCTTTTAAAAAGTTATTGGTTTTGGTTTGATCTTGAGGGAGACTATCAATTTGTAAAACAAATTCAATCTCCCAGCTCTTAAAGAATTACAACACAAGATTTCATGTGTTCTTGAGCCAAACAAAGCATGTACCAACTTCAAGCTCTATTTTACAAACACTTATTTCTCTTTTTCCTTAAAGCCTGAAAATCTCCACAGGAAGCTCCCTATTCTATTGCTATTCCGCCAAAGGGTTCTCTTTAATATTACAGGATCTTGAAAGTTCCTTCACTGCACCCATCATTAAACCAAAGGGTATCACAATCCTCAGGAATTCACTTTATGTTACCTCAGTTACCTACTATTTTCAGAGGTGACATTTCTTAGGGTCTTTCCAGTAGTATGCTACTAAACAATCCTCTTAATTAATCCTACTATAGTGGCCACACATGCTCAAACATGGGTCTCATTAACTTCTGATTCAGAAATACACCCGACTTCCCATTGCCCTTTGACTTTGCTCCATTTTTCAATGGAGTTCCCAGAGTGCAGGGTGACAGAGAATGGAAACTTTGAGTTGTAAGGAGTGGGAACTTTTCCCCTGGGGCAAAGGAGGCTGAAGGCTGACCCTATAGAAGTCTATAAAGGTCATGATGAGCAAAGGTAAGGTAAATAGCAAAAGTCTTTTCCCCAGGGTAGAAACGTCCTAGAGGCATAGGTTTAAGGTGAGAAGGGAAAGATATAAAAGGGACCTGAGGTGCAGACAGAGGGTGGTGCATGTGAACAAGCTGCCAGAGGAGGTGGTGGAGGCAAATACAATTACAACATTTAAAAGACATTTGGACAAGTACATACACTGGAAAAGGTATAGGAGGATGTGGGCTAAATACACACAAATGGGCATAGTTCAGTTTAGGATGGACAAGCATGGTTAGCATGAACAAGTCGAGCTGAAGGATCGGTTTCCATGCTGCATGACTATGACCCCTTAGTCTGGCCAGCCCCCCACACATTACCGAGTATTGAAGAGACATTCCTCACTTGTTCCTGTAAGATCTTATTGAGCTGAAAATGTGTTGCTGGAAAAGCGCAGCAGGTCTGGCAGCATCCAGGGAACAGGAGAATCGACGTTTCGGGCATAAGCCCTTTTCCTGAAGAAGGGCTTATGCCCGAAACGTCGATTCTCCTGTTCCCTGGATGCTGCCTGACCTGCTGCGCTTTTCCAGCAACACATTTTCAGCTCTGATCTCCAGCATCTGCAGATCTCACTTTCTCCTCTCAGATCTTATTGAGCCAATTGTAGCTCTCCAGCCACTGTCTGTGCCTGTGTGGCTTCTCTGCTTAGTGTCGGGTGTTTGTGCTACTCACTTTATTGGGTTCTCACCTGTATCTTTTTGTACTTTAAGAACTGAATGTAACCTGCTAATCTCTCATGTCAAGCTTGATGTTTCTCAAATTAGGAGTGATCGGTGTTGCTTCCAGACTCCTACTTCATTCACCGTTGCAGTGGACCTCTCGAGAGTCCAATCTTCTTTAAACTGTAACAAATCTGAGAAAAATTCTGACAATTGTACAGAATGAATTATGACTTCAGGATCAGTGTGGTCACATTTCCCAGCTACGCTGTGGAGATTGTGCATGAAAGCATCTCTCAATTCCCTGGATGCCGAACTCTTCCAGTAAATCTTGCTCTTTCAAGAATTTAATTCATCCTGAGATTGAAGTACTTGTCAAAGGCTTTCTGTACTTCTTGTGCATCTTGGTGAGCTATAACAATCAACAGATATATTCTTATTTGCATTTAGATGTGTACTTGCTCAGCTTCAGACTTAGTATCTGTTATGAAAGTTATTCTGTATCTTAAAATTGGGACATCTTGGGGAAAATAAATCTTGTGTTCTCTGTGGCAGCCTATCAATGAATTTAAATCTTTCTGCCAACATTATTTCTGATGCCATGTCTTCCTAATATACTTTGCTTAAAAAAGGTTTTTACTTTGCAGTAATCATTACACGTACAAGATGAATTCCACATTTAGCAGCTCTAATAATGATCCTTCTTTCTTTGTCAGATTATTCCTAGATTGTTTCTCTCCTCTGCAGTTTAAAGAAAGGTGTCCTTAAAACACAGTTTTAATGAAGGCTTTCCTGTTGTTCCTACAGCCTTGATAAAGTCGCCTCACATCCTTCTATTTTTAGAGTTCTAATTTGTCCCTTTAATTCTGGCTTTGCAATGTCAGTCGGTCTGCAATCTGTTTAAATCACTTTTGCAGCCCTTGATGTTTCCTGGCTGCAGGTCTACCTTATGATGCCCACCTGCCCTAGCAACACAGTTCAGTTGAGCTGCAACTACTGAACGTTTTGCTTTCACAGTCTGAAGTACTGCACTGTTTTTAAAAAGGTTTTCCTTACTCCAATATGTGTTTTTTTATAAAACTTTATTCACAAAATCTCTGCTCTCTGTCACTCTCTGGATTTGTAAGACAGATCACCTCCAGCCTATATCTGCTTCAGAGACATTCTAACTCTCCTGTTGCAGTGTCTCCTGCAATAGATTTGTTTTGTGTTGAATCTCTCCAAGGCTGGGAGTTGTTCTGCATTCAGGTTTTTAAATGCTCTGTATTCCCCTGTTGCTTGCTGCAGGAACAGGTAAGTTAAAGCTATGTTTGAAAATACTAAAAAATCTCCAGGCTTCCACTCGTGCCAGCACAGCGGACATGTGGGTAGGCCAAGTCTGCGATTCACCCAGAGGCAAGTTTGCTGCCACTATCCTCCATACGTACAGACCTAGAGTTCTGAGGAAGGGTCACCAGACCTGGAATGTTAACTCAGATTCATCTTCACAGATGCTGCCAGACCTGATGAGCTTTTTCAGCAATTCCTGTTTTTGTTTCTGACCTACAGGGCACAACTGGGCTAGTGTGGAAAATGAAAACCACACACTGGTCTAACTTGATGGGATTCTTGGTCTAGAAGCAGCTTATTACACTTTAGCAATGAGTTCAAGTTACTTTGATATATCAGACATGTTTACAGAAACAAATATTAGGTCTTACTCCTGAAATCTTACGCTGTTCTATCCAGAAGACTATTTGACATTATCACACAGTCATTGGTGCCTATCACAGTCCTCAGCATTGACTATATTTGATCTACATACAAGACCGTTCAAATCCAATACATATGGTTGATAAATGTTATCATTTAAAGGTGTACACTAACTTGCAAAATAAATCCAAATGCTAAGATAGCAAGTTTTGAAGCTTTCAAATGCTTAAATTCTTCATCCCATTAAAGTTTAACTTTAACTTCAGATGTTTACAAAATATAATTTCAAGGGAAGATGATTTTAAAAGCTGATCAAATTCATACAATTCTATCATTTGTGTACAAAACACATATGAATAACTTTGATTCATTTGTGTCATATAGGAATGAATTATGCCACTGAATTTACTGGTGACATTTATTATTGCTTATTCTTGCAAACACAAAATATACAGAAGTTCAGCTTTGAATTCTGACAGAACACCCACTGATCAATGAACCTGACAGGTGTTTGCAAAGGAATTTAAGATCATAGTATCTATTTCACCCAATAGACAGTGAGAAAATGAGCGAGTTTTTATACTGAACCTAATCACTAACATTACTCATCTATGTATGAACAGAATGTCAAAATAAAATTTGAGTATTTAATAATGAAATACGTGCTGTACTCCAACAGTCGTGCATCGAGTTTGAGAGTGGCACCAATTGAAACAAATAAATTCAAAACACTATTCTTTCAATTGCAGATTTGAACTTTCACCAACTAAGGAGTGACCCCAAAAATGAGATCTGCAGAATGCATTATACAATAAAGCAAGTCAAAACAGACAGTGCCTTTTAAGAGCAACGGGGAACTATACATCTTCACCATTTTGGACACTAGACATGAAAAACTAAGCTAGTGTACAGTAAAGTTGAGGCACATGTTATGGAGAATGTGCACTCGAGATGGATTTGGCTTGAACAGTCAAATGTAAAATGCACTGTAGCAGTTGAATTTTCATTGAATCAGCAGTCTAGTTGGTGATAAACATAATCTGTATAAAACTCCAGCAGTTGACAGTGCAGTAGTGATGGGCTTCTATATCAGCTGTTAGTAGACTATATTCCTGTCAACTGCTGATAAGCCAACTCGTGCATTGCCTTATTTAGTAAGAGCTGTTTGCTGACACACCAGCGCAACATGTGTATTCTGTTCATCTAGGAGTTTTTATTCTTGCTAAGCCAACTATTTTTATGAAATGCTACAAATAATCTAGATTTTACGGCACTGAAGACCTGGCTCTTAGTCATATTTAAACACGTGAATGTTAAACTCATTCACTGCAAATTAAACATTCTCTTCCGTTGTGTGTGTGTGTACACTCTGTGTAATACTTTACATGGGAAAGCTATTTCTTTATGAACTAGACAGACCACTTGGATCTTCTAATAAGAACCAGGCTAAAGAAAGCACATTTGCCTTAGCCCGATGGATACACCCACTGAATATTAATCCTTTAGCACTGAATGCCATTTGCCACTTTGAAAGCATGTGTGCAGTGTCTGGCAGAAGATCTGTGATATCTCTTTTTAACATTACATATTTCAGCTGTCATGTGCTCACCAAGGCAAGAGATTACAATGCTGAAGAATGGAGTAATTTTTTCTTTCTATCCTCATCCTGCCAACTGCATTTGCAAAAATAAAGCTTTTGTTGTCTCCAATTTTTAGAGAAAAAAAATTAGGCAGTTACAGGGCCAGATTTTTCTCAGTGTTCAGAGGCACATGTCAGTGAGTGAACAGTCACATTTAGTTTCCTTTTGAAGGGAATCGGATTTTCCCCCATGCTCCCGACTTTGTGCCATTCTCCTCTGGCTGTTCTGTCCATCTTTAGCGTGCAAAGCGACACTGTCCCTTCTGATGACAGCTCCCCATTTCCAACAGGGACAAATAGACCTCCTGCAGCAAACCATTTTTATCTGGTGGAGCAAAACGTTTTGTAAGCACATTTTAAAAAGAAATTACAGTTTTCAGAGATTGTCATGACAATGGCAAACTGGCTGAGGAGTTTGGAACATTCTGAAACTTAACCACAAAACATTTTCATACCTGCAAATGGCACTATTAGGTTCTGTACTGGAGTCAGTGTGTTTTAATGCAATGGTTCATTCTAGTGATCTGTCATTTCAAAGACAGGTTTACTCTTACACTGACCAGACTTAAAGTCATACAGTCATAGAGATGTACAGCACGGAAACAGACCCTTCAGTCCAACTCGTCCGTGTCGACCTGATATCCCAACCCAATCTAGTCCCACCTGCCAGCATGCGGCCCATATCCCTCCAAACCCTTCCTATTCATATATCCATCCAAATGCCTTTTAAATGTTGCAATTGTACTAACCTCCCACCACTTCCTCTGGCAGCTCATTCCATACATGTACCACCCTCTGTGTCTCTTATGTCTTTCCCCTCTCACGCCAAACCAATACCCTCGAGTTCTGGACTCCCTCAGTCCAGGGAAAAAAACCTTGTCTATTTATCCTATCCGTGCCCCTCCTGATTTTATAAACTTTTACAAGGTCACCCCTCAGCCTCCGACGCTCCAACTTGTGCATTTGTTCGTGCCTTACTGCTACTTTCCAATGAAAGCAGGACCATAATGCAGTGAAAAATGTAACAAAGCCCTGCCAGTGCCTGTTGTCAGATTTACACGTGGTTTTTAAACGGCTCTTAAAAAGATTGGATTTGACATGTGGGGGGGGCAAACTAAAACGTCTAACCCTCCACTTCCCCACACTGAGCAAAAAGCACTCTGCTTTGAAATTGAAATTAGCATCTGCTCTTTCCTTCCCAGAGAGCCCTGTAGTAACAATTTCAAAGAATTACTTTTATGCTTGTACTTTCCATCATGGCAGCTTTATGTCGGACCTAGAAGCTGCATTGTACTTGAATCAGATCACTGGCTAACAGTGGTCCACGGGTTTAATTTGCAACTAGGCAAGATTTTGTTGGTTCCACAAAATATGTAGAAGGAGTAAGACTTACCTGTTGATTGAAATCTCCAGTGGGCCCTTTGGAATTGTCACCCAGCTTTGCTTGGAGTAGCAGCACAAGCATGGTCGCAGTCATTTGCAGATTGAAAGACCTAATGTATATTTCAGAGATGCTGCTGATGGAGAAACATGATCAACATGGCAGGTGGAGCATTTCCACAACAGAAAGACGGCACAAATACCGCCAATAAGATTCAACTCTTAGATGCCATTTCATGAAAGGAAAATGAGTGCAGCATGATCTAATTTCCTGACCTTGAGGTTTTATGGGGTGATAATACCTTGATACTTTCAGCTGTTTCAAACCAACTCCTGATTAGTTTAGAGATGGGGGAACGTTCAGCAGATCAACAGTTATGGTGTATCCATTTGAATATGCAGAAGGTGGCAATCTGGCAAGGACAGAGGCAGAAATATCCCAGATGACTGAAGTCAAAAGTGCAAAGATCAAAAACGACTTATTCAATATTGAATTGAAAATGTGCACAATACATACAAATTCACAGCAAAAAATCCTTGAAAACTTCTGTTTGCATTACAGGTGCCAGTGGCAAACCTCACATTATTGCTGAACCCCAATCTCCCATCAGAAGGTGAAAGAGCAAAGAAGGTTACCTCAGAGTACAACAGGATCTTGATCACATGGGGGTCAGTGGGCTGAGGAGTGGTAGATGGAGATTAATTTAGATAAATGGGACGTGCTGCATTTTGGAAAGGCAAATCAGAGCAGGATTTATACACTTAACGGCAAAGTCCTGGGGAGTATTGCTGAACAAAGAGACCTTGGAGTGCAGGTTCATAGCTCCTTGCAATTAGAGTCAGAGGTAGATAGGATAGTGAAGGCAGCATTTGGTATGCTTTCCTTTATTGGTCACAGCATTGAGTATAGGATATAGGAGGTCATGTTGTGGCTGCACAGGACATTGGTTAGACCATTTTTGGAATATGGCATGCAATTCTGGCTTCCTTCCTATTGGAGGGATGTTGTGAAACTTGAAAGGGTTCAGAAAAGAGTTACACGGATGTTGCTAGGGTTAAGCTACAGGAAGAGACTGAATAGGCTGGGGCTGTTTTTCCTGGAGCGTTGGAGGCCGAGGGGTGACTTTAAAGAGGTTTATAAAATCATGAGGGATATGGATAGGGTAAACTGAAAGGTCTTTACCCTGGGGTGGAGGAGTCCAGAACTAGAGGGCATAGGTTAGGATGAGAAGGGAAAAGATTTTAAAAGGGATCTACGGGACAACTTATTCATGCACAAGGTGGTGTGCGTGTGGAATGGGTTGCCAGAGGAAGTGATGGAGGCTGGTACAATTACATCATTTAAAAGGCATCAGATGGGTATATGAATAGGATGAGGACATGGGCACAGACTGAGGTCCCAGGGCACCAGTGGTACTGGTGACTGGAATGTCAAGAAGCTTGCTGTGGCTTGGACAATGCTGAGCTTCTGCAACAGTGTTAGAGTTACTCTTAATTGCCTAGGGAGCATATTACATCACACACCTAACTCGTGCCTTGCAGATTGGAATTAGAATCAGAATTCCTACAGCGTGGAAACAGGCCCTTAGGCCCAACAAGTCCACACCGACCCTCCGAACAGGAACCCACCGAGACCCATTCCCCTATCCTATTATAGACACCCCTGACTAATGCTGGATCAATGGTGCTGGAAGAGCACAGCAATTCAGGCAGCATCGAGGAGCTTCAGCAAAATCGACGTTTCGGGCAAAAGCCCTTCATCAGGAATAAAGGCAGAGAGCCTGAAGCGTGGAGAGATAAGCTAGGGGAGGGTGGGGGTGGGGAGAGAGTAGCATAGAGTACAATAGGTGAGTGGGGGAGGAGATGAAGGTGATAGGTCAGGGAGGGGAGGGTGGAGTGGATAGGTGGAAAAGGAGCTAGGCAGTCGGATAAGTCCGGACAAGTCAAGGGGACCGGAAGTTTGAAACTAGGATGAGGTGGGGAAAGGGGAAATGAGGAAGCTGTTGAAGTCCACATTGATGCCCTGGGGTTGAAGTGTTCCGAGGCGGAAGATGAGGCGTTCTTCCTCCAGGCGTCTGGTGGTGAGGGAGCGGCGGTGAAGGAGGCCCAGGACCTCCATGTCCTCGGCAGAGTGGGAGGGGGAGTTGAAATGTTGGGCCACGGGGCGGTTTGGTTGATTGGTGCAGGTGTCTCGGAGATGTTCCCTAAAGCGCTCTGCTAGGAGGCGCCCAGTCTCCCCAATGTAGAGGAGACCGCATCGGGAGCAACGGATACAATAAATGATATTAGTGGATGTGCAGGTAAAATTTTGATGGATATGGAAGGCTCCTTTAGGGCCTTGGATAGAGGTGAGGGAGGTGGTGTGGGCACAGGTTTTACAGTTCCTGCGGTGGCAGGGGAAAGTGCCAGGATGTGAGGGTGGGTCGTAGGGGGGCGTGGACCTGACCAGGTAGTCACGGAGGGAACGGTCTTTGCGGAAGATGGAAAGGGGTGGGGAGGGAAATATATCCCTGGTGGTGGGGTCTTTTTGGAGGTGGCGGAAATGTCGGCGGATGATTTGGTTTATGCGGAGGTTTGTAGGGTGGAAGGTGAGCACCAGGGGCGTTCTGTCCTTGTTACAGTTGGAGGGGTGAGGTCTGAGGGCGGAGGTTCGGGATGTGGACGAGATGCGTTGGAGGGCACCTTTAACCACGTGGGAAGGGAAATTGCGGTCTCTAAAGAAGGAGGCCATCTGGTGTGTTCTTTGGTGGAACTGGTCCTCCTGGGAGCAGATACGGCGGAGGCGGAGGAATTGGGAATACAGGATGGAATTTTTGCAAGAGATAGAGTGGGAAGAGGTGAATCCAGGTAGCTGTGGGTTTGTAAAAAAATGTCAGTGTCAAGTCGGTCTTCACTAATGGAGATGGAGAGGTCCAGGAAGGGGAGGGAGGTGTCAGAGATGGTCCAGGTAAATTTAAGGTCAGGGTGGAATGTGTTGGTGAAGTTGATGAATTGCTCAACCTCCTCGCGGGAGCACGAGGTGGCGCCAATGCAGTCATCAATGTAGCGGAGGAAGAGGTGGGGAGTGGTGCCGGTGTAATTACGGAAGATCAACTGTTCTACGTAGCCAACAAAGAGACAGGCATAGCTGGGCTCCATACGTGTGCCCATGGCTACCCCTTTGGTCTGGAGGAAGTGGGAGGATTCAAAGGAGAAATTGTTAAGGGTGAGGACCAGTTCAGCCAAACGAATGAGAGTGTCGGTGGAAGGGTACTGTTGGGGACGTCTGGAGAGGAAAAAAACGGAGGGCTTGGAGACCCTGGTCATGGCGGATGGAGGTGTAGAGGGATTGGATATCCATGGTGAAGATGAGGCGTTGGGGGCCGGGGAAACGGAAGTCTTGGAGGAGGTGGAGGGTGTGGGTGGTGTCTCGAACGTATGTGGGGAGTTCCTGGACTAGGGGGGATAGGACATTGGGGAGATTGGGCGCTTCCTAGCAGAGCGCTTTAGGGAACATCTCCGAGACACCCGCACCAATCAACCAAACCGCCCCGTGGCCCAACATTTCAACTCCCCCTCCCACTCTGCCGAGGACATGGAGGTCCTGGGCCTCCTTCACCGCCGCTCCCTCACCACCAGACGCCTGGAGGAAGAACGCCTCATCTTCCGCCTCGGAACACTTCAACCCCAGGGCATCAATGTGGAGTTCAACAGCTTCCTCATTTCCCCTTCCCCCACCTCATCCTAGTTTCAAACTTCCAGTCTCCTTGACTTGTCCGGACTTGTCCGACCTGCCTAGCTCCTTTTCCACCTATCCACTCCACCCTCTCCTCCCTGACCTATCACCTTCATCTCCTCCCCCACTCACCCATTGTACTCTATGCTACTCTCTCCCCACCCCCACCCTCCTCTAGCTTATCTCTCCACGCTTCAGGCTCTCTGCCTTTATTCCTGATGAAGGGCTTTTGCCCGAAACGTCGATTTTGCTGAAGCTCCTCGATGCTGCCTGAACTGCTGTGCTCTTCCAGCACCATTGATCCAGAATCTGGTTTCCAGCATCTACAGTCATTGTTTTTACCCCTGACCAATGCACCTAGCCTACACATTCCTGAACACTGTAAGCAATGTTTAGTACGGCCAATTCACCTAACCTGCACATCTTTGGATTGTGGGAGGAAACCAGTGCACCTTGAGGAAACGCATGGGGGAAGAGTGTGCAAACTCCACACAGACAGTCGGCAGAGGCTGGAATCGAATCCTGGTCCTTGGCGCTGTGAGGCAGCAA
The DNA here is from genome assembly GCF_037043375.1 of Chiloscyllium plagiosum. Classification (NCBI taxonomy): domain Eukaryota; kingdom Metazoa; phylum Chordata; class Chondrichthyes; order Orectolobiformes; family Hemiscylliidae; genus Chiloscyllium; species Chiloscyllium plagiosum. The sequence goes on from NW_028270142.1 coordinate 14,051,115, forward strand.
TGCTAACCACTGAGCCACCGTGCTGCCAAGAACAGGCTGGGGCTGTAGAAAGTAGATAGTAGAAAGGTTTTAGCGAGTCACATTAGAATTCCCAGCTCCAGCCTGCCCTTGTAACCACATAATTTATATGACTTGACCAGTTCAGTTTCTCCTCAAAGATTTTAACATGCAGACCTCACTTTCTCCTCAAAGATTTTAACCTACTGCGAATCCTCTTACAAGGATGCCTTCCTTGAAGAAGCTCTATTCCTCCCTCTACAAAGATTTCAGTGAGTCCCTCTCTCACTGCACACCCCAAGTCATCTCAGCACCGCCTTCCTAACCTGCAATCTTCTTCCTGACCTCTCCGCCCCCACCCCAGTCTGACCTATCACCCTCACCTTGACCTCTTTCCACCTATCGCATTTCCAACGCCCCTCCCCCAAGTCCCTCATCCCTACTTTTTATCTTAGCCTGCTGGACACACTTTCCTCATTCCTGAAGAAGGGCTTATGCCCGAAACGTCGATTCTCCTGTTCCCTGGATGCTGCCTGAGCTGCTGCGCTGTTCCAGCAACACATTTTCAGCTCTGATCTCCAGCCCTCACTTTCTCCCCAGTTCAGTTTCTGATCAATGGTAACCCACAGGATATTGGAAGTTGGAGTTTGTGATGTTAAAGCCATTGATCGTCATGGGGAGACACAGTCAAGATTTTCTTTCAGGAGATGGTCATTGCATGGCATGGGAGTGACATGAATGTCACTTGCCACATACCAGCCCAAGCCTTGCCACTGCCTGAGACACTGCTGCTTTTAGGATGGACTCCTTTATGACCAAAGGGATTGTGAATGTGTTGAACATCAGCACCTTTCGAAGTAGGGAAGACCATTAATGAAGCAGTCAAAGATGTTTGTGCATAGGACACTAGCTGGAAGAATTGGGGGCCCTTGTGGGTGCAGTAGTGTAGTATCCCAGCCTGAGCCAGGAGGACCACATCCATGTCCCATCTGTTGCAAAGACATGTCATAACATCAGAAAATATGTCGATAGTAAATATCTACCCTGAAAAACTCTGGCAGTGAGGTTCTCGTATTGAGGTGAGATTGTCCTCCTAAAACACCATTTCCCTTCATGTTAAATTTGATTAGCAGAGTCATTGCCTGGTGAGGCTCTTCTGTTTACCAGATTATACTAAGTTTGTTATGCTGGTGTCGCAAGAAGGCTCATGACCTTTGCTACCCTGCATTCAGTTAGATGTCAAATGATCACAAGGAGAATGCAAAACAATGTTCAAAATGTGGCTAGCAAGACCTAAAGAGGTCTTATACTTTTAATAAACTTTGTGGGTGGTACTCTTCCCAAAAAATACTCCAACAGCGATTGCAACTTAAAGCAAAAGGATGCCACACTTGTAAAAACTATTCATTTTCAGCACCAGAGTGGCTGTTTCACTGCACTGAAGATTTAAAACTTTGTGTTCACCCGAATAGACAAATGACTATTTCTTCTGTCATTTTATAGGTACCGAGTGGACAGAGTCAGCAACTTTACACATTCCACGCACATAATGGCAAGTTCTGGGTGAGACATCAGTACATCACAGCTCCTGAAGGATCAGGGTGAAGCATACACTAACTGAGTGCTAATATTCTCACTACTGTTTTCTACTGCTAATACAGGTCAAAAAAAAAAAGGAATTCCCTTAGAGATGCTGTCAATCCCCGATAACATATTTCAACACTTATGGACAGAGTTTCTGCCTAACCTCTAGACCACATGGAATAATGCAAGCTGTCACTTCCAGAAGGCACCTCATCCCTGTGTCAGCACAGAAAGTGTAGATCCAATCCTTCAAAACAATGCTAATGAGATGGAAAATGAGTGTTTACGAACAGAGGGCAGGAAGACAGTGCAATCAAATGAATCATTCATTTCTAGCACTGCAAAGGCAATAAAATATATGCTGCAAAAACAGAAAGTGGAACATACTGCTTAGGTGGGGAATTCCACTTGATTTTAATCGCAGATACACAGCATACCTCGTGAAATAACTGCACAGAGGCCAGTATCCTATCACCAAGTCACCCTTTATTTAACTCATGCACAGTACACTGGCTGTAGCTAGCCAGCCAGCTCAGAGTCAGTCATCTCAACTGAGGAGATTCTAAATCCCCTGTTTATCACAGTCAGCTTGGGCTTTCCTGGTAGGCCCAGATTAATCCAATCAGTCAATGAGATCCACCTGGTTCCAATCACTACACCTAGATATAGGTAAATTTAAATCACTGCTAGAAAATTAAGCCTTGATTTCCAATATGAATTTAAAAGTTCTATTTGCTAATGTGACTGTGGAAGTCAATTGATAAAATTACCTTCTTGTCCTGACCAGTTGCTCCTACAGTCTTAATAAAAACAAATAGCTAGGTATTTAATTCAAGCTCAAATATTTCAGTTACATGCCTGCTTTTTGTGATCGACTTTCCATTTTTTTTGGAAGAGGAGGCTGCTCCCTCTTTGTTCATGGCACATGGGTGTTGCCACCAAGACCAGCATTTATTGTCCATCCGGAATGGCCTGTTGGAATCCACTCGGTGCAGGTACACTTACAGTTCTTTTGGAAAGGGAGTTCCAGGATTCTGATCCAGCGACAGTTAAAGGAATGCTGACATAATTCTAGGCTGGGATGGCAATGAAACCGAACTTGCAGATGTAGGTGTTCATGTAAGTCTGCTGCCCTTGTTTCAGCCTTTACAATTATATAACAATGAAATACAATGAAGTGCACTGACAGTGATTGTAATAAAAAAGGTAGACAGTTCCACTCCAGCCAATATACTCATTGGTCTATTTAAATTACCCCTGATCAGACAGATTAGCTTTGAAAGGACCAGACATAATTATTGAATAAACTGGCCATTAGGAACTAACCATTAGAACATTAAGGAGCAAGAATTAATTACAAAGGTACCAATTAATTAGAGTACTTAGTAAGGGATTCCTCAGGTCTCAAATACTTCTGTTCATAAGAGTCATAGCCAATATTATCTGACAATCTTGCATGAAGTGATGACTGTTTGAGGCTTTCAACGTTAAAATTGTTAGAACGAGATATTAATGGAAATATTTCTACAAATGAAACTTATAATGCACAGGCTTTACTTGAAATCCCAGAAGTCTATTTTTAATAGTTTACTTGACAGCCTAAAAGCAATAAAACAGCTAAACTTTCAATTTTGGGTAGTATTCATACTTGCATTCAATTACCTGCAAACACTTGTCCAACCAAAGGAAAAGGAACTGGTTATCAGTTACTAACTTAGAGACCATTATTTAAAAGGAGTAGCAGGGGGTTGATGTGTTTACAAACTGTACACTGTGCATAATTCAAAGCAATTTCTCATTCTTATTATGCAAAGTTATTTAATACACCTAATACCCCCATCCTAAAGTTTGGTTTTAATATTGATTCATCACAGTCCAACCTATAATATTGTGAACAGGCAAATACCAACAGCAATTATAGTGAAGCCCCTTTTGCCTCCCAGTCATCATAATATTAATTTGTGACAGAAACTTTAAAGACACTTGTTAAAAAAGTTTTCCCCTGAACATGGAGAATAATTGTGAAACATTGAAAATTCCATTTAGTCTTGGGTAAGTTTGATTTTATGAATGGACTATAACCTGGAGTTGTGTGACTTTTAACTGTTCCTGGAAACTTTTTCCACCCGGTGTGTGTAGAAGTGCTTCCTAAACATCCTCTCCTGAAAGGTCTGGTCCTAATTCTCAGACTATGCCCCTAGTTTTAGAATGCCCAACCACTGGAAATAGTTTATCTTTATCTCCCCTGTCTTTTCCTGTTACTATCTTAAGGGCTTCAATCAGAGCACTGTCTAACCTAAATTGTAAATTTAATGCAACCAATCAAATGGCCAGCATCTCTCTCATCCCAGTCATGCCAGAGAGAGTAATGGTCATTGCTGGGGACAGTAGCCAGCCCCTAACTACATCTATCAATGTATGAAAGCAAGTGGGAGAAGGTCTCAATGGGATCAGGCCTTTAACAAGTTAAAGACACTAAATTCTGATCCACAGATACTAGTGTCAATTGTGATGCCATAACAGTGAACATCAGCAAGTCCCCCCACCACAGAATCCACCGAACCAATGTTCAATCCAATCAGCACTCAACATTAACAACACACATCAACATGGATTTACAAAAACCTTTTTGGTTAAGACACCACATAATGGAGTCATGGCTATTATCACGGCATGTGGAGTCAAGGATCAAGCAGTAAAATGAAGAACAAGTTAGTTAAAAATAATCTGGTTTACAATAGTCATTCAGGCTAGCAGGATTAGATGGGGGAGGTCAGTGCTGGGATGATTGCTGTGCACCATTTACATAAATGTTTTAGATTCAGCAATTGGAAGTACAAGATAAAAAAACATACAGATGACACCAAATTGGGAGGTTTGGGAATACTGAGTAAAATCGACAGTCGAAAACGATACCAGCACCATGGTGGAACACAACCACCTGCAAATTCCCTCCAACTCACACACCATCGGCTTGGAAATATATCGCCAATCCTTCACTCGTGCTGGGTCAAAATCCTGAATCCCTCCCTAAGGGTATTGTGGGTCATCTCACAGCAGATGGACTGGAGCAGCTCAAGAAGGCAGCTCAACAGCATCTTCTCAAGAGCAGCTAGGGATAAGCAATAAATGCTGACTAGTTAGCGTCGCCCACATCCCGTAACTGAATATTAAAAAAATATGACACTGGCAAGCTTGCAGAATGGACATGTCAATGACCAATGATTTTCAGTACAGAAATCTGAGATGGTATATTTCGATAGCAAGATTATGGAGATCATAATCGAAAACAAGAACGTATATGGGGTTGAACCACACAGATCACGGCATGTGAAGAAGCAACTCCTCAAACAGGAATGCAGGCTGACAATGCAATGAAACAAGCAAACAAAGCATAGAACAAAATTCAAAAGCATTTCAAAAGTTGTGTCACATTTCTATCACATGTTTGGTTATGATTCTGTTTTCTGGTTTCCATCTTCGAAAGTGGATATTGAAGCTCTACTGAGCCAAGTAAGTACAATTGTCAAGGAACTTTTGCATTTAAAAAAAACAGACAAAATTGAGCTGCTGGAAATTTGTATGACTATGAAAGGGTTCAACTGGATACACGAGAGGGGATGTTTCCACTAATGAGAAAGTTCCAAAACTAGAGGGATGCAAGTCCAAGATAGTCACTAATAAATACAAAAGATATTCTGGGAAAACTCAGTTTATAGTGTGGTGTGAACTTATTACCACATGGAGGGGTCATGATAAGATAATTAAGAAAAAAAAAGGAATCTGTAGAGTATTTTGTTGTGGTGAAAAGAAGTAAAGATTAGGAGGTGGTTCCTGAGGAACACTAGCTCCAACATTGACCAAATGTCCTGCTTCAGTGCTTTCCATGTAATTCCGTGCAATGTTCATTTTTAACATGGGCCAGTGGCAAATCTCTCCAAACCAAGAAGCACTGCATTCACCAAAGTAAACACAAACTATGCCATCATGAGAATCCAAATTCAGGCTTCCTTTCCTGAAAATTTGTTTGGCAAAATCAATTACCGAATATCAAAAATGTAAGGTGTGTTATTCTAAGCCTGTACTGTCAAGTTCTATTCCCAAAACATAACCTTGTTTTTAAGTGGCTGCCGAGATAATTGATGCACTGATTATTCAATAATCTCTGAATGCCAGAAAGGCCCAAGCGGATTTGCAAATAGCTAATCTAACACTTATTCAAGAAATGAGAGTGAGACGGAAAGCAGAAAACTATAAGACAATCAGCTCAACAACTCTAAAAACCAATACTTTCCTCGCTACCATCAATTCTGAGGAAGGGTCACTGGACCTGAAACATTAACTCGGATTTCTCTCCACAGATGCTGCCAGACCTGCTGAGCTTTTCCAGCAATTTCTGTTTTTGTTTCTGATTTACAGCATCCACAGTTCTTTTGGGTTTTTATTGAATGTTGAAAAATTGGTATTCCTCAGTTGTTTGATATTTTTGCCAATTTAATAATTTTTTTTTGATTCACTTCTCTCCTGGTTTGTTTGTGAGTATGCCAATATTGCAAAGCATGCCACCCTTGACCCCATTTCCAAGAGTATGCAAAAAACCCTCCTTATGGTTTAATTGCAAAACTGTGTCATTGTAGTCAATATAAAGTCAAAGTCCACAAACAGTGCTGGTACAGAAATACTGTTGAAAAGGGGAAAAAAAATCAAATCATAATCTGCTCATGGACAAATTGTGCAAATGAGGAAAATCTCAATCCATCCATATCGGAGGTTCGGAGGGATTTGTACAGAGGTGTCCTACTACATGAAACACAAAAATTTAGCACACAGGCAAAACTTAGGAAGATAAATGGGAAAATTGGCAGTTATTGCAATGGGAATGGAGTATAAAAGTAGGGAAGCTTTTGCTGCAGCTGTATAAGACTTTACTGAGAGTTGCATCTGGATTCTGGTACAGTCTTGGTCTCTTTGTTTGTAAAAGACACAAAGTCATGTTAAAAACACTTGAGAGAGAGTTCACCTGAATCATTCCCGAGCAGGAGGGTCATCTTATCAATATATGTTAGCAGGTTGGGTTTAAATCCATTGGAGTGGAGAGGAATAAGAGGTGATCTTATTAAAATATGTAAAATCCTGAGGGAATATGATCTGAATGGATATTAGAATGGTTCATCTGATGGGAAAGACTAAAACTGAGGGACTCCGTTTAAGAATAAGTAGTCTCCCTTTCAAGATGAGGGTCAGGATAATTTTGTCCCTGACAGAAGCATTAGTGAATGGAGTTCTCTTCCCTAGAAAGTATTGGAGGCTGCCTCATTGAACTTATTCAGACAGGTAGACGTTTTTGATACAGAAGGGTGTCAAGGGTTACAAGGGACAGACAGAAAAGTGGAGTTGAGACCAAACCACACACTGATCAGCTCTAACTTTACTGAATGGCAAGCAGGCTTGAAGGGCCGAATGGCCTACTCCTGCTCCCATGTCACAATGCTGAATTGATACAGACAAACCACTGTTTGAAACTAGAGAACGAATGATCTATGCGTTCATTACGATCTCTCTGATGCTTACAATTCTGATGAAATATCACGGTCTTATTTTTGTTTCAAACACAATGTGATATTTAGAAAAAGGGACCTTTAAATTTATTGGTGATAGTGCTGCAGATCTGTTTGAGGGGTTTCTACGTGTCACCTTAATGACATCTCTAGAGAAGCACCCTTGGCACTTTGTGCAGGATCCCTCAATCTAGTGTTCTGAACAGTTGCCTTGAGTACACAACAGCAATGGTAGCAGGAAGAATGTCTCAAAGAGAAACAAGTACAGATATCAGCAAGAGTTTCATTCAAATTAGATAACACCTCTTGCTTCGTAGTTTATGGTGACAGATTTAATCAGCTTTTATATCATAGTTCAAGGTAAATCAAATATTTGACCCCTTTAGTATCACAGAGTTTACAATAAAATCTATAGCTCATAAATATTTTCTGAAATAAACAAAACAAACTGTTTAACAAAGGTTTTTCAACAAAACAATTTCAAGCTACAAGAATCTGACAATAATAGATTGACAGACTTCCATTAATATGGCACTCTCCACGACCACAGAACCAAGTAGCCCGATGACTAAATAATGATGATAACAGAAGTTTGGTAACCACAGAACTTTGCAGCCAATGCGGTAGTTTTATTACTGTTGGAAAAGAGGAAACTCATCGTCCAATTTGCAAGCTCACACAAATATCAATACGAAAGTGGTCAGACAATCTGTTTCTGTGATGTTGATAGAGGGATAAATGTTGGATATGGATAAATCCTGTCACCTGCTTTGATGAGATGATGACATAGATCTTTGCTATTGACTCAGAGTACATGGGACCGTTTCCATCTTTCATCTGAAAGACAGCACTTTGGACAGTGCAGCTATCCTTCTTTAGGGCATGAACGCACACAGTCTTCTGATTCAGGGCAAGAACAATATGAAATGAGCCACAGTAAACAATACACTGTGAAACAAGATTAATTTAAAAAGGCAGGGCAAAACATGACAGTTTTTGAATTATGTAATGGGATGATAATACTTGAAAGGGAAATGCATTGATCTGGATTTTTTTTTTCTGCCTGCCATTTTTGGGGGAGATGTTAGCCTATTCACATTAAGCAGGTTAATGACTGTTCTGAAATAACGGAAGGAATTTTAGTTAAACACCACATGCTGTTAACCAACAATAAAACTCAAGGCCCAGTGGCTATAAACATACTTGTGGAGGTGCCGGTGTCGGACTGGGGTGGACAACGTCAGAAGTCACACAACACCAGGTTATAGTCCAACAGGTTTATTTGAAATCACAAGATTCTGGAGCTTGGTCTCCACCTGACGAAGGAGTAGCAGCACTTGGGATTTCAAATAAACCGGTTGGACTATAACCTGGTGTGGTGTGACTTCTGACCATAAACATGATTGTTATTGTGCCAAAATAGTTTAAGGACAGATGGTCCCTGGTGACCCATCCCAGGTGTTGGGAACATAGTAATTTAAATTTTAGCATCACAAATTGACTGCTTCAGGTCAAATGGTAGGTTAAAATCTGAAAGCTGACCCACTGAATCAAATCAAAATATGCTCACATCAGTGTATGACAAAGCATAGCCTAGCACATCCTGAAAGAGGGAAAAGAAATTGGATATTATGGGAATAAGATTTTAACCTCACGACGAAATCCCTCGTACAAAATTTAAGCAGAGCATTGCTACGGATTGACTTACAAACTTTTATGTTGGGGCAAAGGTTTCAAGAAGGAACTTTCTCAAGTGCATTAACTGGTATCAACAAAATATATTTAATAAAAACTATTCAGATTATAAAAAAGCAGGGTACATGAGTTCTGTAACTGTCCACTGTTAGGAATGCGGTGCAATCAACACGAATTTATGTTTAGCTGGGATTTATGCCATGGAATTTCAGGGAATTGCCATAAAAAGCTTGGTCATTGTGGAACACAATTATTACCATGCACCAGAAACTTTCAAAAGAACACTCAATGTGTATAGCAGAAAATGCTAGGAGCATTTTCTGTTCTAAATGATAATGATTCAGCAGAAGTATCAATCAGACAGATGACATTAATAAAAGCAGACAGAAATATTGCTTTGCAAGTGTTCCCTAAACCAAATAATTGACTTTCCGACTGTGGGTAGAAATTTGACCATACAATATTTATAATTACCACTGGTGGAATTTTACACAAAATTATTGATGTTCCGAAGTGTGACTAGCATGACCGCACTAGTGACCAAAGTCTGATACAAAAACACAGACACAATATCAAATAGATTATCTGCAAACAATAATTGAGTTTCATTCCTCATGGTCATTATTAATGGGTAGGTCCCGGGCCAAATTTCAAATGGTGTAGCGATCTCAAATTGATAACCTCACAAATACAATTATACTATACACTTATTATACTCCAGGCCAAAACCAATACATCATTCTCCGAATTAAACATTACATGCTTCACTACTAACAGCATTCCTTTTGTTACTTAATTTATGGAGTCCAAAAATGTCTCAAAACTTCAATACCATTTTCTTCAATACAGAAGAGTGCACTAATATTGTCAATGATCGTCCCTAGGTATGTTAGACAGTGTTACATTATCATTTGGAAATTTGGATGTTAAAATAAAAGTAAAATACATTTTGGTTTTAGTTCTGTGCAAGTGACTTCTGTTCCGTTCCAAATGAGTTTCTGACTTCTTACAACGAACTAAAGACAATTTCCAACAGACTGTGTAATTTCAGTTAATTACTTCAATCCAATGCCTAGTGCTGAGTGTTTACAGTTCTGAGATTGGGAAGGGGTGGGGGTAAGAAGGGAGTCTTGTGGTACAGTGGCATTGTCCCTACCTCTGGAGCAGAAGGTCCGGATTCAAATCTCATCTGCCCTGAAGGAAGGTCACAGCATGTCCACAGGTGGATTAAAATAGCTGCAATGTTGAGTCTTACATATAATCAACACATTCAGAGATGTTATTACATGCCTCTGGTCCAGATGGGGACTTGTTTCTGGACCTCCTGACTCAGAGCTAGGGATACTACCACCACACCACAAGTTGAATTTTATGACCAACACAGAGACAGGTGATTGGAGGCCAGAATCAAGTTTTAGTCCTAAACAATGGTTTCAAATCAGAAGGGCAGGTTGGCTTGAAGGAATCTCCAGGTTGAGAGAACTTTACAGAGTCCTGAAAACTGAATGGAAATGCACACTCTTAAGACTGGAAGGAATTCTCCAGGTCAGCAAACTGAAAGAAGTCAGTTGGGTAAATAATCTTAAAGGAGAAAGTGAGGGCTGCAGATGCTGGAGATCAGAGCTGAGAATGTGTTGCTGGAAAAGCGTAGCAGGTCAGGCAGCATCCAAGGAACAGGAGAATCGACATTTTGGACAAAAGCCCTTCTTCCTGAAGAAGGGCTTATGCCCGAAACGTCGATTCTCCTGTTCCTTGGATGCTGCCTGACCTGCTGCGCTTTTCCAGCAACACATTCTCAGCAGTAAATAATCTTAAAGTTAATATCACATCATTCTTCACTGGTATTAAGTTTCCATTAAGGACACCACTGGGAAACGAGTTGAATAAATTTCTTTTATTTAAAGAATACTGGTAGCCTCAAGTGAAAATGCTCAGTGACTGACCAACATGGTAATGAGATTGGAAACTATAAAACCTATCAAGTAAGGGGCATGGCTCAGGGGGAATACTCAAGTTCCTTTCTCTAGGGTATGGGAGTCCAAAACCAGAGGGCATAGGTTTAAGGTGAGAGAGAAAGATTTAAAAAGGACCTAAGGGGCAACTTTTTCACGCAGAGGGTGATGTGTGGATGGAATGAGCAGCCAGAGGAAGTGCTGGCAGCTGGTACTATTCCAACATTTAAAAGGCATCTGGATGGGTACATGAAAAGAAAGGGTTTAGAGGCACATGGGCCAAATGCTAGCAAATGGATCTCAACTAATTTAGGATATCTGGCTGGCATGGACATGTTGGTCCAAAGGGTCTGCTTCTGTGCTGTACACCTCTATGACTCAAAACTAATTTCACTCAGAAATCAGTCATACAGATTCAGATCAGCTTAGATCATAACACAAGACATATTTCAGACTTAAGAGAGGGGAAATAACACTCATTGAAGCACACATTTAAATGCTGATTTTCACTAGTAAGAAGAATTAGTAAAGAGAGGGAACAAAGTGGAGTTTGTACTGAAACAATAAATGCAAATAAAAATAGTTCTGGTTAACAGATTGGCTTCTGCTTCTGTAAATGAATGACTAACAATATAACAAAAAAAATTGTATGAGTGGCACATGCAACGTGAATGAATGCAGTATAGGAGGCAGAGAGTGGAATAGACATTCACCACTAGATGAGATCACATAACCCAGATGAGATCAGAAAATCATATCTCATTTACAGTGAGATTTATTAGTGCTGTCATGGTGAAAGGTAAATCAATCACTTTGGTTCATTAATGTCTCTGACTGAATAAAAATCGAATCACAGAAAATGTTACAACACAAAAACAGGCCATTTAGCCTGCTGAGTTCAATCCAGCTTACTGAACAACATACATAATCATACACTGAAAACAACAAATGCTGAAGATCACAGTGGAAGTGAAGCTTTGGTGAAGAGTCATCTAGACTTGAAACATTAGCTTACTCTCTCTCCACTGATGCTGTCTGACCCGCTGTGATCTCCAGCATTTTCAGTACAGATTCCAGCATCTGCAGCAATTTGCTCCTATAGTCACATATTTCTGTACAGCAAATTGATAATGGGAGGCCGGTGTGAGGGGAACACAGCATCCTTTTTAATTTTTTTATTAAAATCCGGAAGTCAAAATAATAGTAATGCCTCTTGAGCCTTTTCCCATTATTAAATTAGATCATTGATCTGGACCGGAACAGCATCTGTGTTGCTTTCATAAACCTTAATGCCCTTAACAAACAGAAGTTTCAATTCTGACATGTTCAGCTCACGGTGTCTTTTGAAGACTTAGGAGTTCCAGATTTCCAGTACCATTGCTGAGAGGAAGCCTCAAATGACCAACTCCAATTTGATGCTTAAGCCACCTTGTCTAAAGGGGCATGCCTTGACTAAAGGAAATAGCATTGTCCTTTCTAACTGATCAAGTCCTTTCATCAGCTTAAAATAAGTTGACTAGGTGATCTCAATCTTCAATAACCACTTTAACTTATTGAATATATATCTTGTCCAAATAATACATCATCCCAATTTTCATATGAGTAACTTCTGTAAATATTATTGGGGGTGCAGAAGGAACTACTAGGGCAGACCTACTGTTATAACTACAATCATTTCACTACAAGCAAGAAAGCAAGATTAAATTTCACAGCATATTTTATGAAATTCTTTAAAATTGTTCAATATTATTATTGGAACAGAGTTGCAATTTTCAACTTACATAAATAAATGTTATGAGCAGCATTCTACACATTTCTCCACTTTGTTTGTAATAGGTTTGTCATTTACCAATGCATAGGTTGGAAAGTCACCATTTTAAGTACTATTGCACCATAAATGAATTTTGACCAACAAGGGAAACCAACAACAGAAGGTGTCCATTACTGTGCTCAAAAGGTCCATTGGGCAAAACAACTCGAAAGCTAACCTTTAAGAGTCTACAGCAACTCCTGAATGCAGTCTGAAGACTGCAAAGGAAGATCAGTTCTTGATGGATTAATTCCAGCAGAAGACTAATGCAAGTTTAGAAACCAGATTTAATGTTTTTTAAAAAAAAGCTGCATCATTTTTGGCTGGGTGGTAGGCGAGCTGGGATATAATTACTGAGTAATCATTTTTTAGGAGCTGGGAAAAAGTACAACAGAAAATAAAGAATGCATGTTTCCTAAATTTGCATTGGTTCATTAAGTTGTAACAACACAAGGCTGTTCAAATAATTATAGGTTTGAGCAATGTCATTTACTATTTCCATCTTCAAAAAGTCAGGAACGTTACGTACAATTCATATTCAAATTAATCATGTTCAGAACAATTGTAGACGTTAGTAGGAGTGTTGGTAACCCACACAACATAATTACTCACCTTGAAGCTGCTATATCCACTTTCGTCCTGGCAATTGCTGCTGCTCGATGTGCTCCTTCTGTCGCTCTCCCCACCTTTTCTTGAATTTTGCTGGTTCTGATGGGTATAAGGTGCTTTTTCTTTCCTCGGATCAAAATGTTATTTTTATATTTTCCTTCTTCCTTTGTGCCATCTGGAAAGGTCGTACATCCATAACCATTCCTTTGATTATTCAACCACTCCCCCTCATATTTCATACCATTTGAGCGCTCACTTACACCAAACCCACTGCGTTTATCATTTTTCCATTCCCCCATGTAGGATTCCGTTGTGGTAGCATCGACATGGTCTTCCACTGGCAAATATTCAGAATCGCCTTCCCCAAAACTGATTGTCGAATTGGCATCACTATTTGCTGAACTTATTCTACTCATCGATGCCTCACTCCGGGCAGAGCTACGCTTGCTAGCCAGAGATGACTTAGACTCGGATCTCTTGAGCTTCAGATTTCCCAGAAGTGATCCCCTTCGGAAAAAGCCTTTTTTCTTTCCTGTCATTAACTCTGTGTCACTGTGAAACGTGAGGACGAAACCTCCTCTTGTACCAGCTGGACTATCTGCGGATATGTCATGTAGAATGGTGCCATTGCTCTGTTCACTTCGGAGCGATGCTAGGGAAGTGCGGAGAGGTGAGCGGATGACTGTGGCCATACCAAATGGTACACTCTGGCGTACACCATATCCATGACGCATTCCTCCAGCCCACTGTCCCTGGTACGTTCCTTCAGAACATGGATTGAAAATGAATTACAATGTGTATTAACTTAAACTCAAGCTTTATGTACCTAACAAATATACTTAACAGACATTTTGGCCTACTTTTGACATTTGTTACGGCCCCTTCAGAAATGGTATGCTCATATTTGCAGTTTTCAACAAGTTGAGAGTAAATCAGTCTAGAATTTGAAACGAGCAATGAAATATCAACTTTTAGTGTTTTGTTTCATGGAATGATTTTGCACAGCTACATGAACAATTAATGTTCTCAACCTGAATATATTTTGCTTGTAAAGCCAATTATTTATAATCTAAAACAACGGAATCTTTGAACATTCAATCTCAAAAATAGGATTAAATATTCAGTATAAACCAAATTATAACTTCTTATTCATGTAACAATAATTGTACATGAAAGATGACCAAGATTAATGGCAAACAAATGTAATTAAATGTCACGATCTTGCTTTTGTATAACAACACTCAGAATTACTTATTCAGTACAGATACTAACAGAATAGTTTTACATGACAATACAAAAAAACTCAATATAACATGCATGCAGAGATAAGGAATTATATTAAACTAGGAATGAACATTGTGATATAGGTTGGTGATTTTGAGTGATGCTCTTGCTCAGTACTGCAGGATTACTTGCAGTCAATCTGCTAAATCTACAGCTCAACTCAAGTTGTCAATTTCTGTCTTTTGGAAACAGAAGTCTTGATCACATTTGTAGCAGTGTGCCAACCATAAAGTGATGTCTGTCTCAGTAGCAGGAATCAGATTGTTGCTTTGAGTGGACAAAGGATGCAAAAAGACATTACGCAATTGCCTACTGGAGAGAGAAACTAAAGAGTCAGTAGAAATGCTCGGTTGGAGTTCTATGTTCCTGGCAACCCCAACTGTGCAGACTTTGTGCAGCTAGGCTATCATTTTTAGCTTCTTCTTGTAATGAGCTGTTCCAGTGGCTCAGGCGTATCACTACCTTACAACATTTGAGCACATATTAAAAGGTAAAAGTTCAGAATTAAAATAGCCTAGACTGTGCCTTTGGTTTTCACGGATAATATGTAAAGATTTTGAAATTTTGAAGACTCAGAAATCAAACTTCATTTGAAGCCATGAGTATGTATATACTGATCCTCAAATACAATTAACTAAGACACTGGAATTGAATAGAACTGGAAAATGGAAGAAAATATAACATTATGGGATATAACTCCACCTTTTGAAAGCAAAATTAGCTTTTTCACTTCTGAATTTTTTGGAATTTCTATGTATGGGCATTCACCTTAGTAAAAATATTTAGTGATTTTTTTTTCTCAAAGCATCAGAACAATATAGTTAGTAATTTCAAATTAGAATACAGAGAGAGACAGCTGCCAGTCACTAATTCACATAGTGACCAACCTGAGCTGATATTTTGCAGCAAGACCATTCATTTCATCACAAACATTCAATATAAAGCAATACTTTGGCTAGAACAGAATGGAAGCGATACAATATCCAGTAAAATGTATTGATGAATGTTTGGTGACTAAATATTATCTGTATAGCTGTCACTTAACTGAGAAATAACTCTGCTGAGCTTACATTTTCACCAAAACAACATTTTGGAAACATATCAAAGTTGTCACCTCTGTACTTTTCTTTCTGAAAAGGCATCATACATCATAACTGTCATCCAGTGAGAATGAGGAGTTGCCAAGTAGTTCAGTATCTTTGGACACTCCCATTCTTGTTTTCATCAGACTGTAAAATGATCCATAACATTGGATCAGTCACAAATAACAATAACAAGGATTTACTGCAGTAAGCTGGACAGGTTTTAGTTCGTCACTTTATTCATACATTTGGCTAGCTTTGTTACTCAATTAAAAAAAACATATCTTGCAAAAAAAAATGTATTTCTGGATACACCACCTTCAGCAACTTTTTAAAAGGATGCTAGACTAATCCTTTAATTTCTATACTAAAATTACAATTAATATTGTTTAGTATTATTTCATACTGTAGAATGCTCTGCAGCCCCACCAAGCTCTGCAATTCTAACATACAACATTCAGATCTAAAGAACACCACAGGGGAAGCCGATAACAACTCCCCACATTGAAAGGGAAGCATCTATTTTCAGCTCTACCACATAAGCATTGTTGGCAATCCTTTCACAGCCGTTGATTTCCACACAGTTTCTCGAACATTCAGTAATGGTTTAAAAACAAACTTCCTCCAAATAATCCGAAGCCATTGCTTACAATCCCACCACCAAATGGGTCTCTCCCCCAGACCAATGAGCAAGACTGAACCAGATGATGATGCATCTTTCCAGGTCGAGACAATGTTCCATCTCCCTACCTGTGTCAGCTTACGTTCTGCTGAAACCCTCTTCAATTCCTTTTCTACCAGCTAGATTAATTACTCCTAGTTCTGCTGATTCCCCTCCAACTTTTCACTCTCTGTAAACTTGAACTCATCCAGAGCTCTGCTGCCTGCAGCCTTATTTGCACAAAGTCACATTTAATCATTCCTCAGTTCTGCTGGTCCACATTGGTTTCAGGTTGAGCAGCACTGATTAGAGATACTCATCTTCATTTTGAAATCCCTTCCATAGCTTTTCTCCCTTCTTTCTGGGAGCCCTACAACCTCTCTAGCAGCCATGATAGAATGATAGAGCAGACTCAATGGGCTAAATGGTCTGATTCTGCACCACTGGGATTGGTGACCACTTCTCGGATTGCAGACAATCCTCAAAGACAAATAGCGTAGTGGGGAGATGGGCAACATTGGGCCAGGATGAAAATAACTTGTGGGGGATTCAGGGAGAAGATCAACAATCCATCAGTCCCATTCAGTCGCCGTATTCAATCGTGCATTCTGATAACTTTAAAACCCCACACAAGGCTGCCTGGTTTCTTCTTGAAATCAATCTGTTGCTTTTGCGCCAACCATGCCAGTATGCTGCTCCATAAACTAACTATCCTTTTAGAAAACAAATCATATTCTGTTTATCTTTTTTTTTTGATGCATTTCAGGCATGTGACCCCCTCATACTTCAGTTCAGCACACAATCTTGCTGGGATTGAACTTTGTTTTAACTGACAATAGCACAAACCTATAATTGTTTTGTTCTGTGATAGAGACAGTGAAGGTGAAGGGTCAGCAGCCTGAAGTATTAACTGTTTCCATCCCCAAAGATGCTGGAAAATTCTGCTGAGTATTTCTATCACATTCTGTTTTTATAACTGGTGATTGCATACTGGCAGAAAAGCCTTAAGCTGTTATTCCTGTAATTGGGTTGATCACATTGCATGCATAACTGTGTAACAGGTGGAGTGACTGCATAGTCGTCTCACATTTGTGACATAGTTAATGGCGTGTAGAGTCATAGAAAATCAATGAAAAATTGACATCAAGTTACTCTTGTATACACTAGACAGTTAGTTGCAAAGTTGCATTGTCAAAGGTCTGATAGCTGGAATCTATCAATGTCCTGTCAGCTGAAGATTGCCATCCAACATTTGGTGGATGGCAGAGAAAGCAATTAACATTGTGGATGAGACAAAGTACAACTTCAGTATTCACCTGAATTTGAAAGAAACAAAAATAGGTTTGATTATCCTGTGGTGGCATTCTCCTTGCTGAGTCAGTTTAAGAATGGCGCGATTGTGGGTTCAAGTGCCACTCTTGAGGCTTGAGCACAATCTGGTTCCAATAATCTGGATAATACCGAGGAGATGTAACACTGTCAGATTTACCATCTTTCAAATGAGCTGCTAAATCAAGCGCATGTCTGCTCTCTCTTCAGGGAATGTGAAATATCTCATGACACTATTCAAATATGTTCTTCATGGTGTCTTGGCCAATATTTATTCCTCAAACAATATCGCTAAAATAAATGGCCTGGCCATTGTCCTATTGTTGTTTGTGGGACTTTGTGCACAATTGCCTGCAATATTTCCCTAAACAACTACATATCAAAAACTTTCATTTGACTGTGATTTGGGACATCCTGAGGCCATAAAAAGATGAAATAGAAGTACAAACCTTTTTTATAAAAACCTCTACATGACATTCGGATATCATGCTGCCTCTCTTTGATGTTGCGATTAGAACATTCCACTGGGTTTTGGAATGGGTAACAAATACTCAATGGCATCGGATGATATCGACAAGCCCTATTATCAGCTCCATACACCCCACTTGAGTATAAAAGCTATTTTTCTATTTACTCAATGGGATTGCTTTAAAGATGCCAGCTGAAAGTCAGGTGAGGTCCAAATCCTTCACTGGCAGAATAATAAACTCACCTTGCTGGATGTGGTAAAGGGTAAATGGTAGCCTCAGATTACTATTCGATTACTTCAAGCAGGAGTCCTGAAGAAGGGTTACACCTGAAACGTTGACTTCTCCACTTACTGATGTTGCCTAGCTTAGTGTGTTCTTCGAGCCTCCTTGTCTACCTTGGATTCCTGCATCTTTAGTTTTTCTTGTCTCTATCCAATTACTTCAAGCATATGGTTGCAGATTTTTGTATGAATCAGTCTGCTTACAAAAACTGATTCTCATTACATAGTAGAAAGAGGACCTAAATCATTTTATTTGCCATTAAGGCATTTATTGTCTCCTATCAAAACATAAGAGCTAGGAGCATGAGTAGGCCACCTGGCCTATTGAGCCTGCTCCACCTTTCAATAAGATCATGGTTGGTCTTTTCATGGACTCAGCTCCACTTACTCATCTGCTCACCATAACCCTCAATTCCTTTACTGTTCAAAAATCTATCTTCACCTTAAAACCATTCAATGGAGGTAGCCTCAACTGCTTCAGTAGATAGGAAATTCTACAGAGTCACAACCCTTTGGACGAAGAAGTTCCCCCTCAACTCAGTCCTAAATCTATTCCCCCAGATTTTGAGGCTCTGCCCCTAGCCTTAGTTTCACCTGCTAGTGGAAACAATCTCCGTGCTTCTATCATATCTATTCCCTTCATGATTTTGTGTATTTCTATAAGATCCCCCCTCATTCTTCTAAATTCCAGTGAGTATAGTCCCAGTCTACTCAATGTCTCCTTCTAAGCCAACCCCCTCGACTCCAGAATCAACCTCGTGAACCTGCTCTGCACCCCTTCCAGTGCCAGTACATCCTTTCTCAAGTAAGGAGACCAAATCTGTACACCGTACTCCAGGCAGGGCCTCACCAGCAACAGTACCTGTACAACTTCAGCATAACCCCCTGTTTTTAAACCCCCTAATCATGCAAGTATCGAAGAGCCTCAACATGAGGGAGGCGGCACAGTGGCTCAGTAGTTAGCACTACTGCCTCACAGCGCCAGGGACCTAGGTTCAATTCCAGCTGCAGGCAACTGTCTGCGTGGGTTTCCTTCAGTTTCCTCCCACAGTCCAAAGATGTGCAAGCCAGGTGAATTGCCCATAGTGTTAGGTACATTAGTCAGAGGGAAATGAAGGGTGGGTTACTCTTCAGAGGGACGGTGTGGACTGGTTGGACCGAAGGGCCTGTTTCCACACTGTAGGGAATCTAATTTAATGTAATCTAATCCATTCCTCTAGCAATGGAAGCCAATATTCTATTCGCCTTCATAATAACCTGCTAGACCTGCAAACCAACGTTTTGTGATTCATGCAGAACACCCAGGTCCCTCTACAGAGCAGCATGCTGCAATTTGTGCCTTACAAATAACTGTCCATTCCAACGAAAATGGATGATCTTACATTTACTAAGATCCACCAGCTTATTTTAAATGCGTTAACACAGCCACCAAAATACTTAAACAGAAGATGGATACAGCTATAATGAGTTCTCTCTCAACCTTGGAAGTTAAAACACTAGTGGCAAATGTTGACAAACTTGACATGAATGCTTTGAATTGAAGGTCCAACAACTGTGGCAAGTTGTTATTCTGAAAACTGACAGACAGCATGAGTAATAAAGGAGCATTGTTTTAGGAAGGGGTAGAGGGTTGAAACTGGATAGAATATAAACTATCTTTGGGAAGTTATCTTTCTGCTGCAGTGTCTAAGTCTATAGCACCCACGCAATGATAAGCATCAGAGAGCCCCCTTAAAAGGTATAGTCATTTCTTCGATAGCGCGATATTCATGTTCTGGTGTCACTCTGCACCATACAACAATTGTGCAATATAAATAACAAAGTGTTGGCTATGTAATCGTATTACAGCCAACACATTTTAAAAGTAGCAGTATTCCCGATTCATCAAATCGCGTCACAGCCAATTCGTGTTGATGAAACGCACGTTATAGCAGCACGACCTGTAGTTCTTTATTTGAGTAAATCCAATAAGCTAAACAATATAAAGACTTACTTATTGACACTGTTGCAGGGTTAGAAATTGTACATTTGTGCAGTTTTATTTTGAGAATAAATCTAAATGGACTTCTTCACTAAATAGCTATAAGATGTGCAAATTGGTAACAGTGAATAATAACCTGAAAGTGAAGGCTGGAAACCAAGCATTTTTTGAAGATGGATTATAATCCAAGGAGCTGTTGTGAAGAATGGCTTAAAAAATATCAGTATAAAATGTCAGAACATGATTACGGACCCATGTTCGCTGAATCTAAACCTAATGATCAGTGGAAAAATTAAGTGAATGTGAGGACATGAGTTACATTCCTACCAAAGGGTATGGCCATGCCATTGTCACTCTCTAAAATAGTAAAATCAGAAGCAAAATATTTTGAGAGCTAGAAATTTGTCATTTGACGGTCAAAATAATTTTTCTTTTCTAATAGGTTTCATGGATGAAATTAACCAGAAATTTGTTAGATGTCTACAAGGTATGCTCAAGGTTAGATAGATTTTGAAAATCACATGGACAGATGTGATTTTAAATAAACTGTAAGAAAAGATTACAGAAATTTTAATTGAAGGTTTCTTTTCTCAGTGCTCACAAGTAAATTACTATATTGTGCTAAAGTGTCACGCACGGATCACTTCCAGGACTTTGATTAGGATGCGATAAGAGACTTCCATTTCAAGCCAATGGTTGGGGAGCCAGTCATTTCCAGCAACCTCAATGGCAAAAATCAAGATGTTTGGTGATATCAAAGGTTGGAAGGATTCAGTGGTTGCAGCATTTCAGGAATAACAAGATTCTGGATTCAGGCACCAGTAGAAAAGATAAACTACAGACAGAAAGAGGAAGAAACAAAGCATTTTCAGCTGATTTGGGTACCGCAGATGACTGGATTTCAGCAGCAATAACACTCTAATGAACCCAAAGAATGTCTAGGGTACAGTGAGCAGATGCTTCAGGCATGATTCAAAATATAATTGCTGGGTAAACTGCACAAAGCAGGATCACAGGTTTATCAAAGTGACACATGGCACAGAGAATTTGGAGGCTTAAGATGATAATAGTGGTCAGCCTGAAAGGCTCTGACAATGTGTGTATTAGGCTTGATTTCATTTAACTGTGAGGCATAAGGCAGTGACTGCACCTCAACAACAAGTGCAGTAGATTTGCTAAAATATTTGATTGACTCTGCAGGGAAGGTCGATGGAAGGTCAGGCAATATAAAAGCTCTTCTCGACTTAGTGAGCTCAGTGTATTGTAACCTAAGAACAGTAAAAAAAAAACTTAAAGAACTGCAGATGTTAGAAATCTGAAACAAAAGCAAAAAATTGCTGGAAAATCTCAGCAGGTCTGGCAGCATCTGTGGAGAGAAATCAGAGTTAACGTTTCAGGTCCAGTGCACCGAAAGAAGGGGCAGTGAAAGAAGGTTGACTGGTCCCGAAACGTTAACTCTCTCATCTCTCTGCACAGATGCTGCCAGACCCGCTGAGATTTTCCAACAATTTCTCTTTTTGCTTCACAAAGAAGGGTGTTGATTCTGTACAAAGTTGCTGGGGTAAGCTACTTTATTCATATTGATGTAGCTACTAGTGAAATATCTAAGGGAAAGAAAAGCAGGAATGAAATTGAAAGATTGGAGCATGACAAATTTTGGAAAGTCAATGGATCTATAGTTTATCCTTCAAGTCAATATCATATCTTCGTTACAAAACTAAAGTTAAAAGTCACACAGCACCAGGTTATAGTGTTTGGGAGCAACACTTTGCAAGCTAGTTCTTCCACATAAACCTGGGTTGGACTATAACCTGGTGCGGTGTGATTTAACTTGGAATGTGGGAGGAAACCGGAGTACCCAGAGGAAGCCCACACAGACACGGGGAGAATGTGCAAACTCCACACCGACAGTCGTCCAAGGCTGGAATCGAACCTGGGACCCTGACACTGCAGTCAGCAGTGCTAACCACTGAGCCACCATGCCACCCCCAAATTTAATGACATTGCCTCAGGAAGTGGTGCAGCCAGTGTGTTTCAAAGTTGCCGAAACTCTGGGGAAAAAAAAAAGACCCAGCTCTAGCTAAAATTGCAACCCCTAATTTTAAAAGGGTTCCTAGTTTTTTTTTCCATGAGTTGCTTCCTCTAGGTACACTATAATCATATGACCCCTCACTGTCCGAAGGCCTAGTAAAAACAAGCCCAGCCTGACCAATCTGTCCCAGTAACAGTTAAAAAGCAGAAAGAACTGCAGATGCTGTAAATCAGAAGCAAAAACAGAAATTGCTGAAAAAGTTATGGTCTGACAGCATCTGTGAAGAGAAATTAGAGTTAACGTTTCGGAACTCGTGTACATTGGAGACAGATATTCCCATGTGCATCCAGTACTTTCAATGACCAACAAATCCATCACCCAAAATTATTCTAATTACTAGGCTAAAACAACAGCTTTAGTGCACCTTGCATTACATAACATGCAAGGGGTTGCAATCCAATTCGGGGTGATTTTAAGCTAACTCACCAATTAGAAAATTGACTAAACTGGGTGCAGTGTTTGTTCTACACTCACCTGGGAGCACAGGAACAGGAGTAGGCCATTCAACCCCTTGAGCTTGCTCCACCATTCAATAAGACCATGGCTGCTCTGTGACCATATGCCTGCCTTGGGCCCATATCCCTTGATACCCTTGCTTTGTTAAAAATGTACATCTCAGACTTAAATTGAACAACTGAAATGCATTAACTGCTGTTGGAGTTGATCATTCCTTGCATGTAGAGGTGCTTTTCAACGTCTCTCCTGAATGGTCTGGCCCTTATTCTTAGACTGTGCCCTGGTTCTAGAATCTTCAACCAGTTTACTCTTATCTATCCGGTTAATATCCTGAAAACCACGATTAGATCACACCCATAACATTCTAAATTCTAGAGAAACTAGGCCTAATTTGTCACAACTCTCATAACGTAACCCTTGAAGTCCAGATATCATCCCTGTAAAACTACATTAAATCCCTCCAGGGCCCACCCTTCCTAAGGTGTGGTGCCCAGATCTGCTCACAGTACTCTAAGTGGGATCGAAGTAACATTTTGCCTACCTGCAGCATAATCCCTGGACTCCAGCCCTTTAGATATGAAGGCCAGCAATCCATTAGCCTTCTTGACTATTTTCTGTAACTATTCATTGCATTTTAAAGAGCTTTGTATCTTAATCTCCAAATCTCATTACACATCCACTGTGTTTAACTTTGTGCCTTCTAAAAATACCCTGATTTATTATTTTTTGACCTGGAATGGATACCTTTACACTTGCTTGTTTAAAATCCATCTGCCACAGCTTTGTCCATTTACCTGTTGTAATGTTATGTTGTCATTAATACTATCCACAATGCTGCCCAGTTTTGTAATGTTAGCAAATTTGGATATTTGAATTTCTATACCATTATCCAAGCCATTGGTGAACTTTGTGAACGATTGAGGTCCCAACACAAATCCAGCGGGACATAATCAGTCACATCCTGCTAATTTGAGCACGTAGCATCATTCCAACTCTCTGCTTCCTGCCACTCAACCAATTTCCGATCAGTGTCAGTTATTTGCCTCCCAATTCCATGTGGGACATTATCAAAAGCCATCTGTGAACTAACTCCACAAAGGCCGGTATCCAGTCACCAAGTCACCTCTTATTTACTTGACCCTGGTCCAGCTTCCTCAGAGGCAACTTAGGGCTTCCTGATTGGACAAGATTAACAGCCCCAATCAGGGAACTCATATTCTAAGACGTCCACCTGGCTGACTTCATTCCAATCACCACATTCTAGGAGTTCATTTAAACAACATCCATCAACTTGCCTCTCTTCACCACCTTTGTCAGTTCTTTAAAAAAAAACTCAACAGGTTTGTCAGGCATGACCTAGCTTTCATGAATCCTTGGAGTCATAGAGATATACAGCACGGAAACAAACCCTTTGGTTCAACTTGTCCATGCCGCTGATTAACTGAAATTTTGAGGTGATTAGTTCCCCTGTCCTTTATTATAGACTCCAACAATTTCCCCATCACAGATGTCAGGCTAGCTGGTCTGTAATCCCCCAATGGCCCTCTGTAACTGTTCTTAAACAGCAGAGTGACATGAGCAAATTTCCAGTCCAGAAGTTCAATCCTGGAATCCTGGGAACTCTGAAAGACGACATTCAGACATCAGCAATGTGCTCTCCTACCTCCTTGAACGTTTGTAGGTGGAAACCATGGTCCTGGGGACTTGTCACTAATCAGTTCCATTAATTTTTAAATTATTGTTGATGATTTACTTAAGCTTACAAACTTTCCTTACACCCTGTCCCTGATCCTATTAATTTCTTTGGGACTTCTCACAAGCTATCCTCCTTTTCGGTGTGAATACTGAAGCAAAATAATGCTTCAGCGTGTCTGCCATTTTCCCATGGAAATTATCCCACTCAGTCTTCAGTTGATAAATAGTACTATTAACCAGCCATTTCCCCTTTATATAACTATAAAATCTCATTGTCTTTTATGCTCGATGCAAGTCTCCTTTCATAATCCATTATAGCCATCTTTATAAGCAGCTTTGTCTCCCTTTGTTGGTCTTTGTATGGGACCCATTCTGCAGGATCATACATTTCGTTGCATTTTTACAAGCCCTTGCTTTTAATTTTAAGCTGTCCCTTTCCTCCTTAGATGTCAATTGCTGTTATTTTTGCGAGATGGAGATTTTCTTCTCATGGGCACAACTGGCATTGTTTTTCTTTGAACAGCTTCCACCGTCCCTCAGTTGTTTTACCAATTAGCAGAGCTTCCCAGTTTACTATGCATCTCTACCACATTCCATTAAAGTCTGCCTTACTTAAATCCGAAATTCTAGTTTCTGATCTGTGCTTGCCTCTTAACAAATAATATATGAAACTCAATCAAGTTATGAGCACTATTCGACAAATGCTCTTGAACAGCTCGGTTACTAATCGAATCAGGCTCATTGCTCATTACTAGATCCAGTATTGCTTGATCCTACATACTTGCTTGCACATACAAGATAGAGTGTAGCAGGAAATTATCCTGGATACACACTAGAAATTCACAACCTTTCTGACAGGTGCTTATCAGTCTCACCCAGTCTATGTTAAGATTAAAATCCCTCATTAATATTACTCTGGCCTATACTGCATAGTGGTCTAATTTCAGCATTTATACAGTATAGTACTTCTGAGCTGCTACAAGCTGGTCTATATATATCTATTGGGTTTTAGTTCCCTTACAGTTCCTTAAATCCACCCATAAAATCTCCATTTGGTGTTTTCACCTCATTATATTCTCCCTCACTACAGACGTGATTCTGTTTCTAATCCGTAATGTTACTCCATCCCTCTGTCATTTTCTCTGGGCCCCCTGTAAAGCTTACAACTTGGTACACTTTAGTGCTCAGTCCTGACCAACCTGCAGCCATGTCTCTACAATGGCCACTACATTATAGTTTCCAAATTGAATCGGTGCCTTCAGCTCATTAATTTGTTCCTCGCACTTGCATAATGAACTGTATTTTGGCTGTAAACTCTATCCTGCCCTTCAGCATCTTTTTATTATTTCTCTCTCCTGTCTGATTCAATTCATTTTTTATAGTCTTGTCCCACTCATTAAACCGGCCCTGCTTGTCCAACAACTTCCCTTCGCATGCTGACCTGCTGCTCCATGTCCCACCCCCTGCCATACGAGTTTAAATCCTCCCAAGCAAACCTCCCCGCAAGGATGTTGGTGCCTGCCAGCTCGGGCACAGCCCATCCTTTTCAGACAGATCCTAACTGCCCTAGAAGAGATCCCAATGATTCAGATATCAGAATCCCTCTCTCCTATACCAACTGTGATGTCATCCTACTTCTGGCCTCACTGGCACATGGCACAAGGAATAATCCCAAGATTACAACTGTAGAGATCCTGCTTTTCAACTTTCTACCTAACTTCCTAAATTCCTTTTGCAGAACTTCATCTCCAGTGCTACCTATGTCATTAGCTCCATATGGACCACGACCACTGGCTATTCACCTTCCTCTTTCAGTACGGCCTGTGTCGTGGAAATTAAATCGATTCGACTCAACTGCTAGCAAGAGCAAAGAAAAAGCTTTATTTTTTTACCTCTGCAGGGGACCAATACACTTAGCAAAAGCATCTTGTGTAAGCACCCTGAACAAATTTCACATATTCTTTTTATACTATTCTTATCATACGCTCAAGGACAAGAGCTAGGAAACATTCAAGCTTCTTGTTTTCTCATTCCTTTGCCGTGGATATAATTGCTTACTGTCTTTATGTTTCCCTTAGCTTTTTTGCTGAATTCGACGGCTCGCAACGTTTGCAAAGTTCAGCAAAGCCAAGCTGCCTCCACTGCAAAGTGTTTGCAAAGTTCAGCAAAGTATTACATTTAGCAAAGTATTCGCGTTCAGATTTCACAGTACATGTTAATTTTCCATTACACCTGTGTTTCATTAAAATCAACATGTGTCTTCCCAACTGTTTACTTTTAAATGATCTCCTAAGTGTTGCACTGGAACCAAAAAACAAACATTATTCCAGCACGACTTTGAGTGGATTAAGGTGGAAAGGAAAGTATCAGAGCTGATTTGGATCTCACAGCAGGTTTATGTAAAATACGACGTATCGTTGATGGGTCTAACATCCATTTTGCATTAAAAAAAATGGAAATGCTACATTCCACTTCTACGCAAGGATTAGATGTCACTGTGTTCTAGTAGAAGAAAGGACAGTGCTCAGACAAATTCAGATGTATTCTGAATTAGCAAATGTTAACAATGGAAGCACCCTCTCCTGAATAGAATACAAACTGATGTCAAGGAAAGCTGACCCGCCTGTATAATTCTTGCAAACTACTCCCCCAGTTCCAACACCATTCCCTCTTCAAATTCTTTGAGCATATTGTTACTAACCAAATCCACATCTATCTTGCATACAACTCCATGTCTGATTCTTTCTAATCAGGTTCAGCCTCAGCTACAGCACTGAACTAGCCAAAATAAAATGGCAAACGATTGTGATGTATTTCTTTTCATCCTCGACCTCTGTGCAACCTTTGACATTGTTTACCACATCATCCAAGGCCTTTTCCTACAGCATCTCCTTCACTTCCAGACTTTGTAACAGAACCTATGTGAATCTGTTACTTTTGGCTACTCTCCTTCCTCATATACACATTTTTGCTTAGAGACATCATGCAAAAGGTGCTTTTAATGTTTGAGCTGACAGACTCCACCCCTTCAGCATCTTCCTTACTGTTACTGTGCTATTGAACCAAAATTCAGTCTTGGGTGAGCCAAAGGTTCCTACAAGTTACATTCATCATTTTTGGTCCCACTATACACTGTGTCATTCCCATTTACTGTCATAGGAGAAATCTTTCTGGCCACCACCCTGCTACTGAGCTGAAGCTGCATATTCTCCATTCACATGGACATACTTCCACCCTCCAATGATTACCTGACTTCATCCCCATCTCAGCACATCTGCTGCACAAACTTTCATCTGTAGATTTCACAGGTGGCTATGACTTCAGACCCCTTCGGATCCAGAATTTTGAATTCTCTTCCAAAATCACTTCTGCTTCTCCATTTCCCTCTCCTTACTGAGACCATCCTTAAAGTCTACCTCTATAATCAAACTTTTACTGAGCACTCCTTAAATCTTTTATTTAGTTCCAAATTTTTTTGGCATGCTATGGCTCTGTGAAATGCATTAAAA
This sequence comes from Chiloscyllium plagiosum, assembly GCF_037043375.1. Taxonomy (NCBI): domain Eukaryota; kingdom Metazoa; phylum Chordata; class Chondrichthyes; order Orectolobiformes; family Hemiscylliidae; genus Chiloscyllium; species Chiloscyllium plagiosum. The sequence goes on from NW_028270142.1 coordinate 14,079,160, forward strand.
TATCTTGCTCTATTAAAAGCACTATATTTATACAAACTATTATTGGTAAGTAAATATTAAAAGGGGAAGGTGTAATAAAACAAGTAATGCTTTTTGCCAGAAACAGCTTTTCCTTAACAGATGCTACAGTTGTGGTGGCAGAATTTTAGACCTTGGCTACCGTAACTTTGGTGTAAAAATGTAGTGCTGTCTAATTATCTGATAATATACATGGTTCGGTATAATTTTATTACATAAAATGACTTTAAATTAGCAGTTTTTGTCTGAGTCACATGGTGTGTTAATGTAGTGTTTTATTTCTGATTGTTTAGCAATACTAAGAGCATAAAAGGATTAACCAATTATATTCCATATATGATTGATTACACTAAGGCCTGATTGTAAAACCCTTTGTAAGGTCTGAATATAACAGCTGATATTTGCAAAAATATTGATCAGTAGTTTGAGAATATCAACTGTTATGATATATTAACTTTCTAAATGAGCAATTACCACACATATTTTTAAACTACTTTTTGAGAATTAATCAATTAACATGCTTTACGAATGGTAATAAGGACCTCCTGTTTACTGACATCCACATGATCAAGAATGCATAAATATTTCAAGTACGAAATTTAAGAATTCAATTTTTATTGACAAGAAATTCCTATTCAATTTTAATCTTTCCCTTTAGTGCCTGTTAATACAGTAAAATTTTCAAACAGAAATTCTAGCCCCCCCCCAAAAAAAACTGCTTCATAAAGCTTGAAAACAGAATGCTATGAGCTTTAAAAAAATGCCTTGAACACATACTCTCAACCAAAGCAACCATGTTTCCATGGCAACATTGCTGAGTGATTTTTCAGCAGTGGGTAGCATTGCTTGAAACAAATATTGAAACTAACTAAAACAAAAATATTCATTTGTTTGAAGGACTGAATTTCAAAACAACATATGGAGAGAATTTTATGGTGGACCATAATGATATCAGTTTGTGCCTTTTCAATTTCCTCTCAAGTGCCAAAATGAATCACTGATCTAGAGTGCAGGAAGATATCTTGAGTAGAAACTTAAAAGATCTGTGTTACACCCTAAAATTATATAACATCTCTCTGTTGGCTGGCAAGATTCAAAAAATTAGAAGCTATTGACTTAAAAATTGTATTTGACCAAAGTGGATAGTCACATTACTTTTTTGAGAATATGTATATTATCAAGGAAAAAAAAAATTCAGTATTTGGTCATAACATTCCCAAGCACTTCAAATCAAATCTAATTCTAAAACTGATAATATTTTGATGTACTCTAACAATAACATGGAGTAGACTTGCTCTTCAACTATCTGAAATCGGTGTAGAATCACAAAGTACAACTGCAGTCTACTTCAAAGTGATATATTCATTTTAAAATAGAATTGATTTGTCCATAACCAAAACTCAAGGTGAACACCATACTACCTCAAGCAATCAATTTCTTTAGACTAGCCATAGAAAGGTTGTATTTAAATCAGACAGTACCCCTTGGTTAACTTTTCCAAATTAAGTTCTATAATTGTGAACACCCTTGGCCACATTTCCAGAGAGAACCAATTATGCACATTAGGTACAGTGTGTACTGATTTATTCAAGAATAATTGTTCCGAATACCAGAAATTTCCTTTTAAACATATGCTTGTTCAGCTAAAAATATAAAGTTAATAATGATTGACTGGAATTTAAATCAATAGATCTGAATAATTATAATGTAATACTAAGGATCAGGAATGGATAATGTAATAACTCATTTACATGCTCATATTTTTGCCTCATTGGTGCATTCTGGATACAAATCAATATTACTTCTGCATGATTTTGAAATGTATTGAGGATTTTACATTCCAGGATTGCTTACTAAAGGGCTTAAATGTTCGCAACAATCTTAATATTACGTGCAATAAATATGTACCAGCTTTTAATTTCAATCCATAGCCACATAAACCTTATTATATTCTCTTTTGATGCGATATTGATTATGTCTTATGTTTGTGAGTGTGTTTAAATGTCACACTGAGTATTCCAAGTTGGATATTTTGGTCAATGATGACATGAGTTTGTAAGTTAGAAAACTATTTTTAGTTGATGACCTGATCACACTCAACTACCTCGATAAACTCTAGTTCTTTCCATTAGGAGATGGCTGACAAAACAGTTTACTTGAACATAGATGTTGAAGCAGGTTCACAGTTTTTTTTCTTAAAAACTAAATGCTAGTTTTACATTTTTAAAAAAAGTTTCAGAGCTTGAAGGAACAACAAAATTTAAAGTGCTCCTCTTCGAGGAAATAAATGAGATGAATTCAGTTTTATAAAGTTTAATTTATAAAGTTTCATTGCAGCAACAGTGAATGAATATTAATATTCCTTATTAGGGAAGAAAAAGTGTCTGTACTCAACATATTTTTATTTTTTTTAAATCACTGTGAAACTACGTAACTTCTAATTAAAAGACTAATAGTATCCTAACTTTATTTTGTTTCCCCAGAGTTTCCTCTCCACTCTCACACGCAATTTATGCTGCAGTATAATCCCACAGACCTCAGCAGCCTGGTAGTAAACGATGAAAGTTGCTTTTTCTCTATTTAATCTCAAAAGGACTAAACTGACCATCCTAATCTAGACTGTAGCTAACATAGACATATCAGAAATTTCAAGACAGTGAGTGGGAATACAACAATCTCTTTTCCTCTCTAATTCGTGAATATTTAAGTACATTGTAGCACCCATACAACCAATTTTGCTTTAGCTAACTCAATACAGAAAGCTTATTCTGTATATTCCAGCACTTTATTATTGGGCCATTTTGAGGCACCTTGCTCCATACTTCAAATTGATTGAACATGCATTTGTAATTATGGTCAGATCTGTTGCTTTTAAGATGGAAGTGAAATTATGGTTCCAAATTTTTAAAGTTGCAAAACGTTAAAATGAATATTCTATTCATTGTGTATCTTTTGAATAACTTGTAGCACTTGCAGCAGTGACATATGCTACACTTTAATCTCAAGAAATTTCTCTGTTAGCACATCTGCGACTTTTTCACAATGCATATTTAAAAATAAAAATCACCTTTGTGAAAATGAAGCATGAGGCTGTAACAGTACAAATAATTACTTAGGATTGCAATTGTTCTTGAGTGATTGCCTATGACGAATCTGGTCATGATGTCTGGAGGATTCGGATTAACAACAAACATGAATAATTTTGGCTTCTTTTCCTGCAAATAATCTGTTCTGGTTCTAGATGGGAATTCAATATTCCAATGACTTTCATTTTGGGAACATGTAATCATAATCTATATTATGTAAATACATGATAAATTAAGAGCTGTATCTTTGCCTTCAGGTAATACCAATTCTGTGGCATACACAGATACAGCTTTTAATTTATCATGTATTTTCATAATATAGAATATGCTTAAGTGTTCCCAAAATGAACGTGCCTCAAATATTGAATTTGGTAAATAAATATACCTTTTCATAAATGGTTGTTCAATTTATGATACGTACTACACTTTCGCACTGGATGACATTTAAGTGCCAGTCATAAATCTGCATGGCCAAGCTGTAGCACACTGTGCCAGCAGCAAAACAAAACTGGAAGGGACTACTCAGGCAACTTGGGACAAAACTATGGAAACACAAAATACAGGAAATTCGATATCAGTGGATTTAAATGGAAAAAATGAATGACTACAGTCATTTTAGTGTCTATTACAGTATTTTGGCAATGAAGCAAAAGACAATATTCAAATGTTTATTTTTTTCTTCGAAGTATGCATAAAGGTGTTTATGTTCATTCATCCTCAAAAGCAAAGCTTTTACAAACATAAATTTATGACCACATTAAAGAATGGTCCAGTTTGAAGTTATTAATATTAATTCAAATTATCTACTACAATGATCTTTATGCAATTGTACCGCGATGATTAAACGTATGGAACTTCCCCCCCTTGCCCCACATACATTTTCATTACTTCTTTTGGAGGCGTTTGACAAGGAACATACACCCACCAGTTATTCACTTCTTCAGCTGTTGCTGGAGATGTGTTATACAAATACAGGCATATGTTGTAGCATTTGACTATCGTTTACTCAGCGGCTCCAAAATTTACTGACTTTGTTTTTTTAAATGTAGACAATAATTCAGTGAAATTATGTAGTAATTTGGACACCTTGGGTTCTGGGAATAGTTCACACGTTTTGTACATCTATAGATTTCACCGAGCTGTCTGCACTTAAAGGGGGGAGGGGGGAGGGGGGAGAAAAACTAGTTCGATACCGCCACAACATGCTCCCTTACTGTGGAATGAATAAGGATGTAATCCAGTTTCGACTCTCATCTGTTCGCTCGTGAATTAAAATAAATAAAATAAATAAAGAATTACACAGCCCCCTGTCCCGAATCCTCAGACGACTTCATAGACATCGGAGGGAATCCCAAACAATTCGTGTGAAATGACCAACAGGGTCACTTCGCCTCTATAAATCTGACAGAGTCTCACCGGGAAAAGGGAGGACGAGGAGGTGGAAGTTGGACTAACTTTGCGGAGCGCGGGAGGGAAAGCCCTGGACTCGTGGGACTGTGAGGGGAGAGGGAAGAGAGAGAGGGGAGGAGAGGAAGCGATGAGGGGGGAGAGAGAGAGAGATGAGGGGGGAGAGAGAGAGAGAGAGATGAGGGGGGAGAGAGAGAGAGAGATGAGGGGGGAGAGAGAGAGAGAGATGAGGGGGGAGAGAGAGAGAGAGATGAGGGGGGAGAGAGAGAGAGAGATGAGGGGGAGAGAGAGAGAGAGATGAGGGGGGAGAGAGAGAGAGATGAGGGGGGAGAGAGAGAGAGAGATGAGGGGGGAGAGAGAGAGAGATGAGGGGGAGAGAGAGAGAGATGAGGGGGAGAGAGAGAGAGAGATGAGGGGGAGAGAGAGAGAGATGAGGGGGGAGAGAGAGAGATGAGGGGGGAGAGAGAGAGAGATGAGGGGGGAGAGAGAGAGATGAGGGGAGAGAGAGAGAGAGATGAGGGGGGAGAGAGAGAGAGATGAGGGGGGAGAGAGAGAGAGATGAGGGGGGAGAGAGAGAGAGATGAGGGGGGAGAGAGAGACAGTGGGGAGAGAGAGAGACAGTGGGGAGAGAGAGATAGACAGTGGGGAGAGAGAGATAGACAGTGGGGAGAGAGGAGGAGAGAGATGAGAGAGATGAGGTGGTGTGATTGGGGAAAGAGGACAGAGAGATGGGAGGGAAAGGAACTTTAGCCTCTCCTCGCGGCTGGAATATCTCGGAAATTCCACGCTCCCCTTGAAGATCCCGCCCCATTGTGTTGGGAGTCTGACTGCAGTGAGGTGATGGTTGAGTTCCTGCTCAGGTGAAGTAGCCGCTTTGCTCCTGAGCTGAGGAGTCAGTCTGAGAGGAGGGAGGCTCTGCCGGTTACTCACCGCCGTCTCCGTAGGTCTCCACACCGTAGCCGTCCTGCAGCCCATTGCTCCATGTGCCTTCATACCTGGCCGGGCTGCTGAGGCTCTGACGGAGCCCGTACCTGCCCTTGAAGCCGTGTGTCCACTCGCCGCGGTAACACCAGCGACCCTTCGTCTCTACCCCCAGCCCGTGGCGCTTGCCCTGAGTCCAGTAGCCCTGGTAGGTATTGCCGCTGGGCCAGGTGTACACTCCCACCACCTCGAAGCCGTGAGCCCAGGAGCCGCTGTACTCGCCCTGGCCCTTCGGCCCGGTGCAGATGCCGTGTCCATGGGCTTTGCCGTCCTCCCATCCACCGCAGTAACTCCCGCCATCCGCGAAATCAAACCTTCCTCCAGTCATGCATGAAGCGGTGCACACGGACCGAGCGCGGGCTCAGGGACAGGGAGCAAGGGCAGGGTTGGGGGGGGCGGGGTGGGGAAGGTGGTGGTGGTGGGTGGGTGGGTGAAAAGCAGCTCGTGTGCGAGGGCAAGGAGGGAGGAATTACAAAATAAAATACCAAGGCAAGTGCAGCGGGCGCCTGAGTGGAGAGACCGCCAGGGAGGCGGGTCCGCTGCCTTTAACTGGAGAGCCGGCCAGGGAAGGCGGGCTCATCCCTTACTGGAGAGAGACACCGGAGAAAGGCGGGCGCCTACTGCTCAGGGAGGAGGGTGGGGGCTGCCTGCCACTGGAATCGGAGGGCAAGAGGCGCAGGAAGGACAGGGAGGACGCTGGGGAAAGGGAGGGAGGGGGGTAGTTGGATGATCGACTAGATATCGGTGCAGCGCAGCCCAGCCCCGCTAATGGAGAGAGGCGTTTTACAGCGGGTAATTGGCAGAGTGCCTAACAGAGACTGACAGGCGCGGTGAGAGTTTGGCTCAGGGCATGGCTAAGAGTCGCTAAGAAACCAGCGAGAAAGGGCACTAAGGGAGGCACTAGACTCGAAACCTCAACCTCGGTTTTCTCTCTCTCCTCCCCCCCCCCCCCCCCCTCCCAGACGCACCTAAACCTGCTGAGTTATTTTTATCTCTCTTTCAGAATCCTTTGTGTTGTTTAAGGAAGTCGAATAGTGGGGACCGTCCTGAGGTGTCACTGGACTGTCCTGAGGTGTCACTGGACTGTCCCTAGATGCTAGGTAAAAAAACAAGGGCTGCAGATGCTGGAAGATTTTCCTGTCCCTAGATGCTGCCAGACCTGCTGAGTTTCTCCAGCAATGTTTACTTTAGTTTCAAAGTGTTAGCATCCGCAGTTTTTTTTTCTTTTGTGTAATTGAAGAAAGTGGGCATTCACGCATCATGGGGAACAGTGTGGAGTGACTTAGAGTCACTGTATCTGTCCCGGTGGTGTGTGCACAGCGATTGGTAATTCTGACCTTGCAAGGGTAATCAAAAAGACAGTTAAGTCAACTCTTGCAGACAAAACACAAACGTGGAGAGAATCGGGAAGAAAAAGGCTCCCAGCAAAAGAATGAGTGAAAAATGAACATGTAGGAAGCAACAACACGGATAGAGAAAAACTAAAGGTGAAGAGTAGGGACAAGAGCCTAATGGATGAGCGAGGGGGAGGAAGTAAAGACTTAAAATTCAATACCGAAGAGAGATTTAAACATAAAATTGGAAAACTGCTATTGAGATGTGTAACATGTCGAGCAGCCAGTGAGACGCAAATGGGTGAAAATTCAAACGAATTGAAAATATGAAAATAACATTATTGAGACACCAAAAGAAACACATAAAGTGAAGGAAAAAAAATCCACGCGTGATTTGAGTACAAAATTAACCAGCGTAACAGTCCCGAAGTGTAAATTAAAGTTTTAAAGATTTTGAAGGAGCAGTCAGCATTGTATTTGAAACACCTTTGTGACTTGGGATGAAATGAGGGATCTAGTAAAGTTGAACAAACCTTCAACAGATGCATCCAAACCTGTTGTTTCACTAATAACTATTGAAGCTGGAATTTACATCAACCAATTCGACTCGTCTCCTTTTCACTTAATTCCATTTTTCTTAGAAAACGTCAATATTGTGTAAATACACGACAGTTAGTAATGCGTTTTTGATGAACGTTTGATACAAAGTGGTTTGTTTTGACTGGGAGAAGTTGTGATTCATGGTTTACACTCGCTTAGCGATAAGTCAGAAACAAAAGGACTGTTGTGTTTCATTGTAAACACCTACATTCATACACCTTGTTATCGTACTTGCAATCGAAACCTATTTTTTAAAAAAGCAGGAACTTTATTATAAGTTGGTTCCCCGCGACTGTTAGGTTAACCGGCAGGAAGAAACGCCAATAATGCTTTAAAACACAGAACCATGCTTTGAGTTTTGACGGTGCTTAAGCCGAACACCAGATGTTTTTCAAAGGCAGTTAAACACTATAACTGGAATACGTAATTGGAGAAAAAGTGCGTCACGAGGTTCCCAGAATAGAAGGAAGAATTAATATGGTCATCGTTGTGCAGCGGTGAGGATTAGGGGGGGACGTTTTCCTGAGAGTGCATAGGTTCATGTGGGGTTGCCTGCAAAAGACTCTCACATGGACTTGTTGAACTTGTCAGGGAGCTGACCAGAGGGGCCAGGGAGGGGCCCAGGTAGAGCCCACAGAGACTCGGTCAACCTGCACGCTGAAGACCAGGGAAAGTAGTCGAGCAACAGCAGCAGCGGGAGGAGGTGGTGTACTATGTCCCCTGGTTGCGTCAATCACGCGTGTAGCTAAATAGAACAACGGCTTGTCACAACATTCACTTTAGGGGATAATTTAACTTGCACCGATATGATTTTATCGATCTTGGCTGAAATTAAATATTTAACTTCGATTCTGGAAATGACTGCAAGTCAAGTGTAAACAAAAGCTTTTAGATACCATCATAAAGTGCAGGAACACGGTTCAAATAAATTATAACCTACAGCTGAAGTCAATATACTTAGTACTCCGAAATAATATAGACTGCTGAGTTTCCTTAAAAATAATAACTGTTATATAACATCTTAATTATATGTGTAAATCTTCATTGTTGTAAATTGTAAGCTTTCAGAGAAAAAAAAACAAAATGCACTTGATTACTAGAATGTAAATGCAGTTCCTATACGCAAAGTGTGTACAATACAGTACACATCAAATAGTTGGCACCTTCCCAGGACAACTTATTTTTTACATTCTATTATTTTATGTCCAACCTGCACCGTATTTAGATGTGGGGAAATGGTCTGATGCTGTGCTACATCATCAAATAAATCTCACAAGCTTCTCGGTATTTTATAACCAACCTGTTTAGAGATGTGTTACACACCTCTGGAGCAGGTGGGACTTGAACTCAGGCCTCGTGGCTGAGATCATTCAAGGAGGAGTGTGAGGTAGAGAGGGTTAAAAGAAAAGTTTTGGGTGAGGGAACGACAGATATTCAGTTCTGCTCCTCTCTGCAATAGAATTCCATTTCATTCTGTTTACCTTCCATCTTCTGTCCTTGTATTTAGAGTCATAGGGATGTACAGCACGGAAACAGACCCTTCGGTCCAACTCATCCATGCCGACCAGAAAGCCTAGCCTAATCTAGTCCCATTTGCTAGCATTTGTACCATATCCCACTCAACTCTTCCTATTCATATACCCATCCAGATGCCTTTTAAACATTGTAATTGTACCAGCCTCCACCACTTCATCTGGCAGCTCATTCCATACACGCACCACCCTCTGCATGAAAACGTTACCCCTTAGGTCCCTTTTAATTTTTTTCCCCTCTCACCCTAATCCCAAGCCCTCTAGTTCTGGACTCCCCTGCCCCAGGGAAAAGACTTTGCCTATTTAACCTATCCATGCCTCTCATGATTTTTAAAAGCTCTATAAGGTCACCTTTCAGACTCCGATGCTCCAGGGAAAACAGCCCAAGTCTATTCAGTCTCTCCCTACATCTAAAATTCTCCAGCCCTGGCAACATCCTTGTAAATCTTTTCTGAACCCTTTCAAGTTTCACAATATCCTTTTGATAGGAGGGAGACCAGAATTTCACAAAATTTGACAAAGTCTTTGCCAAAACAGTCCTGATAAAGAGCACTGGATCTGAAACTTTAGCTCTGCCTTCTCCCAAAAAAGATGCTGCGGAGTTTCTCTAGCCAACTTCTGCTTTTTTTTACAGATCTTCAGGCCTATACTGCTGAAGATATGGCGGCCTGTGCTAGTGTGAAGAAAGTGTAGATGACCAAGAGTCATAGAGATACACAGCACGGAAACAGACCCTTCCGTCCAACTCATCCATGCCGACCAGATATCCCAATCTAATCTAGTCCCACCTACCAGTACCCAGTCCATATCCCTCCAAACCCTTCCTATTCATATACCTATCCAGATGCCTTTTAAATGTTGCAATTGTACCAGCCTCCACCACTTGCTCTGGTAGCCCATTCCATACACGTACCACCCTCGGAGTGAAAAAGTTGCCACTTAGGTCTCTTTTATATCTTTCCCCTCTCACCCTAAACCTATGCCCTCTAGTTCTGGACTCCCCCACCTAAGGGAAAAGTCTTTGTCTATTTATCCTATCAATGCCCCTCATAATTTTATAAAACTCTATAAGGTCACCCCTCAGCCCCCAACACTCCAAGGAGGGCAGAGTTGAAGAAATACAGTGTTATTAGCAATTTGTAGCAAGTTGAGATAGGAAGATAGGTGGCCATGGAAAGTTTTGAATGGATCAGTAAAAATTTTTAGTGTAACATATGGTTGACTGGAAGTCAGAACAGATCAATGTGAAGGATGATGATGGATAAGATTTGGTGCAAGTTTGGATATGGACAGCATGTTGAATGAGGTTAGGTTTAATGACGTCACCTCAGAGAGCATTGGAAGAGGAAGGTCTGCAGGGGCCACCTAATAGCTTAAGATTTCAGCACCAGATGGCATAATATGACATGTGATATTATTGAAGTGAAATTAGTCTTTGTAATAGCAAGAATAATGGACAGGATGCCCAACTCCAAATGAAGTAGAATGCTGAGGATGCAGGCTGAGAGTGAGACTTGTTCAACTTGCTCCATTGTCCAAGGAAAAGGATGGCACTAACTGCTGGGAAACATTGATTGTGGTGAATGGTGAAGATAGTGGTTTCAGCTTCCCAATGTTATACAAACAAAATTTCAGCTCATCGAGACTGAATGTCAGACAATCAATCTAGGGGATATTGGAGGGGATATTGAGAGAGCCAGTAATATGTTGATAGAATTATGAGGGACCAGGACTAGGATTAATCTGGGATGCATCTTCAAAAGAAGACCACGGGATAATGTACTGCATCACTTTCTCTTCTTTTTGTTACTAACTCTTTAAAAAGGGCCCGAGTGAAATATTTATGTTAAATGAATAATCCTACAAGTTGATTCACAAAGTGATCTTAATGGTCTCTGAACTTGAAGTATCAAGAATCCAGATTCGATGAATAAAGCAAGGTTAACATTATTTGCTTCCCTTGTTCAAACATTTCTGATGAAGCTGCTTCATGTGGCAAAATACTGAGTTCTCTGCTCTCATCCAAGTTAATTCCTAATGCAAGAAGAGAGGTTGACTCACAAGTTACTATCAGATAGATAGGCTGAAACATGTTGATGGAAACTAAGTTCACCTGTGATCTTTAAAATTTGAGCAGTCCTTTCACTTACTGACCAAAAATAATCTTAACATTAAAAAAAATGATAATGCAGAATGCAGGAAACAGGACTTTTCAAAATTTCTAAACAACCTACAATATGGTACCATATCAAATGGTTTCTGAAAGTCCAAATATACACCAACCACAACACTAGTTTCATCCATTGCCTTTGTTACCTTGTATCTGTTCTCCTACCTTCTCCTTGTAACCTTTGATCCCCTTACTAATTAAGAACCTATCTCTATCTTAAAAACCATCAATAACTTGGCCTCCACCACTTTCTGTGGTTATAAGTTCCAATGATTCACCGCCCACTGGCTAAAGAAGTTCATCCTCATCAAAGGGTTGTTGCTTCACTCTGAGACCATGACCTTGGGTTTTAGTTTCTCCTATGAGTGGAACCATCTTCACATCCACTCCATGGTGACACAGTGGTTAGCACTGCTGCCTCATAGCTCCAGGGACCTGCGTTCAAATCCATACTTGGTTGACTGTCTGTCATATTCTCCCTGCATCTGTGTGAATTTTCTCTGGGTACTCAGGTTTCCTCTCACTGTCCAAAGATGTGAAGTTTAGTTGAATTGGCCATGGTAAGGGTGCATCTGGTTGGAATGCTCTTTGGAGGGTTGATGCAGACTCAAGGCCATATGGCGTCTTTTTGCACTGTAGGGATTCTATGATTCAATCTATCCAGGCCTTTCAGAGTTCTGAGGAAGGGTCACTTGACATGAAATGTTAACTCTGATTTCTCTCCACAGATGCTGCCAGACCTACTTAGCTTTTTCAACAACTTCTGTTTGTTTCTCTCAGTATTCTGGGAGTTTTACTGAGATCCCCCTCATCCTTCTAAACTCTTTGGAGTATAGACCTAGACTCCTCAAAAAATCTCATATGACAAGCCCATCATCACCGGGATCATTCTTGTCAACTTGCTCTGGACCCTTTGCAATGCCAGCACATCCTTTCTTAGATATGGGGCCTAAAGCTGCTCTCAATGTTCCAAAGCCGGTCTAAAGCAGAACCTTTTACAGCCACAGCGGTACATCTCTGCTCTTGTATTCTAGCACTCTTGCAATGAATGCTAACATTGCATTTGCCTTCCAAATTGAACCGGAATGTTAACCTTAAGAGAATTCTGAACTAGGATTTTGAAGTCGCTTTGTAGTTCCAATTTCCAAAGCCTATCTCCATTTTGAAAATAAACATTTTACTAAGGAAAATTTATTCTTCCTACCAAAGTGCATACTCCCACACCTTTTCACATTGTATTCCATCTGCCACTTCTTCACCCTTTCTCCTAGCCTGTCCAAGTCTACTGCTTCCTCAGCACCACCTGGGCTGCCACCTGCATGTGTGTTCTTGTTTGCAGTGGGGAAAGGGATGAAGATTTGATCCCACAAAACATCCCAGAAAAACTAGTAGTGGAATAAGTGTGGACCCAGCATAACTGAGCACTGTTGAAATAGATCAAATTTGGCAGCATTGCTGTTTGCTAGTTTGGTTATTTATATCACTGTTTTTAAAATGTAACAAAAAACACATTTCCAGAATTGCTAACTGTAAAATCAAGTTAGATGTAGAATGGAACAATCTCCACGTCACAGAACATATTGTACTGAATAATGTGCCTCAGCTCATAATGAAACAGTATTCTACATTCACTTGACAAATGTATGAGGTAAAATGACCCAGATATTGCAATAGTAATGATGACAAAACTGTCAGTGTTCAGCCTCATTACGCCTCTGAAACTGACAAACCTTCAAGAATCATTATATGTGCAGGTACGTGCAGAAATCTGGGAGCTGCTGTCAGTGATACTTTGCTTCTCCATAGGGAGCACTATTGAAGTCTCCGGTGTTTGCAATCAATTAGATATCACTGTCACAGTCAGAGAGGTCTACTCCACTGAGGAAGGGCCTTTGCTCCATTGAGTCAAAAACCACCCCACTATTCTAATCCATTTTCCAGCACTTTGCCCACAGCCTTGTATGCCTTAGGATCGCAATGTACATCTAAATACTTCTTAAATGTTGTGAGGGTTTCTGCCTGTACCAACCTTACAGGCAGTGAGTTCCAGATTCCATCAGGATTTTAGTGAAAATAGAATTCCTCAGATCACTCTAAACCTCCTGGCCCTAACCTTAAATCTATACCCATCCCCCCCAACACCAGTCACTGATCCCTCATAGCAGAAAGATTCCTTCATTTCTAACCTCTCTATACCCCTCATAGTTTTATGCATTTCAAAAATGTCCCCATTCAGTCTCCTCTGCTTTAAGGAAAACAACTGTTGATATTCCAATCTTTCTTCACAACTGAAACTCTCCAGCCCAGCCAACATCTTGGTAAATCTCTGTTGCATCCTCTGCAGTGCAATTCAATCCCTCTTACAATTTGGATCCCAGAACTGCATGCAATGCTCTTGCTGTAGCCTCACCAATTTTTTAATATAGTTTTAGCATAACCTCCCTGATGCTAATTTCTGTGCCTCGGCTAATTAAGGCAAGTATCTTGCTGCAACTATATAAAACGCTGGTGTGGCCACACTTGGAATATTGTGTACAGTTCTGGTTGCCATATTACAGGAAGGATGTGGAAGCATTGGAAAAGGTGCAGAGGAGATTTACCAGGATGTTGCCTGGTCTGGAGGGAAGGTCTTATGAGGAAAGGCTGAGAGACTTGGGTCTGTTCTCATTGGAAAGAAGAAGGCTAAGGGGGGATTTGATAGAGACATACAAGATGATCAGAGGATTAGATAGGGTAGTCAGTGAAAGTCTTTTTCCTAGGATAATGGCGTCAGCTTATACAAGAGGGCATAACTACAAATTGAGGGGTGATAGATTTAAGACAGATGTCAGAGGCAGGTTCTTTACACAGAGAGTGGTAAGGGCGTGGAATGCCCTACCTGCTAATGTAGTCAACTCAGCCACATTAGGGAGATTTAAACAATCCTTAGATAAGCACATGGATGATTTTGGGATAGTGTAGGGGGACGAGCTGAGAATAGATTAGATTAGATTACATTAGATTACATTACAGCGTGGAAACAGGCCCTTCGGCCCAACAAGTCCACACCGACCCGCCGAAGCGCAACCCACCCATACCTCTACATTTACCCCTTACCTAACACTACGGGCAATTTAGCATGGCCAATTCACCTGACCTGCACATCTTTGGACTGTGGGAGGAAACCGGAGCACCCGGAGGAAACCCACGCAGACACGGGGAGAATGTGCAAACTCCACACAGTCAGTCGCCTGAGGCGGGAATTGAACCGGGGTCTCAGGCGCTGTGAGGCAGCAGTGCTAACCACTGTGCCACCGTGCCGCCCACTAATAGTTCACAGGTCGGCGCAACATCAAGGATCGAAGGGCCTGTTCTGCGCTGTATTGTTCTATGTTCTATGTTCTATCCTATATGCCTTCTTAAGCACTTTGTGTACCTGTCCAGCTACCTTAAAGGAGCAGTGCTTCCAAATAAACCTGTTGGACTATAACCCGGTATTGGGTGATCTTTAACTTAAAGGGCTGTGGATTTGTACACAAAGATCCCTCTAATCCTCGGTTCATCCCAAGATTTTACTGTTCAAAACTGATTTTACATTGTTATTCTCATGATAAAAACATTGGTAAGAGTTATTTCATGAAAATGCAACTGCATTTGTCGAAGAATAGAATCAAAAAGAGATGGGAGCAGGGACAGTTTCTCCCCATCTACTTTATCCAGACCCCTCATGATTTTGAAAACTTCTATTAAATATCCCCTCAACCTTTGCACCTCCAAGGAAAACTGTCTCAACTTCTCCAATCTATCCTTGTTACTGAAGTGTCTCAGCCCAGGAACTATTACTGTAACACTTTTCTGCATCCCCTCCAATGCATTTACAACTTTCCTAAAGTGTGATTTCCAGAACAACACTGCACTTTAGATACTCCCTGCTCTGGTTCTCTCTGCCCCTATTAATGAATTTCAGAGCACTGTAGACTTTATGAACAGCTCTCTCCTACCATATTTAATGACTTATGCACACGCACAGCCAAGTCTCTCTGCTCCTTTACAGTCTTAAAAATAGTACCCTTTGGTTTATACGTCTATCCAAGCCATCTGTTCAGAAGCGTATCAACTCATACTTCTCATAGAACTTCATTTGCCACTGATGTGCCTGCTGCACCAACTAATCAATGTCATTTTGAAATTTTACATTGTCGCCATCATTAGTTTGCAATTCTTTCAAGTTTTGTACCATCCACAAACTTTGAAACTAACCCCTCCAATGAAAATCTAGATTGTTTCTATATACCAGCAAAAGCAAGTGTCCTGATAGCGACCTCTAGGAACTCCCCCATAGGAACAGCTAATGAAAATTCACATCAAGTTCAATATAAATGAAGTTTATTGATTGCTTTCTGAGGAGACCTCTACAGATTATGAAATAGCCAAAAGCACTATTCTTGGTGCTAATGTGTTTTTCCCAGAAGCTTTTAGGCAGAAATTTTGTAACCTCCAAAAGTAGCCTGAACAGACCTATGTGCACTTTGGGTAAAACAACTTATATTTCATCATCAATGGAGGCATTAAAGAAGAGACCATGCGCAAGAACCTCAGGGAAGTAATTGCCCTTCAAGTATTTCAAAGAAAATCATCCACTACATTTATAAGTTGGAAAACCAAATGGCTTCAAAAGCCAGCCAAGCACTGACATAATTATAAGCCTGTCCACAAGCTCTTACACAGGGAGAGATTGTTTTTCTGTAGCTTCCACAAACCTGAGAAGGATTGAAGGTGGGAGGGAGAATGAAGATGAAAAACAGAAGAAGCAGTTACAACTGAGAACACAAGCCAGAAAGCAAGGTACTGAAAGTAGAATGATGTCCAAAGGCCTACACATTACCACTGTGACAGAGAGGATACGTTTGCATTATTTTTGGAACAATATTTGACTATTGGTCACAGACTGTAACACAAGTCAATGAAGACTTAACACTTTTCATTGGTACATTTGTAGCAACTAATTCAACAAAGATAGGGCTTCAATTAAACTTCAAGGGCCAGATGTCTTAAGGAAGTATGATGAAAAATGTCTCCATTGCATTAAAGCAGTTCCTCCCCGGAGTGTTGGCAATGTGGGGAGCGGTTTCTTCCCGAAGGGTCGGCAGCGGGGGGAGCAGCTCTATCCCAGAGTGTCGGCAGCGGGGAGAGCGGCACTAACCCAGAGTGTCGGCAGTGGGGGGAGCGTCTCTATCCCAGAGTGTTGGCAGTGGGGGGGAGCGGCTCTATCCCAGAGTGTCGGCAGTGGGGGGAGCGTCTTTATCCCAGAGTGTCAGCAGTGGGGGGAGCGGTTCCTTCACAGAGTGTTGGCAGTGGGGGGAAACGTTCCTTCACAGAGTGTTGGCAGTGGGGAGAACGGTTCCTTCACAGAGTGTCGGCAGTGGGGGGAGCGGCTCTATCCCAGAGTGTTGGCAGTGGGGGGAACGGTTCCTTCACAGAGTGTTGGCAGTAGGGGGAGCGGCTCTATCCCAGAGTGTTGGCAGTGGGGGGAACGTCTCTATCCCAGAGTGTCGGCAGTGGGGGGAGCGGTTCCTCCCCGGAGTGTTGGCAGTGGGGGGAACGGTTCCTTCACAGAGTGTCAGCAGTGGGGGGAGCGGTTCCTTCACAGAGTGTTGGCAGTGGGGGGAGCGGTTCCTTCATAGAGTGTCGGCAGTGGGGGGAACGGTTCTTTCACAGAGTGTTGGCAGTGGGGGGAGTGGTTCCTTCATAGAGTGTCGGCAGTGGGGGGAACGGTTCCTCCGCAGAGTGTTGGCGGTGGGGGGATCGGCTCTATCCCAGAGTGTCGGCAGTGGGGGGAGCGGTTGCTCCCCGGAGTGTTGGCGGTAGGGAGAGCGGTTCCTTCACAGAGTGTTGGCAGTGGGGGGAGCGGTTCCTCCCCGGAGTGTCGGCAGTGGGGGGAGCGGTTCCTTCACAGAGTGTCGGGAGTGGGGGGAACGTCTCTATCCCAGAGTGTCGGCAGTGGGGGGAGCGGTTGCTCCCCAGAGTGTTGGCGGTAGGGAGAGCGGTTCCTTCACAGAGTGTTGGCAGTGGGGGGAGCGGTTCCTCCCCGGAGTGTCGGCAGTGGGGGGAGCGGTTCCTTCACAGAGTGTCGGGAGTGGGGGGAGCGGCTCTATCCCACAGAGTTGGCAGTGGGGGGAATGGTTCCTTCACAGAGTGTCAGCAGTGGGGGCATTGGCTCTATCCCAGAATGTCGGCAGTGGGGGGAGCGTCTCTATCCCAGAGTGTCGGCAGTGGGGGGAGTGGTTCCTTCACAGAGTGTCGGCAGTGGGGGGAACGATTCCTTCACAGAGTGTTGGCAGTGGGGGGAACGGTTCCTTCACAGAGTGTCGGCTGTGGGGGGAGCGGTTCCTCCCCGGAGTGTCGGCAGTGGGGGGAGCGGTTCCTCCCCGGAGTGTTGGCAGTGGGGGGAGCAGTTCCTTCACAGAGGTTTGGCTGTGGGGGGAGCGGTTCTTTCACAGAGTGTTGGCTGTGGGGGGAGCGGTTCTTTCACAGAGTTTTGGCTGTGGGGGGAGCAGTTCCTTCACAGAGTTTTGGCTGTGGGGGGAGCAGTTCTTTCACAGAGTTTTGGCTGTGGGGGGAGCGGTTCTTTCACAGAGTGTTGGCAGTGGGGGGAGCGGTTCCTTCACAGAGTTCTGGCTGTGGGAGGAGCGGTTCTTTCACAGAGTGTTGGCAGTGGGGGGAGCGGTTCCTTCACAGAGTGTTGGCAGTGGGGGGAGTGGCTGTATCACAGAGTGTTGGCAGTGGGGGGAGCGGCTCTATCCCATAGAGTTGGCAGTGGGGGGAGCGGTTCCTTCACAGAGTGTCAGCAGTGGGGGGAGCGTCTCTATCCCAGAGTGTCGGCAGTGGGGGGAGCGGCTCTATCCCACAGAGTTGGCAGTGGGGGGAGCGGTTCCTTCACAGAGTGTCAGCAGTGGGGGAAGCGTCTCTATCCCAGAGTGTCGGCAGTGGGGGGAGTGGTTCCTTCACAGAGTGTCGGCAGTGGGGGGAGCGGTTCCTTCACAGAGTGTTGGCAGTGGGGGGAGCGGCTGTATCACAGAGTGTCGGCAGTGGGGGGAGCGGCTCTAT
This sequence comes from Chiloscyllium plagiosum, assembly GCF_037043375.1. Lineage (NCBI taxonomy): Eukaryota > Metazoa > Chordata > Chondrichthyes > Orectolobiformes > Hemiscylliidae > Chiloscyllium > Chiloscyllium plagiosum. Next base: position 14,097,374 of record NW_028270142.1, read on the forward strand.
CCCACAGAGTTGGCAGTGGGGGGAGCGGTTCCTTCACAGAGTGTCAGCAGTGGGGGGAGTGGTTCCTTCACAGAGTGTCGGCAGTGGGGGGAGCGGCTCTATCCCACAGAGTTGGCAGTGGGGGGAGCGTCTCTATCCCAGAGTGTCGGCAGTGGGGGGAGTGGTTCCTTCACAGAGTGTCGGCAGTGGGGGGAACGGTTCCTTCACAGAGTGTCGGCAGTGGGGGGAGCGGTTCCTTCACAGAGTGTCGGCAGTGGGGGGAGCGGTTCCTTCACAGAGTGTCGGCAGTGGGGGGCGCGGTTCCTTCATAGAGTGTCGGCAGTGGGGGGAGCGGTTCCTTCACAGAGTGTTGGCAGTGGGGGGAGCGGTTCCTTCACAGGGTGTCGGCAGTAGGGGGAGCGGTTCCTTCACAGAGTGTTGGCGTGGGGGGAGCGGTTCCTTCACAGAGTGTTGGCAGTGGGGGGAGCGGTTCCTTCACAGAGTGTCGGGAGTGGGGGGAACGTCTCTATCCCAGAGTGTCGGCAGTGGGGGGAGCGGTTCCTACCCGGAGTGTTGGCAGAGGGGGGAGCGGTTCCTTCACAGAGTGTCGACAGTGGGGGGAGCTTCTCTATCCCAGAGTGTCGGCAGTGGGGGGAGCGTCTCTATCCCAGAGTGTCGGCAGTGGGGGGAGCGGTTCCTTCACAGAGTGTCGGCAGTGGGGGGAACGGTTCCTTCACAGAGTGTTGGCAGTGGGGGGAACGGTTCCTTCACAGAGTGTTGGCAGTGGGGGGAACGGTTACTTCACAGAGTGTTGGCAGTGGGGGGAGCGGTTCCTTCACAGAGTGTCGACTGTGGGGGGAGCGGTTCCTTCACAGAGTGTCGGCAGTGGGGGGAGCGGTTCCTTCATAGAGTGTCGGCAGTGGGGGGAGCGGTTCCTTCACAGAGTGTCGACTGTGGGGGGAGCGGTTCCTTCACAGAGTGTCGGCAGTGGGGGGAGCGGTTCCTTCACAGAGTGTTGGCAGTGGGGGGAGCGGTTCCTTCACAGAGTGTTGGCGGTGGGGGGATTGGCTCTATCCCAGAGTGTTGGCAGTGGGGGGAGCGGTTCCTTCACAGAGTGTCGGGAGTGGGGGGAACGTCTCTATCCCAGAGTGTCGGCAGTGGGGGGAACGGCTCTATCCCAGAGTGTCGGCAGTGGGGGGAGCGGTTCCTACACAGAGTGTCGGCAGTGGGGGGAACGGTTCCTTCACAGAGTGTTGGCAGTGGGGGGAACGGTTCCTTCACAGAGTGTCGACAGTGGGGGGAGCGTCTCTATCCCAGAGTGTCGGCAGTGGGGGGAGCGTCTCTATCCCAGAGTGTCGGCAGTGGGGGGAGTGGTTCCTACACAGAGTGTCGGCAGTGGGGGGAACGGTTCCTTCACAGAGTGTTGGCAGTGGGGGGAACGGTTCCTTCACAGAGTGTTGGCAGTGGGGGGAGCGGTTCGTTCACAGAGTGTCGGCAGTGGGGGGAGCGGTTCCTTCACAGAGTGTCGGCAGTGGGGGGAGCGGTTCCTTCACAGAGTGTTGGCAGTGGGGGGAGCGGTTCCTTCATAGAGTGTCGGCAGTGGGGGGAACGTCTCTATCCCAGAGTGTCGGCAGTGGGGGGAGCGGTTCCTCCCCGGAGTGTTGGCAGTGGGGGGAGCGGTTCCTTCACAGAGTGTCGGCAGTGGGGGGAGCGGTTCCTTCACAGAGTGTCGACAGTGGGGGGAGCGTCTCTATCCCAGAGTGTCGGCAGTGGGGGGAGCGTCTCTATCCCAGAGTGTCGGCAGTGGGGGGAGCGGTTCCTACACAGAGTGTCGGCAGTGGGGGGAACGGTTCCTTCACAGAGTGTTGGCAGTGGGGGGAAACGGTTCCTTTACAGAGTGTTGGCAGTGGGGGGAGCGGTTCGTTCACAGAGTGTCAGCAGTGGGGGGAGCGGTTCCTTCACAGAGTGTTGGCAGTGGGGGGAGCGGTTCCTTCATAGAGTGTCGGCAGTGGGGGGAACGTCTCTATCCCAGAGTGTCGGCAGTGGGGGGAGCGGTTCCTCCCCGGAGTGTTGGCAGTGGGGGGAGCGGTTCCTTCACAGAGTGTCGGCAGTGGGGGGAGCGGTTCCTTCACAGAGTGTCGACAGTGCGGGGAGCGTCCCTATCCCAGAGTGTCGGCAGTGGGGGGAGCGGTTCCTTCACAGAATGTTGTCGGTGGGGGGGAGCGGTCCTTCCCGAGTGTTGGCAGTCGGGGGAGCAGTTCCTTCACAGACTGTGGGCACTGTATTGGTCCCAGAAGCCGGATCGAGGCACTGAATACTTCACCTACCACCTACCCTTACCTACCACCCCACCAACCTCCATATACATCGTATCATCCGTCGTCATTTCCGCCACCTCCAAACGGACTCCACCACCAGGGATATATTTCCCTCCCCTCCCTTATCAGTGTTTCGAAAAGACCACTCCCTCCGTGACTCCTTCGTCAGGTCCACAACGCCCACCAACCCAACCTCCACTCGCGGCACCTTCCCCTGCAACCGCAAGAAATGCAAAACTTGCGCCCACACCTCCCCCCTTACTTCCCTCCAAGGCCGCAAGGGATCGTTCCATATCTGCCACAAATTCACCTGCACCTCTACACACATCATTTACTGCATCCGCTGCACCCGATGTGGCCTCCTCTATATTGGGGAGACAGGCCGCCTACTTGTGGAACGTTTCAGAGAACACCTCTGGGACAACCGGACCAACCAACCCAACCAACCCGTGGCTCAACACTTGAACTCCCCCTCCACTCCACCAAGGACATGCAGGTCCTTGGACTCCTCCATCGCCAGACCATAGCAACACGATGGCTGGAGGAAGAGCGCCTCATTTTCCGCCTAGGAACCCTCCAACCACAAGGGATGAACTCAGATTTCTCCAGTTTCCTCATTTCCCCTCCCCTCACCTTGTCTCAGTCCCAACCCTCGAACTCAGCACCACCTTCCTATCCTGCAATCTTCTTCCTGACCGCTCTGCCCCCACCCACACTCCAGCCTATCACCCTCACCTTAACCTCCTTCCACCTATCGCATTTCCAATGCCCCTCCCCCAAGTCCCTCCTCCCTACCTTTTATCTTAGCCTGCTTGGCACACTTTCCTCATTCCTGAAGAAGGGCTCATGCCCGAAACGTCGATTCTCCTGCTCCTTGGATGCTGCCTGACTTGCTGCGCTTTTCCAGCAACACATTTTCAGCACCGAATACTTCAGCCTGGTGGCCCTAGCATTGCGTTTTGGCCGGGTTTGGGACCCGGCAATTTCAGCAGCTGCTACATTGCAAGATCAGCCCAGCGTGGAGTAATGGCAGTGGAGCCAAGATGGGGTTGAAGAATGCTGACATGTTTCTTGCATTGGAGACACAGCTCTAGGATATTGCTGAGTGCAGGTATCTGATGGTGTAGGTGGTGGTGTTCCGGCTGCAGCAGTGTTTGGGGACTTGGGGCAACTGGGTATTCGCAGACTGAGGGATGGACTTTGTGCATCTGTTTCTCTGGTGGCGAAGGCAGGCCAGTGATCTTGACATTTCCTTTTCTTTTTGCTGTTTCTTTAATTTGTGCTTCTATTTTTTTATTCTGTATTTTGTATACCAAGGTGGTGCCAGAGAATGGCAACATTTACACTTTCCATTGTACTACTGTATTCCTGTTCTCAAGTAGACATGACAATAAAACTTAATAAACAATAAACTTAAAAATAAGGGCAGAAGTAAACCTTCGGCCTTTTAAAACCATTCTACTGTTCAATCATATGGCTGATCTGATTATCCTCAACTCCACTTTCCTGCCTTTCCCATAATGTTTCATTCCTTTAATGATTAAAAATCATCCATTAGTCTCAGCGTTCAATATACTTAATGACCCAGCCTCTACAGCCCTCTGCAGGAAAGAGTTTCACAGATTCACTACTGTCTGAGAAAAGAATGTCCTCCTCATCTGTGTCTGAAATGGGTGACTCCTCACTCTGAGATTATATCCTCTGGTCCTAGATTCTCCCATAAGGCAAAAGAACCTTTCTACATCTACCCTACCTCATTCCCCAATTTGTTTCAATAGGATCACCTTTCATTCTTTTAAACTCCAATAAGTACAAGCCTAATCTGCTGGACATCTACTCACAAGACAGTCTATCCAAACCTTCTAGGAGAAAGTGAGGACTGCAGATGCTGGAGATCAGAGCTGAAAATGTGTTGCTGGAAAAGCGCAGCAGGTCAGGCAGCATCCAAGGAGCAGGAGAATCGACGTTTCGGGCATGAGCCCTTCTTCAGGAATGAGGAAAGTGTGTCCAGCAGGCTAAGATAAAAGGTAGGGAGGAGGGACTTGGGGGAGGGGCGTTGGAAATGCGATAGGTGAACTTCCTTGGACTGCCTCCACTTCCAGTACATTTTTCCTTAGATTACGGGCCCAAGGCTGTTCATATTATTCCAAGTGTGTCGGGCGAGTGTCTTGTTTATGTTTAGCAAGACCTCCCCATTTTTCTCCTTCATTCCATTTGCCCTTCCTATTATTTGCTCAACTTGGATGCTAATGTTTTTGTGAACGGTATGCAAGTCCCTGTGCTATACTTTCCTGCTTTCTTTTCCAAGTTAGATAATATTCAGCTCTTCTATTCTTCTTGCCAGAGTGCATTACCTCACATTTCCCCCCACTATATTCCATCTGTCATGTTTTTTCCTATTGACTGAACCTGTCTATATCCCTCTGTAGACTCACTATGTCATCCACACTACTGGCAATAGTACATTCATTTTCATCATCCAAGTCATTAACAAATATTGTCAGTGATTGTGGAATCAGTGCTGCTCATTATGATACTCCAGTAGTTACAGTTTGCAATCCAAAAATTTACTCCAACTTCTATATGTCTTTTTAATGATAACAATTCCTTTATTCCATGTTAATATACTACCCCCTGCACCATTGTCTCTTATTAAGTAGCCTTATGTGTGGTACCTTATCAAATGCCTTTTGGAAATTCAAATAATCCAATAATATTTATGTCTCCTGTTTATCCCTTCAAAATACTGTAATAACTTTGTCAGGCATGATATAACAAAATCTGTTATGGAGAAAGTGATTGAGGAAGATAGTTTTGAAACTGATTGTCAATCAGACATGCTTGCTTTCCAAACGTTAAAGGTGCATTGAAAGTGTGTTTCCAGTAAGAGAGAAGTGTAAGGCAAAGCTTTCGAGAGGATTGGGGAGATGTGGTTTGTGAAATCCAGCACAAGCAGCCATTTACATTGCTCAGAAAATATGAAATAAGTCATGTTCAGAATGGCATCAGAAGAAAGTGAAAGATCTCAAAATGACCATCTTTTAAAACAAATAGAATTATAAATAATTACACAAAACAAATCTGAATAACATTTTTGATATAGCCAAAAGGGATTTTGATTGGAACAGAGATAAATTGTTAGCAAAAGAAACATTTTGACATTTTTGACTAGAAGTTATAATTTATCAGGTTTGAGTTGGAAAATTAACTTAGACCTGGAGTTTTGCCTACAGCTAACGAAAAGGGTGACAATTTGTTCAGGACCTCACTGGAATATCCTTTATACAGATAAAAGAAAAGTCTAAGGGAAAATGCTGATGTTTGTATTCAGTGACTGCTATGATGCTTAGAACTTACTAATCCTGCATGATACATATACTTAATTTTGTTTCAGTTAAGCTTTCATAGTTTTATAAATATATGCGAAAGTATGCAAATGAAAGTCACCTGTGTGGTCTGTAATATGTTGTTTGTTAAACAATAAGCATTTGTAATGACAAAACTGTTGCAAAGAAACCTTCACCATGGTGAAGCTTTCTCTCTCCCAAGTTGGGAGACGGATGAATTCTTCTTTTCATATGTACTCATGTGAAGCACAGTCACCTTAGTCTTGCTGAAAGCCTGTTCAGGTTGAAAAGCTTCCTATCAAGTTGAAACTCAGTTGCCACTCCATGTGGAAGTTGGTCCTGAATGAGTTCCATGACCAGGCTGGGGGAGATAGTGAAAAGAATTGGCAAAATCACACAACATTGCCCAACACTCTTCTGGACACAAAAATGACTTGGTCTTCAATCTAGGGACAGTTGCTATCACAATATTATGTAGGAGTGTCAGGGTAGTAACAAAGTTTGGGTGGACATCAGGCTGTCTGGAGGTTTTTCAACAGGGCTTCATGGCTGAGGAACATGCCTTTGACAAATTTATACAAGCCTTAAAGCTCTTTGCAATATTCCAAAAAAAAAGTGGAAGTTCTTGGATTTGTTGAGTGATAAAACTTATTTCTGTGGTTCCCGTGGATAGCAGGAAACCATATTGGATCTCTGAAAGAATTTCTTCATTGACAAGTTGGAAGAAGTTCAGGATGATTTGTTAAGAGCCGTACTCAAAGTGAACAGAAGGGGATATTTCTCTTTAATTCCTACAAATTGATTTTTTTTTTCCCTTCTTAAAAGTGAAATAAAGATGGCATTGTGAAAGCTGGGAGGTAGTACCACTTCTTTCCAGACTGTTGCAAAAGGATTTGAGAGTTTCAGTAATAGCTCATGACCATGGGTTTTATAGGTCACTGCATGGAATATTGGCTGAACCACATACCGTGTTGTTCTTCAGCAGCTGGATTGCTTTTTCTATCTAGCGGGCGAAAGTGGCTACTGCAGATGCTGGAGGTTAGAGTCAAGATTAGAGTAATGCGGGAAAAGCACAGCAGGTCAGGCAGCATCCGAGGAGCAGGAAAATTCACGTTTCAGGCAAAAGCCCTTCATCAGGATGAACGTCAATTTCCAGCACAATTCTAATCTTTTTTATCTAGCAGCCTACCCAAATTTGATCTCTCAAGCTATTGAGGGATTGTTTTGATGCTTTTCTACATTGTTGTTAAAACCTGAGAAGGTTTGGGTAGCACTCCTTTCAAAGTTCTCATATAGCTGCACTGTCTTTGAGAAATATTGCTATCTTCAACTCAGATTGGCAAGAGTTTGTTTGCTTTTGCTACAGAGATGGTCTTGGTCATCGCAAAGAAACAGTAACATATTTTGGTGTGTCACTAAATACACAGGTATATAAGGCAACAAAAATAGTTATAAATATATGCTGTGCATTAACTGTGCGCAATTTGATTCTTCATCTACAATATACTCAAAACCTTTGATATAGAGAACACGTATATATGTGGATCTTTTCAAAACTGTTTCACTGAGACATTGGAATTTAATACAAGGAGCTGCTGATGTTTCTGTTGATCCTGGTGCTAACACTGTGACTTTCAATTCCCTTAACACTACTGCATGACAATACCCACTTTATTTCAGAAGTAAATTAAATAATACCATATGAAACCTAATCTGTTGAAGTTGGGTTGAACAATTTCTTTTGTTCTAAACTGTTGAATTAATATTAAGCAAGCTGCAATTGCTAAGGTTTTCAGGTCGGGTACGTTGGAAATTCATTGTTGATTGGCTTTCTTTCACATCAAGTGTTCATGAAGAAAAAATAATTTGGTTACTGCCTGTAAACATTGTAGTCAGTCTCCTGTGGGTTGACCTGCTGCAGTTTTCAGCTCAAGCATTGTTAGTAGGTAAGGACAAAGGAAGAGGGAGGAGGCAGATGGATAGGGAGAGGAGAATCGGGTGAAAGGAAAGAGGGAACTAAGAAAATGAAGGGAAAGGAAAGAAGGGGAAGGGATAAAAAGTGGGGAAATAAGAAAAGAATAATCAAGAACAGCTTAGGCAATTATCTCAGCAAGGAAAAACATCAGCCAGAAAAGACTAGGGGTAGAGCAGGAAACTACGTAGTTAAAAATCACACAACACCAAATTACAGTCCAATAGGTTTATTTGTAAATACAATCTTTCAGGAAACTATGTAGGGTAGGATTGATGAAGCAGTAAGAAGCATAATTCTCAGGTTGATGATGGGGAAGGGACTTACTCCATGAATGAATTGGACAGCATTGAAAATTAAAGTAACTAGTGAAAAACCATTGCTACATTATTTGATGTTGAATGTTAACTGTTTCTCTCTTCAGAGATGCTGCTTGATCTGCTGCATAGTTCCAAGTGTTTTTTCAATTTCAAAATTCCAGCATTTATAGTACTTTGATTTAAAAATCTTTATCCTGTGTTGCTGACCTCTTTTCTGAAAAATGGTACTGTACATTAAAGAAGTGGTACATGAAGGTCTCAGTTATTAAATCAGATGATTGAAAACTAATCATCCATTTTTTACCTCTGTTATGACAAAACAGAGAGGGAGAGCTGACAAAAGGTTATTGGGTACACAAACTAAAAGGTGCAGCCATAAACAGTGGGAAACATTTTAAGAAACAATTTAATATGTTCAACAACAAAACCCTTCCTTAAATAAAACTCAGCAAAGAAGGACCTTGATTTGATTACTGTCATGTGTTCCGAGGTACAGTGAAAAATGGTCTCTTATGTGCTTTACAGGCAGATCCTATTATATGAGTGCATCAGGGTAACAAAACAGAGTGCAGGCTACAATATTACAGTTGTTGAGAAAGTGCAGAGAGAGAAAGACGTCCATTCAACAATCTGATAACATCAGGGAAGAAGCTGTTTTTGAATCTGTTTGGATGTGTTTTCAAACTTTTATATCTTCTGCTGGATGGAAAAGAGTGGAAGAGAATATAACTGGGACTAGGATGGGTTGTTGATTATGTTGGCTGCTTTCCCAAGGCAGCAGGAAGTATAGATGGAGTAAATGGATGGAAGGCTGGTTTGTGTGATGGATCGGGATGCGTTCACAACTCTCTGAATTTTCTTTTGGGCTTGGGAAGAACAGTAGCCAGAACACACCGTGATGCATCCAGATAAGATGCTTTCTATGGTGCATCTATAAAAAATTGTAAAAGTAGGTATGATTAGTAAGTTTGTAGATGACACTAAAATGGGTGGTGTAGTGAACTGTGAAGAAGATTATCTCAGATACAACAGGACTTTGATCAGATGGACCAATGAGCCAAGGAGTGGCAGATGGATTTTTAATTTGGCTAAATGTGAGGTGTTGCATTTTGGAAAGGCAAACCAGGGCAGAACTTAAGCAGTTAATAATAAGGTGCTGGGGAGTGTTGCCAAACAAAGATACCTAGGGATGCAGGTGCATTGTGCCTTGAAAGTGAAGTTGCAGGTAGATAGGGTGGTGAAGAAGGCAGTTGGTACACTTGCCTTCATTGGTCAAAGCATGGAATATAGGAGTTGTTGCCACTGCACAGGACATTGGTGAGGCCATTGTTAGAATGGCGCGGCACAGTGGCTCAGTGGTTAGCACTGCTGCCTCACAGCACCAGGGTCCCAGGTTCGATTCCAGCCTTGGGTGACTGTCTGTGTGGAGTTTGCACATTCTCCCCATGTTTGCGTGGGTTTCCTCCGGGTGCTCCGGTTTCCTCCCACAGTCCAAAGACATGCAGGTCAGGTGAATTGGCCATGCTAAATTGCCCATAGTGTTAGGTGCATTAGTCAGAGGGAAATGGATCTGGGTGGGTTACTCTTTGGAGGGTTGGTGTGGACTTGTTGAGCCGAAGGGCCTGTTTTCACACTGTATGGAATCTAATCTAAATACTGCATTCAATTCTAGTCGCCTTTCTATAGGAAGGATGTTTTTAAGCGTGAGAGAATGCAGAAAAGATTTACAAGGATGTTTCCAGGGTTGGAGAGTTTCAGTTATAGGGAGAGGCTGAATAGACTCCAGGCTTTACTCCCTGGAGCTTTGGAGACAGACGGGTCACCCTGTAAACATTTATAAAATCATGAGGGGCATGGATAGAGTGAATAGCCAAGGTCTTTTTCCTAGGGTGAGAGAGTCCAAAAGTAGAGGACATATGTTCAAGGTGAGAGGGAAAAGATTTGAAAAGGGCCTGAGGGGGAACATTTTCACACATAGGATGGTGCATGTATGGAACAAGCTGCTAGAGGATGTGGTGGAGGTGGGTACAGTTTACAACATTTAAAAGGCATCTGGATGGGTTGAATAGGAAGGGTGTAGGGGAATATGGGGCATATACTGGCAAATGGGACTAGGTCAGATTGGGATGGCTGGTTAGCGTGAACAAGTTGGACTGAAGGATTTGTTTTTGTGCTGCAAGACTCTATGACACAATGAGACATATGTTCTGTACATATGTTCTGTCTTTTCCACACTCGGGTCATTATGATGTAGACAGATCGGGTGGAGCTCAAAGCAGCTACCAACTTTAACCCTTTTAGGACTATGACCATCTTTTCCAAAGCTTTTTTTCCCCACAGCTAACATTAGTGCCTTCATATATAATTACATTTATTCCTATTCCACCTATAACTCTCTGACTTCACAAATTCAGGTAGAATCGAGGTTTCACAATCTTTCCAGAATGCACTTCCTTTAGACTTGGAAGATTAGTAGGTCTTTGGCGTGAGGATTGTTGACCTTGGTTTTGTTCTTGCTCCTATGAGGTCTGTAAATTGCTGCTATTCAGTTGTTTCTCACTGGATTCAACCCAATTCAATTATTCATGGATGATAATTCTTCAAAGAAATTAGGCTCCTGTGGTTCCATTTTCCAAATTCCTCAGCCATACGAATAATATACAAACACTGCAGATCTGTTGCCCTTGAATAATCATACTTTCCTGTTAAAGTCCTGTATCTACACCTATTGGCCATGGCTCATTTGTGTCAACTGTTATGCAAGATGATATCTATTGGAGTGGGCAGCTTGCTATTCTGTGTAAGACTGTTCTTTCTTATATACATTATTACAGTCCCAAAACCTTAAACTTTTTTTCAGCATAGGAAGTTGAGTCTTCCTATTTCTTCCCATCAGTAATGATTAATCATGCTGGATTTGGTGGACCAATAACTTAAAACTGCAGTGTAACTGTTCAACATTTTTCTTCAAAAAGACCTTGATCATTTGGAAGCCATGTTCATCTTTCCCATTTATCTGTTGGAGTCATGGTGAGCTTGTGACATGCTCAAATCCAGGACTGGACACCAATTGGCTGAAAGGCTCATTAGCAAATTGTGGTCCATTATCTGACATGACCATGTCAGGGATTCCATGTGATCAAATGTTTCAGGTAAGACCCTGAGAACCTCACCTGTGGTGGTAGTAAATAACTTTCTCACATCTGATCTTTAGGAAATATAGTCGACAGCAATAAGGTAAGATTGTCTGTCAAACATAAATAGGTTTGCTCCCCTTGTTGCCACAGTCTGGTGGAGAAAGTGGTCTTTGCTGACTCGGCTTATGAATACAACAAATATCACAGTCAGCTGTGAGATTTTTAATCTCCTTTGAGATTACTGCCAACCACATCGATGACTGAGCCCTTCCTCTACATCTGATGATCTCTAAGTGCCCCTTGTGTATCATTCTGCAGTGAAACGGAAATGTCCAGCCTTTCAGCAAGTACTGAAATGTTATCCACAATTGTGAAATTCTGTCAATGTGCAAAGTAAGTCTTCATGATTAACCTACTGGGCCTTTGGTCTGGCCAAATTTCAACATAATACTGTTCGGTGGTAACACACTCTTGGCCCTACTGTTATTCCTGGTGTACAGTATTTGATTGATGCTCTTCTGGCTTGCTGACCACTCTAAAGCCATTTGTGGTCTGAGTATACAATGCAATTTTACAAACAGTTTCCTCACCATTTGTTGAAAAGCTGTCCACTGTCAGTCTATTGAGTGCATCTGCTAATCTCTACAGCTTCCCCGCACACATTTTATCTCAAATTTAAACCTCCATGGATGGAGTTGGAACCCAGTATCCATACAGGCATCTTTGACAACTATTTTTCATCTAACAGGGAGACTAATTATTTATTGTCCATCTATACAGGCATTTCAGGCCAAAGATATAGGCTCAACTGACTGAAAGAACCTCCTCTCTATAATTACATAGCATGTCTCTATGTGTGGCTTTGCCCTGGAAGCATGATAACTGGTTTCCGATATCCACCTAGTTGTCCTGAAAGTACACTGCTCCTATCTGGAGCTTTGATGGATGGAGATTATGGATTGTAGTAGGGGCAGGAAATCTGCAGACTTCAGCATGCACTTGATCCTTTGGGACTTCTCCTCCTGAATAAACTCCAGCACTATCCTTGTGTTTTCTTGAGCGGTTGTCTCAAGGGGAGCAGTTGTTAAGTGAGGCAAGAATTTCACCAACTGGTTTATGTTCCAAAAAGGTTTTGAAGGCCATGAACCAATTTCAGGACTAGAGGTACAGAGCAGTGAAAGGTCAAATGGCTACTCAGAGATTGATGTTAATGCATTGGAGCTACTGACATTAGAAAATATATCCAATGCAATCCAAGGGGAAATTGGTGATCCAGGCAACCCAGATTTGACAGACATGTTTATATTAATCTAAAGGGGGAATCAATTTAAGTAATTTGCTGGGATTTTTTTTAAAAATGACAACAGAGAGTTTTGATGAGGGTAATTCTGGTGATGTTGTATACATGGGCATACAGAAGGTATTTGATGCAGTGCCACACAACAGATTTATGAGGAAAGTTATAGGTCATGGAACGAAAGGGTCTGCAACAACATGAATACAAAACTGTCTGAGTGATAAGGGAAATGAGAATAGTGGTCAAGGGATATCTTGCAGACTGGAGGAAGGTTTGTAGCAGAGTTCCCCAGAAGTCAGTGTTGGGACCCTCACTTTTCCTGATACATATTAATGACCCAGATCATGATCTGCAGAGGAAAATTTCATATTTTACTGATGACTCAAAACTTGGAAGAATTGTAAACTGTGAGAAGGACAGTGTGGAACCCCAGAATGACAAAGACAAGGAGGTGGAGTGGGCAGACAGGTGGCATATTCGTTTCAATGCAGAGAAGTGTGAGGTGAAGAACATTGAAAAACAATAGGGGGTACAATTCTAAGGGGTGGAGCGCAGGAGCAAAAAGACCTGGGTATGTACATGCACAGGCCATTGAAAGTGGCAGGACAGGTGGAAAAAACAATTAATAAAGCATACACTATCCTCAGCATTATTAATTGAGGCTTAGAGTACAAAAGCAACTAGGTGATGTTGAACCTGTACAAGACACTTGATAATCCTCAGCTGCAGTATCATGTACAGTGTGGACATCATATTATAGAAAGGGTGTGAATGCATTGGAGAGGGCGCATAAGCAGTTTACAAGAATGGTTCCAGGGAGAAAAGAACTTCAGTTATGAAGATAGATTTTAGAAACTGGGATTACTGTCCTTTGAGAGAAGACAGCTTTAAGGAGATCTGATAGAGGTTTCCAAAATCATGAGTGGGCTGTATAGTGTGATAATGGAGAAACTGTTCCCACTCATGCAAGGAATAAGAATGAGGGCACAGATTTAATGTGATGTGTAAAATAAGCAAGGGTGAATTGAGGAAACATTTGGATACGCATAGGTCAAATGGCCTCCTTCTGTGTCTTTGCATTTCTGTGATTCTGTGATGAAAGATTCCAGACCTGAAATGTTATATCTGTTTTTCTCCATTCTCAGCATTTCCAGTACTTTCTGTTTTTATTTCAGATTTTCCCCTCATCTGTAATATTCTGCTTTTTAATGAAAGATTTTGAGATTGTGTTTGTTGAGAGCTTTGGGGAGAACTTGGTGGGGAAAGGGGATTGGTTGCTGTTATAATTTTTGAAATATGGCTACATTTTGAAGGAAGTACATAATTTCATGTTGGCTGAGGATAACTTTGACTGTCAGCTGTTGTAAAATACTATTTTTCTACTAAAGCTTGAATATATTTAAAACATAGAACACACTGCACATCAGTGATAAGCAAATGATTAGTTATAATTTAAGTACATACTGACAATGTGTCTTTGTAAATGATTGCCTTTGGTTTTTAAATGTAATTTCATGTTCTTTGGTGGAGAGATGATCTGTACTTAAAACAAATTATAAAGTACAAATATAAATGATAGGGTGTGTGATATCATGTCATGAATAATAAAGTCAGGCAAGCAAATATCAGAAAAATTATCAGAGAAAGAATCTGTACTGTTTTTATAGTCAAGAGTTGTTTTATGACTGATTCAATTTTCATTCAGAATGTGCACCATGCTCTTACAGCTGATACCTTTCTGCTTTTTAACATCATTCAATGTAAATATATGACTGGTGTATTGTTGAATATTTCTGGTAAAAACATCATATTTCTGGTAAAAAAAACACCATATTTCATATTGTTTGTTTATTTTTATCTATTTATTAGTTTTTTTGTCCATCCTTTTTTTCCATTCTTGAGCTCTCTTTTGTTGCTCCCTTTGTCTTGATCCTTTGATTTCTTTGTGGGTTTTCCTGTGTCTCTGTTGTAGACGGGTGGTTTACCAGTGTGAACCTTTGGGATCATGATGTAATGATACTGTGAAGGTAAAGTTGCTATAGTCTTACCAGAGCTCTGTCAATAGTGACTCTCTCTAATGAGGTACACCATACCTCAGGTGAGGTTGAAAAGGAGAATCCTTCATGGAAATCTCAGCCAGTGCAGGAATTGAACTCACACTGTGGGCAATCACTGCATTGCAGACCAGCCGTCCAGCCAACCAAGCTAACCGGTTTTCAGCAGCAGCAGCAACTCGAAGGGCGGGAGCTTGCACCAGGGGCCTGCCGGGAGCGGTGAGTCACTGATTTGTGCTTTTAAATTTGAAGTCAGAGAGCAGAGGTTTCTGGGAAAGGAGGGGCTTCTTATTTTTGTTTCTGTCCTGCTATATAAGTCAGTGTCTTTTCAACCCGTGACCCTACCTTTGTAGAGCCTCCCAGCCAACCACCTCCTCTAACCTTAAAGACCGGGGACATATCACTTAAGCGTCGCTTCTTTTTTACTTTGTGACTAGGGGACGAGAAGGGATGGCAGAGCAGGGAGAGCAATGTTCCTCCTGCAGGATGTTTGAGGTCAGGGACGCCATTCATGTCCCATCCAAGTACATTTGCAGGAAGTGCACCCAACTCTCACTTCTCCAAGACCGTGTTAGGGAACTGGAGCAGGAGCTGGACGAACTTCGGATCATTCTGGAGACAGAGGCTCTGATAGATAAGAGTTACTCCTAGGCACGAAGAAAGCTGGGTGACTGGTCGAAGGGGGAAAAACAGTGAGTGGAGGGATCCCCTGTGGTCGTTCCCCTGAAAAACATGTATACCGTTTGGATACTGTTGAGGGGAACGACTTACCCAGGGTATGTATTGGGACCCAGGTCTCTGGCACAGAGCCTGTCCTTGTTGCATAGAAGGGAAGGAGGGAAAAGGAGGAGAGTATTAGTCATTGGGGACTCACTAGATAGAGGCTCAGATAAAAGGTTTGTTGGGAGCGAACGAGACTCACGGTTTGTGTGTTGCCTCCCAAGTGCCAGGGTCTGTGATGTCTCGGATCGTATCTTTGGCATCCTGAAGGGAGAGGATGACCAGCCTCAAGTTGTTGTCCATGTAGGTACCAACGACATAGGTAGAAAGAGGGATAGGGATGTAAGGCAGGATTTCAGGGAGCTAGGGTGGAAGCTGAGAGCTAGAAGAAACAGAGTTGTTATCTCTAATTTGTTACCTGTGCCACGTGATAGCGAGGCAAGGAATAGGGAGAGTTATCAGCTGAACATGTGGCTGCAAGGATGGTGCAGGAGGGAGGGTTTCAGGTTCGTGGATAATTGGGGCTCATTCTGGGGAAGGTGGGACTTTTACAAACAGAGTGGTCTTCACTTGAACCAGAGGGGTACTAATATCCTGGATGGGAAATTTACTGGTGCTATTCGGGTGGGTGCTAAACGAACATTTCTCATCGGTTTTCACTCAGGAAAAGGAGAATATTATTGAGGAGAAGAATGAGGTACGAGATATTAGACTAGAAAGGATCAAGGTTAGTTACGAACAGGTGTTATCAATTCTAGAAAGAGTGAAAGTAGACAAGTCCCCCTGGGCAGGTTGGGATTTATCCGAGGATTCTCTGGGAAGCTAGGGAGGAGATAGCAGAGCCTTTGGCTTTGACATTTGAGTTGTCATTGTCTACAGGTTTGGTACCAAAGACTGGAGGATTGCAAATGTGGTGCCCTTGTTCAAGAAGGGCAGTAGAGATGACCCAGGTAATTATAGACCAGTGAGCCTTACTTCTATTGTAGGAAAGGATTATAAAGATAAGATTTATAATCAAATTGCAAGCAACAATTTGATTTCAGAGAGCCAACATGGTTTCGTCAAGGGTAGGTCGTGTCTCACAAACCTCATTGAGTTTTTTGAGAAGGTGACCAAGCATGTAGATGAGGGTAGGGCAATTGACGTGATGTACATGGACTTCAGTAAAGCCTTTGATAAGGTTCCACGTGATAGGCTGTTGGAGAAAATGCAGAGGCATGGAATTGAGGGCAATTTAGCAGTTTGGATTAGAAACTGGCTTTCTGAAAGAAGGCAGTGAGTGGTGGTTGATGGAAAATATTCAGCCTGGAGTCCAGTTACTGGTGGTGTGCCTCAAGGATTTGTTTTGGGACCACTGCTGTTTGTCATTTTTATAAATGACTTAGACGCAGGTATAGGTGGATGGATTAGTAAATTTGCAGATGACTCTAAAGTCAGTGGAGTAGTGGACAGTGTGGAAGAATGTTACAGATTGCAGGGGGACTTGGATAAAATGCAGAATTGGGCTGAGAGGTGACAAATGGAGTTCAATGCAGCTAAATGTGAGGTGATGCACTTTGGGAAGAATAACAGGAAGGCAGAGTACTGGGTCAATGGAAATACTTTTGGTAGTGTGGATGTGCAGCGGGATCTTGGAGTCCATGTGCATAGATCTCAAAGTTGCCACCCAGGTGGATAGTGCTGTTAAGAAGACATACGGTGTGGTAGGTTTCATTGGTAGAGGGATTGAGTTCTGGAGCCGCAAAATCATGTTGCAACTATACAAAGCGCTGGTGGAATATTGTGTACAGTTCTGGTCCCCATATTTCGGGAAGGATGTGGAAGCATTGGGAAAGGTGCAGAGGAGATTTACCAGGATGTTGCCTGGTCTGGAGGGAAGGTCTTATGAGGAAAGGCTGAGAGACTTGAACCTGTTCTCATTGGCAAGAAGAAGGCGAAGAGGGTGTTTGATAGAGACATACAAGATGATCAGAGGATTAGATAGGGTAGACAGTGAAAGTCTTTTTCCTAGGATGATGACGTCAGCATGTACGAGGGGGCATAATTACAAATTGAGGGGTAATAGATTTAAGACAAATGTCAGAGGCAGGTTCTTTATGCAGAGAGTGGTAAGGGCATGGTATGCCCTACCTACTAATGTCGTCAACTCAGCCACATTAGGGAGATTTAAACAATCCTCAGGTAAGCACATGGATGATTTTGGGATAGTGAAGGGGGATGAGCTGAGAATAGTTCACAGGTCGGCGCAACATCGAGGGCCGAAGGGCCTGTTCTGCGCTGTATTGTTCTATATTCTATGACCCCTGATGTAACATGTGAACAAAAGAGATCTGTAAAAGAGCACATGGACAAGACACTCTGAGTTAGTGGAGATCAATGACTGTATGAAATGCTAGTACATAAATAAATGGCTGTGATGAAATGTACCTAGGCTGCAGATTAACCAGCAGACCAAGAGTCCCATCAAACTGACCAGAAGAGGTGGCAGCAAGATGACACACATGGTACCAAGTATTATAGAGAAGACATAAGCAGCCAGAATATAAAGAAAGGCTACAGCAATGGAAAACCACTGCAATACCTCAAATGCAGGTCAGAAGGAGAACCAAAATAAAACCTCTTTGACTCACCAGCAAGGAGAGGTCGTGTCCTGGACAGAAGGCTCCTAAATCTGTTGCAATCCAGAAAAAGTTACTTACATAATGCAATGATCAGCAAACATCCCAATTCTGGTTAATGCTGGAGGAAAGATCACCGGTGAAGCAGCTGAAGATGGTTGGCTCTTGACTTACCAGACCCTAAACTTATTGGTCAGAGTATTGAGTACAGGAGTTGGGAGGTCATGTTGCGGCTGTACAGGACATTGATTAGGCCACTGTTGGAATATTGCATGCAATTCTGGTCTCCTTCCTATTGGAAATATGTTGTGAAACTTGAAAGGGTTCAGAAAAGATTTATAAGGATGTTGCCAGAGTTGGAGGATTTGAGCTATAAGGAGAGGCTGAACAGGCTGGGGCTGTTTTCCCTGGAGCGTCGGAGGCTGAGGGGTGACCTTATAGAGGTTTACAAAATTATGAGGGGCATGGCTAGGGTAAATAGGCAAAGTCTTTTCCCTGGGGTCGGAGAGTCCAGAACTGGAGGGCATAGGTTTATGGTGAGAGGGGAAAGATTAAAAAGAGACCTATGGGGCAACTTTTTCACTCAGAGGGTGGTATGTGTATGGAATGAGCTGCCAAAGGAAGTGGTGGAGGCTGGTACAATTGCAACATTTAAGAGACATTTGGAATGGTATATGAATAGGAAGGGTTTGGAGGGCTATGGGCCAGGTGCTGGCAAATGGGACTAGATTGGGTTGGGATATCTGGTCGGCATGAACAGGTTGGACCGAAGGGTCTGTTTCTGTGCTGTATAGCTCAATGACTAAGGTGACAGTACAGTGAAGTGAGTTTCTTCAGTGAAATTGACAGGTTTAGAAGCTTACAATAATTGAAATGTACCAGTTGCAACTTTGCGAAGATGAGAGTCTGCTATTCACAATACATCATATAAAAGTGTGTTCTTATTGCCTGAATAGTGCTTTTTACCTTGCTGAAAGTCAGTCCACCTGACTTGGACTTTACTTATATTTGATCTGCACTTTCTTGCTGTTTGCCTTCACTGTGGCGTGGGAGCAGCTTGTCCAGTTTTATCTTGGACCTCTGATGAAGAATACAGAAACAGCAGTATACATCCTCAGACACTTCCAATTAGTACTTGCTTGTTTAGAAAGATTGGTCTCTTCTTCCTTGGCACACATAATCTCACTTGCTGAAACCACAGGCATCAAAGTGAGGTTAGGCCATTCTGACTCTTATCCAGGTCTTTTTAACAAGAAATCCATCTTTTGACAAATTCACTGTGTCTTCGCTGCCTGTCCTCTTCATTGAATAAGAATCCTGGAAAGAGGATGCTCCTGCCATGGCTGAGTTCCCCATACTACAGCTCTCAACACTTGCACGTCCACTCAATTTCCACTGGATGGGTACTGGAGTGATTCGGAACTAAGTTTTCTGTCTAGTTATATTTGTGTGTGTGAATATCAACATCTGCACATATTCACCTGTAGCTGTGAAAATGCTCTGAGTTATAGCCTGCATGTGAATATATTAACCTGACTGTCCTTTCCAGAGCTAGCCACTCCCTTGGTCAATCAATTACAGTTCAACTTTGTATCAATAATGTTAACTTTAAGTGGAAAATTGCTACATGTGGCTTATCCTCAAAACACACGAGAATTCTAACCTGACTAATTATAATGTTATCAGTCTCATCAATAAAATAATGGAAAGAACCACCAAAAGAGTCCTGCAAAAAAAAACACCTGTTTGCTAATTCTCACATTGAGTTTAGCCAGGATTACCTGGCTGCATATTTCATAAAATCTTTAAATTCAAATTTGCATGCAAGAGATGAATGGCAGTGGAAAAGTAAGGGACGTAGTTTTGACAGTAATGCAGCAGTTGGCTAAACTTAGCACCACTGAACCCAACTAAAATAGAAGCCAATATGTTTTATAGGGAAAGACTTTAGAGCCTCTTCATTCCATTAATCAACCTAATGAACCTTCTTTGAATTGCCTCCAGTGCAAGCATTTCCTTATTTCAGACAAGGAAACCAAAACTGCACGCCATGCATTAACAGTTGACTCACTAACAGCCTGTACAGTTGTAATAAGCTGTTTCTATTTGCAAAAGGCCAATATTCTATTTGCTTTCCTAATTACTTACTACCTTGCGTGCTAACTTGTTGGCACTCTGTGCTTTGACGTAATATCCATCCTTCTCGATTACAGTGGAGTACACAGTAGCTATAATCTACAGGATACACAACAAAAGTTCATTGGGTTAATTTTGATGACAGTCATCTCCCTGGAATTTTCCAGTCCTAGAGGAAGTGAGAAAAATGGTGGGTGAGCGGACTTCATTGGGTTGGAGTCAAAAAATCAGATCCTCACTGGTGAGATAAACTTCTGCAATGAGGTTCTGCCAAACTCAGAATATGAGTCAACCTTCATAATTGTAGGTGCCAGCATCTATTTGCAACTCATTAAAACTTGCTGAACTTAAATGGCTCTTTCTGATTAACTTTGGAGGGCAACCTCAAAGAGAATGAAGACCGCATGCATCAGTAAACGATCCTCAAAAATCTCATGAAACTAACAGCATGATGGCAAAGGTCAACCATGCCCTTCTTCTGGTCATCTTGCAGCTGAGGGAACATGTGTTGTAGGATATAGGAGCAGGATAAGCAGCCAGAGACGGCAGATTGGCCTGCAGATATGTAAAGTTCAGGCCAGCAGGAACCACACTGGTGATAAGCATTGGCCAGAAACCACAATTACAGACATTGCTGGAACTATCTACAAGTGATTCAGAGACATTGCAGTAGGTGCCACATGATCTTCTGTGAAGTTGACTCCAATGCCTCATAATGACTAGATAAGCACCTGCAGCCACAAGGACAGTGTAGCAATCCCATGTTGGTTACTTTAAAGGAAACAACGACCTTCAAGTTTTAAGCATGTGAACCAATTCAGGGAGCCACTGGGCACACCTGTGGAATTTCTGAGTTTGCCACCATAAATGTATCTGGAAGATGACTCTATTTGTTAAACCTCGCAAATTTGTGATGTTCCCTTTGGATACAGGCAGCCATTGTGGTCAGATTTCCTGTGATAGCAGGTTTCTCACAGGTACAAGGTGCAATCTGTTGCACTCATATTGCCATCAGAGCACCATGGCAACAACCAGTGGTGTTTTGCAATAGGAAAAGGCTACACTCTCTTAATGTCCAGATCATATGCAACCATAACAGCCAAATACTCCAGATCTTCGCAGTAATATCCACGGAGCTGTCAGGACTTGTACATTCTGGAGCTCTGATAGATGGTTACAGATGAGTGTCCTTGTGTGCCATGGCCATTGATGAGCTTGAGCCATGTATTTCAGGTTTGAACTCAAGTCAAGAACTATCTTGTGTTCTGGTAGACCTCAGACTTGAGAGGAATCACCATCCTTTCCAGACAGGTAACCAAGCACGAAGTAGACAAAAACCTAGCTGACCATATGCAGCGTGGGTCATACATAGAAAGGTAAGGGCTGTTGTGGAATGGTGGTAGTCCCTTTACCTCTTGGCCAGGAGGCCTGGGTTAAAGTCCTATCTGCTGCAGAGGTGTGTTATAACATCTCTGAATGGGTTGATTAGAAGACATCCACACCCAGGGAGATAGATTATATAGAAGTTCAAGGATTTAGCCCACAACTTCGACTCTGCCCTCAAATTCACCTGGTCCATCTTGGACACCTTCCTCCCCTTTCTCGATCTCACCATTTCCATCTCTGGCCACAATCGCTAGACGGATGTCTACAAAGATCCAGAGACCCCCATAACTGCCTGGTTCCCACCCTGCAAAAACACCATCTCATTCTCCCAATTCCTCCGTCTCTGCTCCATTTGCTCGGACAAGGGGACATTCCACTCGCGAGTATCCCAGATGTCCACCTATTTTGAGCAATGTGATTTTTCTCCCTCTGTTATCCAGACAGCCCTCTGCCATACCACCTCCATTCCCCGTTCCACTACTCTAAAGGCCCCCCAATGCAATAAGGTCAGAGTGCCCCTTGTCCTCAACTACCACACTACTAGTCTCCGCATCCAACGTATCATCCTCACACACTTCCACCAACTGCAAATAGACTCCACCACCAAGAACATCTTCCTCTCCCCACCCCTCTCAGCCTTCTGCAAGGACCATTCCCTCAGACAGTCTTTGGTTCATGCCACCCCCGCCAACGAACCCCCAGGTACCTTTCCCTGCAAGCAGAAAAAAATGCAAATTCTGCCAGTACACCATTCCCCTCATCTCCATCCAGGGCCCCAAACAGTCTTTCCAGGTGAGACAGAGGTTCACCTGCTTCCCTTGCAATCTAGTTTATTGCATCAGGTGCTCCCGATGTGGTCTTTTCTACATTGGGGAGACCAAACGTAAACTTAGGAAATGGCTCACCGAGCATCACAGCCGAATCCACAGGGCCCGACCAGACCTCCCAGTCACCGCCTATTTCCATTCCCTCAACCACTCCCTTTCTGAAATGACCACCTTGGCCTCCTCCATTGCCACAACAAACAAACAGCGCCTATTGGAGGATCAACACCTTATCTTTTGCTTGTGCACCCTACAGCCTGGAGGACTCAACATTGATTTCTCCAATTTCAAATAACCTCCCTCCCCATCCCCATCCCCATCCCCATCCCCATACCCATCCCCATCCCTCGACTTCCTACTCAGCCCCTCCCCTTCGTTTCCCTTCCACTGCTCCCTGCCACCAACTAGATCCATTCCTCCCATTGACCAACCAGGTCGTATCCTCTAGGCGAAAGTGAGGACTGCAGGTGCTGGAGATTAGAGTCAAGAGTGTGGTGCTGGAAAAGCGCAGCAGGTCAGGCAGCATCAGAGGAGCAGGAGAATTGATGTTTTGGGCAAAAGCCCTTCATCAGGAATCCTGATGAATGGATTTTGCATGAAATGTTGATTTTCCTGCTCCTCAGCGGTCGTACCATCTTCACCTATCCATACTTCACCAACTTGCCCCTGCCTCACCCTTTATCTGCAACTCCCCCTACACCCACCCCCAGTCCTGAAGAAGGGTTACACCTGAAATGTTGACTTCTCCGCCTCCTGATGCTGCCTGGCTTGCTGTGTTCTTCCAGCCTCCTGCTTGTCGACTTTGTATAAAACGTGAGCAATCTAATCAACCAGTATGTGACATGTTTGCAAAAGACCTGCCACTATCTTTCTTTTAATGCACAAATTAATTCAAGGTGCAATATGTTTTTAACTGTGGCCTGATACTGCTTACAAGCTCCACAATTTAATGCCAGCACTGCATCCAGACTGCCCTTATCACCTGGGCAGCGCTTAGGATTGTGGGAGTTGTAGTTTTCTAGGGGCGGGGCAAGATGTTGATGCGAAGGAGGGTTCTGCGATTCCTTGGACTACGTTACCCAGACTGCCCCGGGAGCACCGTCGGCGTTCGCAGGTGTTTGCGCGATGGCGGCTGCTCAGGGGGAGCCGGACGGAGGTGGGCGATGTCAAGAGATGGAGGTGCGAAGGCCGCAAGAAGGGGATGGGTCGCTGCAGGTGATCCCCAAACCCGAGAACACTCGCGAAAAAATGGTTCTGTACCATTGGTCACAGTCCTTCTCCTCACAGAAGGTGGGTTTGTCTCGGATAAGGCGGGATGAGCGGAGAGGGAGCAGTGGTTCCACAGGCTGGACTAGGCCAGGGCTAGGGCCAGGGCTAGGGCCAGGGCCAGGGCCAGGGCCAGGGCCAGGGCCAGGGCCAGGGCAAGAGCTAGGGCCAGGGCATCCTTCCCCAAACATCCCCCCCCCCCCCCAACTCCTTTACATTTCTGTCGAGGAGTACGACTTGTGTCTCCCTGCTTTACAGGTCAACCTGTTATTTTATAGTGTAAAAACATACTTTATCCATAAATTAGCTGTAAATAAGTGGAAAGGTCCAAATGCAATTCAGTACAGACTGGAGAAAATACGGTGGAATTTGACATTGCTCCTTAAAGCTTCAATTCTGTTGCAGTAGAAAGTGGTTTTCTCATTGTAAAAGGAAACTATTTGCAGTCCCATTAAGACGACAAGGGGATCTTGCAATTTAGCAGGTCCTTGTTATATTTTGACAGTGGTCTTTCCTCGCTCAAGGGAGACTGATGGATGTCCTATCTCCAGCTGAGGGTGGGTTTATCCTGGGTCAAACCTATTGTTACATGAGGACTGGGCTTGTTGTTTTATATAAATTCATGCCTCAAGCTTTATTGTTAGGGAGGACTCGGCTTGTTTTATGCATAGATTCATGCCAGCGGTGAGTAAGGACGTTTTAGGCAAAAATGAGGACTGCAGATGCTGGATGTCAGAGTCTAGATTAGAGTGGTGCTAGAAAAGCACAGCAGGTCAGGCAGTATCCAAGGAGCAGGAAAATGGACATTTCGGACAAAAGCCCTTCATCAGGAATGTTATCCCATTGTCTTATGTACTATAGAGATACAGCCTGTCCACCCTTATTGGTAGTGTATAGAATCAAATCAATTTGGTATTTTGACTTTTACATTGTCTGGTGCTGCAGCATGACAAATTGATCTCTTAATGTGTAGAAAAGGAAGGTGTTTGATTGTGTTAAACTAGTTCAGAACAGTGGTTCCTGAGCTGTCATTATTGCTTACCTCTGGCAGGATGTAAATTAGACATTTTAATGTCTGCAATGGCTGAGCATGTTACAAAATGTAAACATTATTAATGTGTGTTCAACACGGTTAATGTGATAACTTTGTTTGAATAAATGCACCACATTTGGTGTAATTGACAATAGCTTGAGTCATAAATAATTGGACATTGAAGCATAAAGGCATTTTTTTGTGCACTCCACAATTGGATGAGTTAAACTGTTTCTAGCCAATGCGAAGATTATCTATTTCCCAAAGGGCAACATTGTTGTTCTTGACACTTTTTAATCCATTTTTTGCCACCTTTAGGCTCAATTATTCTAGTGACCTATCCTCCATGAACATCCATGCGTGCAGAGCAGTGTTTATTCTGTCCTACGATAAATATCTGTTCTGCCATTATTGACTTGCACTGGTCCATGTGCTACAATGCATTACATTAAAACTTCTCTTTATGGTCTTCCTGAATCCAATATTTTAAAGCATTCTCAAAGCCTTTATTTAGTTGCATAGGCATCTTTCAGTCCTGAGTCTTTCTTTTTTAATATATAAATTCCCTTCCTTTATCTCACTTGTGGTAGGTCATGTGTTGACTCCACTTTTCCCTCATTCCTGTATGCTTGCACCAGTCTGTTCCCATACTAATGTTTGTCTTCAAGACAGTCGTACCTTATCATGCCATCCCCCATTTGTGAAATCCTGTGTGTGATTTCTTTTAACTATACGAAGGCAAGATAAAAATAAAATATCACAGATGTTGAAAATCAGAAATTAAAAACTGGCAACACTAAACAAGTCTGGCAGTAACTGTGGAGAGAGAGACTTAAATTTTTCAAGTCAAATGCGATTCTTCAGAACTGAAGAATGCAAATTATACATTTCTTTGATAAACTGTTAAATGATGTGTTGATGTCAACAGTTAGATAGGAAAACTCTGAACTGCTTACCTCGGTTGATGAAGAAGGGCTCATGCCCGAAACGTCGATTCTCCTGCTCCTTGGATGCTGCCTGACCTGCGCTTTTCCAGCAACACATTTTCAGCTCTGATCTCCAGCATCTGCAGTCCTCACTTTCTCCTCCAGGACTCCTAATCCCGAGACACAGGGAGCATTTCTTACTTCATCTAATTGCTTTGCACTGAAGAACAATGCTGAAATCCTGAAGGAATCAACTCCTTTTGGAGTCTCAAAGCTCCTTTCCTGGAGGAGGTAACCTGGAAACACAGGCATTTTCAGAGCCTTTTGCTGGTTGCGGTTAGTGGCCTGAAGAAATCGAACCCCTGCCACTACGTTACCCCATTCCTTCTGATCCCTTGAAGCTCCTTTCTAGTCAGGAAGTTGGCTATCATAGGAAACTGCTGTGAATGACAGGTTGCCTCACTTCCTCAGGCATAAAGCCATATAATTGTGTTGATAGACCCCTCTGAGAAAGTGCATTTCTTCAAATGTGTAAGGTGAGGGGGGGAAAGATATAAAAAGGAATTATGGGACAACTTTTTACACAGAGGATGGTACATGTACGGAGTGAGCTGCCAGAAGAACTAGTGAAGGCTAGTACAATTGCAACATTTAAAAGGCATCTGGATGGGTATATGAATAGGAAAGGTTTGGAGGGATATGGGCTGGGTGCGTGGGTTGGGATATCTTGCATGGAAGAGTGGACCGAAGAGTCTGTTTCCGTGCTGTACATCTCTATAACTCTGATCCAAAGTAGTTTGGAAAAGAATGCTGGGACCTCCAACATATGTACTAGCACTAAGAGCAGATTAAGGATTGTCATTGACCAATTGGCACAGAGAACCGTTCTCCTGGAACAAACTTATCAACCCATCCCTGAACCATAATATTATGTGCCATTGCCTAATTTTTTTTACACTCATGTATTGCAAACCTGATGAACCAAAATAAGGAAATATCAGTTAAATCCACTTGATTACTTCACTTACCCCCCCACCCCGCACCAAGAGATGAATTGTGTACCCCATAGAATGTGCTTACCATTGTTTAGGTGCCACTGGTCTAGAAAGTGCACTTTGTGGTCTATTAAAAAAAACATTCCAAATACTGATCACATGGATTTTGCTCCTACTGGGTAGGTATTGTTTGAACAAATTGTTAATACTATGAAAAATGTGAAGACTCAAATAGGGTACAAGAGATTTGTTAGAATTGAACTGGACTAGCCTGCTTTGGAGCAGAGAGGGTTTTTGGAGAGTCAAAGTAATGGTGCATTTTGCGAGAGGAAGGAAAGTGAAATTATTGTTGCAGACAAGTGGTAGTACCATACGACTTGGACTTCAATTAGTTGGAGAGCTGGTGATCTGATTTATTAATATGGAATGAGTTACAATTTGGAATGAACAGCCTGTGCCTCCACAGATAGATCAGTCACTTGATGTTGTATGCATAGTTATCAACGATATGACTGCTTTTCTAGATTGTTTCACCTTGCTTTTTGTCAGAGAGATGTAGCCACAATGCCACCAATCGTCCATGCATTGCTTTTAGGTTATCGGTAGTAGACAAATAATATAATTAGGAATTGTTTTGGAATTTATGCTTTTGTTCTTTCCCTGTTCATACCTGCAAAATAATAGTGATAATTTAGCCTGGATGTAGGTTTGATGGCTGAGCTGGAACGTTGGTTTTCAGATGTTTCATCACCATAACTAGGTAACATTTTCAGTGAGCCCCCAGATGAAGCACTGCTGGTGTTTCCTGCTTTTTGTTTATATGTTTGGGTTTCCTTGGGTTGGTGATGTCACTTCCTGTGGTGACATCATTTCCTATTCTTTTTCTCAGGGGGTGGTAAATGGGATCCAAGTCAGTGTATTTGTTGATAGAGTTCCGGTTGGAATGCCATGTCTCGAGACATGCACGAGAATTCCTAGAAGGATGGCATTCCAACCGGACCTGCCAGTGTGCCAAACTCCAAGAAAGCTTGAGTAATCGGCATCTGAGGGAGCTTTGAGAAAGGGTTTCACAGAATTGGTACACAGAGAAATTCTAGCCTATTGAAGGAAAGTCCAGCAGTGTGAGGAAAACAGCTGAATGCGTTAACCTCTTGGCTTCAGCTTCAACTCTGCAGTGGGCCCAAATAATATCTGAGACTGATTGGGACTTTCTTCTTTTAAGCGT
The DNA here is from genome assembly GCF_037043375.1 of Chiloscyllium plagiosum. Lineage (NCBI taxonomy): Eukaryota > Metazoa > Chordata > Chondrichthyes > Orectolobiformes > Hemiscylliidae > Chiloscyllium > Chiloscyllium plagiosum. The sequence continues at coordinate 14,124,927 of NW_028270142.1, forward strand.
TGTTTAATTTTCAGTACTCGTTTTCATCTTGATATCTATCAATTTTAGTTAAAACATTATCCCTAAGTAACCTTAAGTCGTTTAGAATAAACTTACTATTAATCACCTTAAACTGAATTACCTTGCAGTTGAATTATTCAAATTGAATGGTTGGGGGTCAGTAAATGAGCAAAATTAACAGCTCACTGACCATGTGTTAGACCAATCTGATGGCCTTAACACTTTGTAAAAGTCATCTAAATAAAGTATTCTGCAGAAGCATAAATTCTGAGCAGAAATAGACGTGACAAAATTCAGACCTTTCATAAATAAATCAGCAAATGGTGGAATATTTTGAGATTGTGAATAGTAATTGGAATATGTATTCAGCTGGAATTAACTGTCATTAAGGAAATAACCCTATTCTGGGAATATTATTAATTACCTTAAATTTTTATATCAATGTCTGACAGTTTATTGAAACAAATTAATTAGTAACTCAGACCTAGATTAATATTCTGGAGATATCAGTTCAAATCCCACTGTAGCAGTTTGCAAATTTGTTTTTGTATTAATTTAAAAGAAATACAATGTGATACCCTTAATAGTAACCTTGAAGCTATTATTTGTTTAAACGTTTAAAAAAAAGTCAACTGGCTCAATAATACTTTTTTATTCACTTCTGAGACTTGGGTGTCGTCTGTCCCATGTTGTTCTTGAAGGTGGTGGTGAGCTGACTCCTTGAACCACTGCAGTCCATGTAAACTAACCCACAATGCCTTTAGGAAGGGAGATCCAGGATTTCGACCTAGCAGTAGTGAAGAGATGGCAATTATATTACCAAATCTGGATGGTGAGAGGCTTTGAGGTGAACCTGCAGGTGGTGGTGTTCCCATGTATCTGCTGCCCTTATCCGTCTAGATGGAAATGATTGTAGGTTTGGAAGATGCTGCCTGAGGATTTTTGGTGAATTTCTGCAGTGTATAATATGTACATTGTTGCTCTTGAGTGTTCAGTGTTGGAGGGAGTGGATCTTTGTGGATGTGGTGCTAGTCAAGCAGCTGCTTTGTGATGGATGATGTCAAGTGTTTTTGGAGCCGAACCCATCCAGGCAAGTTGGGAGTATTCCATCGCACTCCTGACGTGTCTTGTAGGTGATGGACAGCCTTTAGAGAGTCAGAAGGTGACTTACTCACCACAGTATTCCTAACCCCTAATCTTTTTTTAGCCACTCTGTTTATTTGGTGAGTCCATTTGAGTTTCTGTTTGGTGATAACCCCCAGGGATATTGATAGGGGGCATTTGGTGTCAGTAATATCATTGAATGCCAAGAGACAGTGTTTAGATTGGCTCTGTCTCTGTAGAATTTGTGTGCTGTGCATGTTGCCTAGCTGATGAGATGCCAAATTCTCAACAAATCTTTTCAAAACTTGCTTTCAACAATGACTTTTAATGTTCTAGTAAGCTTGTATTAAACTGGTTCAATGCTATGTAAGGTTTAGCAAACAACCTGATTGTAATCTAGGTAATAAATTCACATCATACTCGTCTGTCCTTTAAATTCCTTGTTATTAACATATGGGGACATAAGCTAAAATTGTGTGAGCTATCCAATTGACTTGAGCAAGACCCTGAAATGGTCATGTGCTCAGAATCAAACTTGTCAATTGGCATTCTACACTTTCCCATCAAAGCCAGGAGGTGGCAGATCAGTGAAATTACAACTGGGACACAGTGGCCCTGGAAGTACTCAGCATTGACTCTGGACTTGATGACAAAAGGAAAACACTATATAAGCTGTTAGCTCAGTTGGTTAGATGGCTGGTTTGCAATATAGAGAAATGCTAACAGCATTGTTTCAATTCCTGCACCTGCCAAGGTTGCCATGAAGGGATCTCCTTCTTATCCACCAGTCCTCGCGCTATTGCCTCTGAGAGCAGCCTTAAAGTCTTGTTTGACTGTGGCGACTTAACTTTTTCCTGTCCTCACTCATCTAAAGTATCACTCCTCCTCTATGCTGAGGCCATGATGATTCTGATTCTGATCTCCAGCACCTGCAGTCCTCACTTCTCCCACTGGGATATCAAAGCAATTACAGAAACGTGGCTTAGGGATGGACAGGACTTTTCGTCATTTATTTAAAAGATTTTGGATGTGAGCATAAGAGGTATAGTTAGTAAGTTTGCAGGTGACACAAAAATTGGAGGTGTAATGGACAGCAAAGAAGGTTACCTCAGATTACAACGTGTCCTTGATCAGATGGGCCAATGGGTTGAGAAGTGGCAGATGGAGTTTAAATTAGATACATGTGGGGATTTGCATTTTGGGAAAGCAAATCTTAGTGGGACTTGTACACTTAATGGTAAGGTCCGAGGGAGTATTGCTGAATAAAGAGACCCTTGGGAGTACAGGTTCATAGCTCTTTGAAAGTGGAGTTGCAGGTAGATAGGAAAGTAAAGAAGGCATTTGGTATGCTTTCCTTTATTGGTCAAAGTACATGAGTTGGGAGATCATGTTGCAGCTGTACAGGACATTGGTTAGATCACTTTTGGAATATTGCGTGCAATTCTGATCTCCTTCCTGTTAGAAGGATGTTGTGAAACTTGAAAGGGTTCAGAAAAGATTTACAAGGATGTTGCCAGGGTTGGAGGATTTGAGCTACAGGGAGAGGCTGAATAAGCTGGGGCTGTTTTCCCTGGAATGTCGAAGGCTGAGGGCTGACCTTATAGAGGTTTATAAAATCATGAGGGGCATGGATAGGATAAATAGGCAAGGTCTTTTCCCTGGGGTGGGGGAGTCCAGAATTAGAGGTTTCGGGTGAGAGGGGAAAGATAGAAAAGGGATTTAAAGGACAACATTTTGACACAGGGTGGTGTGTGTATGGAACGAGCTGCCAGAGGAAGTGGTGGAGGCTGGTACAATTGGAACATTTAAAAGACGTTTCGATGGGAATATGAATAAGAAGGGTTTGAAGTGCTGGCAAATGGGACTGGATTGGGTTAGGACATCTGATCGGCATGGACACATTGGACCGAAGGGTCTGTTTCCATGCTGTACATATCAATGATTCTGTGAACTTTCATTCACGACTTGCGTTTAGTATGACCTGTGCAGCATTCGGGATTGGGTTTATATTTGGCAAGTACCAATCGTGCCATAGAACTCTTGGGCAGTTACCCTCTCCAACAAGAGAGTCTGGCCGTCCCTCTTGAAATTTATTGGCATTCCCATCAGATTCTCCACAATTAAGAAACTCGGAGGTCGTGATTGACCAGACATTTTGTTGTTTCAGTCAAATAGATCTGTGGCTATAGGATAGGTCAGCGATTGAAATCCCTATAGTGAATGTATCTCTTGGCTTCCTCGAAAACCATTCTATCTTGTATAAGACATTAAATCCATAGTGTGATGGAATATTCTCCACTGGTCCAGATGAGTACAGCTCTGATAACATGACATTCTGTTTGATCAGCACCCAATCCACGTGTGTCAAAAGTGTACCGCATCTGTGTGTCATCTTCAAGGTTAACTAAATCAACTCACTGAGGCTTTTATGGTAGCATCTCCCACATTTGTGACTATCTATAAGAACAAGATGCATGGGTCGAATACCACTACCTAAATTCCGTTCTACGTCGTACACCATGCTGACTTGGAAACATATCAGAGTGGAGAGTGTAGTGCTGGAAAAGCATAGCAGTTCATGCAGCATCCGAGGAGTTGGAGAATTGACATTTTTGGGCATAAGTTCTTCATCAGGAAGATGATGTCAGGGGAAGGTGCTGGGAGTGGGACGTGGATCTGACCAGGGAGTAGCAGAGGGAATGGTCTCTCAGAAATGCTGATGGGTTGGGGAGGGAAATATATCCCTAGTGGTGGGGTCTGTTTGTAGTTGGCAGAAATGGTGAAGGATGATGTGAGATTGGTGAGGTAGAAGGTGAGGACTGGGGGCGGGGGGTGCAGTTCTGTCCTGTTCTGATGGGTTGGGAAGGGTGGGGTTCAGGGAAGGTGGTGCGGGAAGTGGATGCGATACTCTGGAGGGCACTGTCGACCATGTGTCATCTTTGGAAATTGTCATCTTTTGGAGAAGGAGGTCATCTGTGGTTTTCAATGGTGGAATTAGTCACCCTGGGAATAGATGCGGCGGAGGACTTGGGAATAAGGGATGATGTTTTTACCAGAGGCAGAGCGGGAGGAGGTATAGTCCAGGTAGCTGCTGGAGTCTGTAGGTTTGTAGTAGATGTTGGTCGCTGGAGATGGAAATTGATAGGTCAGGAAGGGGAGGGAGGTGTCAGAGATGGTTCAGGTGAACTTGAGGTCGCGGTGCTTATGTCCAAAACCCCAATTTTCCTGCTCCTCGATGCTGCCTGACCTGCTATGCTTTTCCCGCAACACACTCCCGACTCTAATCTGCAGTCCTCACTTTCTCCTTGGAAACATATCAGCTCATATGTATATGAAATATGTTCCTTTCTTGCCTCTGGGTTAAAATAGTGGAACTACTTACTTAATGGAATGAAAGTATAACCACTAAACAAAATATAGCAATTAAAGAACACTCTGTACCACCTTCAGGACAAAGAGAAATGGTTAATAAATGCTGGTCTTTCTAGTAGCACTCTCTTGTGAAATACTAAATGGAAAAACCCAAGAAAGGGTGGGTGCCGTGAGTGATTTGAAACGTGTGAGATCCTCAAATTGTTTTGCTTTGGCAGTTGAAGAGCTGCAGAACATGCCTGGGATGAGATATTTGTCTGTGACTTGGTTCAGTTGAATATGCAAACAACAGTAGAGTTCTCAATGATTGTAAGTTGGGAGATATGGGATGCTGCACAGGATATCAGACAAGGTAAGCTTATGGTTGATACACACAGGGATCATGTTTTTAGCGGTAAGTAGGTGACAAAGGTTTACGTTGGAGGTCTAAGAATTTTTTTGTAGATTTATTTGTAGGTTTGCTTGCTGAGCTGGAAGGTACATTTTTCAGATGTTTCGTCACCATACTAAGTAACATCTTCAGTGAGCCTCCGGACAAAGCACTGCTGATGATTCCTGCTTTCTGTTTATATGTTTGGGTTTCTTTGGGTTGGTGGTGTCATTTCCTGTTCTTTTCCTCAGGGGTGGTAGATTGCATTTTTTGTAATATAACAGAACAACTTGGAAGGAATCTTGCTGTAATCTCAATAATGGTTATGTATGTTTGGACTTCATCTGAGTTGTTTGCCAGGTGTGTCATAGTATTCAGAATAGGGATGTAAGTAGCAGCAGTAAGATGGCTTTGCTTTTATCAACGTCACTCTCAAATGGTTTTTGTGCTTTTTTTCTGAAAACATTGTTACTCCATTGTATAATTTTAGACAGAAAATTAATATATAAGATTTCTTTTTGCAATGACAATTAGTCAATAAAAGTAGAAGTCAAGCACATGTATATGATAATGAAAACAAGGCAAGTGCTTTTGATAACATCACACTGTGAAAGGATTAAAAAATGACATGGTGTTGATGATATCTCTGCTGCATTTCAGGTTCGTTTGGTTATTGCGGAAAAGGGTCTAAAATGTGAAGAGTATGATGTTAACCTACCATTAAGTGAGCACAATGAACCTTGGTTTATGCGTTTGAACCCAGCAGGAGAGGTGCCTGTACTAATTCATGGCGATAACATTATCTGTGAATCCACTCAGATCATCGACTACTTGGAGAAAACCTTTGAAGCTGGTAATATCATGATTCAGTGAAGCCTTATTTGTGTGTTATAATATCACAATATTATATGTGGTATATTCTAGTGAAACAATATTGTGTTTCTGAATGTCTGTGTTTTGGTGTAGATGTGATTTTTGAAGCCTGATATAAATAAAAAGGTAAGATTTAGTGAATTCACATAGCCAAGTACGTTCTCCTCTGCTCTTAGCTGATTTTTGTTTTCCCTTTCTCTGGTTTTCTCTTCTAAATTGTTAATGTGGTTTGGCTCCAACAGTGAGTACTGACAGGTTGTCTAATTATGGAGATATTAGGATCAAGACTTACCTAATGTCTGTCTGAGCTTTGTGCATGCAGATAATGAACTTAACTTTGGTGTGAATTGGTTAATATTGAGTGAGAATTGTGCCTGTCTCTCAATTTGACCTATCTGAGTGGCAAGACCAGTCTAGATGGCTGGAATTTAATCTAGATCAGTGAGTGACCAGGGGACAGAACAAAGGAAGCTCTTGTCCAGTTAGCCAAACATTTGTCATAAGGAACGTGCTAAAATCCATTAATAGGGAGGTTATAGCAGGAGACTTAGCAAATTAAGGTATGACCATGCAGAAACGACATGGGCTTGCAAATCTTCTGATTTGAAAGATAGACAATAGGTGCAGGAGTAGGCCATTCAGCCCTTCGAGCTTGCACCGTCATTCAATATGATCATGGCTGATCATTCCTAATCTGTATCCTCTTCCTGCCTTATCTCCATAACTCTCGATTCCACTATCTTTGAGAGCTCTATCCAACTCTTTCTTAAATGAATCCAGAGACTGGGCCTCCACTGCCCTCTGGGGCAGAGCATTCCACACAGCCACCACTCTCTGGGTGAAGAAGTTTCTCCTCATCTCAGTCCTAAATGGTCTACTCTATTTTTAAGTTGTGTCCTCTGGTTCGGCACTCACTCATCAGCGGAAACATGTTTCTGGCTGCCAGAGTGTCCAATCCTTTCATAATCTTGTATGTCTCAATCAGATCCCCTCTCAGTCTTCTAAACTCAAGGGTATACAAGCCCAGTCGCTTCAGTCTTTCAGTGTAAGGTAATCCCGCCATTCCAGGAATTGACCTCGTGAACTTACGCTGCACTCCCTCGATAGCCAGAATGTCTTTCCTCAAATTTGGAGACCAGAACTGCACACAGTACAGGTGTGGTCTCACCAGGGCCCTGTACAGCTGCAGAAGCACCTCTTTGCTTCTATATTCAATTCCTCTTGTTATGAAGGCCAGCATGCTATTAGCCTTCTTCACTACCTGCTGTACCTGCATGCTTGCCTTCATTGACTGCTGTACAAGAACACCCAGATCTCTTTGTACTGCCCTGATATAATTGACTTGGAACCAGTTCAGAGAAGGTTCATTTGCAGGATGAAGAATTTTTAGAATCAATGCATCCAACATCTAGAAAAGGCCCTTTAGCCCACTGAATCTGCCCTGTTTTTTTAAAACTACTCTAATGCTACAAAGGCCCAATTTTCAACATTTGGCCCACAGCCTTGAATGTTTTGACATTTCAAATGCTCATTGGTTGAGTTTTTCTGCTTGAAGTGACCTCCCAGGCAGTGCATTCTGAGTTCCCTTCACCCTCTGGGTGAGAGAGATTTCCTCAAAATCCTTATAAGCCCTGGTCCTTAAAATTATGTCTCCTTCAACTAAAGGATCAACTGTTTCCTATCAACCCTCTCCATGCCCCTCAATTTTACATACCTCCATCAATTCCCCCTTACCTTTCTCTGCTTGAATGAAAAGAAACTGAGCTTATTCAGTTTCTTCACAGCAAAACAGTTCCATCCCAGGCAACTTCCTGGTGAATATCACTGCCTCCAATCCAATCACATCCTTCCCATAGTGCCTTGATTAGAACTGCATGCAGTACTTCAGCTGTGGTTTAATCAAAGTCCTGTACAGCTCCAACATAACCACCCTGTTCTTATAGTTTATGCCACAGCTGATAAAGGCGTGTCTTGCATGCCTCCTTAACTACACTACTGAGCAGTCCTGCCACCTTCAGGGATCTGTGGACAAGCAACCGAAGCTGATTCTGTTCCTTCCGAGCTTCCAAGCTACTCCCTTGACTTGTTTGCACTTTCAAAGTACATGACCTCACACTTATCAGGGTTAGATTCCATCTGCCGCTGACCTGCTTATCTGACCAGACTGTCCATATCCTTTTATAACCTAAGTCTACCTTCCTCATGATTAATCACCTGGCCAATCTTGGTGTCAACCGCAAACTTACCACTTATCACTTATATATTTTCTCTCGCAAACAATAAGAGGCCCAACACTTATCCCTGTAGTATTCCACTGGACACTGGTCTCTGTCACGCCTTCTATCACCACTGTCTCCTATCACAAGCCAAGTTTGGATCCAATTTGCCAAGTTACCCTGGATCCTGTGTGTTTTTACCTTCTTTGTCAGTCTCCCGATTGGACCTTGGCAATAGCTTTGCCGAAGTCCATATAAGCTACATTAACTGCACTACCCTCATCTGCACACCTGGTCACCACCTTGCAAAATTCAAACAAAGAAATTAGGCTTGACCTCCCTGTGAGAAAGTCATGCTGATTATGTGACGATTAATTCTCTGCTTCAGAATTTTTTCCAGTAGTTTCCCTACCACTGATTTGAGACCTCACTGGGCTGTAATTCTGATGTTTATCTCTTGAAACATGAAACTGAATTAGTTGTCCTCCAGAACGAGGAATTAAGAATTTGGAAAGAGCCCTAGTAATTTCCCCCATCGTCTCCCACAGCAGCCTGCACTGAACTCATCTGGGCATGGAGATTTTTCGACTTTAACCCTCACCAAAACCTCCAATACCTCCTCTCTCTTCTATGTCAAATTGTTTAAGAATCTCGTAACCCCGTTCCTGAATTCTGTACCTACATTCTCCTCCAAAGACAGAAGTGAAGTTCTAGTTTAACATCCTGCCAATGTCCTCTGGCTCCATGCACAGATTGCCTACTTGATCCCTATTCTTTTCCCCGATATACTTATAGAAGATCTTGGGATTCTTCCTAAACATACCCCTTTGTTTTCTCATATTCCTGTTAGGGTGAAAGGAAAGGCTGGTATAGGCATAAGGAATGTTGGATGACCAAAGAAATTGAGGGTTTGGTTAAGAAAAAGAAGGAAGCAAATGTCAGGTATAGACAGGATTAGATGAGATTAGATTACTACAGTGTGGAAACAGGCCCTTCGGCCCAACCAGTCCACACCGACCCTCCGAAGAGTAATCCACCCAGACTACTGCATCTAACACTATGGGCAATTTAGCATGGCCAATTCACCTAACTGCACATCTTTGGATTGTGGGAGGAAACCGGAGCACCCAAAGGAAACCCATGAAGACACGGGGAGCATGTGCAAACTCCACATAGACAGTTGCCCGAGGCTGGAATTGAACCTGGGACCCTGGCGCTGTGAGGCAGCAGTGCTAACCACTGAGCCACCGTGCCGTCCCCACAGATCGAGTGAATCCTTAGAGTATAAAGGCATTAGGAGTATACTGAAGAGAGAAATCAGGAGGGCAAAAAAGGGATATGAGATTTCTTTGGCACATAGAGTTAAGGAGAATCCAAACGGTTTTTACGAATACATGAAGGAGAAAAGGGTAACTAGGGAGAGAATAGGGCCCATCAAAGATCAGCAAGACAGCCTTTGTGTGGAGCCGCAGGAAATGGGGCAGATACTAAACGAGTATTTACTGTGGAAAAGGACATGGAAGATACAGAATGTAGGGAAATAGATGGTGACATCTTGAAAAATGTCCATATTACACAGCAAGAAGTGCTGGATGTCTTGAAACACATAAAGGTGGATAAATCCCCAGGATCTGATCCAGTGTGCCCTAGAACTCTGTGGGAAGCTAGGGAAGTGATTGCTGGGCCTCTTGCTGAGATATTTGTGTCATTGATAGTCACAGGTGAGGTGGAGGAAGACTGGAGGTTGGCTAATGTAGTGTCACTGTTTAAGAAGGTTGGTAAGGACAGACCAGGGAACTATAGACCGGTGAGCCTGATGTCGGTGGTGGACAGGTTGTTGGGGGGAATCCTGAGGGGCAGGATGTACATGTGTTTGCAAAGGCATGGACTGATTAGGGATAGTCAACATGGCTTTGTGTGTGGGAAATCATGTCTCACAAACTTGATTGAGTTTTTTTGGAAGAAGTAACAGAGGATTGATGAGGGCAGTGTGGTGGACGTGATCTATATCGATTTCAGTAAGGCGTTCGACAAGGTTCCCCATGGGAGGCTGGTTAGCAAGGTTAGATCTCATGGAATACAAGGAGAACTAGCCATTTGGACGCAGAATTGGCTCAAAGGTAGAATATAGAGGGTGGTGGTGGAGGGTTATTTTTCAGACTGGAGGCCTGTGACCAGTGGAGTGCCACAAGGATCGGTGCTAGGTCCACTACCTTTCATCACTTATGCTCACATCCAAATCATTTATATAAGAGGTGTAGTTACTAAGTTTGCAGATGACACCAAAATTGGAGGTGTTGTGGACAGCAAAGAAGGTTACCTCAGATTACAATGGGATCTTGATTAGATGGGCCAATGGGCTGAGAAGTGGCAGACGGAGTTTAAATCAGATAAATGTGAGGTGCTGCATTTTAGGAAATCAAATCTTAACAGGACTTACATGCTTAATGATAAGATCCTCGGGAGTGTTGCTGAGCAAAGAGACCTTGGAGTGCAGGTTCATAGCTCCTTGAAAGTGGAGTCGCAGGTAGATAGGATAGTGAAGAAGGCATTTGGCATGCTTTCCTTCATTGGTCAGAATATTGAGTACTGGAGTTGGGAGGTCATGTTGTGGCTGTACAGGACATTGATTAGACCACTGTTGGAATATTGTGTGCAGTTCTGGTCTCCTTCCTATCGGGGGGATGTTGTGAAACTTGAAAGGGTTCAGAAAAGATTTACAAGGATGTTGCCAGGGTTAGAGGATTTGAGCTATAGGGAGAGGTTGAATAGGCTAGAGCTGTTTTCTTTCAAATTCCCAGCGTCGGAGGCTATGGGGTGATCTTATAGATGTTTGTAAAGTCATGAGGGGCATGGATAGGGTAAATAGACAAAGTCTTTTCCCTGGGGTGGGGGGAGTCCAGAACTAGAGGGTATAGGTTTAGCGTGAAAGGGGAAAGATATAAAAAAGACCTAAGGGGTAACTTTTTCACGCAGAGGGTGGTATGTATATAGAATGAGCTGCCAGAGGAAGTGGTGGAGGCTAGTACAAGTGCAACATTTAAAAGGCATCTGGATGGGTATATGAATAGGAAGGGTTTGGAGGGCCGGGTGCTGGCAGGTGGGACTAGATTGGGTTGGGATATCTAGTCAGCATAGCCAGGTTGGACCGAAGGGCCTGTTTCCGTGCTGTACATCTCAATGACTCTCTTTGCACTTGTATTTGCTTTTGTAAGTGCCCCCTGCACTTACTGTACTCCAGTCGGATGTCCATTGACTTCTGTCTCAGTTAAAACCTTTTCCTCCTTTTCCCTGTCCTGACTATTCCTAGTTATCTAGATTTCTCTGGGCTTATTGCTCCTACATTTCACCCTGCAGGGAACATGTTGGGCTTGTTCTCTTGCCAATTCCATTTTAAGCATCCCCGGCTGTTCTGTAGATCTACCTGGAAGAAGCTGTTGCCAGTATACTTTGGCCAGAATCTGCCTGATTTTAATAAAATTTTCCCCCCACCTCCCTGTCCAAAACCTCTTTTTTTTTTTGCTGACTATCTTTTTCCTTATCCATAACAGACTTTAAAATGTATGGAGTTGTGATTGTTATTACTAAAATGCTCTCCCACTGCCACCTTGAACACCTGCTGGCTTTGTTTCCCCAAAACTGGGTCCAGCACTGCACCGTTCCTTGTTGGACCCTCTACATGTGATATAAAAAGCTGTCCCTAATATATATTTCAGGAAATCTGCTTCCTTTTAGTCCTTTACGCTACAACAATCCAGGTTAATGTTGAAATCCCCAAATATAATTACTTATTGTTTTTACACACCTCAGTAAGTTGTCTACATATATGCCCCTCTGACTGTTTGGAGGTACGTAAAACATTCACAGCAATGTGACTTCCCCTTTTACATTCTTAAACTCTACACCCCAAACAAAACCTCATTTGAAGTCCCTTCCAAGATATCATTCCTCCATACTGTTGTTAGTGTGGAATTCTCCCTCAGAATGTAGTGGAGATGGTGTCTTTCAATCTATTTGAGACCGAGTTAGATTTTTGATCAACAGTGGAGTTAGGGCTATGGGTGTAGGCAGGAAACTGGAGCTAAGATCACAGCCACTGCAGACATGATCTTATTGAATGATGGAGCAGGCTGGAAAGGCCTAATGTCTAGATTAGAGTGGTGCTGGAAAAACACGGCAGGTCAGGCAGCATCTGAGGAGCAGGAAAATCGTCGTTTTGGGCAAAACCCTTCATGTATTTCCATACATTCTATATCTTCCACATCCTTTTCCACTGTAAATACTGATGCAAAATACTCGTTTAGTATCTGCCCCATTTCTTGCGGCTCCACACAAAGGCCATCTTGCTAATCTAGACTCTGGTTTCCAGCATCTGCAGTACTCACTTTTGCATGGAAAGGCCGAATGGCCTACTCCTCATCCTGTGTTCTATGTATCCATATGTTCTGGGAGAGGATTCCCCTTCTGAACCACATGGAATGACAGTGATTCTGGCAATCTGCCACAATCCTTGTGCTGGACTGATTAGCACAATAGTTGTGACTGATTCAAGCACTTAATGACATGACCAGCTGGAATCCTGTAAATTGGATTTTTAAATGTTGATTGAAGTCTGAGATTTTCAGTCTGGAAAACAAATGTAGCTGGTAAATACAGTTACAAGCTTAAATGGTAAAATCTGTTTTTTATAAATAGGTAAGAGAGCCTGAAATGTAAATGTTGCTGAGCTCCATGTGAATCAGTTGTCTCTTGATGGCTTATCTTAAAGTTTGATAGTATGTGGAGTACAGCATCCCCTGCTGTTTTAACTTATGACTTTCTAAATTTAAGAGTTCAATTTAACAGTTTTGTGGAATGTTTATATTCCTGTTAACACAACCATAAATATAACTAAATGATCAAATTCAGAATTGCATCTTTATCCAAGTTACATCTTTATAAGTAGTTTCATATCCCAAAACTAAAAATAATGGTTTTTGGAATTGCCAATTGTGGTACTGTTGTAGAAGATGTTATGAACTTGTAGGGAGATATTTTGGGATCTGTGAAACAGTATGTGTACCTTGCATGATTACAGAAAATGGACAAAACCAAATTTAACATTTTTATTTTATTGTACAAAAATAATTACCTATGAGTGGAAGTTCTACCTTTTTTATTCATTTATTTCTCCAGTGTGTTGAGACTGTAAAAGTAATGCATTTAGTGTCAACTAACTTAGAATAGGCTAGGAATTGTTCTGGAACTTTGAGACCGTAATCAATCAAGATCATATAGTCAGTGCATTTAAACACTAGGTTCTGTACTATAATATAGTTTTTAACCATCAAATTGTCAAGAAAATCTATCTATTCAGTTGCGTTTAAATAGGAAGTCATTATATTCATGTGAAATATATAAATTGGATGATATTTTTAACAATTCTTAGTTGCCTCAATTGGATAGTTTAGCTGAGTCTTCATTGTGAGTAGGCATCTGCGCTGCTGTGGGGGGGAAAACTTGTAGGTTCATGTGATATTGTTTAAAATTGAACATAAATGGGAACTGTGTCTGAGCAAATGTGCTTTACCTTGTAGAACTTTGTATTTTGTTTCACATTTGACAAAGTTTATTTTCCCCATTATTTTCATATTAAGTTCAACATTTATAAATCACATTGATTTCTTGAGCAAATTTACACATTTGTCTTTTTCTTTACAGTTATTCATTTGTTACGTCAAGTCATAGTGATTTTGAACTAATGTACAATATGTAGACCTAGCAGACTCCACAGCTGGAATGTTTCAGTTTCTGAGGTAACATGTTCTGTGATACATTTGTAGCATTCTGTTTCAATGTCCAACAAATTACTTATGGAAATTAGAACATATTTGGTATTGAATGCAGTCCCTAAGCATTTTTAAAAGAAATCTTGAATTAAAATCAGACTGGGATATTACATGTTTAAAATAAATGGCTTACTGCCTGTGTTAAGTAGTAACAAGGGAATTTCATGTTGGTTTATTTATTATTAGCATGGTGTGTGAACAATTTTAGTACTGGAATTTGGAAAATCCAAGAAATGTGAAAGGCTTATTCTTGTAACACTATATTTACATGTATACAATCTTATCAATGTTCCCTTTGGAAATGAAGTGCCAATTAAAAAAAAATAAATTGCGCAGAAAGTAGACCATTTACTTTTCTGAGCAAGTTGACTTTTTTTGATAAAAATATCCTTTATGTATTGTACTTTTAGAAAACATCCCCAAATTAATGCCAGAAGAAGGAAGCCTGTATTATCCACGAGTTCAGCATTATCGAGAACTGCTAGACTCTCTCCCAATAGATGCTTATACCCATGGTTGTATTCTTCACCCAGAGTTAACTTTGGATTCCATGATTCCTGCATATGCAACCACAAGAATTCGCAGTAAGTAGTTATCAAACAGAATTGTTAGAGTTGAAATGTGTTTCTCCCTGTTTGTTGTGATTCCAATTCACTGAAAATACAGCTAACCTAACAGTTGAAGTATTTGTAATTATATTTTATGGAGCTACCATTTTCTTGCGGTTCTTTAATCTGGGTGTAAGTTTTCCTCGCTGAGCTGGAAGTTTCATTTCCAGACATTTCGTCACCCTACTAGGTAACATCTTCAGTGGGCCTCTGGGCGAAGCACTGCTGATAATTCCTGATTACTACTTATATGTTTGAGTTTCTTTTGGGTTGGTGATGTCATTTCCTGTTCTTTTTCTCAGGGGTGATAGATGAGGTCTAACTTGATGTATAGAGTTCCGGTTGGAATGCCATGCATCTAGGAATTCTCATGCGTGTCTCTGTTTGGCTTGTCCTATGATGGATGTGTTGTCCCAGTTGAAGTGGTGTCCTTCCTCATCCGTATGTAAGGATACTAGTGAGAGAGGGCCATGTTTTATGGCTAGTTGATGTTCATATATCCTGGTGGCTAGTTTTCTGCCTGTTTATTACAGTTCTTGCACGGTATTTTGTAAATAATGTTAGTTTTGCTTGTTGTCTATATAGGTTCTTTCAATTTCATTAGCTGCTGTTTTAGTGTGTTGGTGGGTTTGTGGGCTACCATGATGCCAAGGGGTCTGAGTAGTCTGGCAGTCATTTCTGAGATGTCTTTGAAGTAGGGAGAGTGGCTAGGGTTTCTGCACGTGTTTTGTCTGCTTGTTTGGGTTTGTTGCTGAGAAATCGACAGACTCTGTTCATTGGGTACCCATTCTTTTTGAATACACAGTATAGATGATTTTCCTCTGCTCTGCGTAGTTGCTCTGTGCTGCAGTGTGTCTTGGCTCATTGAAATAATGTTCTGACATTACAACAGGAAATGGCATCACCAACCCAAAGAAACCAAACGTATAAATAGAAGTTAAAAATCACACAACACCAGGTTATAGTCCAACAGGTTTAATTGGAAGCACAGTAGCTTTTGGAGCGACGCTCCTTCATCAGGTGATAGTGGAGGGCTCAATCCTAACACACAGAATTTATAGCAAAAATTTACAATGTGATGTAACTGAAATTATATGTTGAAAAATTGATTGTCTGTTAAACCTTTCATCTGTTAGAATACAGTGATAGTTTCACTTTCATGTGTAAATCACAAAACCTTTTTTATATAAAAAGTTGCATTCTCGGGTTAGCTGTTAACAATGGTGATAGCTAGACAATATGTTGAAGGTGTTAACCCCCTGTGTTCTCTGTCTATGCCATGATGTTTAGATTGATTCTAATCTAAAGAGTGAGATAATGGAGTTTTACATAAATTCGTGCAGTTTTTGAGTTCAGAGTTCTACATGAATGTATGCAGTTTTTGAGCAAAGTACAATGTAACCCTGCAAGTACAAATTCACCCCACAAAATATGTGTGCATGTGGGTCTTTGTCTGTCTGTCTGTCTGGGTTGGGGGTTGTGAGTGTGAGAAAGTGTGTGTGTGTGTGTGTGTGTGTGTGTGTGTGTGTAGTGAGTGCAGAGTGTCTTAGGTCTGTGAGGGTGTGTGTGTGTGTCTGTGTGTATAGTGCAATGGTGGTCACCTGTAATGTGACATGAACCCAAGGTCCCGGTTGAGGCCCTCCCTATGGGTACTGACCTTAGCTATCAGCCACTTTTCTCTGCTGTCTGTCCCGAAGTCCACCTTAGACGTTGGTCACCCGAAGGTCCGAGGCTGAATGTCCTGGACCAGGATGCCCGGAGGCATGGTACATTGGGGAAACCGAGCAAAGGCCACGACAACGGATGAATGGGCACTGCACAACAATCAACAGACAGGAGGGTTCCCTCCCAGTTGGGGAACACTTCAGTGGTCCAGGACAGTCAGCCTCAGACCTTTGGGTGACCATCCTCCAAGGTGGACTTCGGGACAGGCAGCAGAGAAAAGTGGCCGAGCAGAGGCTGATAGCACACAGACACCCACACATACTCTTACAGACACACACACTCCCACACTCACACATGTACCCCCTCACAGACTTAAGACACTCTGCACTCACTACACACACACACATACACTTTCTCACACTCACAACCCCCAACCCAGACAGACGCACCACACAGACAGACAAAGACCCACATACACACATGTTTTGTGGGGTGAATTTGTACTTGCAGGGTTACATTTTACTTTGCTCAAAAACTACATGCATTCATGTAGAACTCTGAGCTCAAAAACTGCACGAATTTATGTAAAACTCCATTAGATTAGAACCAATCTAAACATCATGGCATAGACAGAGAACACAGGGGGCCAACACCTTCAACATATTGTTCAGCTATCACCATTGTTAACAGCTAACCCGAGAATGAAACTATCACTGTATTCTAACAGATGAAAGGCTTAACAGACAATCAGTTTTTCAATGTATAATTTCAGTTACATCACACTGTAAATTTTTGCTATAAATTCTGTGTGTTGGGATTGAGCCCTCCACTACCACCTGATGAAGGAGCGTCGCTCTGAAAGCTAGTGTGCTTCCAATTAAACCTGTTGGACTATAACCTGGTGTTGTGTGATTTTTACCTTTGTACACCCCAGTCCAACACGGGCATCTCCAAATTATAAATAGAAAGCAGGGATTATCAGCAGTGCTTTGCCCAGAGGCCCGCTGAAGATATTATCTTGTAGGGTGACGAAATGTCTAGAAATGAACCTTCCAGCTCAGTGAGCAAACCTACATCCAGAACCTCAACTTGAGCTACAAATCTTCTCAGTTCTGTTGTGGAGTCAGTTGGTTAAATGGCTGGTTTGTGATGTAGAGTGATGCGAACAGCATTGTTTCAATTCCTGAGGTTACCATGAAGGATTGTCCTCAGTCTCTCCCCTCACATGAGGTGTGGTGACCCTCTAGTTAAACCAGCATCAGTCATCTTTAACGAGAGAGCAGCCCTTTGGTCCTATGCTGTCTTTCAAATCCCATACTAAGTAACATCATCGGTGAGAGTTTGGCAGTTAAAGTGAAAACCTTAACTTTTCAAAGGAACCAGGGTTTGCACATGAATTGATGGAATTGGTGAGGCTACAGACAAGGGGCTGACAAATGGGATTATAATGGGTGGCTAGTTTATTTAGCAGTGTTGATACAATAGGTTTCTTTCTGTGTTGTAACTTTTCTATGATTCTGTGTGCTGTGGGTCCACCAGCACAGACAACTCACCAATTTTCTGGAGGGAAATTTGGGATGAACGACAAATGCCTTGCATCCCATAATAAAACAGGGCTGTTGTCAGTTTTTCTTGATTTGATGTGCTGTAACATAAAAAGATTAATTATGGACAATTAATTGCAATGACTTTGAAATTCCAAATCTCGAGTATTGAATTTGAATCCCCTTCTCTTCCCTGAATTCCAACTCAGTTATTGCTTTAATGTGCCCTTTCATTTACTTTCAGGCCAAATTGGAAACACTGAGTCCGAGTTAAAAAAACTTGCTGAAGAGCACCCAGATTTGCGTGAAGCATATTTAGCAAAGCAGAAACAAATTAAGGTAAGACTAAACCTTTATTACACTTATTTAACTTCATTAAAATGTGTTTCTAAATTGTGACATTATAAGCAAAAACAGTGATATGAAATCAAATTAATTTTTATTTCAGAAAATGTAAGGCTGCAAATGTACCATGGAAAACATGTACCAAAATATGAATTTAATATAACATACCCTATGTATAATCATAGATTAAGTGCCTACTTTTAAAACAAAGTGTCAGGAATAGTCAATGTTTTCTGGCAGCATCTGTGGAGAGAGAAACTGTTAACTGTTCCATCTCACCGGGCTACAGTTTGGGAATCAAGCCCCAGTGTTTCTGGATTTGTCAAGAGTCTTAAGATTTTTAGGAACTACACAGATTCCCCCCCCCCCAATTTACCCACCTTTTAGACCCAGGTGGGCAAGAAGCATAGACTAAGTTTCTGAACTGAAGAGTTCCTAATTATGACAAATGTATCGCTTCTAACTATAGATAAACAATTATGTCAACATATAACTTTACTAATTAAAACTCCAATCCACTCCTTGACATGAATATACAGAGATAAACAATGGGTGTTATGGTTGGAAGGAAATACTGGAAAGGCAGTTCAGTAGTTCTGTGCAATGGTGCCCAGGTACCAATCAGTTACTTCTTTTTAAGCTGAAACTACATTTGAACACAGTCCTCTCGCTCCAATTCAATTGTAATTATCCTTTCCCCAGTGATTGAACCAGTTTAAACAGCATTTACAATTAGTATCATGTAACTTGTTTTTAAAATGTGCAGTCATCCTTCAACAATTTGCATTTAAATCAGTTCTCTTCCAATTTCAATCCATAATCAAAAATCTTTACATAAGATTTTGAGACCAATGTGACTCATCATTCAAGATTGACTACTTTGCCTTATGACAATCCAAATGTGATCAAGATAATCCTTACTCTTTTTTTGGCCAGTTACTACTATTAAATTTTGTCTATACGATCTAGGTTATAACATTTATGGTAACTCATTAATCTGAATAATGATGCAGTTTTATCCTCCTAACTGCATCCAGAATATGGACCCCCATGTCTATTGCTTCACAAAATCTTTTGAAATTAAGGTTTTATGCATACATCTTTGGACCAATCTTTTATCTATGAGTGTGGGACATGTCCAGAGTACAGAAAGTTTGCAGATGTGGTACAAGTATCACATTTGTGAAAAATATCATTATTTCTTGAGATTTACTGTAGAGATTCCACTGATCCCTTGCATATGTTAAGAAGCAAAGTATTATTCACCCTTATCTTCTGTAGTATATAAAGCACGCTGCCAATTTTTATTTGTTTTACCTTTAGTCCAAGATACGGGACCATGATAATGTAAACTACTTGAAAAAAATATTCCGTGAGTTGGAGAGTGTTCTGGATCAAGTGGAGACTGAGCTGCAGCGAAGGATTGAGGAAACACCAGGTTTGCAACAAAAAAAATACCTTTACATTTGAGCATTTCTTTTTCCATAAGACAGTAAAATGTAGGAGCATAACTAGATGGCGGTAGCGGGAGTGGTGAGAGCGTGGACCAGGAGGCTGCTGGGAAGGTAAATTTTCCTGTTAAAGACTTGCCTTGTAACTAGGCGGAGCAAAGGCTCAACAGGAGTGGATGGGGCTTGCTGTGGCTGTGCCTGAGACACTACATGTGTAGTTTCTCCTATCTGTCGTCCTCTGACCAAAAAAGAAATGTGTGGAGGGTTGGTAAGGTAAGATTTTGGGGTCCATGTCCATGGATCCCTCAAAGTTGCCACCCAAGTTGGTAGGGTTATTAAGAAGGCATATGGTGTGTTGGCTTTCATTAGCAGGGGGATTAAGTTTAAGAGCCGCGAGGTTATGCTGCAGCTCTATAGAGCCCTGGTTAGACCACACTTGGAATATTGTATTCAGTTCTGGTCGCCTCATTACAAGGAAGATGTGGAAGCTTTAGAGGGGGTGCAGAGGAGATTTACCAGGATGCTGTCTGGACTGGAGGGCATATCTTAGGAAGAAAGGTTGAGGGACCTAAGGCTTTTCTCATTGGAGTGAAGAAGGGTGAGAGACGACTTGATAGAGGTGTACAAGATAATAGGCATAGAGTGAATAGCCAGAGAGGTTTTCCCAGGGCAGAAATGCATAATTTTAACATGATTGGAGGAAGGTTTAGCGAGACGTCAGGTTGGTTCTTTGCACAGAGTGGTAAGTGTGTGGAGTGCACTCCCAGCGCTTGTGGTAAAGTCAGATACGTTAGGGAAATTTAAGCGACCCTTGGATAGGCACATGGATGATAGTAAAATGAATGGTATGTAGGTTTGTCTGATCTTAAGAGTAGGATAAAAGTTCGGTACAACATAAATGGCCAAAGGCCCTATACTGTTCTATGTTATATGTTCTGTCACTTGGCCCGTTGTAAGAGCAAATTGCTGAAAAATGCTGGATTCTGAACTGAAAAATGCTGGAGATCACAGCAAGTCGGACAGCATCCGTGGAGAGAGCAAGCTAACGTTTCAAGTCTAGATGCTCTGATGAAGAATGCTCTAGACTCTGAAGCTTGAGCTTGCTTTCTCTCCATGGATGCTGTCTGACTTGCTGTGATGTCCAGCACGTGAGATTTTCCCTCAGCCCATTGAGTCTGCTTTGCCAGTCAATAAGAACTTGGCTGATCTGATAATCCTCAACTCCGCTTTCTTGCCTTTTCTCCAGAACCTTTGATTCCCTGAGTGATTTAAAATTTTTTATCAGTCTTGTATATATTTAGTGACCTAACCTCGACAGCCCTCTGTGGTAAAGAATTTACACAGGTTCACTACTCTGGGAGAAAATGTTCCTTCTCATCTTTGTCTTAAATGTGCGACCAATTATTCTGACATTAAGGCCTTTTGATCCTGGAGTCTCCCACAAGGAAAATTTGCCTTTCTGCATCCACCCTGTCAAATCTTCGAAGGATTTTGTATATTTCAATAACCTCAGCTTTCAATAACCTCTTTTGTCCTCCAATGGGCACAGACCCAACCTATGCAACCTGTCCTCGAAACTGGGATCTAATCCTCATAATCCATTCCAGTTGAAGATGGTGATTGAGTCTTGGGAAGTAGCACGTTTGACCAAAAATGAGGAATAAATAACAATTAAGAAAGAACTGTTTCTGTGTGCTCCAAACAATAGTTTGTAGAACATTCAAGTCTAAAATTGGCTGAAATCTTTGCTTTATTGATGAGTTTTATTGAAAGGGTAATTTGCTATCTTTGAAACTGTCTTGTAATAATTGTAAAAAAAATTAAACTTGCATCATATTGTAATTGGTGGAAATATTGATTGCTTTATCTTTTTCTTAAGCAGATGAAGGACTTCAGCCATGGCTCTGTGGTGACTTCTTCAGTCTTGCAGATGTGTCTCTCAGTGTGACATTGCATCGGCTTAAGTTTCTAGGACTTGCCAGAAAATACTGGGGAAATGGAAAACGGCCAAATTTAGAAACTTATTATGATCGTGTGTTACAGCAAAGGACTTTTCGGAAGGTTTTGGGAAATGTGAACAACATCTTAGTGTCAGCAGTACTGCCTACTGCTTTTCGGGTTGCGAAAAAACGTGCTCCATCATTTTTGGGGGCTAGTTTTATTGTAAGTCTGCTGGGAGGAATAGGGTATTTAGCCTTCTTGTTCCTTAAAAAGAGACTTGCATAGATTTTGGTGGTATGAACTTGCTCAAATTCTTGGTAGATAAAACTGTGGAAGAACTTCATTGCAGTTATCAAGTTAAAATACAACTGACTGGAGCCATTGCAGTTAACCCATTTGCTGTAGTAACAAAATTTACTGTCACTATTTTATTTTCAAACATTAAGATTGTATTGTGTGGAAAGTTTAATCAAATGCGCTCAACACAATTCATTTATTCTAGAACCACAGATAGGTTCACTTTTGTATGTTTAACCAATTTCAGGTAGTAAATTGTGAATTGGCGAAACTCCCAATATTTCTGTGCTCCACATTAACAATTTTACAATGCACTTAAATAACCTTTGAAGCTAAAAGTGAGTCACTTGGCTCAAATGTTAGTCAAAAATCAATTCTCTAACCTGCATGTATCCAACTTCTATTTGTCTTTTTTGTCTACCCTGTCCATCCTTGAAGACATTGTCCATTGTAGACATCAGCCTTTTAGGAGGTTGTGTACTGTATCACTTTTACAGATTGTTTGTCAATTTGTGAATATAATTTCAATATCAAATACTCATTCTGAATAAAGGCATACAGAAAAAATCTGAAAAAATGTTTAAAAGCTTTGGAATAGTGAGAGTTCATAATTTACTTTAACAGGATAACATCTTCGATATTTATTTCTTAGCAGTATGAAATCATTCAGATGGATAGAAGATCAAAGGAAACATTCAGTAAAGTGGTTATCATATGAAAGAGTAGATTTTTTTAAATGAACAATTTGTAGACCTGCCTGCATTTGTTTTATCATCTACATATCTCAAAGACGCTTTAACTTTGAAGCAAGGTCTACTGCTGGTGCTTCCACAGTGTATTCTGTTAATGGAGGTTACGGGCTATTGAACCAACTGATGCTCACCCAACTGGAGAAAAAAAAAATCAAGTAATAAATCTAAAAAACTGTCATAACAGACGCACTTGGGAATGGCATGCTTTCCCTTTTTCTGAGTTCTAAGTTAGTAAGCTCCCTTTTGTATTAGTTGGTCATTAGAATTTGGGGATGGATACTCCAATTTTATTGCCTATTTGACACTGGTAAAACACCAGAGGTGTGGAAAGTCTGTAATTGGCCCCTTAAGGGCCTCACTTCATTTAAGTCCAGGTGGGCCTTCTGCAACTAGCTTCTAGTAAAATATTAGCAATAGTTCTCCATTGGACCTCATGTCTTTAACTCACCACCTCACACTCTCCTTGAGGCCTTGTATATTCCTAGGCAGAGACTCAGTTAAATTTAGTGAGGTAAGCAGGTGATGACTTTGGGGATGTATTTCCTCAGTGTTTCTGTAAAATCTGATAGGCTAATTGGAATCTTTACTGATTTGACTACCTGTTCAGATCTTAATGAAAAGCCATCACATAAAATATCTACCAGTTGAAATCTTTCCTATAGAGACACCTGAGCAGAAGATTTGAAGATCCGAGGCAATTCTTATATACTTGCCACTTCCCACCACAATATATTAATCACTTCACTGTTAGCATCAGCTTAAGACTATCCACTCCTGAAAATGAGTTCCAGTTAGAAGCACCAAGTGCACAAATGCTGTTTGTACTAAGGAAGCAGCTTGAAGAAGGTTTCAGCACGTCCACTGTGGTCTCGAATCTGAAGACCTTGAAGGGAGCGTTGTTTGCTGAGTACTATCTAGTATTTGTAGAGTATGCTCTATGATGTATAGGGCTCTTTCAGTCCAATAGTATCTTGGAACCAGGAGGCCCAAGTTCAAATGAGTTTGTTTTCTTCACTGTCACTAATTTTTTTTCCCCCCAACTGCTTGATTGACTTTGAGATGAGCAGAAATTTCTGCCAGGTGAATTCCAGAAAGAATGGGACTGATTGTCTTTGGTTCCTGCTATAAACTCGCTTTTTTAGCTATCAACCATCCCTTTGGTTAGCAAACTGAGGTTGAACCATACAGTTTACAAATGTGGAGTCATATTTGGGTCCAAAGTGATCTGTTGATGGATATTTGTGTCAGGATGATTTCCAGCTCTGTATCATCATTCATATTTATTCCTACCCCAACTCACCTGATATCTTCACACCTGTCCTTGTTACAAATGGACTTTTGTCCTGCTATGAGGGCATTGGTAATCACATTGTAGTTTTTGAAAAGTTAAGGTAATTCTACGTTCTATTATCTGTCCTAACTATCTCAAGTTCTGTTCGCACATCCCTTCTGTGCTTACTGGCTTACTTCCTGGTAAAGCAATGTCTTGATCTTAGTATTTGCATCTTATTTGCCTGGCCTTGCCTTTCCCTTACTTGATGTCCTCAAGCTACACAGGAAGGCTGTTATTTCAAGGAGCAGGAAAATCTTACTGCAATTGTTCAAAGTGCTGTTGAGACCACATCTGCATCACTGAACAGTTTTGTTCCCCTTATTTAAAGAAAAATATTATTTAATTGGAGACAATTCAGATCGAGGGATTGTCTAATGAGCAAAGGCCAAACAGAATGGCATAAATCTTAGAATTAAAGGCCATTAACTTAGCACTCAGATGACAAGGAACTCCTCTGAGGGCTCGGAGACTTTGGAACTCCTTACCACAGAGATCAGTAGCAGATCCAGAGTTACGGGGAAAGGGCTGAAAGTGAATGTGAGGATTGTGGGATAAGTCATGATGCAATGAATAATGGAGAAGGCTAGAGGGGCCACACGTCCTCTTTCTGTTCCTATTTCATATACTATAGATCTGCAACAATAGCATGTGAAATACAGTTCTGAGCTATTGCGCCTTAATTCTGACTTTCAGGGCTGCAATTGTCTTATGTGCCTCTGTGTCAGATTTTGCTTTTTAGTGCTTTTGTGGCGTGCCTTGGAACATTTTGTTATGCGAAAGATGCTATCTCAATACAAGTTGTTGTTTCTCAAATTTCTTCTTATCCAGATGTAAATGTTTTCATAACCAAGGCATTTTGCCACTAGATGTCAGTGTTTTACCAGTACTGTCTGAAATATTTCAATATGCACAAAGTAGGAAATTTGTAATAAATGAGTCGTTGTTATTTAAAATTGATTAAGGTAGATGAAATTTTAAATGGCATATTTATAATCAGAAGTCTTCACAGTATTGAACATTTTATCTTGTTTCAAATTCTACTAACATAAAGAAGTGAACCTTAGAATAGTGGGTTGTAAATTCAGTTTCAGCATTCCTTGACAATGGTTCGACTGTCTTTACCCCTGGTGAGGGCAAAACTATCCAGTTGAACTTTTTGTTAGACTAAAACTTTAACTAAAACATATTTTAGATCTTTATTAGCTAAAGACTAGGACTATTTAGTAATGAAATAGCTCCCACTTAGGAGTTAGCAACATTATCTCAAGATATAATATATTTGCAAGCATGTTGCATTAAAGATAACTTTTCTGAGTTAACCAATATCAATGTGTATAATTCCTGACTGAGGAATTCTGGGGATATTACATTGTAGTAATGAGTATCATAGAGTATATGGTAAATGAAACGTAGTTTATAACAATTCTACTTTAAATTTAAACAAATTGAAAACCACAAAGAAAACAAAATAGGTATTCAAACAAATATGTCATGAAACTAATGCTCCAGTCCAGTGTGATCTCTTATTAGGTTGAAATGTCTTTGGCTTGACCTTTTATTAGATAAGCGGATGTAGGGCATTCATATCCCCTTAGCTGTCTGCAATGCTATCTAAGAATTTGCTCCCGGCAAAATGTCAGGTTCGCATATTGCTTAGTCCCATTTTTAAATTTAACACTATAATTACTGGATTACTTTTGTTTTTCCTTACACCTTCATTCACCCTCATTGACCTCTTGAATTTTCTAGGTTCTTCTGCTTTCTGACCCGCTTGCACAATAGAATATCCTTTACCTGACCAGTTCAACCAGTTCATCATCTTGACCACATCTGTTAAAGCTACTTCTTAATCTCATCTATTCCAAGAAGGACAGTCCTATATTTTCTCCTCATGATTTGAGGTCCTCTTCCCTGCTAATGTGTTCATAAGTCTCCTTTGTTTCTTGTCTCAGGCTTTACACGTTTGCTGAAAATGTCCATTGTCGATTTCTGTTAGAAGTATACACTGCACTAGTCAGGCCTCAACTAGAATACTGTGAATCGTTTAGATCCTTTAGATAAGGAAAGTATATTGGAAATGGAGTCAGTCCAAGGAAGGTTCACTAGGTGTGGAGAAACTACCTTATGAAGAGAGTTTGAATAGATTGAACCTGTGGTTATTGGAGTTTAGAAGAATGAGAGGAGACCTTGTTGAAACGTACAAGATTCTTTGGGGACTTGACAGCATAGATGTAGAAAGGTGGTTTCTCCTTGTGGGAGAGCCTAGGACCAGAAGGCACAGTTTTGGAATAAAAGAATAATTTCTTCACTCAGTTGTGAACCTGTGGAATTCTCTCTCACAGAAAGCTGCTGGGGCCAGGTCGTTAGCTGTATTCAAGAGGGAGCTAGACATGGCCCTTGCAGCTAAAGAGATCAAAAAGGGGTATAGAGAGAGAAAGCAGGAATGGGATACTGAGATTGCATGACCAGCCATGATCGTATTGAATGGTGGTGCAGGGTCGAAGGGCTGAATGGCCTACTCCTGCACCTAGTTTCCCCATCTCTGTTTCTGAAAGTCACACATTTAAGTCAGATGAGGAGGACTTTCTTCTCTCTTAGGGTAGTCAATCTTGTGTAATTCTTAACTGTAGGGGACTGTTGAGGCTGGGTCATTGAATGTATTCAAGATGGAAATAGTGAGATTTTTAATAGTAAGCGAATCAAGAGTTTGGGGGAAAGACAGTCTTCAGCTCCACTTTCCTATCAGATCAGCCATAATCACATCCAATGGTGGAACAGAGTCAATGTGCTGAATGACTCACCTCTCTCTGCTCTCTTATGGTTTTATGGTCTAACTAATGATTATAAAGTTCCAGACTGAACTCTTTAGGTTTAATTCCATCCAAATAATCACCACACGAAAGAACAAAAGTAAACTTACTTTCGGCCAAAGGATCATCGCATGTATCGGAACAAGATCTTTTTAGATTTGATTAGATTCCCTACAGTGTGGAAACAGGCCCTTTGGCCCAACAAGTCCACACCAACCCTCCGAAGAGTAACCCACCCAGACCCATTATTTACCCCTGACTAATGCACCTAGCACTATGGGCAATTTAGCATAGCCAGTTCACCGAACCTGCACATCTTTGGATTGTGAAAGGAAACGAGAGCACCTGGAAGAAACTCATGCAGACACTACGAGAATGTGCAAAATCCACACAGTCGCCTGAGGCCAGAATTGAACTTGGGTCCATGGCACCGTGAGGTGGCAGTGCTAGCCACTGTGCCACCCCAAATCTTGATGATTGTTATCATTGTTACCCTTCAATGGAGTGAGAAAAGAGGAGACAATGAAATAAATGGAATTGTGGTTTTGTAAAGCTAATTGAAATCTGGCAGGATAGTTTCTAAAATCTGTCTTGATTAGTTGAGTAATATTCTGAAAGTGATCTACACTGCTGAATAGGGTTTATAGTTGATCAGGATATTTGAATTGAGAAGTTTTGTGTAAACTGAGGGTAAAAGAGTATTTGCTAACATTTTGAAGTTTTTGTAAGTAATCTGAAAACTACAAAAAGCTCTGTTTAGATGAGAAAATACAGGCAAATATAACAATAGTATAAGCAAATGACGACCCTTGTTAGAAAATGTGTAGGCTAGGTGCATTAACCAGGGATTAATGTAGCATAATAGGGGAGGAGAATGGGTCTGGGTGGGATACTCTTTGGAGGGTCATTGTGGACTTGTAGGGCTGAAGGGCCTGTTTCCACACTAGGAATTCTATTTAAAAAAATTTTCAAATGTATGATCAACAAAATATGATATGAATAAATAGATGGTTGAAAGAAATCTGCAGAACTCTGATGTTTCCTGTCATGGTGCAATCTAGAACGTGAGGTGATAGTTTTAGAATAAGAGGTGACAGATTCAAAGCTGAGGTGAAGAACCATTATTTCTCTCAAATGATCATGAATCTGTGGAATTCACTGCCCCAGACTCTGTTGGATGCTGGGATATTGAGTAAATTTAAGGAGGAGATAGACAGATGTTTAATTAGTAATGAGTAGAAGGATTATGGAAAGCGGGCAGGAAGGTGGAGTTGAGGCCGATATGAGATCAGCTACGATCATATCAAACGCCAGTGCAGATTCGAGAGGCTGAATTGATTACTCCTACTCCTGGAGGTTTACAAAATTATGAGCGGCATGGATCGGGTAAATAGACAAAGTCTTTTTCCCTGGGGTGGGGAAGTCCAGACATAGAGGGCATAGTTTAGGGTGAGAGGGGAAAGATAGAAAAGAGACATTATTCATTTGATTGGAAGAAGGTTGGGAGTGTAACCCAGTATAAACACGGGGCCCGACTGAGTATACAGACTGTGACGTTCAGTCCATAGTGATCCTGGTGCAACAGAAGACCTGTGTGCTCTTCACCACTTCTAAGTCAGCTGGCACGAGCGCGCTTTGTATCTGCTGGTAAAGTTAGAGTAGGTTCTGCCATGATGTAGTCCAGCTATTCCAGCTGACTATGCACTTACTTCCCCAAACCTGGTCTGCACCACACATCAAAAGAAATGCTAATCAAGCTTTCAGCAGCAGAAGGGATCCCCATTACCTTTAATTAAAGAGCCAATCATCGGTTACAGTTGAGGTGTGTTTGGCTTCTTTTTGAGAAGTGTTAGTGGGGATTGTGCGGATTGGGCTTGAAGATATTGTTTTGAGCAGTGTTGGTGGAAACTCTATGGATTGGGTTTCGAGATATTCTTCTTGAGCAGTGTTGGTGGAAATGCTGTGGATTGGGTTTAGAGATATTTTGTAGAGCTGATGTGAACATTCAGGGAAGACACGGTGTTTTATGATCCAACTCTGTAGAAGATATAGAAGCTGTGTTTTTATTGCCTCAGACAGAGAAGCCCAACAATGACAGATGAGGAAGTGGGCTCTCCCTGAAAGACCCTCCTGGCCACAGGTTTTTGAGAGAAATTTCACCTGCCTCCACTTCACACAGTAGTACCACAGGTCACTCACAATGAACAAAGAAGTGGTCACTGAACCATGAGTGATGGCAGTCCTGCTGGTGACTATAAAGATCACTATGATATTGAACTTTAACCTCCAAGAAACCTTGCCAGCAAAAGAGAGTGCTGTCTATCAGTGCAGCTTGGAGATGAAGGGCTAGTTGGAGATATAATTTTCTTCCTCAGTGGAGAGACGCAGGATGAGAAGGGATGTGGTTTTGCCAGTATAGTGGGATTTCTAACACAGTATTCCCCTCATATGGTGATAAAGGACCAACAAGGGGCTACTATTCTGTTTTGTGGTGTTGTGTCTCTCTGCACAATGCATCATGTTGGTGAATGTCCAGTCCCCTAGTAATGTGTTAATCCTGAGGTTTTCTGTCACTCCAGCTGGCTTTGTTTCTTTACAGAAATCCAGAAGCTGCTCAGGAAGAAAGGCTGTCTTGTGTACACCCAGCTAATGATTGCTGCTGCTCTTACCAAAGTGATGGACTCTAAAGCCAGACCCCAAAAGTCATAGATGCCACCAGTTATCCTACAGATCTGAAGGAGAGTCTCAAAATGTTAAGATTTTGCATGAGGATCATAAAAAGGATACGGCCAATACATTTGAATGGAATCTGGTGTGAGGATGAAGAAAGACCTGATAGTTTAAGAGTTTTTTTGTCAGATAGAGCAGATTGGTCATGATATGTTTGAGGTGTTTAAAATTATGAAGGGGTAAAACCAAATAGTTTGTAGAAACAGACAGCTTCCCATGGTTGGAGGATCATAAACTGTAGAACTATTACTGCCTTTTTGAATTCTGTGTATAATATAGAGTGTGGATCTGTCTGAACTGTTTCACTTTGTTTTCAAGTAAACACACATTTATATACAGATGTAAGCTTGTAAAACCGATTCTGGCATAACTAGCACATTTATAACAACTTGAATGAAACAGTTGAATAGGCTTCTGTATTTGTCTCTCTCTGCAGGTACAAATAAACTATTACACACCAACCACGGGATTTTCTGTATATTTTTGGCAAAATATCAAAAGCTATGTGAACCATTGGCCATTGTCTATACGAAGCAATGCATTACTGTTCATTACTATATTTTCCACTGCTCTGCGCTGTAGGACATAATTGTTTATGATTGTACAGTCAAATAACGATAAATCTGTAACTACTTAGCCAAGAAATCTTATGCTTAAAATGTGATTATATGATTATGATTGGATCAAGCTTTCTATGAAATATAGTTATAAATATTCTTATTATGAAACTATGTCCCAAATCCATGTAACATGTTTGCAACCATATGTAACAGAAAACACTCGGAAAAATATACTTCGTAAATTTTCTAAAATTTGTAGCTAGATGACATCTGTCATTATTTTAATTATTTTAATATAATGAGAATGGGAAACTGGTAATATTTTACAGCCTAGAAATTTGATGGTGAACATCTTTTGTTTGGCAACTAAGTAGTCACCTAAGCCACCAAATGACTGTCCAGGAATCTTGCAAATACTTCCAGCCAGAAGTTTGATTTGGTTTGATTTGATTTGATTTATTATTGTCACATGTAACTAAGTACAGTGAAAAGTTTTGTTTTGCGTGCAGTACAGGCAAATCATACCATGCAAAGATCATATGAAGGGTGGTAAAGCAGTGCAAGGAATGTAAAGTTAGACCTGCAAAGAATGTGCACAAAAAGCAAGATCAATGTTAGTTGATAGGTCCATTCAGAAACTGTTCTTGAATCTATTGGTTCACCTGGAGGCCCACTGAAGATGTTACATAGTATGGTGACAAAACATCTGGAAATGAACCTTCCAGCTCAGCGAGCAAACCTACATCCAGAACCTCAACCTGAGCTACAAATCTCAAAACTCGCTAAAACCTATTGGTGTGTGTGTTTACGCTTTTGTATCTTCTGCCTGACTGAAGAGGTCGGAAGAGATTATAACCGGAGTGCGAGTGGTCTTTGATGATGTTGACTGCCTTTCCGTGACAAAAACAAACGTAGATGGAGTAAATAGATGGGAGGTTAGCTAATGGAATGTTCTAGTCTATAGTTTCTGATGGTCCTGGGCAGAGCAGTTGCAGTGCCAAGCTGTGATGCATACAGATAGAAAGCTAGGGATCATTCTGGACATGCCGAATTTCTTAGCCTCCTGAACAAGAAGAAGTGTTGTTCCTTCTTGTTCGTTGCATCAATGTGTGTGGTTCAGGACAGATTGTTGGTGTTGGTCGACTGATATATGGTATCAGACTTTTAATTAACTTAAGAGATCACACATCTGAATAGTAAATATGTTAATCAATTGTTCTGATTTTAGTATATCTCGAACATAATTACTGCTTGTTGAACTCATTAGTCCATTTTAAAGAGCTTGTGTAGAACTTTGTCCTTTCAGGTTATTGGTTAACTTCTTGGTACATTTATTAGCTCCAGAATGGTCTGTTTGCTTGCTGAGAAAAAGATTTTACGGACAATGCACTTTTGCTGGCTATCTCATAGTTTGCAATCATGGATGAAAACTCTGGTTGTCTATGGGCTGGGGGTTGTGGGGATTTAGGAAAAAGGAGGATCAGGTGTCACATGGAGGAGGGGAAGATTATAGAACTTCTACGGTGTGGAAGCAGACCATTCAGCCCACACTGACCCTCCTAACACCATCCCACACAGACCTATTTTATCCCTTCAGTTCCCATGGCTAAGCCACCTAACCCATACATCCCTGGATACCATGGGAAATTTAGCATGCCCAATCCACCTAACCTGCATGTCTTTGGACTGTGTGAAGAAATCGAAGGAGACCTGCAGAGACACAGGGAGAAAGGGTGCCAACTCCACACAGGCAGTTACCTGAGGATGGGATTGAACCCAGGTCCCTGGCACTGTGAGGCAGCAGTGCTAGTCACTGAGCCATATGCCACTCATTCGACAGGAAGCTGAACCCACTGCAGAACAATATATGAAATGCCTTTGCTTTAAATAGGTGGCACTAACCGAGCTGCGATACATGTTATATCCAGAACTGTAGCCTTGCAAGAGCACTTAGAGATGAGAGCTTGCCAAAACAGGTGACATCATATTTTGTGGTCAACAGATTAGTGACAATAAAGGTCTCCCTGAGTAGAGGAAAACTTACTCTTCATTCCTATTGGATGGAGCAAAGCAGGAAGCAGAAACAGTCAGTCTCACCCACATGGACTGTTCTTCTCTCATTTGGAGACCTGAAAAATGTCCTGAGCCCAAACTCATCTGGAACGGCTGCTAAAAAGCACATGCTAGGTTCCTAGCACCTGTTAATAAGCAACTTAATGATCCCCTACAAATTGAACTGCTTTGAGTGGAGCATGCTAGACATGGATGTAGTGTAATAAGCTGCAGAGTTAAATTGAATTAGTTTCAAATAGTAATGTAGAGATACCTCTCTGCTCCTTTATATGTTTTCTGACTGCAGTTTGTTCATCTCCATCCTACTGTCCTCCAATCCCTGGAACATTAACAATAATGTAAGTTAATAACATAATGAAAAATCCTAAGGTACTTCTCACGTGATTTATAAAACAGAATATGACACTGAGCCATGTAGTGATGTATTAGGTCAGATGGTCAAGAACTCAGCTGAAGAAGTGTGTTTTAAGAAATGTCTTAACACAGCTTAAAATTACAAAGAATTGGGCCAGGCTAGGTAGAAATAGACTGTTTCCAGTGGTTGCGCGATCTGGATTGGTAGGTTTATCTGCATGATCTCAATATAAAAGGCTGGGCAGACTTTATTGAGTGTTGTGAGTCTGAACTGAACTATTGAAGCAGTGATAGTCTCAACCTTCAGACAAATTGTTCCAAGGAACCAATGGATAAAGTAATACACGACTAGGGAAGGTAATGGGATTAAGCTTATTGCTCATTTGGAAGACCAACATGCAATAGTTGGGCTGATTTAACCCTCTTCTGTGTCATCATTTTTCACTAAAACTTCAAATTATGACTGATATTTTGATTTGCAGAGAGTGAAAAAAGATCAGAAGCATTCATATGATCATGTGAAGCTGATATGAATGTGCAAGTTATGATAAAGGTTTGTAGAATATTTTTATTATTTAGGAGTTTGGAATTGAATAGAGGAAAAATAGATTTTATTTTTCATTTCTGTGAAGGTGACTTTTTTTAAACAAAGGTCAGAAAGTCATTTTCAGCAGTGAACCATGGACAGTTTTTCCAAGGAAGCATGTGAATTAAGTTAAATGACTCGATCAGCTACCTCAAAAGGTTAACTGCTGAATGTCTTCAAAGTTGAGACTGTGTGATACAGAAACAAGTGGTCAGGGTCATGAATAAGGTGAGTTCAGACGATGAGAAGTCATGCTTGCAGAAGAACCATGTTTTTTTTAGTTTGTTGAAATCTCCAGGATGTGAGAATTGGTTAGTGATCTTGAGGCTATCAATATTGGAAAGAGGTTTCTAGGCCTTCAGAGTTGGAAAAGGTTTTAAGCTTCTTCAGCAATGCAGAGAAATGGACCGAAAGCAGTAACTCCAGTAAGAAATGAAAGAGTTAATTTAGGAGTGATACTTTATTGGGATTGAATGACTGTAAAGCATATTGCTTGGAGAAATGTCAAACCTTTCATTTTGCTCACTATATCAAATTGTTGAAATTGTTTATATATACATGCATAGCTTTGTTTCTTTTGTATTTTGTATAACCTTATGTCCTTTTAAGAACATTGCCAACCGATGAGAATATGTTCAATATCTAACCATATAACCTTATGTCCTTTTAAGAACATTGCCAACCGATGAGAATATGTTCAATATCTAACCATAATCGTAACCAACTGCAAAAGTAAAACTCATGATCCGATCCAGCCAGGTCTCACTCTGAGATCTAACCTGTCCAGTATTACCATCAGCCACTATCATGACAAACTTGGATGTGCATCCATATACATTTCAAATTGAAGGGTTTAAAACTAGTTGGGAGACGAAGCAAAGAAAGGACCCCATCATGTCCTGATATGGTAAGCTACTTAGACTAATTGATAACCAATTCAGGAGATGAAAGGAAACTTTAAGAAAGCAACTATAAAAAGTCGGAGCATGGCTTTTAACTGCAGATTTGAATTTCCAAGAGCTGCAGTGTGTAGTAATGAGAAGCCCAATGTTAATAAACTGTGAGCATGTTGCTGAATTCACTCATGGGCACAGGATTGCTTTGGTACATGTTTACTCCTTTCATTCTAAAGCAGAAGCATTGTTGGGTTCCATTCACCTTGTTGAGCTACTTACTGGAGGAGAAAGTGAGGTCTGCAGACGCTGGAGATCAAAGCTGAAACTTTATTGCTGGAACAGCACAGCAGGTCAGGCAGCATCTAGGGAACAGAAGATTCGACGTTTCGGGCACATGCCCTTCTTCAGGAATGAGCCTCATTCCTGAAGAAGGGCATGTGCCCGAAACGTCGAATCTTCTGTTCCCTGGATGCTGCCTGACCTGCTGTGCTGTTCCAGCAATAAAGTTTGAGCTACTTACTTCCTCATTCTGTCTTCGAGTGGCAGATTAGAATATCAGTTTGAAGAAAATCTGAACATATGTGAGCCAACTATCTAATCATGAATTACTAGAAATTCACATGATTTCAGTGTCTCTTAATTCACTGTCATGAATATTAACTGTAGGCTCACCAAATCTGCAATTGTGCCAACATACTGAACAGAATGGTGATTCCCCAGATTAAGAACATTGTACTTATCTTTATTGCACAGTTGAAGCTCATTTGAGAGTCACAGCATTGGACCAAAACATTTTAAATGCAAACTCAGAGAGTGAATGGCAAGCAGAGTCCTGCACTATGATTATTTAAAAAGCCAGCCACTCTACCTGCAGGTAAAATCATTATTAGGAACTTCTGCTACTGCAGATTATATGGGAGTGCATTGGAATATTTTTAAAAGGTGTTGTGAATTCCTGGACCTGTTAGATAGCATTGATTGAATCCTCATGAGGAGGCAGGGGATTAGGTTGACTATTCACACAAAAACTTCAACCGGAACGGGGATGTTTATTGCATTACCTCTCGGTCTGCAACATGTCCACTTGATGGTGCGTAGAGAGAGCAAGCTCCATGTGATGCCTTTGTTATCTTGGAGTTGCTCTCCTTGATGCCTCTTGACAGTGAGAGGAGACTCTCATCATCTCAATGCCTACTTCAGGACTCAATATTGAGTTCAGTCATTTTAGAGTCTGAACAGTTTCCTCTATGTCCTTTACCCACTCCTACAACTCAGACTCTATCATCACATGGGCTGCTTTCAGCACAACTGACCAATTCTCACCTACTTATGGTCCTCATTATCAGATTTTCTTTCTCCCTGGTTTAACAGGCTAGCTTTTTGTCTGCTTAACTGTCTTTTGTTCTTTCTGGGCTCTGTCTCCATGTAAGTGCTTACTCCTTTCCCTAGACCCCCTGCCTTCAGCGTACGCACCACCATTTCCCAGCTACTAGTAATTCTGAAGATGGGTTACTGGACCCAAAATACTAACTCTGTTTTCTCCCCTTAGATGCTGCCAGACCTTCTGAGTTTCTCCAGCAATTTCTGTTCTTGTGTCAGTGACAGGAGACAAGCAGACCAGCTGATGCAGCCAACCACTCAGTACTCTTTCGTATGTCACCGCGTCAAATTCCTCATCTGAACCCTGCCTCGACTGGGCTCTTCATTAAAGAATTTCAAATTCATTCTTCTAAACTCCAGTGAGAACTGCTCCAATCCACTCAGCCTCTCCTCATAAGAAAATGCCTCCATACCTGGATTCAACTTAGTGAGCTTTCAGTGGACTGCCTTCAATGCCAATATATCTATCCCCAGGTAAGAGGACGAACAACACTGTTTACAGTATTCTAGGTGTAGTCTAACTAGTGCCTTGTATGGTTTTAGCAAGTAGTTTTCTTAATTTTGTACTCTTATTCCCTTTGTCATAAAGGCCAACACTCTATTTCCCTATTAACGGTTACCAATCAATGAACTTACGGCTTTCCTGGGACATCACTCTTTCTTTTGTTCTAGCTTTTGTTCAGTCCCGAGCTTCAATTTATCCTGTAAAAGAGACGTTGCAAACTATGAATAAAAATGAAGCAAAAAGCACCTCTTTTCCCCTCTTCACCGAGTTCCCACACTGCCTCCAAATTCCCTGAACTATATACTCATTTCAGGCCGTGTCCCGCTGTAACCTTTTAACTTGACTTCTGAATTTTAAACTTTTAAAATGGAGAAGGAAGAGAAAGATTTACCAGTTGTATTCCCACACTGCCTCCAAATTCCCCAAACTATATACTCACACAGACTGTGCCTTAGTCCAGATTTGATCTGGTCTTCCTGACTGGCAGATTAGATGATGCATCCAGCTCTCAATATGTCTGCCCATCAGTGCTGCTTGGTATAACACTCCATCAAATCCCTCAACAAACACTCAGCTTACTGTCTCAGATGCATCTCACAATACATTGGTTATAGATATTTCCTAGTTACTTTCTTGCATGCAGTTTCTGCCATGGTCACAATTGAATATTGCAGATATTGCACCCTGTCCGAGCAACATTGTTTCATTGGCATTGCTTTTCCATCCATTGAAGAAGTTAGTGGTCTCAAATTGGAGTTTATTCTGTGAAGCTTTTGGAAGGATTTTATTGAGAAATACGATACAAATGACAAGTATTTTCATTATAATGACTTTGTCTTATGTACTGGCTGCAATTGTTTTTTTCACAATTTGAAGCAGTTGCAGTGCATTTCCATATATATATATCAAACAAAAAAATTCAAAATCCTCCAGAAATAGCTGTGTAAAGATTTATGTTGTAAAGGACCTGACAACTCAACCACAAGTTGCCAGGTCAACACATGATTCATTCCAACAGTGTGAAGCATTTTCCTGCAGTAATGACTTGTATTTGTAAGACAAAAACCATTGCTGGTACCTCACAAATTCTAATGTAGTCAAGGTTTCTGTTTTGTCTTTGGCTTCATCAACAATCCTGCTCCCATCCGAAAGATCCATATCCCCAAAGTAGTTGAACCAGTGCCCGAAGTAAAAAAAAAGGCCAAGCCATGCCTAAAAACTTTATCACCCGTTGCCAACAGAGTTACATCGAATGTAATAGATTTAACTATTTTGTAGTACAATTATTCTTGGTGAAACTTTATTCTCAGAATAATATACAAGTGTGGAAGTCTGACCAGCTCACCATATTCATAATGTGAGACCAGTTATAAACTTCAAACAACCAATTCAGTGGAATGTTTGCCAATATGTTTGAAAAACCAGAATACTGGAATGGAAGTACCTTTTGAAATGAACTCCTCCCAGAAAATTCCAGACCAATGGCACAACTTGCTACATTGGGGTTGGGTGAGGTATGGTAAGAGAACACCATATCAAATCCCTACAGTGTGGAAGCAGGCCATTCAGCCCTTTGAGTCCACATTGATGTCCTATCTCTGAATTTCTTCATGATTTAATCCACTTAACCCAGACATCAGGCAATTTAGTATGGCCAATCCATCTAATCCGCACATCTTTGGACTGAAACTGGAGCACCTAGAAGAAACCCACACAGACACAGGAAGACTATGCAAATTCTACACAGACAGTTGCATGAGGGTGGAATTGAACCCAGGTACCTGGTGCTATAAGGCAGAAATGCTAACCACTGAGGAACCCACTGCTGATTAAGGAAAAAGAGGAGCATTGATTTATTCTAAGATTGATGTTTAAAATTAGAGGAAGGTAGACTTCTGATTTAAGATTAGCTGAGAAGATACCATTAGATATAGTGGAATGGACAATATGGAAGGAGGTGGCTATGGCTGTGAACGCTATCGTTATAAACCCAAAGGACCCCCACCATTTTCAATGTTGAATAAAGTTTATTGACCTCACAGCAACAACCTTCATTGATATATCAGTTTTAAACCAGTAAATGTCCCAATACACTTTGTAAAAGTATAATCAGACATAAGTTAACATTGAGCCAAAGTAAGATACTTTAGAACTGGCGGCCAAAAAAATGGGTCAAATAAATGTGCATTAAAGAATGTCTTAAAGGTTGACATAGAGGCAGACAGTTTGAGAGAAAGAACAGCAGAAGTAAGGGTTCACCCTCCAATGCAGGGGCAACAGAAGTAGGGATTGCAGAAGAAACCAGGTAAATAGTGCGGTGAAGAAGGCATATGGCGTACTGGCTTTTATTGGTAGAGGAATTGAGTTCCGGAGTACTGAGGTAATGTTGCAGTTGTATAAGACTCTGGTGCGGCCGCATCTGGAGTATTGTGTGCAGTTTTGGTCCCCATACGATAGGAAGGATGTGGAGGCACTGGAACGGGTGCAGAGGAGGTTTACCAGGATGTTGCCTGGTATGGTAGGAAGATCGTATGAGGAAAGGCTGAGGCACTTGGGGCTGTTTTCATTGGAGAAAAGAAGGTTTAGGGGTGACTTGATAGAGGTGTACAAGATGATTAGGGGTTTAGATAGGGTCGACAGTGAGAATCTTTTTCCACGTATGGAGTCAGCTATTACAAGGGGGCATAGCTTTAAATTAAAGGGGGGTAGGTATAGGACAGATGTTAGGGGTAGATTCTTTACTCAGCGAGTCGTGAGTTCATGGAATGCCCTGCCAGTAGCAGTGGTGGACTCTCCTTCATTATGGGCATTTAAACGTGCATTGGATAGGCATATGGAGGATAGTGGGCTAGTGTAGGTTAGGTGGGCTTGGATCGGCGCAACATCGAGGGCCAAAGGGCCTGTACTGCGCTGTATTCTTCTATCTATCTATCTATCTAAACCAGAGTTGAAGAAACAAAACAACAGAAGACAGGAGGAGGTAGTAGAGATACAATAACATTCAAGTCTCAAAGAAGGGCTTATGCCCAAAACGGCGATTCTCCTGTTCCCTGGATGCTGCCTGACCTGTTGCGCTTTTCCAGCAACACATTTTCAGCTCTGATCTCCAGCATCTGCAGACCTCACTTTCTCCTCAGAGAGTCAGATGTACAGCATGGAAACAGACCCTTCGGTCCAACCCGTCCATGCCGATCAGATATCCCAACCCAATCTAGTCCCACCTGCCAGCACCCCAACCATATCCCTTCAAACCCTTCCTATTCATATATCCATCCAAATGTTGAATTGTACCAGCCTCCACCAGTTCCTCTGGCAGCCCATTCCACACACGCACCATCCTCTGTGAAAACATTGCCCCTTAGGTCACTTTTATATCTTTCCCCTCTCACCCTAAACCGATGCCCTCTAGTTCTGATCTCCCTCACCTAGAGGAAAGACCTTGTCTATTTACCCTATCCATGCCCCTCATGATTTTATAAAACTCTATAACGTCACTCCACAGCCTCCGACACTCCAGGGAAAACAGCCCTAGCCTATTCAACCTCTCCCTGCAACTCAAATCCTCCAACTCTGGCAACATCCTTGTAAATCTTTTCTGAACCCTTTCAAGTTTCACAACATCTTTCTGATAGGAAGGAGACCAGAATTGCACGCAATATTCCGAAAGTGACCTAACCAATATCCTGTACAGTCGCAACATGACCTTCCAACTCCTATACTCCATATTCTGACAAATAAAGGAAAGTATATCAAAGTCCTCCTTCACTATCCTATCTACCTGCGACTCTACTTTCAAGGTACTATGAATCTGCACTTCAAGGTCTCTTACCATTAAGTGTATAAGTCCTGCTAAGATTTGCTTTCCCAAAATGCAGCATCTCACATTTATCTAAATTAAACTCCATCTGCCACTTCACATCATTGGCTCATCTGATCAAGATCCCATTGTAATCTGAGGTAACCTTCTTTACTGTCCACTACACCTCCAATTTTGGTGTCATCTGCAAACTTACTAACCAAACCTCTATGCTCATATCCAGATCATTTTTGTAAATAATTGACATATTTAGACTGGCAATTCAACAATATTCTCAAAAAGTGGAAAAAGTGATCCAAGGATATGTGATGCGAAATTAGTCTCATCCTAAATGCTACACTACTGCAGTGCCTGTGCAAATCTATACAATGTCCAATATACGAGTATACTTCTGCTCTCATATCCTAGACTTATATTTCCAATTATGATTATTAACATCCATTATCTGAATTAAGTTCGACTGTGACTGCTGGAGGTGAAGACTGCTGAAACTCATAAACAGTAGCAGTGCTCCAACAAGAAAAGAGCATACAATGTTATCATCACAGTCATTGGAATGAACTCTGGCCAGTCTATGCTTTAGTGGGCCTGTGAGCTCACATGCATTTTCTTAAACATTGGTAACATGGGAACAGGAGCAGACCTTTCAGGCCGTTGAACCTGTCCCAGCACTCAATATAATCATAGCTGATTGAACACTTTTATGTTGTCTTTTACCCACACCAACCCACCCCAAGCCTCTACACTACTGGTATTCTAGAATATATGGAAGTTAATTTGGCAGTTATGTAGTTAACTTTGTGGTGTAATGCATGCATAGGATTATGTTACAGGGCTCAGGTAACAGATAGTGGTAGCTGAAAAATGTGTTGCTGGAAAAGCGCAGGATTCCTGAAGAAGGGCTTATGCCCGAAACATCGATTCTCCTGCTCCTTGGATGCTGCCTGACCTGCTGCGCTTTTCCAGAAACACATTTTTCAGCTCTGATCTCCAGCATCTGCAGTCCTCACTTTCTCCTTTAGATAGTGGTAGCACATTATGATAGGCTAGTTAAATCATGTGATAGATGAGCTAATGCTAAAGACGATGGTGGCTTAGTGCGATAGGTCAAGTGTAAGCAGGAGATTAGTGAGGCAGATGAGGATTAGTTTAGAAAGACAAAGTAAGCTAGTATAATTGATTATGGTAATACTATCAGATAAGCGCGAGAACTAGCAAAGTATAAACAAAAGAGGCTCAAGAGAGGGGTGGGCAGACAGGAAAGACATTTTCTGATTGCCACAGCTTGAATTCGCAAATATAAGTTTAACTTTGTGAAGGATTTTCTGTGTCTCCTGGTAATTTCCTCAGAGTATTGGGTGATCTTTCCACAACAGTAATTAGATGTCTAACATTCTCTACCTTAAATATATTCAAAGACTGAGCTTCCACAGCTCTGTGTGGTAAAGAATTCCAAGGTTCACAACTCTTTGATTCAAACCATTTTCAATATCTCAGACCTGAGAGGCACCCCATCACCTTTTGTTTTTAAAAGGTGCTCCCCCAGTTCTAGAGTCCCTGCCCAGGGGAAACATCTTCCTGCAGCTGCTCGAAAAGTATTTTCTAGGTTTCAGTGTGATCACTTCTCGTTCTTTGAAACTCTGGAGAAAACAGGGCCAGTTGCGCAATTCCTCTTCACTGGACAAGTCCCACCATCCAGGGACCGAGCCTGGTGAACCTTCATTGACTTCCTGTATGGCAATCATATCTTTGTTGAGATAAGGAGACCCGAACTACCCATGTATTCCAGTGGCCCAGTGTAGCATTCTCGCAGTCTCGTTCTGGCTGGGTCTTCACAGTGTTCCATTGTTCCTTAATCTGTTTTCCCTGAACCCTGGAACCATTAACTAAACTATGGTGAGCTTTATTTTAATTTTACTTCTTTTAAATTATGTGTAACTTCTGTCATTAATATAGGTGCTGCAGTGTGGTGACGTTTTACTGTATTATTCATGTAAACGAACATATGACAATGAATTTCTACTCTGATCTTTTCAGAGGCTGACAGTTTGGCAATCTCAGCAGTGTCACAGCTACTGGAGACCATTGATGAAGCTCAACTAACATTTGAAATATGATGACTGATTTAAAGGATAATGTCGTCCTGGACTGTAGGGCTGATGTCTCATTAGAGGGAGATGACTGCCGGTGGTTTAACCTGAGAGCCACTGTACCTCAGGTGAGGGGAGAGGTTGAGAAGGAAAGCCTTTCATGGTGAGCTGAGCTAGTGCAGGAGGTGAACCCACTGTGTTGGCATCACTCTACATCGCAAACCAGCAATCCAGCCAACTGAACTAACTGACCACCAAAGGCATTGATAACAAGCTAAATTAAGCAAAGAGATTTCATTTTGATCACAGATCAGTTTTATTCCTGAACTGACCTACACTTACACACTACTTGTTGATCAAGAATTGGCCAAACAGGGATTCACAATGAAAGCAGTCACAGAGGTTTACAACATGGAAACAGGCCTTTGGCCCAACATGCCTAAGCAGCTCAGTTTTCACAATTAAACTAGTCCCACTTGCCTGCGTTTGCTCCATACCTATCCCATCCATGTACCTGTCCAAATGTTTCTTAAATGACAAAAGTGTGCCTCCCTCCACTACCATCTCTGGCTGCCCATTCCAGACACTCACCACCCTCTGTGTGAAAAAATTGCCACTCTGGCCCTTTTTGTATCTCTCCCCTCTCACCTTAAACCTATGGGTCGGGATATCTGGTCGGCATGGACGAGTTGGACCGATGCTGTACATTTCTATGACTCTATGACTCGATGCCCTCTGGTTTTAGACTCGCTTACCATGTGGAAGAACTGTGGGCTAACTACCTTATCTATGCCTCTCATGATTTTATAGACCTCTATCAGGTCATCCCTGAGTCTCCTACATACCAGGGAAAAAAGTCCCAGCCTATTCAGCCTCTCATTATAACTCAAACTTCGAAACCTGAGGAAATACTGAATGGAAAAATTGTTGATTGAAAATGTTTATGATTCAGAGGTGCCAGTGACGGTGATGGTGTGCTATATTGGAGCTGCTGATTGTCCTGGAGGCTTGCATGCTCCAAATGGTCCATTCACCTGCACAACCCATTTGCCATCGTTCATTAGATGGAGCTCTCAAAGACAGCCTGATAATTGGCTGCTTCTGGGACAATCTCGTCGTTGGGAGGCCTTCAGGATTGGGACCTGGAAGCAGCACTGGCAGTGCATATCTGCCCAATGACCTGGATTTTGCAATGAATGACAAAAAAAAGCCTTTTGTTTTTGCAGTCACACACAAACCTTTAAAAGACCTGTCAGTGTATATTTCTCATTACTTAACAGCTCTTGAACCCCATCAACTCAAGAGATATTTGGCTTCTGTATAGGCCAAGTATCTCAGGGACTTTACAACCATTCAGACTGAAGAGCCTTGACTGAAACAGACAGCTAGCTCAGGAAGTGGAAAGCAAGAAATATACATTGCATGTGCATCCTTATTACTGGAAAATGAATAGAGATTAGGGCAACAAAGGATTCAGAGAGAATCATAACACTTTTAAAAAACAAAATTATACAAAATATTGTGAATTTCACTTTCTAAAAATCGGAATTAGTAATTTTATATCCAGGGAAGAAATTGTCAAATTAATTTATCGGGGCCAGAGATATTGTTTATAGTTAAAACCTCAGTTACTACTGATTGAATAAGCCCTAAAGCTGATAGCTATTCTTAGAGTGAGTGTATTGTGTTATTAGACTAAGTTCACACCATCACAGTAATACAACACAAATTTTATCAGCAAAGACTGTAATAGTATTGCCTATGGAAGAGCTGAAAATGTGTTGCTGGAAAAGCGCAGCAGGTCAGGCAGCATCCAAGAAGCAGGAGAATCGATGTTTTGGGCATGAGCCCTTCTTCAGGAAACTTCGGGCTTATGCCCGAAACGTCATTTCTCCTGCTCCTTGGATGCTGCCTGACCTGCTGCACTTTTCCAGCAACACATTTTCAGCTCTGATCTCCAACATCTGCAGTCCTCACTTTCTCCTTGCCTATGGAAGATTAGATATCACTAAAGGTAGCTTCCAGATTTTTGTGTATAACTATGCAGATGCAGATGTCAGAGTTTGTTGCCGGTTTTGCCCTGTGTTAACA
Organism: Chiloscyllium plagiosum; assembly: GCF_037043375.1. Lineage (NCBI taxonomy): Eukaryota > Metazoa > Chordata > Chondrichthyes > Orectolobiformes > Hemiscylliidae > Chiloscyllium > Chiloscyllium plagiosum. The sequence goes on from NW_028270142.1 coordinate 14,168,518, forward strand.
GTGAGCATTGACAATGGTACAGTTATTATTAATACAGCAGGATCTGAGCTAATCATAACAACATTATTCCCTAAGGAGGCCACATTTTGTAAATTTACCAGTTTCCTTAATAGCTTGCCTAATCAAACACATAATCTAGCCAATGCTTTGCCCTGGGACATGTATTTTATCCTTAAATTATGGTGCTTCCTGTCTCCATAATAAGGGACAGTCTTTAAATCATGCTGCTTAAACTGACTTTTGGCCTAAAGAAACTGAAGATCCAACCAAACAGGCTTAAGGTAAGTGTCCCATTCTCATAACTCAGAGACAGGGTGAGTGAGATCCAGCTGTCATTAATAGAAAGGAATTGGAATAGTTCACCTTAAGAGTGAACATATGTCGAGGGAGTCATTGGTTTGCACTTTTATTATTTTTATAAAATTAGAAGCACAGGAAATTAACTGATTAAAACTATGTTCCAACCATTCTTGTACTAAAAACAAGGTTATTCATTGGATTAAAGTAGTGTCTCTTTCAATAGACTTTAATTATGCAGATAGCCTTAAAGAGCTAGGTCTATTTAATTTAGATCTGTTTAGACTTAGAGATATATAAAACAATGAAAGATCTGGACTGTGTGTGCCCTGATTGTTTAGTTTGGGAGGATCAGAGAACATGCCTTTAACAAATGCATAAATAAGAAGGGATTAAATGTTAAATGATTGCTTTCTTTGCCCTGAGAGCAGTGAACCTCTGGGTTACATGATGAGCTTGTGTAATAAATGTCACATAGACCACTAGACAATAAGAGAAAGGTGCAGGAGTAGCTTTTCAGCCCCTCAAACCTGTTCCACCATTCAATAGGATCATGGCTGATTCCTCATGTACACTCCCCTGTGTTTTCCCTGTAACCCTTGATTCCCTGATCGATCAAGAATTTAACCATCTCTGCCTGAAACATACACAAGGACTCCACCCCCCCCTCACCTCCCACAGCTCTCTGTGGTAAGGTGTTCCAAAGACTCATAATGCACTGAAAGAAGAAATTCCTCCTCATTTCAGTCTTAAGTTGGTGCTCCTTTATTCTGCGACTATGTCCTCTTGCCCTAGACTCTCTCATGAGGGGAAACATCATTTCAACATTTACCCTGTCAAACCCCTTAAGTATCTCATATGTTTCAATGAGATCACTTTTCATCCTTCTAATCTTCAGTGAGTTGAGTCCCAACTCGTTTAACCTTTGCTCATAAAGCAATCCCTACATAACTGGGATCAACCTAATGAACCTGCTCTGAACTGCCTTCAATAATAACAAAATTAATATCTTTTAACTTCAGGGACTAGACATTTCACAGTACTCCAGCTGTGGTCGCACCAGCGCCTTGTACAGTTACAGTAAGATTATTACAACCCCAAACCCCTGGAAATAAGGGCTAACATTCACTTCGCCTTGCTGATCACCTGTAGCATCTGTACGCTAGCTTTATGTATTTCATGCACAAGTATCCCTAAATCCCTTTGTGCTGCAGATTTCTGCAGTTATTCTCTATTTAAATCATATCTGTTCTCTTGTGCTCCCTTCCAAAATGAATTTCTTTGCATCCTGTAAGAAGGAGCTGGACATGTTCTTGCTGCAGCAGAAATCACTTCATATAAAGGGTAAATAAAAAGAAACAGTTAATGTACATGTGGTTAAGGTGATGTCCTGGATTGAGTGATGGAGAGGAATTATCCAGCCATTTCTCCCCTTATCTTCTCTCTGCCTGGCTTCCTTTCCTAAGAGGTTATATTATTGCACAGAATTCCAGGTGGGGGAACAATGCATAGAAAGTGTGTGTTTATATTAAGTGCTCTACAAAATAAACAAATTTAATGTTATTGCAACAGTTAGTATGCAAAGATTCTGTGTTACAAATGCTGTGCAATGTTAACGTTTAACCTCACATTGTGCAGTAAATAGTGGATATTATATTGTGATACTTTATATTGCAAAGAATACAAGGTGTACTGATAGCAATGACAAATGATAATGAAAATAAGAGAATATTTAATATAATATCTCAATTGTAACAGTACTTCAGAAAAGGTAGGCGATACAGGAGAATTCATTGATCGATTTATTATTGTCACGCATCGAGATACAGAGAAAAGTTTTGTTTTGCGTAGTTTATAGATAGATTGTACCATATATAGTGCATCGGGTGACAGAATAGAATGCAGAATAGTGTTACAGCTACAGAGAAGAGACAGAAAGAAATCAGAATTAACATTTCTGAGGTTCATTCAAATAACTACGGGGAAGAAGCTGTAGTTTCTTGGGAAAAGCAATTGCCAAACAAATTGTCATGCAACCAGATAGGATGCTTTCTCTGGTGCATCTATAAAAATTGGTAAGAGTCCTTGTGGACATGCTGAATTCCCTTAGCCTCCTGAAGAAGTAGGGATGTTGTCGTGCTTCCTTGACCGTCTCAGCCAGCTGAATGGTACACTTAAGCGAAGTAATTAAAAACTTGGTCAAAGAAACTCCCGAAGGTTGCAAAACATAAGGCTTTTGGAAGAGAATTTAGAAGGACACCTCAGAATGATCGAACATTCAACCATCAATGAACATCAATAACCAGAAGAATGAAGGGTATAAACTTTTTTGCATTGCAGGAGGAGGTTACAAAGACTGGGGAAAGCAAGGTCAAGAAGGGGATGTTAAATGAGGGTAAGGTTACTGACTGATGCATGGGAAGTATGTCGGTTGTATGTCTGTTTTGCTTCATTTTCCATGTGTTTGCTGTTGCTGCACAGTTCCCAGCGATTTCCTGCCTTGTAGCAAACAGTCTACCTGACTACACCTGAACAGTATTTGAATTAGCGCTGGCTTGGGCTTGTGCTCCTCATACTGAATTCTGAAATCATCCCTCAGTGGCAAGTGAGGCCATACAGCCTTTGGCTCCGAAGATGTTGACCTATCACCTGCCTCAATGAATCATTACCAGTGATCAGACCCATCCCTCCCATCCCTTTGATATATTTCTGGCACTTGAGAAGCTGCAATATGCTTGGCTTGGTCAGTCATTTTGACTCAGGTTTCTTGTTTCCTGGTCAAGTAATTACATTATTAAGTCATCTATAATAGCTTCCAAAAATGATTTCTTAGCATCTCATACCTAATCAAAAGCTGCTTCATTTCTTTCCTCTAATCAGATATTCCACACATTCTTTATTTCTGTGGATGAAGTTTTAAATTCCTATTCACACACTTCATGCATAAAGTTTGCAGCAGAATTGCTTATTGTGCTACGTTACAATGTGCCAGCATTATTTTAAATTAGCTAAGCAATAGTTCAGTGAAAATTTAGTGATACCCCCTCACGCTGTTAACATTAGCAACATGTCAGCCCAACTTTCTCCTTCACTTGTAATATTTAAATAGAAGTCAGAACTTTTCTCAACATCTATTAATGCAGCAACTTTTATTCATATTCATATTTATTTTTAGAAACATAGAAATATTGATTGCACAGAATGATGCCACCGTATCTGAGTCAGTACAGTGAAATCTCACATCCCTGCTCCTGATCACCAGCCTTTTAGGTTAAATCACTTCCATTGTTTCACCACAGTTTATTATTTAAAGGTGATGAGGAGGATCTTTTGCCTCTACAATTATTTCAGGTAGCAAGTTCAATTTCCCAACAACTCTCTCAAGGAAAATAAATTCTCCTGAATTCCCCACTGTTGGTTACTTTAAATTTATGCTGAAAATGTGTTGCTGGAAAAGAGCAGCAGGTCAGGCAGCATCCAGGGAACAGGAGAATCGACGTTTCGGGCATAAGCCCTTCTTCAGGCTTATGCCCGAAACGTCGATTCTCCTGTTCCTTGGATGCTGCCTGACCTGCTGCACTTTTCCAGCAACACACTTTCATCTCTGATCTCCAGCATCTGCAGTCCTCACTTTCTCCTACTTTAAATTTATGTTCACTGCGAATGGATCTCTGTGCTAAAGGAAGTAAGCCCTTCTTATCCATTTCACTTTGGGCCTTTATAATTGTATACATCCCGATTAAATCTCTACAAAGTTTCCTCTGGTCCAATGAAAATCAGCCCAGCCTGTTTCATATTTCATTATAGCTAAAAAAAATCCATTCTTGGAAATATCTTTGTGCATCCCCTCTGTGCAATCTAGTCCTTCTTGTAATGCGGTGACCAGAAATGTAAATAGCATTTTAAGTGGACTAACTCATATTTTACATAGCACTGGCATGACCTCTCTGTTCTTAAATTCTGTACCTCAGCCAATAAAGTAAAATATGAACCTACAATTAGGAGCAAGAGGAAGCGATACTCACCTTTGAACCTGCTGGATAAGATCATGTCTGATTTGATTACTCTACAGACCTGTCCACTCCTAATAAGCTTTCTCCTCCTTTCTTATTCAGAATATATCTACTGATACCTTATAAAATATTCAAGGATTCTGCTTCCATTACATTTCAGAAAGTGTGTCCCTTGAATACCTTTATAACCACCTTATCCAGCTATCCTGCTACCTCATGGTCAGTATACCAGGACACATTTAAGAGACATGATTATGATGTTATCTCTGTATCAGTGTATATGACTTGAGGATATAAAGGTCTCACATTCCATTTTACCCTGGGATCACTTGAAGCATGACACATTATTGGATGACTTCTCCTTTGCTTTAATTTACTAATGTTAACTCAGGTAACAAGCAGAGAGAGAAATACCAGAAGTGGAAACTGAGCACAAATTGTGAATTAGAAATTGACATACGAATACTTGGATACCAGCAAACAAGCCCAGATCGTGCCAAGACATTACTGATCAAGGAGTTACATTCTGAGAGAACAGCAGACAGCTCAGAACAATGTGCAGCAAACCAATCAGATCCAAAGTGAGTGAGGAAGAACACTCCAACAATGGGGATTGTGCAGTGATGTTGAGTGGCAGTTAGTAGCATGGCAACTAACCAAGTTATCAAGTAAGTGCCCTTCTCCAGATGTCGATATGATTAACAGATGGGCAGGTGTCATCAAATATTCAAAGTGTTACACTGAACTTTGAAATGTCAATCTTGTGAACTTTTTTTTATCTTTTGGTATAATCATCAAATTGACAACATATGGCTATAAACAACTGTGTATATCTGTTTGGACTAAGTTCTTTTCTTCGGAAAAAAGAGGGATTTGTTATATCTGACAATCAGTCTATTAGTATACCTTTAAGAGACATGATCATGATTGTCAAGTCACCATCGTCATAGAATCCCAACAGTGTGGAAGCAGGCCATATAATCCACACTGATTCTCTAACAGCATTTCACCCAGACCCATCCCATCCCTGCAGGGATTAGTCAAATATGGACCATGTACAGGTAGGTGGAATAGTTTACACTGCATCGTGGTCAGTGCAGACATGATGGGCCAAATGGCCTGTTCCTGTCCTGTATTATTCTATGTTCTATTTACTACCAGTTCTGACTGAACCACGTAAAATCAGTTCTGTTTTATTTGCAAATGTGACCCATCATTTCAATTCCATCTTGCAGCACAAAGCTAACCCGTGCCTTCTTTTCTGTATTGAAGGCTGAGTAGATTAGATTCCCCACAGTTTGGAAACAGGTCCTTTGTCCCAACCAGTCCACACCGACCCTCCAAAGAGCAGCCCACCCAGACCCATTCCCCTACATTTACCCCTTCACCTAACACTATGGGCAATTTAGCACGGCCAATTCACCTGACTCACACATCATTGGACTGTGGGAGGAAACCGGAGCACCCAGAGGAAACCCATGCAGACATGGGGAGAATGTGCAAACTCCACACAGACAGACAGTCACCTGAGGCTGGAATTGAACCTGGGACCCTGGTGCTGTGAGGCAGCTGTGCTAACCACTGAGCCACCATGCTGTGTACTTAAATCTTTCTCCCCACTCCCTTCATCCTCATCTCCAACAATGAGTGCAAAAAACACATGGATTTCTTTGCTGTCTCATGATCTGCTTGAGGTTACCTAGTCCATGAGACCTACTTCCTATGTACTTTATCCTAGTCCCACTAAACTTCACTAAGATATACCTGGGATGGCGCATGACCCTGGGTAAACTCGAGTTGTTTTCTTTGCAGCAGGGAAGGCTGAGGGGGGATCTGATAAAGGTGTGCAAGGTTATGAGAGGAATGGACAGCACGAATAGGAAGGTGCTGTTACGCTTGGTCAAAGAGTCAATAACAAGGGAGTATATTTTTAAGGAGAATGGCAGAAGATTTAGAAGAGATTTGAAGGAAAACATTTTTTCACCCAGAGGATGGTGGACATCTGGAATGCATGGCCTGGGAGGATAGTTGAGGCGGGAAACCTCACAGCTTTTAAAAAGTACATGGATGAACATGTGAAATATCAATAACATGTGGGAAAGTTGGATGTAGGCAGTTGTATTTTTTTGGCAGCATAGACTTGATGGGCCAAAGGGCCTCTTCTGTGCTGTATTAGTCTATAATTCTATTATTCTACGATTCTATGCTGACCACATGAATCCCCTCCTGGCCCCTGTTAGCTGCTTTGTAATTCTCTCTGGTATCCTTATAACATAACTCTTTAAATAAGATTTTGGTCATCTGACATATGTGTTTGCGTGTTATATTTTGTAATGTTCCGACAAAGTGCCTTGGGAGGTTCCATTACATTAAAGGTACCATGCAGATATAAGTTGTTGTCTGCTATCATCAACTGAATTCCTTGACACTTTTCCTTTGCCACGACTTCATCTCCAATTTTGACAATAAAGCATGCTTTCCCTGGCTCTCCCTTGTCCTGTGCTGTTCCATTTCCTCCTGTGTTACTCTAGACATCTGGCCTCCTGATATTTCTGCCTTTCTTTCATTACCAGTCTTCTGTGCCCATTTTGTCCTTGATTCTTGTATTTACTGTATCTGCAGCGTCTTACCAGTTTAAAACTACAATTCATATTCTCGGTGAAATGGTGATGTTTCATAGATGGATGACCCAAGACCATGCTTTTGTTAAAGTTGTCAACCATTGCCACGGTCAGAATGGCAATTCCATAGACCGAACCCCCTTATGAAACAAAATTTTTCACTGGTTACTCCAAATGAACCAAACCTGTTAGACAACAGCTTAGTGACACCAGAAGATTTAAATTAGTCACAATTAATCTTGATTACAGCATCAACATCAGTTCAGTTCCTCTGAGTAACCCACAAGAATTACAGACATTTTGGATTAATTGCAAGCACCATAATTGGTATAAATTAATAGAAACTTGTATGAATGCTTTTTGTCTTTGATAGCCTCCTGAATGAATAAAAAAAGCCTCTGCACTGCGATTGTCACAATAACGGTGCTGGTACAGATAGAGCACGTATAATGCGTGTTTCAGCAGCACAATTTGGCTATAACATTGCTGAAGGATTAGGGGATGGTAATATGGAGAACGCTTACCTCTGTACACAATAGCACAATCGCAGCAGTGATCATTTCACATGCTTCGTTCTGTGCTTGAGCTGATGTCAGCACTGTCAGAGCATGTGAGAGGTACAGGTATAGGACAAAACGTTGAGCAACTCCATCTCAAAAATTAAACTAATGAGTGTACATTGCTCTCCTTCTGAGACAAGAATATTCTTGTATAATTCCCGTATAAGCTGTGTATTATTGCTGCAGGACTGCATTACCCTTATATATACCATATGCCTTTCTAATTTGTTCTTGTTCTTACATATCACACAATCTACTTAAATTTTTTTTTTTTGCAAAGATGGAGGGGCGTAGTGACAAGAATGTTAGCACGAGGCGTCCTGGTGATAAAATTGCTGGTGGTGAACAGACTATTTCATGATGTTAAAGAAAGTGGACCATCAGAAGAACTCTCAAAAATCAAAGAGCATTGTGTTGCCCTTGCAAAGCGGGTTGGCTTTGATGAAGTGGAAAGTAAGGATATTGAAGAGTTGCTTGAGACCCACTGTGAAGCCCCCTGTACAGCTGATCTACAACAGCTTGTTGCTGAGGGGGATGTGGTGGCCGGAGATGAAAAAGATGAAGTCCAGGAGGCAGCACCATGAGAGCTTTCCACTTCGTTTTTGTTTTCTATCCTGAGGGAAATTGAGGGGCAATTGCAGCTCTTAGAGGACAATGATTACAAGGCAGAACACAGCAGGGCAGCAATTTGTTCAATAAGATATCATTTGACAACCTACGAATAGCTTCTTCAAGACTGAAGAAAAAGGGCAAAGCAGCAAAACTTGGATGACTTTTTTAAACCAATCCCCAAGAAACAGTCAGATGGCAATCAATGACAGCCTCACCTTCTACAAGCTCAACTGCACCTTAAGGTGGTGATGATGATGGCCCTCTGTCTCTGCATTAAAAACATCTTTTCATTATAATGTGTTAAATTTACTTTTGTTTTGTTAATAAATATGATTTAAACCTTCATTCAGACTGTGCTATGCTTTGCGTTAGCATTTTGGGTGATTTTTGAGCGATCGTGAGTGATATTTTTTGCTGGACTGCCCTAGCCCCACTTTTCTCTTGGGCCCCATTATTTAGATTGGGCGATTTTCTATGAAGTAAGGTTTCATTGGAAGCTGTTATAGGAGACCTACCTGTAATCTAATACTGCTGCTGGGGATTGTCCCTTACAAATCTCCATTATTGGTTGCATGACAAAACCCATTTTTCTCTTCATACATTCGGCACTTCGTAAGATTCTCGTTAGGAACAGTCCAACAAATACAAAATTTTATAAAACAATGTACAATGTTTCTCTGCATTGTTTAGCTTCCAAGCGTCACCCTCGACACATGTCAATGGGCTGAATCAGAGTCAGATTTCACATTTGTCATGTGTACTCAAGTACAGGAGTACAGTGCAAAGCATATAATGTTGTCAACACAAGGTGCCATCTTAGATGCAAACAACTGAGTACAGAATCTTAAGTAGAAAGAAGGAACAAAATTAAAAGTCAAGCATTGCATTGATTATAGTACAGCGACACCTTCTTAGTTTTAAGTAGTAAATAAAGAAACAAAGTGGAAAGTTCAAACATTACAGTCTTTCCCAAGTGCTTAGCCACAGTTGGGACTGCACTTTGAGGAAATCACCCTGACATTAGAAGTCTGCACTGAGACCGCACTGGAATCTTACCAGAAATCAGCCAAGGCATTCTGTCAAGTTTGATGGAGGCCCTTATATAGCCACCAGACTTCATACTGGAAGAAGTAATGGGTTACCAATTCATATAGAGTTCAATAAACCTTTGTTTTATGAATCAGAATCCTGGTTAAGCCTTTCAAGTTCATGAAATGACAGTGGCAAGTGTAAGATTGACCTGAGTAACAGAGAAATCTGTAATTAACAGATTAACAAATTCTCCCCTGTGTCTGCAGGGGTTTCCTCCAGGTGTTCCGGATAAAGACAGTGTCTTTCTCAATATCATCTTGAACTGTTGAGTTACAGAGTCATAGAGATGTACAGCACGGAAACAGACCCTTCAGTCCAACTCGTCCATGCCGACCAGATATCCCAACCCAATCTAGTCCCACTTGCCAGCACCCGGCCCATATCCCTCCAAACCCTTCCTATTCATATACCCATCCAGATGCCTTTTAAATGTCGCAATTGTACCAGCCTCCACCACTTCCTCTGGCAGCTTATTCCATATACGTACCACCCTCTGAGTGAAAAAGTTGCCACTTAGGTATCTTTTATATCTTTCCCCTTTCACCTTAAATCTATGCCCTCTAGTTCTGGACTCCCCCACCCCAGGGAAGAGACTTTATCTATTTATCCTATCCATGTCCCTCATGATTTTATAAACCTCTATAAGGTCACCACTCAGCTTCCAACGCTTCAGGGAAGACAGCCCCAGCCTATTCAGCCTCTCCCTATACCTCAAATCCTCCAACCCTGGCAACATCCTTGTAAATCTTTTCTGAACCCTTTCAAGTTTCATAACATCCTTCTGATAGGAAGGAGACCAGTATTGCATGCAATATTCCAAAAGTGGCCTAACCAATGTCCTGTACAGCCACAACATGACCTCCCAACTCCTGTCCTCAATATTCTGACCAATGAAGGAAAGCATGCCAAATGCCTTCTTCACTATCCTATCAACCTGTGACTCCACTTTCAAGGAGCTATGAACCTGCACTCCAAGGTCTCTTTTTTCAGCAACACTCCTGAGGACCTTACCATTAAGTGTGTAAGTCCCGCTAAGATTTGCTTTCCTAAAATGCAGCACCTCGCATTTATCTGAATTAAATTCCATCTGCCACTTCTCAGCCCATTGGCCCATCTGGTCAAGATCCCATTGTAATCTGAGGTAACCTTCTTTGCTGACCACTACACCTCCAATTTTGGTGTCATCTGCAAACATATTAACTGTACCTCTTATGCTCACATACAAATCATTTATATAAATGACAAAAAGTAGTGGACCCAGCACTGATCCTCGTGGCACTCCACTGGTCACAGGCCTCCAGTCTGAAAAACAACCCTTGGTTGGACATCGAGAAAGGGAGGTAGTAATTTTTCTTGGTAAGATCTGCTGACTAAAGATTCCAGGACAGAGGCATTGAATCTTGCTAAATGGAGCTTTTGCTCTCTGATGGGAAATATGATGCAGGATAATTTGAACTAACAACAGAATGAAGACATGACGGAATGCTATATTTTCTGTATTCAGTTGAAATAATGCTTACCGTCATCAACCACCCAATGCAAAGGTTTCAACAGGCAGTTCTGAGGAAGGGTCACTGAACCTGAAAAGTTAACTCTGCTTTTTCTCCACAGATGCTGCCAGACCTGTTCGGATTTTCCAGCAATTTGTAATTTTTTTTCAGATTTCCAGCATTCACAGTTCTTTTGGTTTTAAAATCAAAGAATCTCGACAGTGTGGAAACAAATCATTCAGCCCATTAAGTCCACACTGACCCTCAAAAGAGCATCCCACCCAGACCCACCCCATCCCTGTAGCCAGGCATTCCCCACAGCTAATCCACCTAGCCCGCATATCCCTGGACACAATGGGCAATTTAGCATGGCCAATCCACCTAATCTGCACATCTTTGGGCTGTGAGAGGAAACTGGAGCACCCAGAGGAAACCCATGCAGATACAGGGAGAATGTGCAAACTCCACACAGACAGTTACCTGAGGGTGGAATTGAATACACGTTCCTGGTACTGTGAGGCAGCAGTGCTAACCACTGAGTCACTGTGCTGCCCCAAATTTATTTTTAAAAATTATCTTTTTAAAAAACAATTAACTTTATTTTTAAAGGCAGTGTTTGTCATTCAATTTCAGCGTATGTTTGTCAAGTTTCTCCATAAATTTTGAATATTTTAGCTTTCTTGATTGAATCAAGTCTCTTCTTTCCGAGATGACTCATAAAGTCTGAATTGAAGCAATTTGGATCCTACAGGGAGTTGGTTTAACATGCATGCGTCTTGTTACAGAGGATGGTGGGAAGAGAAATGTAAGCATATTGCACTCTTACTGGGACAGACTTCTCTATATTTAAGAAGATTCTTATCTTTCACATGTTTCTGATTTGTAAATTTGTGCAAGTGTGTCACAGATTTTGAACTGAATTGAATTGAATTTTTTGTCACGTGTACAGAGGCACAGTGAAAAGCTTTGTCTTGCGAGCAACACAGGCAGATCACAGAGTTAAGTCTCATAGATAGTAAATAATAGGTAAACAGCGGCAAAATCAAAAACACAGATATAGGCTAATGTTAAGGGTTTGTGAGTCCATTCAGTATTCTAACAACAGTAGGGTAGAAACTGTTACGAAACCTGCTGGTACATGTATTCAAGCTTCTGTACCTTCTCCCCGATGGTAGAGGTTGTAGGAAAACATTGCCAGGGTGGGGTGGATCTTTAAGGATGCTGGCGGCCTTTCCTTAACAGCGGGCTTAGTAGATGGATTCTATTGATGGAAGGTTGACCTTTTTATATGCACATTTGCCTTCAAATGTGCATCTTATGATAGTTGCCTTATCTGTATGTGAATTTTCTCTGTAATGCTCTAAAAAGGAACATTAGCTGAATGAAATGCTCATTGAAAGTCTGATTAAGTGACCATAAAACGTACCCTAATTTCATCTGCTAATCTCTTTCAGGTAATAGGCAGATGTTGTGTTCACAGGCAGTGCATTGCCAGAAATATGTGTCCAATCCAGTTTCTTTACATATCAGGAAATAATCCTGATTTCTAATTCCCTAAATAATCCCCACTCGGAGATTCGTATGTTTTCATCTGCTCCCATTATGATCACCCATGCAAGGCACCTTAACCATCCCAACCTTACGACAGCAGGCTGCCAGGAACAAGATAAGCCTTGCCTTACCTGTACAGAAAAAGTTATACACTTAGCCAGAGTCATTTTAGGATTAGGTGTTAAACGTAGATCCTTTTTTGGCATATCCTGGCATACTCCGTCTGCTGGTACATCCGTGTACCTGTATAGTGGCTTCCACAGAACACAGAATATTACAGCGCAGTACAGGCCCTTCGGCCCTTGATTTTGTGCCAACCTGTGAAACCAGTTTAAAGACCACCTCACCTACACTATTCCATTATGATCCATATGCTTATCCAATGACCATTTAAATGCCCTTAATGTTGGCAAGCCCACTACTGTTGCAAATACATTTTGCCCAGTTGACAAAATGCACAAAGTAATTTCAATATATGACTTTTCTCCTCTTAATAAAAGAGAATCACAGTATGTTTCAATTGTTTCCAATTTTAAACAATAAACTTCAGCAAAACTGGAATATTCAACTCACTCGCATTATAACTTCTGTAATAATTTAACAAAGCACTTAGCCATAGAGTGAGATGAAAGATTTGTTGTTCCACATGAGATCAGATGTAGTTAAAAAATAGTGAAGACCTTGTATGTAAGTGATTTCATTTGTAGACTTCTCTTGATCAAAGCTTTCCAGTTTTGTGATTCCACATCCACTGTACATCGTTCAGATTAGATTAGATTACTTACAGTGTGGAAACAGGCCCTTCGGCCCAACAAGTCCACACCGCCCCGCCGAAGCACAACCCACCCATACCCCTACATTTACCCCTTACCTAACACTAGGAGCAATTTAGTATGGCCAATTCACCTGACCGGCACATCTTTGGACTGTGGGAGGAAACCGGAGCACCCGGAGGAAACCCACGCAGACACGGGGAGAACATGCAAACTCCACACAGTCAGTCGCCTGAGGCGGGAATTGAACCCGGGTCTCTGGCGCTGTGAGGCAACAGTGCTAACCACTGTGCCACCGTGCCGCCCATAAAGTTGTGATGCTTCATGTCACTTTGTTGTCACTTTGATGTAAATTAGTTTTAGTGACTCTGGCACCTCATTTAGGCTTAAGTAGTGTGAGATGTTCAACAATCATTTTCTCATGTTCAGTAGACTAGCTGTTGGCAAAGAGCTGAAAGATGATCTGGTAGATTCAGCCTGCCTGGCTGGTAGTCTCAACATGGAATCATATTCTTGTAGTTTGAATATCAAACACTTTATTTGAGTAGATAATTTGCTATGTGGATTACTGAGTGACTATTCTCGTGGTCTATATTCTGGTATTATTACAAATGAGCTTCCATTTAACAGATATGTCATTAAGAGTGTCATCGCTGATGTTCAGATTGCTTTCAAGTCCTGGATTTACAGACTGAATCACATGCTGGAATACCAGAGCGTCTGTATTAGCTTCAGGGTTGAACCTTTTGTATTATCCAAAGTCCAATCTGAGGGGAAAATACTGTATAATACCTCTATTCTTGTGCAACTAACCAGGCTGGGGCTATTTTCCCTGGAGCATTGGAGACGCAGGGGTGACCTTATAGAAGTTTATAAAATCCTGATGGACATGGATAGGGTGAAGTCAAGGTCTTTTCCCCAGGGTTGGGGAGTCCAAAACTAGAGGGCATAGGCTTAAGATGAAAGGGGAAAGATTTAACGATTGCTAAGGGGCAATGTTTTCATGTAGAGGGTGGTACGTGTATGGAACGAGCTGCCAGACGAAGTGGTAGAGGCTGGTACAATTACAACATTAAAAACACATCTGGATGGGTATGTGAATAGGCAGGGATTAGAGGGATGTGGGTCAAATGTTGGTAAATGGGACTAGCTTTATTTCGGATATCTGGATAAGTTGGACTGAAGAGTCTGTTTCTGTGCTGTACATCTCTCTGACTATGATTCTTTAAGTTGATATGATGATAGTCTGCACTGCAGTCAAGCTTAGTCAGGTGTTTGACACCAAATATTTTCTCTATGATATGATCGATTGTCAGTGCCGTGTGTCTTTTCTTTAGGAGGACTTTGTTTGGTGACTGCATATCATGACAGATTTTAGTCTGGTTCTCATTCTTGGATTTTGTGAAGAATCCACTGGGTGAGACCGAAAAATAGTAGGTTCATTCCCAACGCTCTCAATAATCTGAGGGCCCATGAGGTGACAAAATTTCTTTTCTGTCTGCATTGTGATATGAAATGGTATTCACTTCCATTGATGTGAGACTGGATGATGTTGATTGTTGATACCAGTGGAGCATTCAGCAAACAATTCAAGAATGTGGTGTTGGTGTAGGATTATTGTATGGCACTGCAGCTATGTGCAGAACTGTCACTGTAAACACATGGATAAGTATGTCACGGTCTTCAGACTTAACTTAGAATATAGCATCCATTTTGACATCTTTGAATGAGGCAGATTAAGTCCTGAGATCTTTCAGTGGTTTGTCAATATCAAAAGGCAAAATGTTTGTATTTCCCAGAGTTGTAGAGAATGAGGCAATCCTAAAGTTTCTTGATTTGGACATACCGGTGTTGTACTGGGGTGTACAAAGTTAAAAATCACACAACACTAGGTTATAGTCCAACAGGTTTAATTGGAAGCACTAGCTTTTGGAGCGACACTCCTTTGTCAGGTGGTGTGGAGTCTTATACTTATACTCCACAACCACCTGACGAAGGAGCGGCGCTCCGAAAGCTAGTGCTTCCAATTAAACCTGTTAGACTATAACCTGGTGTTGTGTGATTTTTAACTAAAGTTCCTTGAATGTTTTGTCCCCCATTACATTGAGAGATAATCAATGAAAGCACCTACATCCAGGCAGCTAAGTTAAATGTTTGTTTGGGAATGGGTGAGAAGTGGCAAAAATGTTCTGTCACTGGATGGAAGACAGGAGAGATTAAATGGTGGAAAAGTCAAGTCTTACTAAGGAAACAGTGCTCGGGTAAGAAAATAAATAAGGAAACAAAAGGTGTGCCTGGATCAGGCATGCAGCTGTCTGAAACAAAAATAAAACATTCAAGGATATGAGAACCAAATAGGAAGACAGAGATTGTAGCCTGAAGTTGTTCAACCAATATGGGGTTCAAAAGGTTGTGACGTGCCTAACTGGAAAATCACACAGTGCCAGGTTACAGCCCAACAGGCTTGTTTGAAAGCACTAACTATTGAAGCGTTGCTCCTTCGTCAAGTAGCTTTCATCAGACCTGGGAAAAGTTGGAGCTAGCTACCCAATGAAGGAACAGCGCTCTGAAAACCTGTACTTTCAAATAAACCTGGGAGAAAGTGAGGACAGCAGATCAGAGACAAAGAGTGTGGTGCTGGAAAACCACAGCAGGTCAGGCAGCATCCGAGGAACTGGAGAGTCGACGTTTCAGGCATAAGCCCTTCATCAGGAATGACGAAGGGCTTCTACCGGAAACATTGATTCTTCTGCTCCTCAGGTGCTGCCTGACCTGCTGTGATTTTCAGACAAACCTGTTGGACTATAACCTGATGTTGTGTGATTTTTAACTTTGTCTACCCCAGTCCAACAGCGATACCACCACATCCAAATGGAAACTGACATGCTGTTTCTGAGGCTTGCCTTGGGCTTCACTGGAACATAGTGAGCTTAGACGTCAGCAAGAGAACATGGGGGAGAATGAAAGTGACGAGCCCCTGGAACTCAGGATAATGAGTTCTGAGGAAGGGTCACCAGACCAAAAGGTTAACTCTGATTTCTCTCCACAGATGCTGCCAGACCTGCTGAGGCTTTCCAGCAATTTCTGTTTTTGTTTCTGATTTACAGCATCCGTGATTCTTTCAGTTTTTTTTCAGGCACATGGCTATCAACATTGGTTGAATAATTTCAGAATGCAAACTCTGTCCCTCCATTTGGTTGTCTCATCCTTGCGTGTTGCGGTTACTCTCTTATTTTTGCTTTCAGGCAGCAACACGACTGATTCTGAGGCAGCTTTTGATTCTCTGATCCTTTTTGTGCCCTATTTCTTTTGTAAGACTGATTCTTCTGCCGTTTAATCTCTCCTGTCTTCCATTCCTGTGGCAGAATGTTTCTGTCATTTCCCATCCATCCTCTGCTCAAAACCCGTTACATCTCCAACTTCTCCCAGGTCCAATGAAAGGTCATCAGCCTGAGACATGGATTCTCACTGCGGATGCTGCATGTCTTGGTGAGTAATTCCAACACTGCTCTGTTTTAATTCCATACTTTTGCTATTGGCTGTGTGTTTTTCCACAGATGAATCAGAGTTAATTATGTGTGAAAGTGTTGGCAGCCTCGAGCTGTGCAAAGTGTTCTTTGCACTATTTCCCGAGTTATAAATGAGGTCTCTCAACACGTCTTCTGGGAATGAGCAGAAAGTAACTGAGAGTGCACCTGTAATGCCCTGATCCATATCCCAGTTTGTGTGAGTCTCCATGGCAGGAATCTACATCCTAAAAATATCATCAAGTACTGTGCCAAATTATTGAATGAAGCTAAATATTTTTGTTGCAGCAATTTTTCACATTTGTAAGTATTTAAACTCTGTTATTTCACCGTGCTAGCTAGCAGATTAACAAATGACTTATCCAATTTTCTGAAAAGGATAAAGAATGATCAGCAGAGGATTCAGTCACTCCTTTCACTCAGTGATAATTGTGTTCGCTGTGTGGCCTGTCTTTTGTATGTTCGCATTGCAAATTTTTGACACCTGTGGATTTGATGTCTTCCTGTTTTCCTTGGTGCCCTCTGGTTTTGACAGAATTGAATGAAGGTGACTCCTCTATGGAGACACCCGCTCTATAATTTGGATTGCAAATGTCATAGTATACTGAAGACTCCGGGGATGTGTTCACCTTTTTATGCAGTTTCAATGCAGCTAAGATGGGAACACAGAATTCAATTACATTCAACCACCTTTCAATCAACAGTTAGATCAAAGGAACCAATATTAACCATGCTTTGAAAGAATTTGGACCAGAGAAAAGTTCTGATTGGAAATTGATAAGTGTGAACACAATTTTATTGAACACTTTTATCAGGGAAAAATCAATATTTCATCATAGTATCCCTACAATGTGAAAGAAGGCCATTCAAACCATCAAGTCCCACTGACCCAGACCCACCCTTTCCCTGCATTTCCCATGGCTAATCCACCTAACCTGCACATCCCTGAACACTATTGGCAATTGAGCATGGCCAACCCACCGAACCTGCAAAGGTTTGGAGTGTGGGAGGAAACCCACACAGATATTTCACACCGACAATTGCCCAAGGGTGGAATTGAACCTGGGTCCTTGGTAGCATGAGGCAGCAACACTTACCATCTTTTATCCAACTCTACCATTGTACTTTAATTAAACTCTCTCAATCTATTCACAGGACCCGTCAATAAAAATCTTAAATCTCTAAGTAAACAGTCTCAAATCTCCAGCTATCTACTTCTGTCATACCCTTCCGAGGTTTCGCTACACCCTATCCACAGGTGCCTACCACTGTATTCGAACTGCTTGTCTGAAAGGACAGGTTATACCCATTCACAAAGGCTGGGTCAGACTGCTCCTTGGTCTGCAATCATTGATTTGAGCTTCTCCTCTCATCCAGAGCTGGCTGTAGTCTTCGGGTCATCTCACCGAGGTGATTTCTCAGGAGACATCATTGAAGAAGGTGCAAAAATCAACTAGCAGCTAGCTGCTAGGGCTCCAGGTTGTCCTTTTTATCCTCTTCTTCAGAGGCTGTTGTCTGTGCCCATGTACTAACATCGGGCAGGGGCAGGAAGATCCAATGAGGTGACTGCTTCCAATATTTGGAGGTCACTAAACATGGTTTTGAATCTTCAGCTGGTAAGTGCTGACCTTGTCATGCTCTGGCCTATGGCTGGGTCCCACCAAGGCTTGGCTGCTCGAATACTGTCTGTTCCGGCTCTACAGTTTGCAAATTGCAGAGTTCACGTAGGGTTTAAACTTGGCTTTCCGCTTTTTATTTATTGTTATGGACCAGGTCAGACCTCCTCAAAACATTTTAAGAAAGTAATCCAGACCCTAACTTTGCTAGTTGTTTAAAGCAGGTGTAATGTGGATATTCCAGGAGGGATGCAGTTGGTCAAACCACTTAATTTTAAGCAAAACAGAATTTATTTACAAGGTTGGACTGAATGGTCCGTTTCCATGCTGTACATCTCTATGCCTCTATTGCGGGATGAAACACACATAAAGAGAACAGAATACTGAACAATGCAACGTATCCGAGAACCAACAGAATTTCCCCACTTCATGATGCTGTTCCAAATACTTGCAGCAATCCCCCACAAACAGCCCCTTGGCACAAAAGGTAAAATCAAACACAGGTTCTTACAGGAGAGAAGTCAGAGAGAGAGGAGGATCAGCATGGACCTGGTTCTTTGAGTCCAGCAGCGTTTTCAACACTACTGTGCTAAAACCAAACTAGAGAAAAGCTGAGCTGGGAGAACTGGCCACTCCCCTTTCATTGTACAAGAGCTTTTTAAAAAAATACTTTAAAGCCTTTAGCCTGAGGCAGTATCTGTTCGCTGTAATCAAACTCGCCCTAAGACCTATTCAAGCTCAGACGTTTCGGACACCCGTGTTTTTAACAACCTCCGGAGAAAGAAAACCCAAGGACAACATCACCTATACTGGTGAAAAATTATCAATATTTCTGTCACAGTCCTGGAGATCATGGGCTACCTGACCACAAAACTAATTCAGGGACTGGGAAACACTCATCGATGAAATAGCAAGAGTGTAAGGCAAATAAGTTCCTATAAAGACACAGGGTGGGACTGAGGCCGGAGACACTGGATGTTGAGGGGCATAGAATTAAGGAAAAAAAGAGATATTAATGGCTGATAGGTCTCAATACCATCCTTGGAGGGTATAAAAGATGCAGGGTAATGTTAGAGAAATTAGGAAAGCTAAGAAGGTGTAAGAAAAGGTGCAGGTGAGCAGGATAACGAAAAACCCAAAGGGTTTTTGAATTACTTAAAGCGCAAGAGAATAACTAGGGATGGAATAGGATCAATTAGAGATGATGGAGGTAATTTATGTGTGACCCGAAAGATGTGGGTACAATCTTCAGTGAATACTTTGCACCGGTCTTCACAATAGAAAATGATGACACAGGTACAGATTTCAGGGTTGAGGGCTGAGAAATATTACAAGAAATTAAGATACAGAGAGAGGGGTACTAGTAGATTTATCAGCTTTAAAAGTGGGATAAAGGTCTCATTAAGATGTTGTGCAGGTTGTTGAGGTAGGTAAGGGATATCAGGAGCCCTGGCGATAACTTTCAGGGGACTGAACATTACTGACATTGTCGCATTATTAAAAAAATTGGGGAAGAGATAGGCCAGAAGGTTAAAAGCCAGCCAGTCTAACCACATCAGTGGGAAGCTGTTAAAAACATTCTGAAGGACAGAATATGTCTGCACTTGGGGAGACCCAGATTAATCAGGGGTAGACAGCATGGATTTGTTCAGGGAAGGTCAAGTTTGATAAATTTGATCAAAGTTTTTGAGTACTGTTATGAAACGGGGTAAAGCCTCCTGCTTAATTTAAAGCAGCAACACCAAAAAAGATTTATCCTGTGCAGTAGTCTGTGAAAGTTTGAGAGTCTAGGAACAATTTAAAGTAAAAATTAACAACTTTGTTTCTTAAAGTATAACAGAGAATAATTAACTAACAACTATTTACAACTCCTTCCTCTAACCTATCTTTTACCTTCCCTTCTATAATACTAGTCTGATAAAACTCCCAATTAAGATTCACAAAACAATACTTCTTATCTCAAAACTAGGCAGCTTTCAGTTTTCTCTGTATTCCTGTCTTCTTTTCTTCTTCCTGGTGATTCTGCTTCACAGGTCACTGATCGATTAAGGTACCTTTAAGAGAGCTATTTTTCAGACAGTCTTCACATGCTGGTAGTTTGACAGTTCTCCTCCCAACTGTTCAATTTTACCCGGTCGTATACCCCCAAAGCATTGGATTGTGTCATTGGCTTTTAAGATTGTCAATATACTCAATTCAAACTGGATTGGAGTTTGGTATTTTTCAGGGTATAATTTAACCTGATTGGCCTAATTCAGTAGCTGGAGCACATAGAGTCATAGAGTCATAGAGACGTACAGCATGAAAACAGTCCCTTCGGTCTAACCCGTCCATGCCGACCAGATATCCCAACCCCATCTAGTCCCACCTGCCAGCGCCCGGCCCATATCCCTCCAAACCCTTCCTATTCATATACCCATCCAAATGCCTTTTAAATGTTGCAATTGTACCAGCCTCCACCACTTCCTTTGGCAGCTCATTCCATACACGTACCAACCACTGCG
This sequence comes from Chiloscyllium plagiosum, assembly GCF_037043375.1. Taxonomy (NCBI): domain Eukaryota; kingdom Metazoa; phylum Chordata; class Chondrichthyes; order Orectolobiformes; family Hemiscylliidae; genus Chiloscyllium; species Chiloscyllium plagiosum. The sequence goes on from NW_028270142.1 coordinate 14,189,174, forward strand.
TGAAAAAGTTGCCCCTTAGGTCTCTTTTATATCTTTCCCCTCTCACCCTAAACCTATGCCCTCTAGTTCTGGATTCCCTGACCGCAGGGAAAAGACTTTGTCTATTTATCCTATCCATGCCCCTCATAATTTTGTAAACCTCTATAAGGTCACCCCTCAGCCTCTGACGCTCCAGGGAAAACAGCCCCAGCCTGTTCAGCCTCTCCCTGTAGCTCAGATCCTCCAACCCTGGCAACAGCCTTGTAATTCTTTTCTGAACCCTTTCAAGTTTCACAACATCTTTCCGATAGGAAGGAAACGAGAATTACACGCAATATTCCAACAGTGGCCTAACCAATGTCCTGTACAGGCACAACATGACCTCCCAACTCCTGTACTCAATACTCTGGCCAATAAAGGAAAGCATACCAAACGCCCTCTTCACTATCCTATCTACCTGCGACTCCACTTTCAAGGAGCTATGAACCTGCACTCCAAGGTCTCTTTGTTCAGCAACACTCCCTAGGACCTTACCATTAAGTGTATAAGTCCTGCTAAGATTTGCTTTCCCAAAATGCAGCACCTCGCATTTATCTGAATTAAATCCATCTGCCACTTCTCAGCCCATTGGCCCATCTGGTCCAGATCCTGTTGTAATCTGTTACATTGTTTCTTATTGAGAACACTTGGTGCTGTCACTGCTAGTTTTTAACTATCTTAAAGGTACAGTAGACACAAATCTTCATAATTGTACTGTTGAGGATAATGCTTTTTTAAAAATTCATTGATGGGCTGTGATCATCACTGGCTAGGCCAGCATTCCTTGCCTGCTTCTTATTGCCCTTGAACTGAATAGCTTCCAAGAACCTGATTACACGCTTGTCATTGCACCGGCTTTTAATTCCAAATTTTAAAAATTGAACTCAAATTTCACCATCTGCTACTGTGGGTTTCATGGTCATGTCCCCAGAACATTAAGGAACATTATTAGTTTTAATTTGATGAAGTCTACATGGATATCAGCCAGGCTTTTGTTAAGAGTGTCCATGGAATGCATGCTCAAGTAACAAAGAGACCATGGGATCCAAGGTAGCGTGGAATGTTGGATCCACACTTGGCTGACAAGCAGAAGGTATGAGGGTGACAGTAGAGAGATGTCTCTGTGACTGGAAATCTGTTCCAGTGGGTTTCTATAGGGCTTGGTGCTGGACCCACTCTGTTTGTGGTGCACCTCCTTGAATTAGATGTAAATTTTCAGGTAGGCTAAAGAGGTTCGCAGCTGACAAGAAAATTGGTGAAGTTGGTAAATAGTGTAGTTGTAAATTCCAGAAGGATACCAACGGCCTGGGCAGAGCAGGAAGTGAGTCCTGAAAAGTGTGAAGTGATGCCCTTGGTGAGGGCCAACAAGATGGGGGATTACACCATTAATGGTAGGACCCTGGATAATACTGAAGATCACAGTGATTTCAGTGTTCATATCCACAGATGCCTGAAATTGGGTAAAGTGGGTAATAAGGCATTTGAGAAACTTGCCTTTTATTGCCAAGGCATAAAATACAAGAGCAGGGAGGATATGCTGGAATTGCATAAAACACTGGTGAGGCCACAACTGTCCTGCATGGAAATCCGGTTACCACATTACAGGAGACTGTAGGAGAGAAGGTGCAGAGGACATTGACCAGGCTGGAGGATCTCATCTATGAAGAAAAGTTGAATTGGCTGGAGTTGTATTTCTTGGAAATGTGAAGTTTGAGAGGCGATCTGATAGAAGTATACAAGATTCTGAGAGGTGAAGATACGGTGGATAGGAAGGAACTTTTTCCATTTGTAGAAAGGTCAATAACCATGGGGCACAAGTTAGTGGTAAGATTTGATTCGATTCCCTACAGTGTGGAAACAGTGTGGTAAGGGATAGAGGGATTAGAGGGACGTTGAGGATAAATTTATTCTAAGGCTAAGAGGGTGCTGGGAGTCTGGAACTCTTTGCCTGAAAGGGTAGTTTAGTTGCAAACTCTTGTAACATTTAAGCATTGTTTTGGACCCCTCTGGCTTGACATGTAGGTTCAAACCGTCAGGAAATATATAAATGCCCGATTCGTCAGCCACACCCACAAGGCAGAGCAAAATGTCACCTGATCACAGCGCAATGCACCCTCAACTCATTGACCGCCAGTTCCAACGTGCCATTGTGAGAAACCGTAATGACCTCCTCAGGAGACAGACAAGGGTTGCAACCGATACGGTACCCTTTATTGTCCGCTACTTCCTGGAAGCAGAGAAACTATGCCATGTTCTTCGCAGCCTTCAACACATTATCAATGAGGACGAGCACCTCGCCAAGACCTTCCCCATGCCTTACTTCTCGTCTTTAAACAATTGCCAAATCTTAAACAGACCATTGTTCACAGCAAACTGCCCAGACTTCAGGACAACATTGACCACGACACTCTACAACCCTGTCATGGCAGCCAGTGCAAGACATGTCAGAGTGTTAACATGGATACCACCATTACACATGGGGACACTACCCACCATGTGCGCGGCAGGTACTCATGTGACTTGGCCAAATTTGCCTACCTCATACACTGCAGGCAAGAATGCCCCGAGGCATAGTATATTGGTGAGACCAAGCAGACGCTATGACAATGGATGAATGGACACTGTGCAAAAGTCGCCAGAAAGGGACGTTACCTCCCAGTCGGAGAACAATTCAGCGGTCAAGGATATTTGGCCTTGGATCTTCAGGTGACCATCTTCCAAGGCAGACTTCAGGATATGCAACAGCGCAGAGTCGCTGAGCAAAGGTTGATAGCCAAGTTCAGTAGCCATGAGAATGGTCTCAACTGGGACCTTGGGTTTATATCACACTATAAACCACTATGCTATACACCTCATACACACACACTCTTACACATGATCACACTCACGCACTCATACAGACTCTCTGTCTCAGACAAACACACACACACTCACATTCATGTGCACACCCTCTCACAGGCATATACTCTGTCATACCCACACACACACTCTATCAACCATGCACACACACAGACTCTCCCTCTCTCTCTCCGCTCACACCCACACACACACACTCACTCTCTCTCACTCTCTCCCTCCCCCTGTCCTACACACCCACACCCACCCAAACCCACACACTCACACACTCTCTCTCTCGCTCATACACTCTCTCTCCCTCCACTCCACACACACACACACACACACATGAACACATCTATTGGGTGAATTTGCATTTGCAGATACATTCCATTTTATTCAAAAAGCACACAATCTTTCGGCAGTCAATCCATGTGGCAATTTATCAATTCTTATTTTGGAAATGGAACCACTCTGACTCGGGGTTGGGATATAGACAGACTCTAACCTCACACCTTTAATGTATTAAGTGAGCTGAGATGTCACCTTATGAAATCTTAGGTTATCTCGGGATTGTGACTTGAAAGAAGTTCTGGGATTTGCATATTAATGAATTAAAATCTGTAGCCCCATTCTAATGATTAAAGACCTCACAGTAATCTAGATTTGTTCAATACATTGCATCAGTTAATTGACACTTTGATCCTTTACTATAAATTTAGTGTCCTATGATCCATCCCAACTAGTTACCTGATGGAGGAGCGTCGCTCCAAAAGCTAGTGCTTCCAAATAAACCTGTTGGACTATAACCAGGTGTTGGGTGATTTTTAACTTTGTACACCTCAGTCCAACACGGACTCCTCTACATCACAGATATTCACTGGGGTTGGAATTACCTCCAAGGCCAATGGCTAAGAGCTTGAAAATGGGATGAGGATAGACAGATCTTTATTGTCTGGCAGAGACACAATGGGTCAAATGGACCCATTCTGTGCTGTACAAGACTATGTCTCCTAATGCACTTTATGGATATTTTGATTTTAACAAATTTCTGTTCATGTTTTCTAAGTCTGCATTGACCATTAAATTTTGTGTTGTTACAGATTCCCTTCTTCATTTCCAAACACACACTCAATCTTTGTCTCATTTGCAAATTGCATAATCATAGCCTTTACATTCAAGTCCATATAGTTTACATATACTGCAGCAAAAAAACAAGGGCCCAATATTGAGCCAGTTCGAGTCTTCTTGACAAAAGCTACCCAATAACCTTCATTCCTCGATTCCTGCCCCTGGGCCGATTTGCCAGTTGGCCTTGATCTTATGAAGAGAAAATGAGGTCTGCAGATGCTGGAGATCAGAGATGGAAATGTGTTGCTGGAGAAGCGCAGCAGGTCAGGCAGCATCTAGGGAACAGGAGAATCGACGTTTCGGGCATTAGCCCTTCTTCAGGAATCATTCCTGAAGAAGGGCTAATGCCCGAAACGTCGATTCTCCTGTTCCCTAGATGCTGCCTTGATCTTATGGCCTATTAATTTGCAAATTAGTTTGCCTTGTTGGACATTTTGTTAAAAGCTGTTTTAAAATCCAAACAGACTGCATGCAGTCCTCGGGTTACAAATGGATTCCATTCCTGAGAATGCTCACAAGTCAATTAATCAGCAAGTCAGAACACAATAGAGTCCAATTTAAATATCCATTTGTGAGTAAGAGTGAACATTTGCATGTTGGGTCCTTAAAATTGCTAGTATTACGGAATCTTGTTTGTAAGCACTAGCATTTGCAAATCAGACGATCCTAAGTTGGGGACCCCTTGCATTTCAAATGGATTACCTTCATTAACTTCCCTTGCTATCTCTTCAAAAGATTTAATTATTTTAGTCAGACATGACAGTTCCTTAATAAATTTGTGCTTGCTTTAATTAATTCATATTTGTCTAACTGAAGATTTATCTTGATCCTTAGAATACCTTGCAATAATTTCCTCTCCACCAAGGCATGACTGACCTATAATTATTGGGTAATAGTAGATTGATAGCTGGTTTCAGTCCTCTTGTAGCCAGAGAGGATTGGAAAATGATGTTCAGCCCCTCTATAGAAGCTAGAATACAGCTTCACTCTGGATAACATCATTCTTCCATTCTAGATCTAGACATTTCCTTTAGATTTTATTTCTGTTACATTGCAGCATTAGGTTCTGTTTAACTGGTTACAGTTTATTTTCCGAAACGAATAGACAGCAGGTTGATTCTACAGCCGCTGGGAAACTTCATTACCTCAGATAATGATAATTTGTTTTGATTTTTATGAATTTCTCTGTTCAGGTTTTGTAAGTTTGCATTGACCGTTTGACATTTTGCTATCGTTACAGCGCCCCATTAGGAGGTGTTTAACTTGATGAATGTTTCTTTTAAAAGTGTGGGAGGGGGAGTGGGAGGGGGAGTTGAATTGCAAAACCTGTGCCCACACCTCCTCCCTCACCTCCATCCAAGGCCCTAAAGGAGCCTTCCACATCCATCAAAGTTTTACCTGCACATCCACCACTATCATTTATTGTATCCGTTGCTCCCGATGCCGTTTCCTCTACATTGGGGGGGACTGGGCACCTCCTAGCAGAGCACTTTATGGAACATCTCCGGGACACCCGCACCAATCAACCACACCGCCCTGTGGCCCAACATTTCAACTCCCCCTCTCACTCTGCCGAGGTCATGGAGGTCCTGGGCCTCCTCCACCATCACTCCCTCACCATCCAACGCCTGGAGGAAGAACGCCTCATCTTCCGCCTCAGAACACTTCAACCCCAGGGCATCAATGTGGACTTCACCAGTTTCCTCATTTCCCCTTTCCCCACCTCACCCCGATTCCAAACTTCCAGATCAGCACTGTCCCCATGACTTGTCCGACCTGCCTATCTTCTTTTCCACCTATCCACTCCACCCACCCCCCGCCCCCGACCTATCACCTTCATCCCCTCCCCCACTCACCTATTGTACTCTATGCTACTTTCTTCCCACCCCCACCCTCCTCTCATTTATCTCTCCACCCTTCAGGCACTCTGCCTGTATTCCTGATGAAGGGCTTTTGCCCGTCGATTTTCCTGCTCCTCGGATGCTGCCTGAACTGCTGTGCTTTTCCAGCACCTCTCTAATCCAGTATTTGGAATAGTGAACAAAATACATTATTTCCAAGAATGCATGTGACTTAACTCCACCCAGAGCTCCTCTAATCTGCTGCCTTTTTTTTTCTCTCATTTTAGCCATCCTGGAGCAGCATTCGGGAAAGTGGTCCTCAGAGCAGTGTGAGAGGAAGCGTGTGCCGGAGCAGTAAGGGGAAGCGTGTCCCGGAACAGCACAAGGTGAAGTAGTTCCCAGAGCAGCGCAAAGAACAAAGAAAATTAACAGCCCAAGAACAGGCCCTTTGGCCCTCCATGCCTGATCTGATCCAAATTTACTGTCTAAACTTGTTGCCCAATTCCTAAGCATCTGTATCCCGCTGCTCGCAACCTACTCATGCATCTGTCCAGATGCATCTTAAATGAATCTACCGTGCCTGCCTCTACCACCTCTGCTGGCGACACGTTCCAGACACCTACCACCCTCTGTATAAAGTACTTTCTGCATGTATCCCCTTAAACTTTTCTCCTCTCACCTTGAACGCGTGACCTCTTGTTATTGAATCCCTCACCCTGGGAAAAAGCTTATCTCTATTTACCCTGTCTATACCCTTCATGATTTTGTAAACCTCAATCAGGTCCCCCCTCAATCTCCTTTTTTCTAATAAAAACAATCCTAACCTACTCAACCTCTCTTCATAGCTAGCACCTTCCATACCAATCAACATCCTCATAAACCTTCTCTGCACCCTCTCCAATGTGGTGACCAGAACTGGACACAGTATTCTAAATGCGGCCGAACCAATGTCTTGTACAATTTTAACATGACCTGTCAGCTCTTACACTCAATACCCCGTCCAATAAAGGCAAGCATACCAGATGCCTTCTTGACCACTCTATCCACCTGTGCAGCCACCTTCAGGGTACAGTGGACCTGAACTCCCAGATCTCTCTGCTCATCAACTTTTCCCAAGGCTCTTCCGTTTACAGTATAGCTCACTCTAGAACTAGACCTCCCAAAATGCATCACCTCACATTTGTCTGGATTGAACTCCATTTGCCACTTCTCTGCCCAACTCTCCAGTCTATCTATATCCTCCTGAATTCTTTGACAGCCCCCTATGCTTTCTGCAATTCCACCAATCTTTGTGTCATCTGCAAACTTACTGATCATTCCAGATCATTTATGTATTTCATAAACAACAGTGTCCGCAGCACTGATCCCTGTCGAACACCACTTCAGATTCCTGCAGAAGGGCTTATGCCCAAAACGTCGATTCTCCTGCTCCTCAGATGCTGCCTGGCCTGCTGTGTTTTTCCAGCACCACATTTTTCAACTCTGGTACTCCAGCATCTGCAGTCCTCACTTTCTCCTAGAACACCACTGGTCACCTTTCTCCATTCCGAGAAACTCCCTTCAACTACTACTCTCTGTCTCCTGTTGCTCAACCAGTTCTTTATTCACCTAGCTAGAACACCCTGCACACCATGTAACTTCATTAGTTTACCATGGGGAACCTTGTCAAGCGACTTACTAAAGTCCATGTATATGACATCAACAGCCCTTCCTTTAACTATCAACTTGGTCACTTCCTCAAAGAACTCTTAAAGTTGGTAAGGCACAATCTTCCCCGCACAAAACCATGTTGCCTATCACTGATAAGCCCATTCTCTTCCAAATATAAATAGATTTTATCCCTCAGTACCTTCTCCAGCAACTTTCCCACGACTGACGTCAGGCTGACTGGTCAGTTACCCGGAATATCACTACTACTCTTCTTGTACAGGGGGACAACATTAGCAACTCTCCAATCCTCCAGCACTTCACCTGTGTTTAAGGATGCTACAAAGATATCTGTCAACGCCACAGCTATTTCCTCTTTCGCCTCCCTCAGCAACCTGGGATAGATCCCATCTGGTCCTGGGGATTTGTCCACTTTAGACTACCCAACACATCCTCCCTCCTATGTCAACGTGATCCAGAGTAAACAAACTTCTATCTCTAATCTCAACATTCATCATGTCCCTCTCCTCAGTGAACACGGATGCAAAGTAATCATTGAGAATCTCACCCATTTTCTCAGGTTCGACACACAATCTTCCTTCCTTATCCTTCAGTGGACCAACCCTTTCTCTAGTTACTCTCTTGCTTCGTATATTTGAATAAAAAGCCTAGGGATTCTCCTTAATTCTGCTCACTAAAGTTATTCCATGACCCCTTTTAGCCTGTTTGATTCCTTGTTTAAGATTGATCCTACTCTCCCGATATTCCTCCAAGGCCTGTTCTGTTCTTAGCTGCCTGAACCTTATGTACGCAAGAGGAATCGTGTCCCGGAGCAGCGAGGGGAAGTGTATCCCAGGCCAGCAAGGGGAAGAGTATCCTGGAGCAATGTGAGGGGAAATAGTCCTGGCGATCTGTGAGAGGGAAGGTGAGTCCTGGAGCAGCTGAGTATGTGGAGGAGCGGACTGGAGGGTTGGAGCGATGAATTGAGTTTATGATCTGAAAGAAAATGATCAGGGGTCACTAGTAATACAGAAGAATCAGTGTTCAGTTCAGAAACATCGCTTCATCTTAGCAGAACAGCTGTCTGTTATAAATAAATCCCCAGACAGTAAGTGTTTAGTTTGTAGAATCTTCAGGTGGTGAGAGTTTGTCAAGTCTTGCAGCTGTCAGAACTGAAAAGGAAGCCAGATCTTTCAAAATGGCAATAAACCCCTTGGCCATCAAATCTGGAATGAGTCACTTAAGCAAGAAATTAAGGAATTAAGATAAGAGTGACACACACACAGAGAATGAAGGATATTGCTCGGGAAAGCGGGACTCTTCGTTTTTGCCGATTATGTTAAAGCCTTTCTAAACAGTGTTATGTATAGGTTTGTTGTTTCTCTTTTATATTCTTTTTCTAAAGAACGTTGCGGCCTTGTTTAATGTTCAACAACTGACCACATGAACCAACTGTAAAAAATTAACGTACGATACACCAAGCCAGGTTTCAATCTTGGAATAGACTTTACCAAACACCTGTAATTGTAAAAAAAAAGCACGATTGTAGAGGGTCTTGGGGCACATTGAGGTAGTACCCTTACTTCTGGACCTGAATATTTGGCCTCAAGAGGTGCCAGAGGGGAGTCATGGGATGTCTGAACAGGTTGGTTTGAAATGATTTTCCCTCCATCAAAATGGTTTTAGGTGTTGGGATGATAGGGTGACAAGGGATGTGCTGGATGACAGGGGAGTAGACTGGATGACACCGCAAGTCAATGCCAGGTGGGCGCCTGTTAATATTCACCTCCAGAGCCTGAAACCATTGGTGTGTACTCCCAAGGACAACCAAGTTGTTGAGGCAGCTCAACCATGACATGGTCCTCCGTCTGACCAGATTCCTCAGTCAGACAGAACTTCACATCAGCCCCAAACCTTAATGGGGAGACACACTCCGAAATTTGAGCCATCTTTAGGAAATTCCTTAAGTGTCTTTCCAGTGGGTGAGGAGGGGTTTCTGGTGTAGGCTACAACTGCACAACCTTCACTTTCTAACCTTCATCCACCCTCTGAGCCCTAACCTTAACCTTAACCCTAACCTTAAGACTAGCCATAATCCTAACCCTAATCCTAACCCTAATCCAGCTGGACACTGCCATTCTATCTTGCCAGGTGGGGGTGCTGGAGGCCTCCAGTGGAGGGCTGTCCATGTGGGAGTCCTCCTTGTTACCATGGATGATCTGGGATGGTGGGTGTTGCATGCAGCAGTACTGAATAAGCCTACATTCAGTAGATTCATGGATCCCCAAGCTGCCTGTGCTTTTTGTGGCCTGGAGGAGTCCATGGACTATATGTATTAATTTTATAGACTAACACCTCCACTTGCCTCCCCCATTGTTTTCTCAAAGAGAGAAAGAGAGAGACAACTTGGTGTCTCCTGGTACATGTTAGGGCTTCAGTGACCAATGTGCAGGGGTTCATCACCACCCCTTATAAAATGACATTTTAACTTAAATTAGCCGATTGCTTTGCTGTGTCCTAAGTCACTTAAGCAAGAAATTAAGGAATTAATAAACATATTTGTTGTACTAGATAATTTCTAACCAACCTCTTCGAAGATGTTATGACACCTCTGAAGCAGGTGGGATTTGGTGCGCACTGGAACATGCCACATTAATATTGCACTTGTAGCATTTACCATCTCCATTTTAGTTGTTATGCTATCCTTCAACTTTCACAGGTAGAAAAGCTTTAAAAATGGCTGATGTATGTTTTCTGTCCCTTTTCTCATGAGCTCTTTCAATACCACATGGTCTGCTATAGCTCATGAAGACAGCTCACTTAACACCTTCTCAGGGGCAAAGGAAATAACGCCTACACACCATCAATGAACTTTAAAAAAAAAACAAGTTTCAATTTTCCTCCACATTTTCAGTATTTGGCCATCCTTGGTGTTGTTCTAAGCCAGCAATGCTGTTATTTCTGACAAACAAGCACATCTAACATAGATTGTAAAATCCAAACTTCACTCACTCACCCATCAATCTCATTGTGACCTTGAACATTGCAACTTGGCGTGAGTCCCAAGGGCTTAATTATGTTTCAGTCCTTTTTTGGACAATACATTCTAATTTGTGTCGTTAGAGGTTTTACATGTTTGTGTCTCATTGTTAAATTATTGTTTCTAGATAAGCAAGGTGGAAATTGTACTATCTGCTGACACATTAGCAAGGACATCTGTGTTTTTAATCTCAATTGTCAATAAAATGTCATCAATTTTGTCTAACCTTTAGCACAGAACTGTCTAAACAAGGTTTCACTAGGGTTGACAAAGCATGGCTCGACTTGCCATGTGAGTCCAAAAAAATGTTAATTTGTGGATGTCTGACTGAAAATACATTTTATGTTCTTTGTTTTTCTTTTGAGTGACTTTTCTCATCATTATATGCCATGTTTGTCCTAGAATGAATGATCCATGGCACTGTTCAAAGAAGAACTGATTTGTTCTCCCAGTGTCCTGGCCAACATTTACCCTCCCGACCAACGACATCAAAATAGATTAACTCCTTGCTGCTTGTGAGACCTAGCAGTGAACACATTAGCTGCTTTGCTTGTCTCCATGACAACAGGAGGCATGCTTCAATTTATTTAGACAACTGAAGTACTTTTGAGATATTTTGAGGCTAAGCAATGCATGATAAAAGTGGGAGTTCTTTCTTTGTCCACGTTTACCTATGTCCTTCCTCTGTGGATCAGTCTTAAATATGGTTGACTTTTTCAATACAGGATTTAAACATGGACAAACAGGACTGATTCATTAAGGAAACTCTATGCATGAAAACTGAATTGAGTTTTTTTGTAAACTGACCGAACGAATAGATGAAGGAACTCAGTCAATGTAATGGATGTGGAATGTTAGCAAGTTGTAATATGTTGCACAGAAGTCGTTTTCGGTAAATTTAGCAACGTGGCATATAGAAATGCAACATGAAATTTAGTTGATGAGTACAAAACAAAAAGTAAAGGTAACTTGAAAGGATAACAGTTGTGCATCCCAGCACTCTGTGCTAGATGTACTTGTGTTCTTGGTACTTCCCATTTGGACATGGATGAAGGGAATCCGACCTTGAAATTTACTAATGACGCACAGGTTGTGGACTTGGGAAATAGTCCTGAGGGTTGCAAAAAATTCACAAACAGCTTCCAAAAAACAGCAGTGGTGAAAGTAGTATGAAATTTAGGAACGGGAGAACACAGTCAATGGAAAAATGAATGACAAATTTAGAAGTTCAAATATTTAAGTCATTGGAATGGCTATACAGGTCAAAAAAAAGAACAAAATTCTGAATTTTTGAGAGAGGATGATAGAATTCCATAATAAATACACATTGAAGTCCCTTAGTGAATATTCTTTCACGGCACCTATTTAATAACAAGAATCTTGCTAGCAGTCTACGGATGTATACATAAAAGCTGTAATTCCTTTACTGTTATGATACAAAAATAGCATTGCACTGGATTCTCCTTTGTCCACGTTCTTCCTCTGTGGATCAGTCTTAAATATGGTTGACTTTTTCAACACAGGATTCAAACATGGACAAACAGGACGGATTCATTAAGGAAACTCTATGCATGAAAACTGATCACAGCTAGAATGTCTGGGCACGGACAGATGACTCTCCCACAAATTATGTAGCTAAATGTGCAACGTAATCTGTGATGGGTTTCGAACTAGCCATCACTGTGAAGATGCCCAATAGGGCAAGGTTAAGGGAAAATTGGGGAAACAGATAAGTGGAACGATCATTTTCGTTTATTCTCAAGAGCTGTTTTAATACTTTCGAAAAACAATATAAAAAAGGCTATTATTATTGTGTTGAAGTAAGATCAAGAGTTGAGTTATTAGAAACATTAAAAAAAGAAGCAGATGGACCACAAATTCCCTTGAACTTGCTCTGCCATTCAACATAATCTGGGTTAATCATTGGCTTTAGCTCCACTTTCCTATTTGCTATATATATGCTTTATGGAATGCATTGTTTACATAATGTAGGTTTTGTAACATAGGAACCTAACTGGGAGATAAAATATTTGCTACAATCGGACACGTGTTATGAAGTTTTCAGTATGTGGGTATTAATTACTGAATAATGATATTTTAAACACGCCCACCTTTTTGCAGTTCACAATTTATTTGGCCCAGTATCTGTTTTTCCAATATACTATCCAAACAGTATTTAGTTTTTTCTCGTTGTAGCCTTTCACACTGATCATAAAATTTGTTGCACTTTTTTTGTTTCATGTTCAGTAATTAAAGTTAGGTTTTTCTATTGGACAGAGAGATTTAACTACAACTTTTCTTTTCTGTGAAGCGTTCTTGATTGTCAGTGGCTTTTCTTATCCCTTCAGGTGATTAGATATGGTATGGTCTGGATTTTGTTGAACACAAATACAGAGTAGACAACGCTGGCCAAGAAAATCAATGCCCGCTGCCAATTATTCTTGGCACAGCAAGAAAGCTAGAATTTGGGTTGATCTATGTGACTGGATCTGACCTTTGATATTGAGTGATTAATAACCAGCTTGAGCTGATAATGTCAGAAAATGAGCTAAGAACTAGAAGCAATGCATTAGTTAATGGATTCATGGTGTTTGTCTCAACTATTGAATCTGATTTCTTTATTTTAATTCCTGTCTTGTGAATTTTCTCTGCTATTGAATGGGGTTTGGCACAATGGGTACTGCCCCATGCAGTGGGTTAATCTGCCTGAATATGCCAAGCTGCAGGCTAGGACCAGGAAGTGGCACTGTGCCTTACTGAATTCCCTCTTGAATGTTGGTGGGCTATTCAGCAGCTGAGGACTTCTTAAATAGCTTTGTTCTAGACGTGCACACTTTCCAGTGAAGAGTGTAAGCATAGCTGAGAACATTTCATCCAATTGTAAACCCTCTGCTACTGCTCTAGTTGAGAATAGTTAACTGAGCAAAGACCTTACTTTGCGGGATACGATCTCTTGCTGTTGTGACTAGTTGGGCAATCAGACAAAGCAGTGGGGGCTACTGCCCTGTTGTCCTCTGTGTTACTGTAAGCCCTTTAAGACTGTACTTGTGTAAAGATTCAGTTATATTACTAAATTCATAATCGAATGGCCTAAACTAATAATCGAGAAAATGTAAGTTCAAATCTCATCATGAGAATTTGAATTCAGTTCAAAAAGATCTATATAGCTATTGGTAAATGGAACCATTAAGCTGTTGGATTATTGCAAAATCTGTACATTAATGTCTTTGGGGCAGGAAACGTGTTATCCTTATGTAGTCTGGTTGATCTATGACTCATCGCCACACCAATGTGTCTACTCTTACCTTCTTTCAGAAGAGACAACACCGTCTTTTCCATAGAGGATGGGTAATAAATGTCTGACATCCTAGTGATGTGAAAACCTTAAGGAGAAATAAATGGAAATAGTTAAATGCTAACATTTAGGCGTTGCAATTTCAGGGCATCTGAAAGCATCATACATTTAATAAAGTATCTATCGAACAGCAATCTATGTTGCAATATAGCAAATGTGAAAATCAATTTTCTCATAGCAAGCTGCAATGAACATCGATGAGCTAAATGACCAGACCGTTTGGTCTCAGTGTTGTTTGAATGATGAATGTTAGCCAGGAACAGCGTGGGGCATTGGGCGGGGGGGGGGGGGGGGGGGGGGGGAGGAATATCCCCCTCCTCTTCGTTGAATAGTACCATGGAACTTTTTTAAGGCCACCTAAGAAGATAGATATTTTATCTCAGTGTAATGTCTCATCTGAAAGGTGGCAACTACCCCCATTACTGCATTGAAGTATTGGTCTTCATCTTGGGTTCAGATCACAAGACTTGAGTGGAATTTGAGTCTATGACCCTCTCAAATCACAGTTGAGACTGATAACAATGAATCAAAGTTTATCTGAATTAAACTAAAAGGAGAACTATGGATCTGGAGATCTGAAACGAAAAACAGAAATAGTTGGCAAAACTCAGGTTTGACATCAAAGCAGTGATTGGAATTGAAATATTAATTCTCCCCACAGACACTACCAGACATGCTGAGTTTATTGAACAATTTCTTATTATCTGAATTAATTCTGCACATTTTGCATTGAATCATTCAGACTAACCATTTACTGAAACAATGATGTATGTATGAATTTTGGTGGTAGGTAAATACAATTACTGTAACTGTTGTTGTATAACATTGCAACACATAAGCCAATGTCCCCATATTTTTTGTTCCTTAAGTAGATTCTTTAACAATATTCAGCAGCTTCTAATGGAAAAAAAGGCTATTTCAAACAAATGGTTTCTATAAATATTTTCTTGGCTCTATTGAGAATTGTTTAGCATGAAATAGCACACAGATGTGTTTCGTCTGACCTCAGTAACATTTCTACCTTCCTAGTTCGTAAGAAGTCATAAGAATGCACCATTTTATGATGATTAAGACAATCTTTTCCTGAAATTCAGCATTACAGTACTTTTAAGAACGAGACTTTAAGATGATGACTTTTAACTATTTAATCTTTAGAGGCTATATTTTTCATTACGTATTAATGTCTGGAAAATCTGAAATTTCCAAATGTAAGCTCATGTCAAAAGAATTCATCCTGAATGATTTAAACTTTCTGTTTCCATTTCTCCCTTTTCTAGTCTTGGACAATTCTTATCCTGAGGTTGAGCTGTCTGTGCAGGTGCATGTCCCTTGTGTGTTAGTAGGTAGTTATCAACTCTTTCAAGTCACTGTTTCTAATGATTGCATGATCACCCTGCATTTAAATTAAAAACATTCAAAAATTATCTGCACTGAATTAAATGTTCATCAACTCAGGAGAACCTAGTGTTCTGGAATCCATCTGGATCCATGTTGTTCAAAGATGCATAGTCATTCAGCAGTCCAGATGTTCCCAATAATGCTGACTAAATGTTTTCCCCTTTAAGGTAATGTGTGTGTGGCTGTGCAAAATAACGTAAAAGTCCAGAAAAAATAGAATTCCTACAGTGAGGAAGCAGTCCATACGGCCCAACAAGTCCACAATGGCCCTCTGTAGAGCATCCCATCCAGACCCAACCCCCATTATATCCCTATATTTCCCATGGCTAATCCACCTAGCTTGAACATCCCTGAATACTATGGGCAGTTTAGCGTGGCCAATCCACCCTAACCTGCACAACTTTGGGTTGTGGGAGGAAACGCACGAACAGACACCAGGAGAATGTGCAAACTCCAGATAGTTGCCCAAGGGTGGAATCAAACCCAGGTCCCTGGCACTGTGAGGCAGCAGTGCTAACCACTGAGCCACCGTGCCATTCATAATTGATTGGTCTGTGAATAACAAAACAAAGGGGATGTTGCTCTTCATGAGAAGGTGCATTCATTGAACTATTTAAGGATGGATTTAACCTGGCCTGATTGTTCTGGTTAGATCTGCTTTCCATCATAAAGATCTCCTACTTCTGTCATCTTTGTTTCAGCTCAATAGCTGCTGAAACGTCATCTGTGTTTTTGTAACCTCCAGATTCAATTGCACTGAACATTTTCCTGGCTGGCCTCTCATTGTCCATAATTTTCAGTTCATCCCTAACTCGGCTGGCTCTCCCTTATCATGCTCGGCCAACACCATGTCCATGTTGACCTGTGATGGCTTCAATGCTCTGCTTGTTCAGATAATCTTGACATTGGGGTCATTTCTGAGTCATGCAGCAAATTCGAGTGGCCGGCTTCACAGGAACAGCAGTAGGCCATTCAGCCCCTTAAGCCTGTCCTGCCATTCAACAAGTTCATGGCTGATGTCTTCATATACCTGTCTGTGGTTCGTATTCCTTAATATGTTTGCTAAACAAAAATGCATCTATCTCACATTTAAAAATAACAACTTTTATAGAAAGGATATTATTATATTTGAGAGGGTTCAGAAGAGATTTAGCAGGATGTTGCCGTATATGGAAGGTTTGAATTAGAGGGAGAGACGAGGTAGGCTGGGACTTCTCTCACTGGCACGTAGGAGGTTGACAGGTGACCGTATACAGGCTTACAAAATCATGAGGGGCACAGATAGAGTAAATGGTAGGTGTCTTTTCTCTAGGATGGGCATTTCAAAACTCGGGACATTATTTTTAAGGTGAGAAGAGAGAGACTTAAAAAAGACATGAGGGTTATCTTCCCAAAACCTCATATCATTGCCAGATGAATGATAGGGGAAGGGTGCTTGGGATGGGCACTGAAGGTCTAATAAGATTTTCTGATAATGACAATGAGCTTGCAATTCAGGCAACACCGAGTGCAAATGTTAAGAGCTTGGGTGTGAATCCAAGTTTATCAATAACAAGCATCTAAATAGCTGGGAATCTGATAGAAACTCTTCCTTAATTAGCACAAGGCATGTGGAATTCAAACTAACAACATGAGCGGAGAAACCTGCTGGAGTGCAGGAGCAGAAACAAAGGGAAATTCTTAATCCTTCACTTCTCTGGATCTGTCACAGCAAGATGGCACAGATCTGGATATTATCTCGCGAGAGATTTGATGATGGGTTTCACAGCATTCAGTGATTACCCTGCAGCTAAATTAATTAAGATCACAAGTCATGTATTTTTTTAAAAATTTGGGATGTGGGTGTCTCTGGTTAGTCCAGCATTTGTTGTCCATCCCAAATTACCCAGGGGGCAGTTAAGAGTCAACCACATTACCGTGCGTTGCACATAGTCCACACCAGTTAAGGCTGACAGTTGTCTTCCCTAAAGGACATCAGTGAACCAGATGAGCTTTTCCTGATAATCATTTCATGGTCATCAGTAGATCCTTAATTCTAGATTTTTATTGATTTGAAATTCCACCATCTGCCGTGGCAGGATTTGAACCCAGGTCCCAGAGTCCCTAGGTTTTTGGATTAAACTTCGAGTGACAATGCCACCAGGGCTGAAGAGTGTGGTGCTGGAAAAGCACAGCCGGTCAGGCAGCATCTGAGGAGCAGGAGAATCGATGTTTTGGGCATTAGCCCTTCTTGGGGAATCTGTCCACACTTAAGTGCCCAGCTATGAGACATGGCAACTGAAGAGAAAATGAGGTGCACGTGATGAGCAATGAGTGTGTCATCATTCACGGCATTAGACAGATTTTGGGTGGTGAACATTTCTGGATATCAAAGCTCATGAGGTGTCTGGGATGGGGATTTGAGCTAAGACATCCATTCAACGGTGTTTATGATTAGATGCCATCTTGGTCTAGGGGGTGAAGCTTGCTTTGAAGCTGTTCCAGGAGAGAGGGTGGGAAGTAACAGGAAGGCAAACTGGAACTCTCCCCATCTGCACGTACATGGCACCCAACATTCTTTGGGCCTTCTCCTCAGTGCCTCCCATGTTACATCCAATAATCTGTGCTCACTTTCATTCCCACCTTGAGCCATCCTGAAATCTGATACGGCCGGCTGAAGTTTCCTGGGCTTATGGTCTCTGACTTCGACATGGGCCACAAGCTTGCTTAATTACTTATGAAATATAGTCACTAATGTAGGGAAACACCGCAGTCAATTTATGCATCATTAAAGAGACGAGAAAAATGAAGTATGATGAATGATCTTTGTCTCCCTCGCATATGCATGAACAAACACTGGTGAAGTTTACAAATGTCTCAGTCTTTTTATAATTGAGGTAATTTAACATAGAACCTCCCCTTTCAAAGTGCAACAAAATCACAGATGACATCAGCCAGGAATGGGCATCTGGCCAATCAGACTCGAGAACCCTAGTATCACATGACATCCAGAGAGAGCATTGATGAAGCTGGAAGTGGATCTCTACACACTCATCGGAATTGATTACCTTGTCATCTTAGGTGATTAATCTAACTATGGGGAGGAAGACCAGCTGACTTCAGCAACAAATGATGCGACTGTAAAATGTTTGAAAGCACGCTTTGGTCATTCCCAATTTTGTGCTGAGTGACAATAACCTTCAGATCACGAGTGTAGAATTCAACTGCTTCATAAAGGGTTAGGAAAATCAGCACCATACATCATCCTCACACTATTCTCCAGTCAAATGGAAAGGCTGAAATGACAGGGAAATTGCCAAAGGAATCAAAAAGAGAGTGAACAAATCCAGCACAGATGTAAACAGGGAGCCTTGATTAGAGAAACATACCAGTTAAAGGTGTGGACAGTCATCCAGTACAATGAGTAACGCCACGTTGCACATGAGCTACACTTCCAATGGAACAAAGCTACTAAACCCTGAAGCAGTAACAGGACTGAGTGACAAAGTCAAGGTGAAATGGCAGAAAACCAAATGTAACTTTGACAAAGCTGCCACATGGTTGTCAGAGTTGAGCACTGGATAGTCAGTCAGGATATAAACCTTCAGTGCTCTCAGTAAGTATCGGTTCAAGTGGCAACTTGGGACCTGCGCAAACAGTTGCCAGCTCAATCATAAAGTGAAGGGGAACGACCAAAACGTCCCTGCAACAGGAGGCACTGGTGAAGTCGTTTGTTCAGTGTAACTGGCTAATCAGGAATGTGCGGCCTTGACATCTGCACAGATCACAGATTAGCCATTGGTTCCACAGAATGGAAACAAAACAATAATAGTAACCTTGGCAACAGCAAATGACATGGGACTGACACTCCCCAGAGAATGGATCAGTGGTGCTGGAAGAGCACAGCAATTCAGGCAGCATCCGAGGACAGGCAAAATCGACGTTTCGGGCAAAAGCCCTTCATCAGGAATAAAGGCAGAGAGCCTGAAGCATGGAGAGATAAGCTAGAGGAGGGTGGGGGTGGGAGAGAGTGGCATAGAGTACAATAGGTCAGTGGGGAAGGAGATGAAGGTGATAGGTCAGGGAGGAGAGGGTGGAGTGGATAGGTGGAAAAGGAGCTGGGCAGGTCGGACAAGTCCGGACAGGTCAGGGGATCGAGTTTCTGGAGGTTAGAAGCTAGGATGAGGTGGGGGAAGGGGAAATGAGGAAACTGTTAAAATCCACATTGATGCCCTGGGGTTGAAGTGTTCCGAGGCGGAAGATGAGGCGTTCTTCCTCCAGGCGTCTGGTGGTGAGGGAGCGGCGGTGGAGGAGGCCCAGCACCTCCATATCCTCGGCAGAGTGGGAGGGGGAGTTGAAATGTTGAGCCACTGGGCGATGTGGTTGATTGGTGCGGGTGTCTCGGAGATGTTCCCTAAAGCGCTCTGCTAGGAGGCGTCCAGTCTCCCCAATGTAGAGGAGACCGCATCGGGAGCAACGGATACAATAGATCATCACTGAGATAAACAGCCAGTGATACTGCACACACATACCATGACAAGGATCCAGAGCATAACAGGCAAGCCGCACAACTGGCACTGGGGGGATTCAAACCTACGCTTTCCTTAGAGACTGTAGCCTTAATCCAGTGCCTTAGACCACTCAGCCACGCTACCAGCCTTCCACAACCATCAAAGTTTCACCTGCACACCCACCACCTTCCACATCCATCAAAGTTTTACCTGCACATCCACCAATATCATTTATTGTATTCGTTGCTCCCGATGCAGTCTCCTCTACACTGGGGAGACTGGACGCCTCTCACAGACCACTTTAGGGAACATCTCTGGGCCACCCACACCAATCAACCCCATCGCCCCGTGGTCCAACATTTCAACTCCCCCTCCCACTCTGCCAAGGACGTGCAGGTCCTGGGCCTCCTCCACTGATGCTCCCTCACCACCCGACGCCTGGAGGTAGAACGCCTCATCTTCCACCTCGGAACCCTTCAACCCCAGGGCATCAATGTGGACTTCCCCAGTTTCCTCATTTCCCCTCCCCCCACCTTACTCCAGTTCCAACCTTCCATCTCAGCACTGTCCTCATGACTGTCCTACCTGCCAATCTCCCTTCCCACCTATCCACTCCACCCTCCCCTCTGACCTATCACCTTCATCCCCACCCCCATTCACCTATTGTACTCTTTGCTACCTTCTCCCCAGCCGCCACCCCCACCCCCCCCCCCCCACCCCACATTTATCTCTCCACCCTGGAGACTTCCTGCCTCTCTTCCTGATGAAGGGTATTTTCCTAAAATGTCGATTTTCCTGCTCCTCGGATGCTGCCTGACCTGCTGTGCTTTTCCAGCACCACTCTGATCTAAACACTTACCATTATGAGGCTGGCATGGTTAATTTAAAGACTGTGTGTGCAATGCATGTGTGTAGAGTAATGCATGAAAACAGTTGCATGCAATGTGGAAAACCTGGGTAATTCACAGTGTAAATGAAAATGCGCACAATTTATTTGTTTATCTTTGTATAAAAAAGGAGGATGTTTTGGGATAGAAATGCAATACTGTACTAATGTGGCCTTGACTTGTCATGGTCATGTGATCTCTATTTAGAGCCACACACTGCATGTGGATGATCTTACAGTCAGTTCAATAAATATACAACACAATCCAGGCTATTTTCCTGTGAGCTTCTAACACACTGTACAACAGTGAGCCTCACTGACAGCCGAACAGTGTAAGTAATTAGGAATCCCATTGTGGTGTTGACTTACATTCCTGGACAAAAATGCAGATTATGCTCATAACACACAACCTGGCTGTGTCAAGTACAGATGATCAAAGATTTCGAAACGTGTCTGTTTTTTTTAGATCTTTTCTTTGCAGAAATGGCCATAACAAAGTGATATTTGTCAGTAAGAAACACTAGCCTTTGTTTCGGTCACTAAATATCACGAGTTTGGCACTTGGTCACCACTGAAACAGCTTTCTCGGAAAAGAGATGTTCACTTTGTTAATGCTTTTCCTGAGAAAGGTGTTTTTCAGAGAGTGAATCTTGGGTTAGAAATGATGCCAGATAAAACTCAACTTATTAAACAGGCTTCTTAGGCACTGGTACATATCCAAAACAGCTGGGGCTCTGAGACTCAGATACTGCAAGACAAATGGAGAAAAATGTGAAAGAAGAAAAACAAGAACACGTGCTGAAGTTGGCTTTGATGCTCCTAACAAATGACACAATTATATAGCTCAGGAGGCCATTTGACCCATTGTGCTGTGCTGGCTCTTTGAAAAACCATCCAATTAGTATCAAAAACCTTTGCTCTTCCACCATGGCAGTATAAATTTTCCTTTGTCAAGCAGAAATTAAACTTTCTTTTGAATGTTACAATGGAATCTGCTTCAGTCTTCCTTTTGACCCATGCATTCCAGGAAAGGATACCCCCCAGCATAAAAGCCCAAGCAGGGGATGGAAAATGTCATAAACAATTATGTGCACAAATTACTTGCTCACATATCATGCAAAAGTAGCTTAGTTACACTTACTGTTAATTACAAACTGATGTTTGGCAGCTGAGGTTTCCCACTGGGGAGGAACCCTGGGCAGATGTTGAATTGAGTCGGACTTCTTCCTACCTGTTATTGAGCAGACTGACTTCTGGGATCAGTGCAGACTTCCACAGAGAATAAAATTACACCACTGGCCTAAGGGTAGTGGATGGTGCAGCGTGTGGGTGGGGGCTTTGCAAGAATGTGCTTTTGACTCCCTATTGACTCCAGAAAGCTCTCCTGAAGCAGTAGGGAATTAATGAGGAAGCAGCTGCCCTACTTGAATCCTTGTGAATTTGGTCTTTACAATCCTCAGTGCGAGCTTCCTCCTGTATTCCTGTGCAGTGAACCTAACAGACTTTGCAGCTAGAGGACTTTGTGCCTCTATCTGCTCTACTTTTTGGCTGGCTGTCTCTCTCTCTCTCTCTCTCTCTCTCAGATCCTGCCAGACTGATCTAAATGTGAAATTTATGGATCTCTTTTAGGACAACCCTGAATTGCAGCATTGATAGTGGCGCTTCTGGTGCAGTGGTAGTGTCCCTACCTCTAAGCCAGGAGATCTGGGTTCAAATCACACCTGCGCCAGAGGTGTGTAGTGCCATCTCTGAGCTAGTTGATTAAAAGCTATCTGTAATCCAATTCTGCAATAGCACCCTTCACCCTCTTGGTACAAATCACCATGGCAACACTCTCTTGGTACCAATCCCCATGGCAACATGATTCACCTGGGCCTTGTAACCTGGCAGTGTCGATCATTTCTATTTTAGATTCCTAACTTCATGTCAAGTTAAACTAAATTGGCAATTAAAGCGTAAATATTTATAAAACCTGACATTATTAATTCCTTTATAGCTTTTTACCTTGGAAATGTGCAGTGATAATGCACTGACCTCTCTGTGTATAACAGGAATCTTCATCAATCTTTGAAAATGTCTGCTCTCTTTTCTGCTTACAGCAACTCTAGTTAATTTTTCGAGCAGATCTCACCCAGGCTTAGCTAGTTATCACTTAATGGACACGCATTACCAAAAACCAACCATTAGAACAATTGAAACCTTATAAATCAAAAAAAATGTTAAAATAAACTTATACACATTATGGCTTTTTCTTAGAATTCAGCTTATCATTTTTTGTAAATACAGGATTAATTCAAGGTTTGTGTAAAGACTTGTAGCTGGGGTGCCACCTGATGTGTTTGTGGGTATGTTCACCGAGCTGGGAAGGTGATTTGCAGACATTTTGTCCCCTGTTTAGGTGACATCTTCAGTGCTTTGGAACCTCCTGTGAAGTGCTGCGGTATTGTGTTTTCTGGAATTTATTTGGTTCCGTTCCAGCTGCTACTGGTTGCTGGTTCCATTTATTCGTTGTAATGGCCATTATATTGGGTCCAAGTCTATGCGCTTGTTGATGGAGTCACTGGATGAGTGCCATGCTTCTCGAAATTCTCTGGCTGTCCTCTGTTTAGCTTGTCCTATGATCATTGTGTTGTCTCAATCGAATTTGTGGTCCCTGTCATCTGTGTGTATGACTACTAGGGACAGCTGGTCGTGGCATTTAGTGGCTAGTTGGTGTTTGTGGGCAACTAGCAATCCACATCCATGAACATTAAATGCCATGACCAGCTGTCCCTAGTAGTCATATACATAGATGACAGGGTGTGGTGCTGGAAAAGCACAGCAGGTCAGGCAGCATCCAAGGAGCAGGAGAATCAACGTTTCGGGCAAAAGCCCTTCAACATTCCTGATGAAGGGCTTTTGCCCGAAATGTTGATTCTCCTGCTCCTCGGATGCTGCCTGACCTACTGTGCTTTTCCAGCACCACACTCTTGACTCTGATCTCCAGCATCTGCAGTCCTCAATTTCTCCTTCATAGATGACAGCGACCACAGATTTGATTGGGACAACACAACGATCATAGGACAAAGCAAACAGAGGACAGCCAGAGAATTTCCAGAAGCATGGCACTCACCCACTGACTCCACCAACAAGCGCATAGACCTGGACCCAATATAGCGGCCATTACAATGAACAACTGAAACCAGCAACTGGAAGTAGCAGAAACGGAACCAAATAAATTTTGGAAGACACAGTACAGCAACACTTCCCAGGAGCCTCCAAAGCACTGAAGATGTCACCCAGACAGGGGACGAAATGTCTGCAAATCAACTACCCAGCTCAGTGAACATACCCACAAACACAGCAGAATTAATCTTTCAGATATGGTAGTGTCTGATGCCAATTGTGGTTCTTCATGTGAAC
Source organism: Chiloscyllium plagiosum (assembly GCF_037043375.1). Classification (NCBI taxonomy): domain Eukaryota; kingdom Metazoa; phylum Chordata; class Chondrichthyes; order Orectolobiformes; family Hemiscylliidae; genus Chiloscyllium; species Chiloscyllium plagiosum. The sequence goes on from NW_028270142.1 coordinate 14,213,217, forward strand.
TCAAGTTTGCAAACCAGTGAGACATTCCAGCTGCAAGTTACACCGATGAAAACAGGGTGACCCAAGGTAAGAGATCACTGTTCAGATCCTGACATGGCTGACAATGGAGTCAGCACTTGTGGAGACTGAACTGTAGAGATACATGTACCAGTGACCCCAGCATAGATGGAGACCAGTGACTTCCTCTCTGCAATATAGTACTTGTGCTCATTTTCTGTCAGCAGGCATGATGCGTAGCAATTGGCTGTTCACATCCTTCAGTATAATCTGAGAGTACATCTCTAAGAGATTTGCCAGTGCATCAGTTATGACTTTGGATTATGCATATAAACATTAAAATGTGTGAAGACTGGTGAAGATTTTATCTTAGTCTTTAATCTCTGTTTGCTGTGTGAGTATCAATTCTCATTGTGCATCTTTGCACAGAAGCTTCTGAAATACAGTAATCTCTGTGATTTTAGGAATTAATTGCTAATAAAAGGTGATGGTAAAGATGGTGGTAACACATTAGACAGGGTTGGAAGTGCATCAATAGACATAACATTGTCTGTGTGGGTTTAACTCCAGGTGCTGGCATTTTATCCTGTCGAATGTCAATCCTTTCGATACCACAATTGTGAATTTATCCTTGCTTTATGATAAATTGGATTGTGTGAGTCTAATGAGCATCTTTGATAGCCCATGATTCAGTTCTGCTTTTTTGCTTCCATGGATAATGCTTTTGTTGAATTGGCTCAGCATCCCCTCAATGTCTGAAGAGATTGCAGTAACAATCTTCTGGTACGCTGTCATTCCAGATTGTTGCTGAGCTTAGTCCACAGGACATTCTGTTGTATTGAAGCACTCCTTTGTGAGTAACAAAGACTCTAAGGTTTTGGATTGGCTGCATTGGTGATATCTCCGTCTCAGGTCAAGCTTTGCAAAGGCTGTGAGGTCAGAAGATGATGCTCATAAAAATTCTTGGATCACGGTGGCACAGTGGTTAGCACTGCTGCCTCACAGCGCCAGAGACCCGGGTTCAATTCCCACCTCAGGCGACTCTCTGTGTGGAGTCTGCACGTTCTCCCCGTGCCTGCATAGGTTTCCTCCGGGTGCTCCGGTTTCCTCCCACAGTCCAAAAATGGTGAATTGGCCAAGTTAAATTGCCTGTAGTGTTAGGTGAAGGGGTAAATGTAGGGGAATGGGTATGGGTGGGTTGCGCTTTGGCGGGTCGGTGTGGACTTGTTGGGCCGAAGGGCCTGTTTCCACACTGTAAGTAATCTAAAAAATAAGGAGTGGGTATTTGTCTCAATGGAAAGCTTTGGTGACTGTTTTACAGTTGATACATAAGTTCACCATTTTTGTTTTGTGCAGTGGCTAGGTTTGACATCCACGGCAATGAGTCCATTCATATGCACCATCTGTTTCTATTTGTGTTGATTACAAATGGCAACTGTCTGACATTTTATGAAACTTGCAGAATTGATGTGTTGACCCGAGGAGCATGACAGTCCTCTCTAATCTCCCCAAATCCAGCAAGTAAAGGAAGATACTGTTGTGTAAAGTCTACATCATCAATTAAATTAATGTGTATTTCAATGTCTGCTTTGAATCCAAGCCTTTGGAAAAAGGCTGATCCTAATGAGGTTTCAGAGGATATAGATCATAAACCTACGTGGAGTGACATTTTTGTGGCAGGCTGCAGCTCTGATTGCTTCCAAAACCAGATTAATACAATTGGCACAAGCTTGAAGGATAGTAGGAATAGGAGTAAGGGAACATTGTGAAAAATATCATTGGTAGACACTATCGCTCGTGAAGTATACTTTCGTGACAACATAATGAGGAACAACACTGAGATACCAGCATTGTCAACTAAGCAATCGTTAAAGTCGAAGAGTGTGGTGCTGGAAAATTCCTTACGCCCGAAACGTTGACTCTCCTGCTCCTCGGATGCTGCCTGACTGGCTGTGCTTCTCCAGTACCACACTCTTTGACTCTGATCACCAGCATCTGCAGTCCTCACTTTCTCCCGATGCTGAAAGTGAGTTGTTGCTTTCTTTGTGCAGGATAGACATGATGTACCTCTCTATCAGGAGAGGACTTCTGCACGTGTCGGATTGAGGATTTTCTTTTCTCCTGCATACTTTTGCGAAGAGATTTTGCCTTAATCCCAGGCCATACTTTAACGTCTTGATATGGCTATAGTGTTGTGAATTGTTGGATAACTCCACAACCTGAACTTACGTGTGAGATTGCATCTGAAGTATTGTGCTCAACCTCAAGATGCAGAGGGGCCTGAGTGTCCCCTTGCATGAATCACAGGAGGTTAGAATACCAGTACAAGTAATTCAGAAAGGCAGAGGAAATTATCATTGATTGCAAGGGAATTGAACACAAAAGTGGGGCAATACTTTAATTAAAAGGCCACTGATGACACAGCATTTGGAGTACTCTGCACAGTTTTAGTCACCTTATCAAAGAAAAGCTGCAAATGTGTTGGAGGCAGTTCAGAGGGGCTTGGTCAGTTCAGTAGGCTGGGTGCTAGTTTGAGATATAGAATGGTGCTATTCAAATCTGTAGTTTAATGTGAATGCAAAAGTTAATCATATTTTTTGCAGATTAACACTGACATTAGAAGTTCCTTGTTATTGTGACTATAAAAGGGTGGGTTTACTTTACTAGGGGGCTGTAATACAAAGGAGAAAGTGAGGACTGCAGATGCTGGAGATCAGAGCTGAAAATGTGTTGCTGGAAAAGCGCAGCAGGTCAGGCAGCATCCAAGGAACAGGAGAATCGACGTTTCGGGCATGAGCCCTTCTTCAGGAAGAGCCCATTCCTGAAGAAGGGCTCATGCCCGAAACGTCGATTTTCCTGCTCCTTGGATGCTGCCTGACCTGCTGCGCTTTTCCAGCAGCGGCTGTAATACAAAGGTCAGTATCCAGGGAAGGCAAGGCTTAATGGTATTATTGCCGAGACTATTAATCCAAAAACTCAGTTAATTTTCTGGAGAAAGTGAGGACTGTACATGCTGGAGATCAGATTCAAAGAGTGTGGTGCTGGAAAAGCACAGCATCTGAGGAGCAGGAGCATCGACGTTTCGTGCATAAGCCCTTCATTAGGAATGAGGCTCTGGAGACCTGGATACAAACCCTGCCATAGTAGATGGTGAAGTTTGAATCCAATAAAGGATCTGGAATTAAGAATCTGCTGATGACCATGGGAGGGGATGGAAAACCTATGTGGTTCACTAATTCCCTTTAGGGAAGGAAATCTGCCATCCATGACTGGTCAGGCCCAAGTGTGACTCCAGACCCACAGCAATGTGGTTGACTCTCAACTTCCTTCTGGCCAATTAGGCATGGGCGATAAATGTAGGCCTAGCCCTCATCCCATGAGTGAATTTTAAAAATGAAAGTATTTAATTGTCTTCAAACAAAATAGTTTGTTGGGACTCCAAACAGTCAGACAGTAGCCATCCTTAGATAAGGTGCATAGAGAGAGAAAGAGATAGAATACTCAGATTAGGAACAAAATAATCAAAGGAAGGTGCAAATTTCAATCTGGCAGCCTGAGGATTGGGTTGTTATTGGACTATGAGAAGTCATGTGTCCTAAACACTCCCCAGATTGTGTTGTCCCCTCACACTGTGACAGCAGCCAAGCAAATTGACTGTCTGCCTGTCTTGCTCTTGGCCACTAACATTCTCAGGGTGGGGCATGGGATGTTGGTGCTAAAGAAAGACCCCTTGAGAAGGCACCTCCTGGTGGAGGGGTCTGTCAATAACAGAGAGGAGGGAATCTAGTCAGGACACTAACCAGCAAACCTGGTCTGCAAGTAGCAGTAATCTGATCTATAACTAGCAACTGTTCTCTCTGAAACTAGCAATAAACCACTGTTACTAAATGCTCGTTTTCAAAATGAACTTCAAAACTTAGACTATGTGGAATGACACAAGAAGAGTCGGAGTCTAAATGTAGTCTAAACAAAGCGCCTTGGATGCTAGATCCACAGAGGTTACTGGGCTAGAGAAAGCCACCTAAGGGCAATACAATTTTAAGTAGGTAGGTCCATTTGGACAAAGCAACTTAAGGGTGTATCCATTATTGTAGATCTGTGGTGTCAACTGAAAACCAGAATCATCTCTCTTACCACCCCTGAGAAAAAGAACGGGAAATGACATCACCATAGGAAATGACACCGCCACAGGAAATGGCACCACCAACCCAAGGAAACCCAAATGCATAAATAGGAAGTGGGCTATACCACCAGTGCTTCATCCAGAGGCGATGTTACCTGGTATGGTGATGAAACGTCTGAAAGCGAACCTTCCAGCTCAGCGAGCAAACCTACATCCAGAACCTCAACCTGAGCTACAAATCTTCTCAAAACTCACTAGAATCATCTCTTATGGAATCTCGGTGTAGTGTCAGTCATGTTGGAGGTCAGGATGGGATCAGTTTTCTCACACAATCACGTGATTAGTTATGTGTTGTGAGTTGGTTCGCAAGCTGAACAGTGAACCTTTTTTGAAGGAGTGCTGAGCAGGAGGTTGTTGCCTGTTCTGGGACATTCCTGGGGTCAAACATTTGAGTGTCATAGTTGAGAGCACCTGGACTTCATTCATTCATGACTGGAGTGTAGCAGCATGTCCACAGCAAGCATTGGCCACTCCCAAACCCCTGGAGATGTCTCACTGAATGCAGGACCTGACCCCAAAGTCCAGCAACACCTCAGTAGAGGTTCTGCTCTCGGCATCCCAGGAACAAAGGATGGTTGGTGGCAATCCCATCACAGATAGGCAGCCTGCACCAAGACCGACTGGACTTGATTGGGACTATATTAACAGGAGCTTAGAAGAATAAGGAGTATCTCATTGAAACCTGTAACGTTGTCACAAGACAATAGGATGATCCTAATGACTGGAGGTCCAGAGCCAGAGGTCATGGTTGAAGGATGTGGAGTTGACCATTTAGGACTGAAATGAGGAGGCATTTCTTTACCCAATAATGGGGAGCCTGAGGAATTCACTACCACAGAAG